>NW_026087521.1:29079297-29798672 GCF_022539395.1 Myiozetetes cayanensis | reverse complement strand
ACTTTTTTAAAGTATTTTTGTTCAACTAGGCTGAACTAATGCTAATGTTCTGACTGAAATCAAAAGTTTTCTACTAAATAAGAGTTAAAAGGCATAAGACATCTGTTCATATTTACTTGGTCATACTTTTACTTAAAAATACATAGTCCTAAAATATTATAATATTGCCCAGACAGAATGGCATAAACAAATAAAAATTAGAGAATTTTATTCCATTTTGCTACAATAAGCAAGCAATAAACTAAATAGCTAAGAGCCAAAGTCAACATCATCTACTATGACAAATATGTTGCAATACTGGTTTCGTACAGATCTTTGTTTGGATTAAATCTGAAAACATGGTATCCAGTTAAATGCTTAACTATTATGAGTTTGAACACATTATTGAATGTTGTAATAATATATTAGCCTACAAAAATGACTACAAGGTCTAGGTAGCTTTCATGTACCTTATCTAGATATTCTAACATCTTTGTAGTATGTAATAGAGGAACACAAGATAGACTATGGCCTGAAAGATTTGACCTTTTATGTACATGCTTAGCAGTCATCAGAGGAACAACTTTCTCATTTGCTACTGTAAATTCAGCATTGTTTTGTAAGCAAAACTTGTTAAAACAAAAAATCCCTAAGTTGAAGAGAGATATTTTGCTACAAATGTTCCAACGCTGCTAAGGAAAGCAATATTTATGTTCTCTATTTGTCATTATAATACTTTCATGTCACAGAGAAACTACCTGAAATTTTCACTTACTAAGACAGGAGTTTACCTTTTTTAAATAAAAATGTTCAAATGTTCCTGAAAGTTTGGTTTTCTGTCCAATATACATAAGTGGATGTATTCTGATAGCAAAGTTTTTCTTTTCCATGCCTCAGAAATATCTCACTTGCCAAAAAGCTCTGACAAAAAATACCACAACACTATTAAAATATTTCCCCTTTGTACCTTGTTTTCATCTGTAGAAGCCAAAACTCTATAGACAGAAGAAAAAAATATGCCTAGATTGATTCTACACCTGGAGGAACCAGAGCAGAGGCAGGTAATATGGCTAAGTCCACCATCGGCCTTGTAAAGAAATATAGCTTCTCTGCTCCTGCCTTAGAGAAAGATTCAAGACTCTGAGAAGCCAAATCTCCGTGCACTCTTCCAGGAGTCTGCAGTCGAAGATGATGGGATGTGCTGGCCTTGTGCAGGGACCTACCGAGTACATAGCCCTCTCAAGCTCTCTTTCTAGGACTTCTCCAAACTTAGCACTTACAAGCTCAGTCCCTTCCTCTTCATATGACTCAGCATAGATGGGACTTCCTCCAGCTGGGTAAGGTGAATCTTAATCACAGAGCACTGCAGTTCTCAGCTTTTGCAGTCTAAGGTAAAACACACCCTAATGTCACAAAATGTAACAGTCAAGGTCTCAGCTACTGACACAGCTAGAAAAGTGATGTCCTCGCACAGTACATTATGTGCTAGGACAATGGGAACTTAGGATCTCTGGTTTCCCACTAGTTAAGCTAACACTGGTCAGAAGACTGACATCTGTAGCCAGATGTCTTTCCACTGGGCTCTTGGGCAGTCTGTCTTACCTGAGTTTGGTGGTCTAAAGGGCCTGATCTGAACTAGAGACCACAGGTGAGGGCATGCAAGTGAAACATATAGCACTCTGCCTTCCTTAGAGGAAGAAATGCCATTTTAGAAATGCCACATAGCCTTTAAAGATTGCTTGCTATTTTGCAAAGAAGAAAAGAACAGAAAAGCTCAAAAGAATGCACACTCATCTTCTAACACCAAAGCAAGAACAGGAGGATGGACTTTTGCTGCTGCAAGGAAAGGGCTGACATTTCCTTTTCTTAAGGGCTTACCCAAAGGCAACTAAGAGAAGGGTGGTGATGGTCAGTGCCACCGCCATATCAAACATTGTAGGGTGGTTCATGAAGGCACCACATCTCGCTCTTTGCTTTATATTAATGTCATTACCTAGAAACAATACCTCAGGCTGCTGTTTTGAAAGAGTCATAAAATGTAAATAATGGGGGAAGACTTAAAGCCATGCCAGAATTACAGTGTGCAAGCAGGCTTAATTCTGAATTTTTCTGCATCTGTTAATTTCCATTATACAGATTTAGTATTTAATTTTAATTATAGACTTTACTATTACTGATGTTATTATCTCAGGTTTAGACAATTGTGCTGATGCAGATAAAAGGAAACATGTAAAAATAGATATTGATTTCCTATAATGTTTTAGAACATTTTTTATAGGGAAGTAACTGAAAACCCTGCGTTAGCGATAGAAAATACCAGCACATTTGTTGATGAGGTGTAATTTTTCTAATTCTTTGTGAATGTATCACAGGTTACAAAATTAATGTGAAAAAAAAATCTCTTCAGATGTCCTCACTGCATAAAAAAAGTTGATTAGAGGGCATGTAGGTAT
The DNA here is from genome assembly GCF_022539395.1 of Myiozetetes cayanensis. Taxonomy (NCBI): domain Eukaryota; kingdom Metazoa; phylum Chordata; class Aves; order Passeriformes; family Tyrannidae; genus Myiozetetes; species Myiozetetes cayanensis. The sequence goes on along the minus strand of NW_026087521.1, from coordinate 29,796,240 downwards.
TAATTGTATTTTGCACTCTTTATCCTTTAGGAAATTTTAGCATTTTTAAGAAACCTGGGTGGTTTTTTTAACTGCCAGACCTATAGAAGTAAATTCATGATCTTCCTTATTTTTTTAATTTTAGAGCTACAATGTTTTATCACCTTACATGTAGTACCTACAGAAATTACATTTTCCTTCCTTGAATTCATTGGAATTCCAATCTCAAAGCAGGTAAAAGAGACTCAGAAGCATTTATATGCTGTGTACTGCTGATGCTGAACTCCAAAGGGCAGTGCTCTAATTTTCCTCAATAACAGTTTAATGATACTCTGTAACAACTTATCAAAATAATCACATTTTTTCTATATTGTTTGGTCTTTTCTCCTGAAACTGATTCACAAGCTTATTTTTAATAGTAAATAAAACTGCTTACACTCTACTATACAGCCCTTTAAAATAAACATTTATAAAGCATTTTTGAGTCAGAAAACAAAGCAGATTAATCATGGGGGTTGTTTTATTTTTGTCTTAATAAGTATTTGCAACTTGTGCTTTCTGTTATGGACACTGTGCCTAGACCTCACAAACAGTGTTCCCAGGCATGTTTGCATTTCCAGTGCAAAATACAAGTGGAGAATTGGTTTTGTGGGATCAAGAGGAAGCATATTTCAGTGACAAAACAAGACACTCTCTGGCCTACAATGAAATAAGGGGGTATGCACTTAGAGTTGAGCCTGTCCAGACGTGGTGAAACCTGTTGTTTCATAAGCTATATATTTCTCAATTAGCATCTGTATATGCACCCAGATCAACACTTGTCTGAGCATCAAAAAGGGGTACAACCAGTTAATCAAGTCCTATATCAGAACTAGAATGTGCTGCAAGCTGCATGGATCTGACACGGAAAAGCTGATTACTATTCTGCCAGACTCAAAAAAGTCCAATGTTAGGCAGTCATACTTCTACCAAGTAACTCTGTGGCACTTGCAATATTTTGCAGAATACTGTGCCCACAGTTATAGAAGCAGTTGACAACTCTGCAACTCCATTACTTTGCTCCAGGTTCCTAGCTGTCTCGCAGCTCCTCTGCCCTCCTACCACAGGATGGAGGATGCCAAATTACTAGCTATTTCAACAAATCTATGTTATAATGGCGCTACCAAAACAAATGATATGAAATGAGCTTTCACAGGTTTAAAATGCTTGCAAGACCTATTTCAGCCTTGAGCTGAAGTTTCCAAATGCTGAAAAACTTCTTCAGGAAAAAAAAAGGTCAGGTTTCCTACTTGGATATGTTTACAGAGTTACAAAGCAAACAGTTATGTCTTGTTTTAAACACCCACAAATCAGACTTTTTGTACTTGACATTTTTTCACAAAATTGCAAAATTCAGAGGAATGGCATGAAAATTTAAGTATCAATGTTTCATATAGTTAGCTTCTGTTAATGCACAAATCTCCTGCAACGATGTAATATTAAGCAGTTTATTAATCTTAATTTACCTTTCTAGAAATAGTATATCATTCATTTGTATGATTTACTCTATGTAATTATGACCAAAAGGGATTATTTACTACATACAAATTGAAAGAGTAGAAGTCTACATTATCAGCTAATCCACTGTAACCTAGGAAAAACGGAATTTTGAATCATTCAATACCATGTTATTTGCAAAAGTAACCACGGCAAACACTATATTGCAAAATACATATCTACTAGAAATACACTGGCTGTAGAAACTGCCTTAACAGTCAGTGAAACTGAATAAAATAACAGTTCCATAGCAAATATCCCTTCAGATGTGTAATGACGAACCCAAATTTTCATTACTAAAATAGCCAAAGGGTGGGTGGTTTTCAAACCAGAACACACAAAAATACTATTTCACAGTAAGTGGATAAAAAGCTAGTAAGCTAGTAGGTTGTCAGGGAAGAAGGGAGAAGCAGGGAATACTCTAATTGAAATACATTTTCATTTTTCCAAATATATGCTTTCTCTATTCAGGCTCCATTTTTTCCTTTGTTTTTAAACAAATTACCAATTTAATAATAAAAATATGATTAAATGAATATAAATATTCATTATTATTCTTTATCTAGCATATTTACACCTCCTTATCTAGAGAACTGTTTAACTAGCTGTTATATTCATTCAATACCACTAGAAGGTGCTCCTCTGTTGAAAGATGATGATTTGTCTGAATTGCTGCTAAGAGCTAATTTTCGTCCAATAACTGTGATTCTGGCCAGTTGTTTACACAGACTGTAATTGCAACAACTGCCCCTGCTATACAACAGCAGGACCTTGTATGCTATAACCATTATCACAGCACAAAAATAACAGATCTATTATCAGTCATTTTCTGACAAACCCAAATCCTAGCTGAGCAGGACTCCTCAGTTTTGCTGGAAGGTGAGGCATGGAAATTGTGCTGGAGCTAACGCATTGTAAAGAGCCACATGTTTTGTAAAGTTAGAAATCACAGAGTCGCAGAATTTAAGTCAGAAAAGACTTTTATGACCATGGAGTCCAACTATATACCTAACCCTGCCAAGTCCACACCAGACCCATTCCTTGAGTAACCTGAGGCAAAATGCATCCCTAGAGAGACATTTGCACACTTGTCTGAAGGTGGAAGGAGAATCCAACACAAAAAAGAAAGTGAAGACAACAAATGTATAATCTACACCAATTCCACACCAACAGTACTGGCATATCAAGCTGCATCTAGAAATCCAAGGACCAATAATTCATACACAACCTTATATAAGCCTTAACCAAGTTCCAATTTAGCTTGATAGCCAGAATGGCACTCTGATAACCTCTGGGTATACACAGACTGCCTTGGTAAATTCTCTGCACATGCATTGTAGTCCGTACCACTGACACTTGCATTTGCTCTGGTACAGTGCCCTTGCATGGAAATCAGAAACACAGTCTCAAGAGAAGTTCGCTTTTTTTATTTACAGCCTGAGATAAAAATCTGTAGACATCCCCAAGAGAGTAGTGCTCCTGTTTTACTCTGTGAATTTAGATAAGTCATACAGAAATCACTTCTAATTTAGGTAAAAATTGTTCCACCTTTGGCTGCCACAGAGAGGAGGCTCATGGGATATAAGCTCCAAACCACTTCAAAGTAATCTAAGCTGGTTTGTATCAAGGAGAACATCATGCAAAGTGGTAATCACAGAGAAAACTGTTTGCAAAGACTTTTTTACTTGCTGTATAAAAGTGACAAAAGATTGAATGTTGTGCTAAGCCCCAAATTCCCCAGGTGAGGAACTCCACAGCAGTTCCACAGAATATACTACTTTTCAGTTTCTCCTTCCTTTTCTACACCTCCAGTACATTACACTGTCAGGTTTTTTGTCACTTACATCTATGAGAACAGATTAGCAAAAGAGCTAGAATATTAGGGGGGGGGTTGTTAATTAAAACTGTAATTGTTCAATTTTTAGGCCTTTTACAGAGTAAGCTAAAATTAAATATTGTTGCTGCTGTGACTCTCTAGGAATGTTTTCCTTTATCTTGCCTCATGTCTTCACTCTCTCACTGCCCCAATTATTATTTTCATTATTTGTTTAGCATGTCTGACTTTAGCTAAAACTTGTACAGATTTAGATTGTTCTTTACTTTAGTATTAAATGAAAGTGTGTTTCTTAGTAGACATTGCATCAGTGACCTAGAAATAGAAAGCATTATTTAGCATGTGCATAAATGAGCCTGAAAAACCCTAAGCAGTTGGCAACTTTGAAAGATCATACCCCAGTTCTCCAGATGAAAGATGAATTCAAGGCTCTGCACCTACCTCTACCCAGACATCCAGTCTGCTCTTGGGAGACTCCTTTCCCATCTGAAGGCACAGGGAGAGTGTGAATCCTTAAAGCAGAAAAGTCTCTGATGTTCCTGCCATCCCCTGGCAAGAGCCACTCAGTGGGGAAAGGAGTACTGCCCCCTCTGTTGAAAAGTGAACAAAGCAGAAAATTCTGTTTCCTAGCATCTGAAATTAGGGTATGTTAAATAACATAAATGACACTTACTAATTGCTAAATAGTTCTTAAATCATGTATTCGACATTTTTTAAGGGCAGAATGTTGAAGGTTTTTTTTCATCTTGGAAACAAACAGAAAAAAAACAACAAAACAAAGAAATGTAATTTTGTAAAGCAGGTGCACAGGCTGACTTGGAGTCCCAGCAAAATCACACAAAGATAAATGTTGTCTTGTATGCAAAAGACCTTCATGTCACTCTGGCCAAGGAAATCTTGTTCTCCTTGGGGCTCTCCAGCAGGCACATGGTGACATTATGTTCCACACTAAGATCCTTTCCATCTCCTCATTGTATAGAATAAGGATAGAAGAAATTTGCCCCTGCACTAGGCTGCACCTGCTCTATGCCCATCAGGTTGTGTCTGCTAGGAATAAGCTCACTTCTATTTCTGGAAATCAGGGAATGGAGATATATTACTCCTGTAAGTGGCAGGCATCATTTCAAAATCACTCCCCAACTCAATCGGAAAGGAAAATCTGACAGTCATGTCAAAAACATCAAAACACAGTTTTGACACATCAATATGAAGTAGCAATGAACTTATTTTTAGTTTTCAGTCACTGGATGCTAAATATTATCTAGAGCTTTCCCATTATGGAAAATCTGACACACGTAGATCTTCTCACACTCTCACGCTGCTGCTTGAGGAATAGGATAAGCATTTCCAGTAGAATCAAAGCTTTCACTGAAGAGAGAATAATCTTTTTGTAGCTACTGCCTATATCTCTCCAATTAAACTCTATAATTTACTATCCAGAGACTAATTTCACAGCTAAGGATAAGGGCAAACAACAGCAGTTTTCTCATTGAGCATGAAGAGAGGAAGCAGTGAGATGTTATGGCTCTTCTAAAAATAAAAGAGTAAAAGAAGACATTAGGAGGTCACTTGCATGCTTTTCATTTATATTTGAAAGGTCACTTGTGGTCTCCCTCATGAATGATGTAAAGTTTAAAATAAACTGATATCTTAATTACTGGCAACTTGCCAGAGCTGGAATCTGATGAGCCTGCACTCACTCAATAGCTGGCTGCGAGCTTCTTCTTTTGATGTTTGGTTGTGGTTTTTTTTCTTGTTGAGGATTCTGGCTCTCAGAAATGCTTGCTCACAGTCATTTGCATGTTATTATTAGCAAACTGTTAGACTGGCCCCTTGGCACATTTTGTAGAGCCAAAATAATTTTATTGTATTGCTTCAAAATTTTACTGGAAACAAAAGAGGTGAATTGACTGTGAAGCAATCACAATAGACCTTGAATACCTTCAACAGTGTCAACTTGATCATTATTATTGAAATACTAAACAGGCTCTTGAAGACAGTATTTTTTATCAGCTATCAGATTAGTTGTTTTCGATCAGGCTGAAGTCATCAATGGAAAAGCAGGAACAAAGTTGCTGGGTATTAAATAACAGTTCTTACTGTAATGTAAGATGGAGCTAACAACTGAAAAGAATATGCTCTATCAGTCAGGTTACAATTTTATGCGAGTATTGCTATACATCCATCACTTGTTTCTACAGATGGTGGTACAACTGTTCCTATCACTACTATCAAACAAGAATGGGAAACAATCTGGCTGAAAAACAACCGTGCAAAAATCTTATCACATCCGTGGGAAGGTTCTTTTGCAAAACAGATCACTTTTGGTTCATTAACCATTGCATAAACACCACTATGAAGGTGATATGCCAACACAAGCAACAATACCACTGCCCAGATTTTATACTAAGTAGTGCACCATCATCCTGACTAAATCCCAGTCTCCCTAACTTCCTCTTGAAATCTGCATACATTCATTGCTCCAGTGGATACACACTTTAAATTCAGCATAAAAGCAGACATTGAAGAGTCTGGTTTTGAGAGGTTTGCAACATCTTTTAGAGCCTTCAAAATAACATGTTTGACAAAAAGAGTAATGTTTTCAGACAACAGGTCCTCAGTGGGTGTTTTGTTTGAAACTGTCTGTCATGAAATTGCTCCCAGCATGGCAATACTGTACATTAAAAAATCTGCAAAATTTGTGTATATTCACAGCTCAGTGCAATTCCTATAATGAGTGCTTTATGTGTTTACCACAGTGTCTATGAAGCTCATATTATCATTTAATTTTAAACAAACTGCATACTGTGAACATTTATAAGAGAGCAACGCATTAAATTCAACATTTATTCAACAGCTTTAGTTTGCTTGCTGTATTATGACGATTCCTACAGTTTAAGAAATACAGCTTTAGCCCTATACATTTTGTTTTCTGTAATTTTTTATAACATATAAAGTATTTAGTTTCCATCCACATAATTTAGAAAGGAACTTACAAATATAAATCTAAGCACACTCATTGGCAATTGAATAAAATACAGTCTCTGTAATCAGGCTTTTAATCAGATTTTAATGCATCTTTATAATCAGAATCTGAAAAATGGGCAGATAAACACATACATGTTTTCAGTAAGGAAGTTTTTAAAAACTGATGTATCTAATATGCAGCATAAGCTAAGGATTAGTACATGTTAGAAAACGTAAAGCAAAGATCCTGGACTGAAAAAATTAAGATATTATTTTTCCAGGTATACTGCCCATTTGTGCATACTGCAAAAAGTCTATTCAAATAAAAATATTTTATATTTTATATTTATTATTATCTTTATAGTATATTTATAAACATTATATTTTATTTATATTACTCTGTATTTAATATTTTATATTCAAATAAAATGTTTTATATTTACACAATAGATCATGTTTATATACAATTATGCAAGACACACAGCCTAAACTTTGGGCCAAAATACCTCCCACTGAACTCAGAATTTGGGCCTGAAGTAGTAGTGCAGAATCCCAACTGTGCATACACTGAGCAGGTGCCAACTAAAATGTATGATTTCTACACACTAAACACTGTGCTACTTTCCATACAATGCCCCAGAGCAATAGGAAAAATGTGCAAAAGCTTATTCAGGGATTTCTTTTAAGTCAGGATTTCTATGCATTTTCTGAATGCATAGTGTCATCAAATGGGTCAGTTTGTAAGCTTTCTGCTTTTAGTAAAGCAGAAAATTAATCAAGAAATATGTAAGTGAGCACAAAGTAATTACCACTTTCCCCTTCCTCAAGTAACTCTCTTATACAGAACAAAAAAACCCCAAGGTATATATCTTTATTTTTTATTTCCCCAAACTTCCAGTATTCATCTATGACCTTTCATTTTCCATTTCAAAATAAGAAGCACAGCAGAACACAATACCTAACCAAATAGAAGATATACTTAGTGATGAATCAAAATAATATAGTTGATAAGAACCAAAAGACAATGTTAAAATTCCACTTCTTCTGAGCATATGCCATAAGGATATAAAGAATATACTAGATAAGGACTGACTTCCTTGGAAATTTTTATCATGGGAGATATTTATCAAATGAAGTAAGCTATTTCTTGACTGAAGAACAAGAATTGTAATTGTTTTCTAATCTTGTTTTAAGTCATGAGCAGTATCTTGAAGAATTCCCTGAAGAGGCTACTGTTCAAAGATTACTGTTCAATGAATATTATCAACAAAAAACATCCCACTGTGTCCTCTAGTCGAGATCTCCATTTCTCATCAATATAGTTCAACTACTCCCTTAACTCTCTGCAAACTCAGTGATGAAGCCTAATTAACATTTCCAGAACCCTTCCACTTTTAGACACATAGCATGCTTGAACTTATTTATTTTTATAGTCCGTGACAGCCATGGCTATCAGACAGCAACTGTCGCAGATGGAAAACTGTATTATGACACAGTTCTAGCTATGCTATCTTTCTAGTTTATATGCAAACTCAGCAGCCCGAAATACAGAAGACAAGGGACAAAAGAGCAGGAAGGGCATAGAGAAGGAAAATCCTTTCCACTCCTCTTCATCTAAACTGAGATGTGCAGACTAATCCTTTTCAATTTCAATTTGCAGCCTGCACTGTGAGCCAAGATCTGACAGGGGAAGATTGACTGGTGCCATTTGGTATCCTGACTGCAGGAAGTTATACACAGGCCACAAGAAAATAAGCAGCACAATTTCCTCTACAAATAGAATCAAGTAGAGAAAAAGGAAAATAAATTAACAAGGATTAAAAACAGAATGGTCCCAAGCAATTATGCATTAAAAAAAAAAAAAAAAAAATGACAGAAGCAGCAGCTACTTAAAATGTTAGACCAGGGAAATTAAAAACAAAAGGAGGGATTTCTAGGCAGTGAAGACACTGAAACAGTAGCAAATAACTGTCAGAAAATCTTTAAGCATGGGCTGTACAAAACTTTTGGAGACACAGAGATACAATGAAGCTGTAAATCCACATCATCATGTAATCAAAGCAATTGCTATTCACACTAACTAGTTTACAGCATGGCCACATCAGTCAGCAACACAGCCAGCTCTCCAGTCACACTGATGCCATCTGCTCACAGTGTATCACAAGCAACAGTACATTTCTACCGACACACTGTGTGGGTACAGTCCCACAGCACTGGAGCCAGCACAAGGTATGGCTGCCATGGCCCCCAGCTATCTTGGCTGCACAGTCCTTGGCCGCTACATCAGCATTGGCACTCAAGCCATCACATCAGTTCAAGGAGCTTCCATAGATGACAGCAGAAGCAACTGGTTTTCCAGGTGCTGCCTGAGCTAGACTGCTGCTCTGCCATACTAGCAGCAGGGCTGGCTTGAGGGAGGCACCAAAATGATGTGGCTGAGGCTAGGAGGGTGGGGCTGTGACAGAAACTAGCCTCAGATCAGATTGTACCCACCCGTAACCACAAATATCTGTAAGCCAGCACTACCTCCAGGGTTAGGAATCTCTTGCCTGCTAGTTTCCTCTCAATGCTGACCCCGTCTTAGTGCTGACAGAAATATCAGTATGGTCAGAGATGTGATCCTGACAGAAATAAAAGATGGGTACTGCTAATGTGGGTAAGTTCCCTATCTTCCTTCCCTGAGCAACTACATAAAATGCAAAAAGCAGCAGACACAGAAGGCTGGGCAGACCTTTTGGTAGTAATACTGATTCAAGCCACTTTAAAATATATGTTTATATACATTTACATCTTGTTTATAATATACAGTTACAAATCCAGAAGGAATTATCATAATAACCTAGTAGATAGAAGATAATTACTCTATAGTCAGATGAATAAATTCTCAAAAAGAAAAATTCACATCATGATGCAGTCACATCCTATAACAACTTGTTCCATGGAGTGTCTAGCCTTTCAGGTAAAAAAAAGATGCTGGCTATTTGCCACTTCCAAGCACTGGACCTTGCAATATATTTGCTGAACAGAAAGTTCTGTCCTTCAAATCAAATTTGAGCAAGTCACCCTCTAATCTTCCCTTTATCCTCCCTTTATCCTCTCAATCTTCTCACTATAGGGCTAATTTTCCAATTTTATCATCCGTTTCATTATTTTTCCTTAATCTTCTATTTAACACAATCATTTCTCAATTGTGGAAGCCAGAATTGAAAACATTATTATGACAGTGCTTTTTTCAAGTGAAACGTCCTTTTTATGTGAACATTTTACATTTACCACTACGCTACAGTAAAAACAGCCAAATAGCCATCATGCCACTTATTTATTTTTCAGAATAAGTGCTTCAAGAAAGTCTGTATTAAAATAACTCTCTAAATGTGTCTTTGCTTGTTCATTCCTCGATACAACAGCTTTACATTTGATTTATTGAAACAATAGTGACTCTCTCTCAATCTTAATAGAATGAGATAGACTAAGGAAATGGCCTATTGCTCATGTGTTTCGAAGTGTTCCAGTAACCATCCATGCTGCAGTCCAACCAGTATAAGAATATGGGAGTTGTCCATCTAGACCAGCAGCAACACACCCAGAATCAGATGTTTCAAAGAACAGCGCAACTGGTGGGAGTGAAGAAAACTTTTCCATGATTTCTACTTATCTCTAAAACATAGAGACAGCCTTGAGTTCTCAGACACAACATTCTCTACATGTCAGTTATGACAATGGTGGATATTTTTGTATCTCAATATATTTACATCCAAATTCTCAGTCTCAGAATTTAATCCAGGGGTGTTCCATTCCCTTCAGTCGGTTTCTCAGTAAAGTCACATCTCGCATAAGAAAGCATTTACTGTCATGTTTTCCTCCATTTTCTGCCTTTGCATTTTACTGACTTGTTCTTGAACTAAGACAGAGACAGGTCCTGCTTCTCTAGAATTTCCATTTTCTCATGGGAGCTTTTCAGCACAGCTCTGCTAATACTAACAACAGCCCCTGCTTCCACTTACGTGACTTTTGACAAGACATTTAGTATTGTCATCCTAAGGAACAATGCCTTTTCTTCAAACTGCTGAGAAAGCTACATACTAAAATTTAAAAACTGATGTGAAGGTGCAAAGAAGTATTTTTGTAACATGGAAACTTGAAAATTACTGGCCTCTGAAGTATTTAAAACATGTCAGCTTTCACTATTTTTATCCTTGTTTGATTGAAATCACCGAGAATTATTCTCACATAAGTCGACATGGCATTAATTTCCATGATGATGTAAGTTTTGATGTACTGGGTTCTATACAGCTCTAAACAGCAAAAGCAATTAATAGCAAAGCTTACAAAACTGCCGAGAGTAGAAAGCTGAAAGGAAAAGGCAGAAAGCCATTACCAGGAAGTCAGCAAGTGTATCATGTAACTTACCAAACAGGCGCTGATGGAAGAGAAATTTCCCAGCTATCAGTCCTGTGAGAATGGCAAGCAGCCACAGAAACACTTTCAAAAATCTCCAGCCTCCTCCTTCAGGGTATTTATTTGTTACAAAGGAGAAACAATTACCAACAACAATAACATTGGCTTCTGTCTGACTGTGCGATACTGGGTCCTCAGCAAATATTAAGAAGTTAAAGAAGATCACTAAGTAAGCCACAACTAAGCGAGACCATGGGTGCTGGAAGTAGTAGCGGAAGTCTTTATCCATCCTCAGATACTGCAGAATTGGTTTTTGCCTGTATGCAAAGACACAAATGCACAACATTATATATACCCAGAATTCTCAGAGCTTAGGAGAGACTTGCACATTTACAAAAATCAAATCACTGCAACTTTGTCATCAGTAAACTTTAACACTTTAGACTTGACTAGCAATGAAAGTTTCAATCAAAAGATACTGTTAGATCCAGGAAGAGAAAAACTGAAATTTCTGTTCAGTCCAATGTAAAAACAACAAACAAACATATATACATTATAGCACAGGATTCTTAATCTCAAATATGCTATGGCTTTCATGCCCCCTTCATAATGGGGTATGAAAAGTATGGAATGGATATAAGAACATAGTAGGGTACATGAAACTCAGAGTGCCTTTCCAGCCACATTCCAAAAAATACAACACAGATTTCACAAAGGTTCATACTAAGCCTAAACTGAATCCTTCTCCTTCTAGGAGAAGGATGAAACCAGCCCATAAATCCAGTGAGGTCTTCCACTGGATGCTTAAAAGCATATACCCCAGAAATTCAGAAACTTGTGTTCATATAAAGAAATGACATGTTGGAAAAGTTGGAAAAGCTACAATTAATTCTTGCAGATCAGCCAACTCTGTACAAATCTTTTCATTGACTTCCCAGGGTGTACATCTATAGTTAATCATATTTCCAAAATCAGAAAATAAGAGTGCCCTGAGCACAGACTGCTCTGTATGAATACAAAAATTCTGTTTTGAAACCTGCCTACTTATGAAGCACTGCTATGCAAAAACGCAACTCAGCATGGTTAACATTTCAGTTGTCTGTCATTTGATTTTTTTTTCTTTTATTCACAACCAATTAGTTGTTTCATCCTCTTGAACCAGTTTATATGCACAAAGATACAAGGCCTTTGTGTTGTGGAACACCACAATTCAATAGACACGGAGTGTAGGAAGAGAAAAAAATGCATCTAATAATATTGCTTGTTTATTACAGCACAATCCCTGAAGGATACAGTGACAAATTTTTGCAAATGTCATATGCCCTTCAGGAAGAAACAAAACAAACAAACAAAAAACCACAAATTGCATCAAAAGACCTAAAACACCCAATCAATTACTCATTCCTTCTTGGATTTTTAAGTATCACTTTGTAAACTTAGAAATGGCATGAATTTCAATGTCTCCCTTTATGAAAAAGAAAAAAATACCATATGAAAAAGGAAAAAATACCATATTACAGAGTTAAAAAGTTGACACAAGGAAATATCAGTCCTTCAAAAACTTTATGAAAAAAAAAGTTATTTAAAGCAAGGATCATTGCCTAAGAAAATACCACTCTGGGGAGATAAAACTGCCTTTGGAGCCGTAAGGATGCCCAAAGCTATTTTTTGTTCTCCTTTTTTCCTGTTACCGGTAAGAAAAGTTTTGGTATTTCCTTATGTGTACGAACCATCTTAAAGCCCGTCTGGGGCCGGAGATAAACAACTAAATGTCCTGGTATTTTTGACAGCTGCCGGATACCCGAGAGTTACTAGATATCCAGCAGAAGACGCGGCTTCCTAGGAAGAGTTTTATAGCACCAGAAGCCAATATTAGCAATAGCAGCAGTGCTAAATCGCTAATAAAGATCCTGCTCCTATCTGCCTCAACGCCAAAAACGCTGGTGCCGAGAGCGCCGCGCACCACACGCCCATTGCAACCTGTTAAATCTACCCCCTTCCCCTTGCCCCCGGCGCAGACCCGCAGCCACCTCACCCCGCGGCGCTGCGGCCGCCGCCGCCCCCTCCCCGCGGGGACAGCGGGCCACGGGCCCCCGCAGCGCCGGGGCCGCCCCACGCCCGCCGCACTCACCGCCACACTCACCGCCGCGGGGGATCCGGCGCCGCGGGCGCGGCGCTGCTGCGGTGCCTGGGCTCAGCGCTGCTCTGCTCGGCTCGGCTTTGCTCGGCGCCTGCCGCGGTGCGGCTCCCGGCAGCGGGCGGCCCCGCTGCGCTCTGCTCCGCTGCCCCCGCAGCTGCCGCGGCCGGCAGGGCCCCCCAGCCCCTGGGGCTCTGGCAGCGGCGCCGGTGCCGCGGCGTCCCGCCCCCACGGTCGCCGCGGGGAGGGAGCGGCGGCGGTGGCTGTGCTGGCTGCGCTCCTCCTCTCCTCTCCGCTCCGCTCCCGGGCGCGGGCGAGCGGCCCCGGCAGTGCCGCAGCCGCGGCGGCAGCGGGCGGCGCCGCTGCGGCAGGGTCCCCGCGCCCCCGGCGCCCGTGCCCGCCCGTGCCCGCCCCTCCCCCGGAGCCTGCCGGCAAGGACCCGAAACGTGCGCGGTGTGACCGCGGGTGTCTCTATTCACCCTGGAAAATGGTTGCCTGGCACCCATGGGGGCTTATGCAGCCGGTGGAGGTGAACGAAACTCGAAACCCCATCACTCAATTGCCATCGGTCAGACTTCAATATTACGCAAATTAGCAGTAGAAAATCACAAACATGGGAAAGAGGCGGTCAAATCTGGGGATGTATTACCCCAAAGCAAAAGCACAGGGCTGACAATAACAGCTAAATCGCTAAGGAGGAAAACCTTTATGTTTGGGAGGGGAGGGAGGTCTATATCCAATTTGCTTACTTGGGAGGGGGCTATGCTGAGGCCACGGCCAGTCTCCAGGGTGTACACACAGTCCTTATAGTCAGGCAAAACTCCTCTGTGCAGCCTAGCAGAGTTGTTGACATTGCACTTCAGCCGAATTGTCAACCAAAGCCTTTTTATGTGGGATGTGGTCCCTAGTGTCAGTGTGCTGGTACTGTTTACATCCCAGGAAAACGTTTACAAGATGCTTTTAGGTGCATTATGACCGGGTCTTAATGCAGTATGCGCTAATTCTGGTCATTGCTGAAGACAGATAAAACAACCTTGAAGTTGCCAGACACAGCCTCAATATATTATTGGGAAAAGTCAGGTGACTCCATTGGAGCAGGTATCTGAAATACAGCATCAGACATCTGGCTGCTTCAGGCCAAGGTAGAGAGGAGTGTGACTGAGATTCACTGAGGAATGTGGAAGGGTCTTTAGGAAAGTCATGTTGCAAAAGACCAGCGCAACCAGAACAAGAAGCAGATGAAGACTTGTGAATCCCTTCTGTACATCTGGCAACACAGTTTTATCTATTTTTGTAAAAAAAACCCATAAGTGTTATTGAAGGTATCTAACATAATGACCACATTACCTTCCTTGGTGAAATAACCTATGAGACTCTCAATTTTATGTAGAAAGATACAATATTCACTATTTCACACAAACACACCCCAAGCTGTCTTTACAGTAAAAAGAAAATTCAAATATTCAGAGATGAAAAATCATCATGTGCAGTGGGAGAGTACAGAAATACAGCATACAGCACTGTCTGTTCATGCAACAGTTCTGTGTGTACTGCCATGCTTCCAGAACTCAGTCTCCTTCTGTTCAACAAATGAAAATCGACAAAGAAGGCAGCACCCACTACAAAAGAGATCACACTCTTCATGCACCTACACACTAAAAAAAATTCTCTTTGGCTCAGATTGAAACCTATGCTACAACTACAAAGCATTCATGAACATTTTTTCAGATAGTAAATCAGTGAGCAGGTTTCTGAAGTCACCAAGTCAATCAATTAAAAATAATCTACTTTTCTATTAAAGTAACAAAAAGCATAAGTGCACCATATACCTCCCCCAAATTTCATGTTTCATTTAATTTGCTATCTTAGAGGAAGTTAGTATTTTTTGAAACACATAAGTAATGTTTCACTCATATATAAAAAAAAAGTTGGACCACTCATATTTCTTCTTTTTAATCAAGCAATCAAGATTTAGTTGATGAAATACATACCTGAAAAGCAAACATTAACAAATAATCTCAGTAGACAAGACTAATCAAGCCCACTCACTGAAAGGCAGGGACTGCCAGCAACAGAAGAATAAAAACAAACTCTTACCTACAAATTTTTCAGCAAATAAAAAAGCCAGCAGTAAAACCAGAAAGCTGAACCTAAAAAGCATGCTGAATAGGGACAATGAGTCATCTTGAAATGTTAGTTTTGATACTTGTGAATGAAACTATTCTATCAGCACTCCTACTACAAAATAGCACTTGTGTAAAGGCTATCGTTTTACACCCAGTTTCCAGCAGAGCTGTGGGTACTGAACTAACCGTATATTGATACTACTAATTGATGCTACAGTATCCATTTCTGTAGAGTCATTTTACACTCAAATATGAAGAATCAGCCTTCTGCACATTAGTCTGTAACTGGAAAGTTCTCTTACCAGATTCTGCTGCCTCAGATGAGTCTTGTCTGATGCAGGAACATGCACTAAGTTATAGTATGTTCCAAAATAACGATGCTGCACTAAGAGACAGGTTTCTTTGCTTTTCTATGCCAAAGTAAAAGTGCTAATTTTGTCTGTAATCACTCTATTAAAAAAAAAAAAAGTAATTAATTATAAAATCCTGTGCACCCAGGACTGAAAGGTAATTCTGGAGCTTGGAAAAATATGCAACAACTTTGTCTGAGAAAGCTCTCTGATAACATGTTGTTTATGCTGACTAGGTGCTTGGCTGTTTGACCCACAAAACTGTGCGTCACTTAAAACACATGAAATTTCACAGCACTGCAACATAGCTGAGGTTGGAAAGGATGTCTGGAGATCTTTTAATTCAGCTTTCTGCTCAGAGCATGGTTGTGTCATTTTGGTTATCCAAGGATAATCAAGGTTGTAACCCTCTGGGCAACCTATTTCAATGTTCAGCCATCTTCACAGTAAAAAGTTTTTTTCATAAATTACATGGAACTGTATTTCAGTGCCCATTGCCTGTTGTCCTCTCTCTGGACAGCACTGAGAAGAGCCTGGCTTCATCTTTACTTCTCCTATCAGGCTTTTAGACACATCAATAAGATCCTCTCCATTTAGCTGCCTCTCCTCAAGGTTAAACAGTCCCAGCTCTCTCAGCCTGTCCTCCCACTCCTTTCATCTGTGGTTGCACAATTGCCTTTTCCCTGGCTTGCTGCTTGGAAAAAGCACCTCATTCCCTAAACCTCAAAATGCCATTACTCAGGGATTATGCTCCTAATGTATTTTTCTTCCATCCTGCCATTGTGGGTTGACCACATCCAGCAGGTGAGCACTCACACAGCGGCTAGCTCATGTCCCCCTGCCTCCTCCCCCAGTAGGACAGGGGAAAGAACAGGAAAAAAGTAGAGAAAACCAGTGACTAAGAGAAAGATGGACTAATAATAATAATAATAACAATAATAAAGTAAGAATTATAAAATTTAATAAATAAGAATTAAAAAAAAATGCTATGGCAATCACTCACCAAGGCCCACGAGCAGACAGACTGTCAGTCTCTGATAAACAGCTCTGAAACAAATCCCTATATCACCCTTTTTCTCTACTGAGTTTTACTGGTGAGTATGACATTATATATTATATGGAGTCAGCTGTCCCAGCTCTGTCCTCTCCCAAATTCTTGCCTGCTTGCTGGTATGGAAGTGTGGGCAGAGTGGGAAAGAGAGCCTTGATCCTGTGCAACCACTATTGAGCAATAGCCCAAACATTGGTATGTTTTCAACATTGTTTTAGCCACAAACCCAAAACACAGCACAATTTTGCTGCTATGAAGAAAGTCAACTTACTTCTGGACCAGATCCAGTACACCTGCAAAAACATCATTGGAATAAAAGACTCCCCTCTTCGAAATTTCTCAGTCATGGTTATAGCAACCCGTCTCAGCTATATCACTTCAGACCTAGTCTTTATCTGCATCCCCAACTCATTTCTTACCATCGAAAAGAAGAGAAAGCAGAACAATAAAACATGAAACAAGTTGGGGGGAGAGGGGCAGGAAGGAGAGGGAAGGAGCATAGCACAAAAGCTGGCAACAGTTAGTGTATAAATGAAGAGTTAAACAGTTTAAGAACCTAGAAGAAAGAAAAGGCAAATATATATTTCCCATGGAAAGTAAGAATGCTAAGTTAGTCAGAGACAATGATATTTCAAATACTAGTACTGTTTTACTACTAGATGTGAATAACAGAATTGTGTGAAAGAATGTGGGACAGCAGAAATGTTTCTATTTCATATTTGGAAACCATAGGCAGTAATAGTGTTTTCACATCATGTAACACGAAATACTTTCCATTAAATCAATAATATGAAAGCATAGTAAACAGCAGCAACTAAACTTAAACATTTATTTTTAAATAAGGTTGAAGAGTTATTAGAAAAATAAATGAAAGACATGATAGACAGTGATGTTAATCATTAAGTTTGTTTCCTAACAACTGCTGAAATGCTGAGGTAATTTCATAGAACTATGAATGTTGTAACAAGTGAAAGGGAGAAGAACAAATACACACACACACACACACACACATATTAAGGTAAAATAAAGTGATGAAAGTGCTTGTATATAGACGTCAACAAATATACATGATGCTCTAGATAAAAACATTAGTGGAATCTTGGGATATGGATGATTAATATGTACTTTTTGATCCTTGTCAAGCAAGTTTTAATTTAACAAGAGGAAGTTAGGACATGGTTGTATCATTGTTGATAGGTTAAATCACACAAATAAAATTTTGAGCAGAATTTAATACATATATCTAATTTTGAAATACCAGTGGAACTTGGGAAAAAAGCAGTAGGAGAAACAGAACTTATGTGACCTTTTATGTATTGTCAAAGAGAACTTAAGTCCTAAAGTCAAATGATATAAGGATTACCAAGGTGAAGCAGAAGCTGTATTGACAGTTTTGAAGATGAAAGTCCAATGATAAACCTTGCACTTTAACAAAGTACTTGCTCCTGTTCATCCAGACCAAGTTTGTTCCAAGTAAGCATGATTCTACTTCAAATAATCCATATTGATGTCAAAAAGACAGGCAATACATACTTAAATTAGATGAAATCACTAAAGAACTTCAACTGAGGCGAATTTACACCACTAATTAAATACCTTTTAAGTGCATCTGCTGTCCATATGGATCCTTTCAGCTAATAGAACAACTACATGTGACTTCTGCACGAGGAAAAGGAAAAAAAAAAAAGAAGGAATAATCAGCTTGCAGCTACTCTGATAGTGCCAGGTACAGAATTAGAGATAACACAGATTAGGAAAAAGTGGATTCTGAGTTCAGTCTTCAACAGATACTGCTTAACCACACTGTCCAAGTTGGTTGCAATGGTAAAAGAAGACTTCAGAAAAATAGAACTAAGCAGGAAGACAAAAGGTCAGAAAAATAAGTGGCAACAGAAGGTCTTTCCGAAAAGAAAATATGCTCTAATATTGCTGAACTCCTGATGGACGGACCACTCATTGGACAGATGGTGGCACTCAAAGAGGTGCAGTCAATGGCTTGGCGTCCAGTGATGAGACCAGTAATGAGGGACCCCTCAGGGGTCAGTACTGGAACAGGCACTGTTTAACATCTTTTTTGGTGACATGGGATTGAATGCACCCTCACCAAGTTTGCCAGTGATACCAAACTGTGTGTTGTAGTTGACATGCTGGAGGGAAAGGAGGCAAAGCGGGCCTGTACGAACCTCATGAAGTTCAACACGACCAAGTGCAAGGTCCTACACCTGGGTCAGGGCAATCCTAAACATGGGTACAGGCTGGGCAGAGAATGCATTGAGAGGGGGCCCTGGAAGAAAAGACTTACAGGTGTTGGTGGATGAGAAGCTCAACATGACCTGACAATGTGCACTTGTTGCCCATAAGGCCAAATGTGTCCTGGGCTGCATCAAAAGCAGTGTGGTCAGCAGGTCAAGGGTGGTGATTTCCCTCCACTCTTGTCCACCTGGAGTACTGCTTCCAGCTCTGGGGCCCACAACATAAGAAGGACACGGACCTGTTGAAGTGAGTCCAGAGGAAGGCCAGGAAGATGATGAGAAGGCTGGAACTCCTCTCCTCTGAAGACAGGCTGAGAGAGCTGGGGTTGTTCAGCCTGGAGATTTATTCAATACTAAAGAAAAAATTGATTAAAAATAATGAGGAGTAATTTCTTAACCTTATGAAAAAACACAGGACAAAAAAAAGTCATGTTTTCAACACAGTGCATCTCATGACGCTCTTCCAAAGTACAGGGAACAACTGTTCTTAGTATAAGTACAGTATAACAACATATTGCCTCTATTGAAAAATAAATAAAAGAAGTCTGAAGGCTTTACTGTGTTGTCAGATTAATTCACTCCATCTTGGTCCTATTTCTGTTAGAACAAAAATAGGTGTGGCATGACATAAAATTTTGCATTTTGACAGAAGTACTTTTTGCATCTTGGCAGAAGTATGCTCTGAAGTGCAAGCACAGTGTGGTAACTCAAGCAATTAATTTACTTTATTTTCAAACCTCTGCATACTTGAAGTTGGAGTATGTTATCTATTACAATAAAAGGACTCCGAGAGCTGATCATGCAGTGTCACATACAACTGATTGAACTGGGGGAACAGAAATGCAGCCAGGGTAGGAAATATGGTGAGGCGCTGGCTGCTGCATTAGGTGTCTCAACAGCAAACATTTCACAAATATAAATGAGAAGAAAATCTGACTTTGTGAAGTAGGCACATACAAGTGTCTTGTGCCAAGATGGCTTGTCCAAGCAGTGGATCAAACCCAGGAATACAAGCAGCCTACGCTTGCTAGCAACTTCAATGCGGCTGTTCAAATGATAGCACTTGGTAAATCAGAACTATATCTCACTGAAATTAATCAAACGTACCAATATTAAACATAAGAAAGGTAATCATAGTCTGAAGATAACTAACAAGAGAATCGTATATACTGCTATGCCTAGAGAGTTGAGGTTTTGCAGTCAGATTTTTAATTTTGAACAAGTGATGAGAAGACCAAGTTTTGTGACCTTTCTTTAAAGCTTCTTCTCTTCGTTTATAGGGATATGCAGTATCTATTATGCAAATAGACATTTTTTTCCAATGGCTAAAGAATAGCTTGTGGCAAATGTCTGTTATTTTTGTCTCATGCTAATGTACTGTGAAAAAGCATAGTTACACACACACACACAAAATTACAATGGTAAATGTAATAATTTATTTAGCAGCTGGAAATCTATTGAAAATGGACAGGCACTTTGAATAAATGCCTGAGAGAACAAGTAAGAACAAGTACAGTGTGGTCAAAATGCCCTTTGTTTGTTTATTGACTTTCCTTCCATTTGTAAGAGCAGTGAGTGCACTGTAGAAACTTTTGGAACTAAAATGAAGTATTGCAGACCTTCAGCTTAAGCTGAGACATAGTATATATCTGTGACAGTCTTATTTTGCTGGGAATTAAGTGCAAGAAGCTGAGCATTAACAGAGCAGTCTTAAATGCTAGAAGGGAAAAATGCAACTACTCAGCTTTCACTACAAGTCTTCTCCTAACTTTCTTCCACATTTCTGTTTAAACAGTAAGCACTGCAGAGTAAGGGTCTATGTTAGAATTTTATTCTACCACATCTCAAAATGCTTTCTACAAACAATTATTAATAAAATCCCTAACTGGCCTCATGGAGCCCTTTTGGGATAAAACTTCCTATGTTTCCCTGATACTATTATTAAATAATAATTTATGGGTAGAACCTGGGTGTCACTTGTGCGTGACTCAGGATAAAAGCCTGTCTGACTGAACTCCTCTCAAGCAAGTAGGACCCCATGAGGAGGAAGAATCCTTTGTCCCAGGTCTTCCCATTCTTTCACCCACCAACATCTCTCAGAAGGTCTTAGCTTGCCTCATGAGAAGTGGAATTATCTAAGAGCAGTTATTTTTTTTTTTATTTTCTTAATTTCTTTGGAAATTTGAATAAGACCATAAAACAAAACAGCAATGAGAAACATACAAGGAGCCATTAGAAGTAACCTGATACTTAGTGGATAAGGAATTGGTTGGATAGTTACACCTAGACAGTATGGTCAATGTCTCAATGTCAAGATGGAGATCAGTGATAAGTGGTGTCCTTCAGGGGTCTGTATTAAGACAGTACTGTTTCATTCTGCATCAGTGACCTAGACAGTGGGATCAAGTGCAGTCTGAACAAGGTTGTAGACAACACCAAGCTGAGTGGTGCAGTTGACTTGACTGAAGGATGGGATGCCATCCAGAGAGACCTGGACAAGCTCAAGAAGTGAGCCCATGTGAAACTCATGAGGTTCAACAAGGTCAAGTGAAAAGTCTTTCACCTGAGACAGGGCAATCTCCGGCATCAATACAGGCTGAGGAGTGAGCAGATTGAAAGTAGACCTGTTGAGAAGGACTTGAGGATACTGGTGGATAGAAAAAATGGTCATGAAACAGCAATATCTGCTTGCAGCCCAGAAAGCAAACTGTACTCTGGGCTATATAAAAAGAAGCATGGCCAGCAGGTCAAGGGAGGCAATTCTACCCCTCTACTTAGCTCTGGTGAGATTCTACCTGAAGCACTGCATCATCTCTGGAATACTCAGAACAGGAAAGACATGGAACTGTTGAAGCAAGTCCATAGGAGGGCCATAAAAACAATCAGAAAGGTAGAATACCTCTCTTATGAGGAAAGATTGAGAGAGTTGGAGTTGTGGAGAAGACAGCTCCTTGCAGCTTTTCAATACTGAAAGGGTGCTTATATGAAAGATGAGAACAGTCTTTTCAGACATGTTGTGATAGGAAAAGGGATAATAGTTTTAAACTAAAAGAGGGTACATTCAGATTAGATATAAGAAAGACATTTTTTGCAATGAGTGTGGTGACTGGAACAGGCTATCCAGAGAGGTGGGAGATGCCAGGTTCCTGGTAACACTCAAGGTCAGGCTGGATGGGGCTCTGAACAGCCTGATCTAGTTGAAGACGTCTCTGCTCATTGCAGGAGGTTGGACTAGATGACCTTCAAGGTGCCTCACAACCCAAAATATTCTATGATTCTATGATCTATTAGATCACAGCCATACATGCCATGGAGAAACAGGCAGGAACCTAGGATCTCAGAAAGGATAAGCAAAATGTCAAAGGAAATATATGACAAATGACCAAAATTTTGAAACGTTGGTATTCCTAGGCTACAAGGTAAACAGTCTCAGCAGGCCCAGAGGCTCTGCAACACTGATTAAGAAAGGAAGTAACTTAGGACTTTGTGTCTTCAACACAAAGTGCAAACAATGCCTTGGCTAGAGTTGCGTTTGCTTCATCTGGCATTAGTTTGTACTAACTGTACCTCATCAAGAGAGGAACTGCCGTCTCTGTAGTAATGGAAAACAAGATAAGCAATGTCACATAATCAGCATAGTGCTAGTATTTGAGCTGATACTATTTTACAGTGACTCAGTGAACTCATCTAAAGTAAATATTAAAAGACAGTGGAAATGGGTATGAAAGGAATGTTGCCCAGCATCTCTCTTTTGAATTCACCAGGAAAATTACTGGATCCATGCTAGTGCTGCACCAGGTTATCATTCTAGATCATGTCCCATCAGAAGCAGTTCAAACACTCCCTCCTAGTAGAGCCCTGTCTGCACCGAAGTCAGGTGAGAGAAGTAGGGTACTGAAATCCTTCATGTAATGTTAGGAAAAACAGAAGTATAATCTTTAATTTTTGTAATATACATTTTCACCTAATCATTGTATCTGCTTTGGTATTATTTTTTAAAAGTTTGCAATAACAGGAACATTTGAGAGAGGAAATCTTTGAGAAAATTACTACTTTCCACAGTACTCAAAGCTACCTACCAGCTTATTAGATCATGCAAGCTTCAAATACTGCTCTATGTTTAGACATGACTATTGGCCAGACAAGCCACTCCTGCAGGAGGTAATTAACAATCTTGACAGATAAGATCTACACTAAATCTAAACAGTATTGTGTTTGGTGGCTCTCTGCCAGGACTCACTAACTTTCTTACAGGGGTCCTTCTACAGTCACGATGTGCTGTGCTGTCAGTATGATCATCCAAATGGAACTGAAACCATCACAAGTACATTTTCTTTGTCATCAAGAAAGAGTAAATCCACAGAGTGGAAAGTAGAGTAGTCCTAACTGACATGTAAACATACAAGAAGAGCCTGCTGGAAGACATCAAACATACCCAGTCTCTTAAAAAATAAATGAATATTAGAAAAAAATTTCTAGATTGAGATCCAGAGAAAAGTTTTACACAAATACAAATAGCACTTCATGTTTGCCTTGGAGGTTTTTCCCAGACAAGGTCTCAATTTTTAATATTTGTTATTAAAGTGAAGCTTCTTTTTGGTGGCAAGAAGATTGGCTTCATTCCTGTTGAATGAAAATAGTAATATGGCTTCAGTTATTGCTTTGTTCTCATCTTCCATCTGAGCTACAGCAATGTAATAGACCTTGCTAAAAATCTCTAGCCACTTGCCCTACTGGAGTACATCATGTCCTGCTCCTGTCTTCTGTGTAGTCTTCCCCTAAATTCCAGTCAAATTGAAAATCCTGGTATTTATAGTCAGACATAGGATGCTCTGGGAAGAAGGCCCACATGCACTAGCTTGGCCCTGATAGCTTAAAATTTCAATTGTGACTTATAAATCTCTTTCAAAGGCCTGAGGGAGCTCTCCAGGTCTTTAACACAGTTTTCTTCCTTTCTGTGACTCGAGAATCATTTTGAACCTCATGTAAGAAGATTCCTAAAAACCTGTTGTGCACTTTGTACAAGGAAACTTCTTGGAACATGTCATCAATCACTAACAAGCACACATAGGTTTTAAATAATAAAAACAATTTTTCCCACTGAAGAGAAATGGCAGAATAGAGAACTGCATAGATACCAGTATTACTGTTTAATGCACTTCAGAAATGCATTCATATAATACATCATGGAGGAAGAACAGAAAACCTGAAGAGTAGATGAAAGGATAACTGCATCACAAATCATTTTGCACAGTGATTTTGCAGTGATATTTACATGTTAGTTAATCACTATTACTAGGGAAAGTATATGAAAGAAGTAGAAACATTTGAGAAATTTTGTAATTTAAAAATCACTGAGAGCATGAAACAATTTGACTGTGATATTGCCCATTATGATGTGCATAGAGGATGCTGAGATGCTGTGTATAGTATCTATCTACAGATTTACCGTATCAGCATAAGGACTAGAAATGGACACAGATATTAAAAAAAAAAAAAAAAAAAAGTTCAGAATCAACTCCTTAATAATGTCTGGAAGTACTTAACAGATCAAAAAGATATAAGAAACATGGGAAGTCCCACCAAATTCTGCTTTGTTCAGTTTATTTCACAGGACCTTTGCATCTTATTACCAAGGCATACCCAAAACATGACAAAAATCATTTTTCTATAACTTTTAGGATTGCAAAACCTATAGCTGCAAATCTGTTTTCATCAATGGCAATGGCTAAGAGAGTCCCAGTACCTCAGTCTTGGCTACTATATTGCAATTCAATTTAAAACAAATAAATAAATAAAATAATCTAGCATGTTCCTGGACACCCACAGAAATCGCCTACTGTGTCAGCTGTTTAAACAGACAGAAAGAAAAGTCCCTCAGATTATGGATAGTAAGATACAGGAGTTAAATTGTTTATTTGCTTATTTATGAGAAATGAACAGGAATGCCTCAGAGCATAAAGAAATTAAGAGATATATTCATACTATAAAACCTTACTGATGAATATAAAGTGAGAGTTGTCAACACCGTACTGAAAAACATTTGCTCTAACGGCAAGAGAGCAATGAGTTTTTACAGCAATAATTCTTAATAGCATACTATCCATTATCATCACAAAGTAATACCTTGTTATTTGATTTGAACATAGTGTTGGTTGATTAGACTATAATGAGGCTTACAAAAATATAACTCTGGCATGCTCAGAAGTCAAAGCCCATTTGCTGGGTACACCTTCCACATATTCTCAAAGTTATAAGCAAATCTGAGTCTAGGAGTGGTACGATTTCTAATTTCTTTGTTCACTTACCTCTGAGTGCATTGGAATGGAGATTACTAGAAGCAAACAGAGTTGAAGAAATTAAGTTTTCACATATTTCTGAAAGAAGTAGTTGCTATTCATTTTTAGTCTATATGGAAGAAAGTTCATCTTGCTGATGGACTCTATAATACTTTAATTACCTTAAAATATGGTTCTTTTTTAAGAATCTAAGCTGAAGTTTTGAAGAGCATCAGGATAGACATCTACAAGCAATTGAGTTCCACAGAAAGAAAGTGAAATTATAATATTGCCCAGTAAAAAAGAGATGTTCACTCCTCTGCTGTTGGAAATAAGTTTAGTGCTTTAAATGTCACCTCAAGATAGGCTCAGAATGCAGTAATAGGAATTGTATGTAAAAAAATAACACTAATTTTCATTGTCAGGTGGACAATTACAGTCACACCTGGGACAGGCCTTCCTGGCAACGTCACAGCAGGAGAAAATGCTCACACAACGTTAGGAAGCTATGAACAGAATGAACTGATGATTCCACAGAGATTATAACCACAGCATTTAATAAACAAGCATAAGTGAATAGAGAATTTTAAATCAATGAAGAAGTAAATGTATAGGGAAAGACAATAAAGATACTGAAAACAAGACGCGCAAGTCACACAGAAAATACTGCATCCAAGTCTATTAAAAGTCTTTCCTTTTTTAAAATGTCATTTATTATTCAGTAAAAAAAAATCTTTTTAAAATCTGGGAAACTACAGTATGCTGTCTCTACCAAAACAATCTCAGCCTTAATTAGATAAAAAAATCTTCTGTCTCCTGGAAAAAAATAATTCAAATACAGGGAATAAAATATAATCAATAAAACCAAAAAAAGTTACTTAATACATATGCTAACAAATAAACCTCCCTATTTTTATCCTGATACTCTTTATGATTTGGATAGGAGTTTAATGATCAAAAACATTTTAGTAAGACTCTAAAGGACACTAAAATTCAGAAGTTTAGCAATCTTCATTAGACATAAAATCCTTACCTGATTGTGCTAGTTTCCATGCAAAGTCTTCTTTGTCAAACATCAAACACTGTACTAGAGAATATTTTAGACTTTCTGTCTGTCTTCATGCCAAAGAGGTGCTACAAAATACCAATGTGTACCAGCCTTGATTCATACAAAACTGATGTTAAGATCCTACTTCTTCACTTTAGAGCCCTCAGATTGACAGGAATTGTTATGATATGACCTCAGAAAATCAAGGTGATCTGAATATGGTGACAGATGATATAGTCTCATACCACTCTGATATTTCCAGTCCAAGCATGGATTTCCATTGAAAGAACACTTCCACAGTCTTAGCTACACATCCTTGTTACCACATTGTAACAAAAGAATCACATAATATGCTGAGTTGGAAGGGACCCACAAGGATCAAGTCCAGCTCCTAGCCTTTGCACAGGACCATCCCCAGGAATCAAACCATGTGCCTGAGATCATTGCTTCTTGAACTCTGTCAGGCTTGGTGCTGTGACCACTTGCCTGGGGAGCCTCTTCCAGTGCCCAGCTATCCTCTGGGTGAAGAACCTTTTTCTAATATCCAACCTAAACCTCCCCTGACTCAACTTCAGGCCATTCCCTTGGATCCTGTTACTGATCACCACAGAGAAGATTTCAGTGTGTGCCCCTTCTGTTCCCCTCACGAGGAAACTGTAGACTACAATGAGGTCTCCCCTCAGACTCCTCCAGGCTGAACAGACCAAGTGACCTCAGCCACTCTTCATACAGCTTCCCCTCAAGGCCCTTCACCATCTTTGTTGCCCTGCTCTGGACACTCTCTAAGATCCTAATGTCTTTCTTATATTGCAGTGCCCAAAACTGCCCACAATATTCAAGGTGAGGCTGCATCAGTGCAGAGCAGAGCAGGACAATCCCCTCCCTCGACCAGCTGGTGATGCTTTGCCTGATGCCCCCCTGACACGGTTGGCCCTCCTGGCTGCCAGGGCACTGCTGACTCATGTTCAACTTGACGTTGACCAGGACCCCCAGGTCCCTTTCCGTGACACTGCTTTCCAGTATCTCATTCCCCGGTCTATATGAAAATCTAGTAGTGCTCCTGGGAGCACATGACTAACTGGAACAATTAACCAGTCTATGTTTTCAGGACATCTGTCGATCAAGGAAAACCTCTTTTTCCCTTGTAAATTTTCAGGCAACTCCATCTTTTACAAGCAATAACCCTAAAACAGGGAGGAACTAAGAACTCAGAATCTATGTCAGGCAGGGACTCAAGTGATTTAAAGTAATTGTGATAGAACCATATTTTTGGTTGGATCTCTAGTACTCCTTTCCTGTTGAAAAAGCTCTTCTCCAAGGCTTACAATAGAGGAACTAGAGCTGATCTTTAGTTGAGATCTCTAGCTGATCTCTAGAGGTGGTAGGTACTACCTCTCTCTCATTTCTTGGTTTCACATTAAGTCTTTTCCCTGTTTTTTACATCCTTTTTGTTAGAAGAAAGGCAAACTGCAGCTTCTGTTTTTCCACAACTGCTGTTAGTCCCAGCTCATTAGCTGATGATATGTCTTCGTACTGACTTTGCATTTGCTGGACTAGCATTACACGGCACAGTTTGTGTAACAGAGTGCTATTTTACATTTCCCAAATAGGATACTAAATCCTTCATGTTCTTTAAACTGGGGATCTGACAAAGTGCAGGCACTCACATTTATCAACACAGCTGACTTTAGAAATTCCTGAGCTGCAGCACTCTGGAGGCCGGGAAGGTGAACCAGGGTGTTTGCCTTACTCTTCAATTCTCGCCTGGTCCATTGGGTTGGATACTTGGTATACTCTCTTACAGCATTTATGTTCTCAGGTTGAACAGCACCCCATAAAACCTGAATCTGAAGGAATCATCAGCATTAAGTGCCTACAGCATGCACATTTCTCCTGTGGAGTCTAACCCAGACGACAGCACAGATTAAAAATACTGACTACATGGTACTGAAGCAATTTTTAAAGCAGATATAGTACCCATCTTTTTATTATTAAGAGGATGGTGTTTCTCAACCTGTAGACAGATGTGCCTGTAAAAGAGCTAGCAAAAGCAAACTTACCTTGAGAGTATGCTTAAAGTCACGAAGCAGGACTCTGCTTCACTGGAAATTTTAAAAGAAAACGCTGAGGGAAACAGGTTGAAAAGGCTTAAAAGCCTTTGGCTTTGTGGATAGGGTCTTGAGAAGCAGATGTACCCTTTCTCTGCCTGGATCCATGCCCTGCCTAGGCAGACAAGTGGCTCACCCGCCAGATCCACACTGAAGTAGAAGAAATCTCTACTGTTCCTGTTGATGCAGTGCCACCATGTACCAAATACTGAAAAATTAACAGAGAAAGATTGCCTTGTCAGGGACAAGGGCTTCATCTGACTGAGCCGTGGGTCTTGGATCTGTGCCCTGACTAGTGGGCTCTTTGTCAGGGACTGTTCAATACAAAATTCACAGTACACGCAGGCAGCCTGCTGTCACACCTGATGGCTCCTTCCCTGCTGCGCAGAGCAAGAGAAAGAGGTCTCCACCACAAACTCCTACAGATTAACTAAATTCATCTCAGTTATTTTTGAGTATTTCGGTCAATCCGGGTGGGGAGGGGCATATGCCCCCTCCTGCCAGGCAGGATGACTGCAGGCGCTGCGCCGATGATGCCCATGTCCCGCAGGCTCCGGGACAGCAGATGAAGAGGGTGACAGGAGAGGAGAGGGAGAGGAAAGGCAGCAGGAGAAGGGAGGGCTGCTCCCCGTCCCCGTTCTAAAGCACCGAGAGGAGCTGGCAGGAAGAGCGGGCCGGGGGTTTTCCCGCGGCAGGGGGGTCCCCGCGGCAGGGAGGGTTTCCGAGACAGGGGGTTTCCCGGAGCAGGGAGGGTTCCCGGGGCAAAGGGGGTTCCCGGGGCAGGGAGGGTTCCCGGGGCAAAGAGGGTTCTCGGGGCGGGGGGTCCCGCAGCAGGGGGTTCCCGCAGCAGGGCCGGGCAGGGCCGGGCAGGGCGGGCAGCGCGGTGCTCGCAGCCCCCGTGCCGGCCGGGCCGGCGGGGCCCGGAAGGCGCCGCGCTCCCTGCCGGCCGCTGAGTGGCGGCGGAGCGTCACGTGCGCCTGGCCGGGCCGGGCCGGGCCGTGCCGGGCGGGCGGGAGGCGGCGGCGGGTGCGGTGTCCCGGGGCGGCGGTGCGACATGTCCCACCAGACCGGCATCCAAGGTACCCGCGCGGCTCTCTCCGCCGCCTCCGCTCCGCGCTGCCCGCTGCTCCTCATGACAGCCGGCCCCCGTCTCCCCTGTCCCCCGCCAGCCAGGCGGGAGGCGGGCGGAGCGCTCTTCCCCGGGGGTCGGGGCGCGGCGGCCGCGGCGGGCGGTTAACGGGCCGTTCCCGGTGCGGTTTCTCCCACCTCTGCGTCCTTTGTTTGCTGCCGGAGGAGCCTGTTCTTTGCGCCGCGGGATGGAGCGAGGGAGGGGGCGAGCGGACGGGGGGAACTGCTGCTGGTTTCGGCCCCGGCGGCCGCCGCCCCTCGGGGTCGAGCCCAGAGCTCCGTCCCCAGTCAGGCGAAGCCCGCGGGGTTTATCTGCACGGCGAACTGCCCCTGTCCTTCCCCTTGGAAAGTGTTCTTTGCAGAGCCCCATGAATGGCGGGGAGGGCCACCCTAGCCTCAGGTAACTTCCCCCGGTGCAGGTTTTCCTGCTGCGGCGGGGTGAGCGTCGAGCCGGGGGCTGCCGCCTGCTCGGGGTCGCCGCCACGGGTTTGGGCTGGGTTGGACAGCACGGGCAATGCCGGGGGTCGCTGTCGGGTCCCTCCAGGAGCCCCGAGGAGAAGCAGGAACCCTGGAGCAGGGGAGCCCACTATAAAGCCCGTTTCTGGAGGCCACAAAGGGAAAAAGTGCGTGGCAACCTTTTCTCCCGGTGTTTCCAGGCCTTGGAGTAAGCGAAGAGCAATTAGAAGACAGCGTATTGTTTCACAGTATTAGCAGGTCCCCCGAATCACACAATTGCTAAGCAGGGATTATACTGCAGGATTATGGAGGGGTCGGGTTTTACTGTCTCGATTTCTGCAATCTGTGTGTTCAGTGACTATTACCATGTACTTTGCCTGCTCTCCCATATTTATTGTTGAAGGTGACTTTTGTCCCAGCCACGACAGCTCTTAGTTGTTCTCCTATGCCCTTTTTTGTCCATTGGCTGTTATGTAGTCTGCACCCTTCTGCTTGTCTTCTTTTCCTTCCTCTGCATACCAAGACCTCTTTGGTCTTTTTTTGCAGCTTCTTGGTTTGAGTTTTTCAACCCTTCTCAGGCTAGAGGTGCATCTGGAATAGTTTGTTTTTTTTTTTTTTTTTTCCAGTCTGGAGATAAGTGTTAGTTAGTGGCTCTTCATTCACTTGTTCTGGAAATGCTGGAGGGAGGAGCAGAAGAATATTCTGTTGCTTATCATGAGCAAAAAGAGGGTTAAACCTCATCTGCTGCTCTCCTTCATGTCTTTGAGAATCATTTGTCCTCTGAGGAGAGTTGTAGAGAACTCTGCAGTTTTCCTGAGTGGATCCTGCCTCAGCAGGCACTAATCAGGAGTCCTGTTTGCAGCAAAGCATCAGCTTCTGCAATTTGGAAGAGGAATAGCTCTATTTGTGCCGTTGCTGGCTTTAGCTACAAACAGGCTACTGTCACTCATAAACAATTACAAGATTTGGCAGCATGGGCTGCTCTTTTCTGGAAGCAGAAATGAAGTCATGGGCACAGTGATATGTACTAGGCAGTTGCTAAAAGAACTGGACTTTCAAACAGGCCAGTTCAGATAAATAGCGTAGGAAGTTGCAGAATGCATTAAGCTGTGGGAAAATACAACAGAATATGTTTGCAATCTTCTAAATAATTTTAAAATAATATTCCCTGTAAAATGTTTGTGAAATAAATCCAAAATTTGATTCTCTAGGCTTCTGCTGTGCAAAAAGTTTAAGTAGAAAATAATATTCTGTTATGAATTTAAAAACCTTTATGAGGAAAAAGCCATAGATAACTTGATAGTAAGATGGTTTCGCAGGTGTCTCAAAATGTTTTTTTTTTTTTTTTGAGGAGCTGTCAGAGTTCTGAAATTGGTGTAGGGACTGCTGTATTTTGGTCTTGTTTTGGTGTGCAGAGTTGAAATGAGAGAATAAGGAACAAAAAGATAATAGACAAAAAGAGGACAAAAGTCCTGGGGGAACCAAAAGGTCTAGAAAGTGGTGCAAGGTTTGCTTGCTCAATGGAATGGTGAGGACCAGCAGAGATGATTAGAAAAGCTAGGAGCAAGTTACTGGGAGGGTCTGCACTGGTTAGTGCACTGGTTAGTGGGAAGATACTAACTGCGATGAAACTGGGGTTGAACTGGTAACCTGATGCAGTTCAGTTTGCTTAACATCATATATCTGTCCCATGCCATTTTGGACTCTCAGAATGGGCCTGGCATCACTGGGATGGACATAAATGTAAAATATTTTGAGTATGGGCACTAATGTTGTTGGATACCATCTGTTCAACCTGACTATAAATAATCAATTTCATTTGTTTCCTGGTTTGATGTTTGTTTTGCTGGTACAATGCTCTATGCGGTGGGATTACTTAAAGGACCATCTTGCAATAAATGTTCTTCAATAAATCCTACCCATGGTATAATTAAACTGATTTGCACTCAGATTATTTAGCAGAGCAGTTGAGATAAGAATGATCTTCACGCAACTCAAGTACAGTTCTTCAGTGTGCTTAGGAAACTGCGTCTGTTATGTTTATGGTGTTTTGTCTATGTGATTTACAGACATTCAAAAATATTTTAGTTACTTCTTTGTAAGTTCATTATAAACCTATCCTGTTGCAACAGGTTGGAGAGCTTGAGCAATGTCATCAAGCTTAGAAGGAAAAAAGGTGGTATGAAAGATGAGCAATGAGTGGAAGCTTTCACTGGTACTCTTTGGAAAGGTGTCCTCAGGAAAGACCGTCACTTTTGCCAGGCAAACCCTAACATTTTCCTGGCAGGCGTAAAGTTTCTGTCTGAAAGTTTGTACTAAGCCTCCAGACTTCATGAAGCTATTGTAATTTGAGATGCATTACATTTTTATTGTGTTGCTGTGTTAACTCTGAAACCTGAGATTGATGGTATGTCACCTTTAATTTTCACAATGTTGAGAATCATATGGTATGCTAGAAAGCAGAGGTGTTTTGTAATGTTGCCTTTCATCTTTCTGTGGCATGCTGGTGGCTGGAGCAGTATGCAGAATAGGAGAAGCATCACTCCCATGTTCCTTTTTCAGTCCAATTTTCTAGCAAAGGGCCAGTTGTCCGTTTTTTCCAGTGTTGTTCTTACCCTCATGAATGTTCTTTGTCCTAGGGAAGTGAAATGTGTTAATTTGATTACTTTTATGTTCTCTTTTTCAGCTAGTGGAAGTGTTAAAGACATCTTTGTTGGTGCAAGAAATGGACAATATAGGCTTTTAAAAATAGTCATTGACAATGGTTAGTAAAATTTTAATCTTTTTTCCCTTGTTCTTTTAGATATTTTCCTAATTGTTTTAATGACCTACATGTACAATTGTTTTAAAAACAAAACTTTGCCGAACTTAATTTTACTAAGGTCTTTCCTATACGGAAGGTAAAATTTAAGTTTTAGGGATGCTAAGCTTTTCACTACTACTGTATTTTTGCATTTGAATTTTTCTCCCAAATATGATATTTTACCAATAACTGCTTGGATCCATTTATCATATGGATAATATAGATGGGCTTACTTTTATCTCTTAGTAAAAAAAGAGTAGAGGGAAAGAAAATTTCTACACCTGTGTCGTGTTTTGTCAGTCTGCTTACTTTCATTAGACAGAAAGTTAGCCTTACACAATAGCTAGTCATCTTAGATGAACTATAAATTTTATTTGCCTTTTATACTGGGATCAGCTGCATGTAGAAAGTCCTATTTAGAAAGCAGATATTTAAGTAGTTATTCTAACTACGTAGAAAATATCTTTAAAAATGTGTAACTTTACATACATTTTCGAAATTAAAACTCACGTATATGTATAAATAGAAAATTACATAATTTCTGTCAGAACTTGAGTTTGATCTTTGAACTTCTTGGCAAGGGATCAAGTCTCAAACACTGAAAAACAGAATACATAATTACTTTTTTTCTTTAATAGAAATGCAGATTGGTTATATAAGACCCCATTAAGCAAGGAAAAACAATATGCTTTTGTGTATATGCTACTTTATAATATGAAATGAAGCCTAGAAATAAGATACAAATAGAAAACTTCCCTATTTTTTTTCTTTCTGTATGTATGTTTACATATATATATTTATTTATTTATTTATATCCATTTCATCTTTATATAGAAGCAAAATCTTGTCTTTGGTACTATTTTCTGCAGTTCGAAAAGAAACCTGTAAAACTCCCAGAATACTGGAAAAAGGACAGTTGCCTCATCTGTCTGTAAGAGCTTTCAGCAACAGATTATAGTCCTTAGTCCTTGCCCTTAGTCAACAGATAATAGGCAAATAGAGTTCTGCTAATCTGAGTTAATAAGAGAGGAGGTTTGCTGCAGGGCAGCAGAGTTCCCCTGATTGTGTCTTAAATCCAGGTGGGTATAAATCCACCTAAAGTTCAGAATTGGTAAGTACATTCTGAATACTCTGGTTTAGGCGTACAACTTCATATTCAGGGAAAGGCCAAACACCCTTGCTCTGAGCTGTTCATGTTCTATGAGTTACTGTAGAAGGGGTCCCTTGCTTGAAATGTTGCTGTAGAGGCATTTGTATACTGTTGCACTTTTGTCTGAAGTTTTAGAAGTTTAAGTCCTAGACTCTGAAAAGATAACTTGTATACTAGCTACTATGATGGTCCTCAAACTGATGTAGGATCCCATTTAAACAAGGTATTTTTATTCAATTGTAGGGGCTAGTATTTATTGGGAAGTTTTGTAAGATAGTATACTAATACTTTCCTTTGGAAGCTGAGATATGATGCATAAATAAGAGGAAAATCTTGTTGTTACAGCTGTTCACATAATTAAATACCATTTGAAGTATTCTATACAGACAAGCCAATTATACATGATAAACAACTTCAGTCAGTTAAAGACCATAGCTATGAAGCTGTATTAGAAAGAGGTTTATCTGCTTACATAGTCAAGTTAAAGTGATTAATGCAAGCATATTCATTCCAAACTCTTTTCACTGTGTAACTGAGTTATTGACTCCTTACGAGTGTGAACACTAATATTTTGTAGCATGAGCATCAATAATTATTATTATAAAATTTGAAAGGTTACTCTCATCTTATTTCTACTTAAGCATTCCAATTTAAAAATAAATAATTGGCAGAAGACAGTTCTTATTTCTCTTCTGTGTATGTTATGATAAAAAAAATTAATATCAGTAGTATTGCCTCAGATCAAAGAACTTGATGACAACCACCACATTACTTCTCAACTATTTGTATTTTGGGTAAAGTGAGTTAGGGTTTGAACATACACAGCTTTTGTAGGAATTCACTTGCTTTCACACTGACTGTTGTTGACTCCCATTCTTGTGGACATAATTATGAAAGTGTCCAATTAACTGCTTATTTTAGTTATTAATTTTGAAAATATTAGCTGTATTGTTGCTAACCTGTAGCTTTGGTTATTGGTTGTAGAGCAGCTTGTTGTGGGATCCTCTAGACGGCCGGTTGGATCATGGGAAAAGGATTATGATTGCTTTGTCCTTCCCCTTCTTGAAGACAAGCAACCCTGTTATATATTATACAGATTAGATTCTCAGAATGCTCAAGGATATGAATGGATCTTCATTGCATGGTCACCTGATCACTCTCCTGTAAGTAGCAGACATCAGAGGCTTCATGTTGTTGATGATTTTTCAACAGTCCCATTTGATCTGAATCCTAGATATGAAGCAAAAGGATTAAAGGAATGAAGCATTCCCCAACCTTGCCCCTACATTTCCACAAGAAAAGTGGGAAAATGTTTCTTGAAGCTGATTGAAGAGCAAATCAGTAGGTCTACATGGAGTGCATGTGATCCAATGTGTTTTTAGCCTGATTAGAGGACTCAGTACAATTTTTTTGCCCTGTTTGTCTGTCTTACTGTCAGTATTTTATAAAAATTTATAGAAGGATATAGGACAGAAATCTGAATGGGTGTTATCATAGAGAGAAAGATTATAGTGTGAGCTCAAGCTGTTTATTCTGTTTGGCTTGCTGGCTGCCCAGCTGGCACTTGTGGATCTGTGGCATGCCACAAATACACTGCTCCTTAGTCGGTAGTTCAAGAGCATGGGAGGAAACTGAGAGGAACTCCTTAGAATTAAGAATTTTTCGGAGAAACTAAGATACTGTGTACAGGTTCTGGGAATGTGAAAACTAGAAAGTAAATAGAAGGTAAAACTATTCCGATATTCCTACTGCTTTCACTAGTAGTTAGGAAATAGTAAGACACTGAAAGTTGAAGTGCATAGAAAAGATTGTCGAAAAGGTGAAGTATTATTGAGAGGATGTCAATAATCTCTGATTGAGAGAGGAATAAGTGACTATGTTACACACAGCTTGATAGGGAGCAAACATAACTTTTCCACTCTGTAGTTGAACCATCAGTATCTGGAGTCACTATCAAATCAAAAATAATAATAATGAGTAATTTACAGTCTGCTCTTTTGCTGTCTGTAGTATCCATTAGTACACAGACCAGTCACAAAAGATCTATACAATTGTGGGTTTTCCCATTTAAAATTAGTAAAGATTATGTTGACTTTTTTTCCATTTAAAAAAAACCTCATGCTCTAACTAAAGCTGCAATTCAGTTTTGCAATTACTGTGATAATAATGCATAGTATTATGACCTGGTGAATTTAATAGCATGTGTAAGTATCATAATCCAGAGCTCTACAAAATTATAGTGCAGTTCCAACATTTAAAATACTTGTTCAAGAAAGATATTAGTTAATGGACTTGGTACACCAACATGTTAGTTTCTCTTTGCACACCAAAGAACAAGAAAGAACTCAAATCAAACCCCCATTGTTTTATTATATGCTAGGTTCGTCAAAAAATGTTATATGCAGCAACCCGAGCAACACTTAAGAAAGAATTTGGAGGTGGTCATATTAAGGATGAAGTATTTGGAACGGTACAGGTATGTTTTTCTTTTTAAAGTCAGGACTCTGAGTTTAAATACTAAATATACTAGCTGATGTTACTGGTATGAATTTGGGGGGGGTTCTGCTCTTTTTTGATTAAGGAAAAAGACTTAAAAGCTATGTATATTATTCCAATGTTCAAGTGTATTTGATCTTATTTGGACAACTCACTAAGTATAGGTAATATCTTCAGGCTAAGAAGCCCTTGATTCAAATAGTCAGTTATGAAAACTACATAATCTAAGAATAATAGGCACATCTCTTAATCTCACTGCATGTATGTGAGTCCTCTAAAAGCTGTAACACTAACTTCCAGGTCAGTTGTATGCACAAGACACTTTAAATATGTGGCTCTGGATAGGATAGAACAATGATCTGTAAACTGTTAACTCCTGAAAAGAAATTTTTTTTTTCTTAATCTAAGGCTATAAAGTTGTCAGTTCTTTAGGATTTGGCCACAGAATGTATCTCACATGCAAGACTGCCATCTTAACTTCAGGAAACAGACTTTTAGTAGCTACTGATTTGTTCAATGAAAATACTGAGAGTTGACTGCTCACTTCTGGTAAGATAATTGGAAGGTGCATGTATGAAATCTAACAAGTGTCTAAAGGATGTTGCAAAGGCTGCAAGTGCTGTACAGGTAGGGAAATACGGGACTATTACCTTAGCGTCTGTGAGAAACAAGTTTTACATGGTTGTGATACCTGTTTGTCAGGCAGATATCAGACAGTTTTGACTTCTTAATCCATTGCCAGTTTTAAAAGAAATACAAGTTAGAATTCTCAGAGATAAAGAATTCCCATAGTTTTCATATGAACTGATGATTATGTAGAGATTCAAATTACAATTACTCAGTTCCTTTTTCAGCAAAGACTGCATCAGTTATTTTCTGTCTGACCTGTTAATCAGTTCATCTGAAAAAATCTGAACCAAAGCACTGCCACTATTGACACAGGCAGCTGGTACTGAAGGAATGGAAGGAGCTGGAGGTTTGGGGAAGAATAGAGGATATTGTAGTGGGAAAAAAGCTGTGAAAGAGAGATGGGCTGTTGTTGTGGACATGAGGCTAATAATTCTGCTGCTCACTGAGTAGTTTGTTATATTTAGCATTAACCTGTCATGGAGGCTTCATTATCCTAACAACCATGCGAACAAACCTCTCTGGAGAGGGCGTATTCTAGGGAAGTAGATAACTGAGTTGCTAAGAGGGTTTACTGGTAGAGATCATGTTATTTTTTTCTTGCTTGTTCAGGTCAACTAATCTCTCACCACCACCTGGACCAAACCATTAGCACTTTATGCAATATGTAGAATCTGTGTCTATCCCTACAAGTCTGAGTTTCCATCTCAGTTGTAAAAAAGGAGCATTACATTT
This sequence comes from Myiozetetes cayanensis, assembly GCF_022539395.1. NCBI lineage: Eukaryota > Metazoa > Chordata > Aves > Passeriformes > Tyrannidae > Myiozetetes > Myiozetetes cayanensis. The sequence goes on along the minus strand of NW_026087521.1, from coordinate 29,758,781 downwards.
GTCTTGCTGTTATTTCAAAATAGGCCTGGGGCACATAGAGGATGGTGTTGATGTAACTCACTTTTTCCAAGCTCATTATATTGCAGCTTATATATCTCTAAATTGTTGGTTTCAGTGTTTTATAAACTTCTTAATTGTAGCTGGTCTTTAATGTACAATCATGTGAAAATCACAGTTTCTTCAAGGTATTCAAGTCTTGTAGGTTCACTCAGGATCTTGATCATCACCATCCAGCGTGTTACTTTGCCTTTATTTTGTTTCACATAAGGATGGTTTATTTGCAACCAGCTCCTTAATCCTGATGGAACCTGGTTATGGTCCCACCTGCTAATTCACATGTATCTCAGTACCTCTGGGCTTCTGAAACAAGGCATGATGGAATATTGGCTCTGGAAATTGTATTTGGGAAAGTCTGTCTCTTTCAGAAGGGGAAGCTCTCTTTCTCATCAGAACTTATTATAAAATCACATTCCTATGAAGTCCTTCCCTTTTCTGAGTGGCCACCTTAATAATAAAAACAAAACAATATTTGCCTGTGATATCAACCTCTTTGTAGAGGGACACAACTATCACTGAGTAAGAACATAAGTGATTATCAGAATTAAAGGCTCCTGTGATGTTGCATCCTAAACGATCAGGTAAGTATCAGGTGCTTCCTCCCTAACGTAAGGTAGCATTTCTGTCTCCCATTTCACAGGTAGAAAACTAGCAATAAGCTGCCAATCTGAGCATGTAAATTTTATTAGAAATACGTTGTTTTATTATTTATTAAAATTGTGGCAATTCTCTGAGGTTTTGTCCAATATGGCTGAAGAATTTCATGGACACAGTCTTCATTAGTGCTAATGCTTTAATTAGGAAGGTAATTAAGGACAGCTTGTGGAAATGCTGCCCATTGTAAAACAAGAACAGCCCAGTGGACTCTCTTGTACAGGAAGATGAGCTGAATTTGCAAATGCACTTACACTTGTATTCTGTTTTAAAAAAAATGATTGTAAATGTATGGAAAATAACTGCTTTTTGTAATGCTGCATACAAAATCTCTGAAGAAAACTTCTATTATTAAAAAAATGATCAATATTGATATTGTGCTTTCAGGATGATGTTTCACTGAGTGGATATAAAAAATATTTGATATCACAATCGTCCCCTGCACCTTTGACTGCAGCAGAAGAGGAACTTCGACAAATTAAGATTAACGAGGTACCTAGAACATCTTCAAGCATGGGTGGGAAACAGGGTGCAGAGTTCCAAATGTGTTGTAGGAAAGTGTCTTTCTAGGGTAAAACAGAACAGAAAATGGAAAGTTTTAGGAAGTGTGAGTGGATGAGAATATGAATTTATTTCTCAAGGAGTTGAAACTGCGGGATGGTGATGAGTTGGAGTGGCATGATCTTGCTGAGTTTGAAAGGCCTTGTGTCTGAATCAGAGGCTTGGCAACTGCAGAGCTTAATTGTTGTACTTTGGCTTTTAATATCACTGGATGTGCTTCCTTGGGAAGGGTGACAGAGTACTGGCACAGGTTGCCCTGGAAAGCTATGGAATCTCCATCTTGGAGATACTCAAAAGCTGTTTGGACAGAGAACTGGGCAGCTGGCTGTAGGTGGCCCTGATTGAGCAGGCTGGTTGGACAAGATGACCTCTGGAGAGGTCGTCCAACCTCAACCATTCTGTAATTGTCCACATATATTTCCCATGGTGGCAGAAATTGTAAACAAAACACAAAATAGCAACTATTGCAATTGCCAGGAGTATTTCAGCAACCTTATTCCTGGAGAAAAGATACTTAGCTTCCAGCACCAGTGCACTTATCTGGTGATAAGACTTAGAGGAAGTGAATTCCAATAAAAAGAAAAGAGAAATCCAAACCAAGTGTTTTTAAGAGACTGATTTGCTTATGCCATGAACATTTTTTAGAAAAACCTCTAATAAATACCTTTAACCACATCTTTCTCACATCTTTCATTCACTTGATCACTGTTTGTGTTCAGATGCATATTAAAATAGGTCATTTGCTGATCTTATTTGTTTTTGAAATATGTATTTTACAGCTGTGGTACATGTATTTGAAGTATGATTTATTTCTGCAGCTGGATCCTGGGAGACCATCATGTTAAATGCAGCTGTGTATCTTCTCTTATGTTTTCACTCTACTGTGCTTTTGCTGCAGCTTTGCTGTTTATTGACTTTTTTTCCCAGTGGTATCTTTTGTTATTTTTCATGTCTGATTTTAATTAAATCAATGTAGAAATGCATTCACCATCATCAAATACTGCATTTTACTTGATCAGCTTTTTTAAAAAAAATTAATGAATGTAAAACTTTTGTGGGATCGGTGATCACCTCTGGTATTAGTATTATCTCTTATGCACTACCTACAATGTGGTTAACAGCTGATTCATGCAGACTAAAACTTCATTTGTTATTATGAAACTTTAGCAGCAATAGCTGTGCTTTTCAGAGACACATAAACTGATAAACACATAAAGATTGCTGCCATTTTGGCTTTGTTTGAAACGTCTTACAATACAATAATTTACTTATTTTTCTCTTTATTGTTTCCACTATTACAAAGCCTGTAATTAGACTTAGAAAACCAAACGCTTTCTGATTTTAAAAAGTTTTCCATATGTATATTCTTTCGTAATTAATCTAAGAAATATTTTACTGTGTCAGATCAAAGGATCACCTAGCCTGTTGTCGAGTCCTTGAGTGAACAACAGTAGAAATCTAGCAAGCATGTAAGAGCAGGGCAAGAAGGCTATGATAATTACCTTGAATACTCATTTTTGCCTCAACATTTGCAGGGAGGGATCTTTTTTGCACAAAAGATGATGTGTTACTATGTAATTGTTCTTAACAGGTTTTTCATCCATCATCTAGACTAGTCATTTCTCTAAATCCACCTAAAGTTTTTGTTAGCTACAGATCCTATGGCAGCATATTCCACAGCTTGATGAAGTACTATGTAAATAAAAAACCATTGATTGCTATGTACTAATATATTCTGGTAACCCTGCAGATTGTGTGGGGAAGGCAAAGAAAAGTCTTCAGGTCAATCCTCAGTTTCCTCTTCCCTTTGGATAAAGCCAGCTGTATCCCAGAAAGCCAGCTGTATCCTGTGCTGCACCAGAAGTAGTGTGATCAGCAGGTCAAGGGAGGCGATCCTCCCCCTCTACTCTGTTCTGGTGAGATCCCACCTGGAACACTGCATCCAGCTCTGGGGTCCCCAGCACAGTAAAGACATGACTCTGTTGGAGTGGGCCACAAAAATGATCAGAGGGCTGGAACATCTCTGCTACAACAAAAGGCTAAGAGAGTTGAGGTTGTTCAGCCTGGAGAAGAGAAGGCTTCACGGAAATCTTACTGAGCACTTAAATGAGGCTTATAAAAAAAGGGCACAGATTTTTTTAGCAGGGCCTGTTGCGACTGAACAAGGGCTAGTGGTTTTAAACTAAAAGAGTGTAGGTTCACATTAGATATGAGCAAGAATTTTTTTACAGTGAGTGTTGTGAGGCACTAGCTCAGGTTGTCCAGAGAGGTGGTAGATGTCCCATCCCTGGAAACATTCAAGGTCAGGCTGGACAGGGCTCTGAGCAGTCTGTTTTGTTTGAAGATGTTGCTGCTCACTGCAGGGGTGTTAGACTAGATCACCTCTAAAGGTCCCTTCAACCCAAACTGTCCTATGATTCTATATCCATGGACCTCTGTCGTATTCCTTATTAGTTATCTCTTCCAGGCTGAAGAGTCCTAATCCAGGTAGTTCCTCCTCCTCAACAAGGCACTCCATACTTCTGATCCTTTTGCTTTTCTCTGCAGTTTTTCCAGTTCTGCTATGTAATTTATGAGATGAAGGGATGGGGAAGCCAGAACTGCATGTGGTATTCAAGATGCAGGCATGTTACTGATATCTACAGTGCGTAATGATGTGTTCTGTTCTCTTTTTCTAACAATTCATAACATTTCATTTGTGGGTTGGGAGTGTTTGGGATTGTTTTTTGTTTTGCTTGGGATTATTTTCAGAGATATTCAGAATGACCTGCAAGGTCTGGCTTCTGTGGTAGTAGCTAGCTCAATTCCATTACCATAGAGGTAAAAAAACCAGAGGGTTTTTTCCTTCTGCATACATTACTTTACATTTATTCACAGGAAATTTCATCTGGCATTTTATCCACCACTCAGCAGCCATCACTAAATCTTACAGTGTGAATTTAAATATACATAATTGACTTAGGTGGTTTTGTTTTGCTTTAAAGGTCTGAAATATGTATCAGTATGGACTAGTAGGTTTTGTTTGTTTTCTTGTATCTGGAGTTATATTGGGTTACTCTCTTCCCTTGCCTGTCTCTCACACTTCTCAGTTCATTTTTAAGTTCGGAGGATTTTTTTCCCTACTTGTATTTTAATGTGGTTTCTATAGTATTGTATTTTATTACAGTTTATTATTTTTGTAATGCCTATTTTACGTTTACTGGTCAGGGTTTTATGCCGATATATTTTGCAAATATTTTTTTCTATAACTTTCTTCATAAATTTATCAGTCTTTGTAAAAAAGTAAGCTCTCCACCTGCTTTCTTTTCCTCTTTCCTTGTTGCTGACAAGTTGTTCTTCAAAATCTGGAGTATAATCTAGTGTTGCCACAAGTATCTTTGTTTTATATTTTTCTTACCAGTTTGTTTCATATTTCATTAGCATCTCTTTTTAATTAAAGTTGAATATGTTGATAGATCTAGTTGATAGATCTAAGACCCACACTTTCTCTTTGGTACACTTTTCTGACTTTTGCTCCTTCATAATCAATGTTTAATGTATTTGTGAAATTATAAAAGAAAGTTAATATATTCAAAAGCTAGTACTTAGACAATAAATTAAGATTGGAGAAAATTGAAGGCCAGAGATCATTTTACGAGAAACTACGTGAATGTTAAGATAAACATATAAATTCTTGAAAAATGGCTTTAAAGTAACTCCTTTTCTCTCAAATAATTTGTGAGTAATGTAACTGGATTATGAAAATTGTTTAGCTTGTGCTGAATTTGTTTTTGTTTATGTTAGACCTTCTAGAAGGTCTAATCCTTAAGAAATTAAGATTTTGTTTGTTTTGTTTGCTTTGGTTTGGTATAGGCTTTTTGGGGGAGTGTGTTGAAACAGGAGGGGGAATAGTTGGTCTTTTCTTTCAAGAAGATCAGTTTGTCTTATAAGATATATTTTCTCTATTGCTCCAAAAATTTTGAGTCCCTAGAAATCGTCTATGTTTTGATCTAAAATTCTTCACTATACAACACAGTTTACAAGCAATATTGTAAGTTCAAAAGTAAAACACAGCATATGAAAATCAAGATTTTTCCTCCTGGATTATTGTATCTTTATACCAGAATTTAACTTAGGGCTTCTTCACTGACACTTGAACCAGTTTTCCCTCTGGTGATTCTGTTGCTCTGCTAAGCAGAGCCATTTCAGAGATATGAAACTTTTCAGGTTAGCAAACAAACATGACCTATAAATTAAAAAATGCAAATCTCTTGTATATGGGGATGATTTTTTGGGGTGGTTTACTCTTGGAATAGCTGTTGCTAACTCTGTGTGTAACCATATGCAATGCATTGCCAGTCATTGTACGAAACCAAATGAGTGCTTGCAAAGGTTTCTGTTAACATCTCAGTTGACTTGTGTTCCAGGTACAGGCAGACGTTGGTGTAGATACCAAGCACCAAACATTGCAAGGAGTGGCATTCCCCATTGCTAAAGAAGCTATTCAGGCTTTGGAGAAATTGAAAAATAAGAAACTCAATTATGTACAGCTGGCAAGTATAAAATATTTTAACTCTTTTTTAATAATGACTATAAAATAAATTACCTGCACACTAAACGTGTGTTGCTGCAGTATACTGATAAATTAATCTCATTAGATTAATATATATAAATATATATATATAAATATATAAAATCAGATTAAATAAATTTTTTGTCATCCTGTTATGTTCTCTGGTTTACTTTCTGCATATTAACTGTATTCATGTTTGCTTTGTTAACAGCAAATTGATATGAAAAATGAAACTATTATTTTGGCCAACACACTTGATACTGAACTTAAGGACTTGCCAAAAAGAGTTCCAAAGGATGCTGCACGTTACCACTTTTTCCTGTATAAGCATACACATGAAGGAGACTATTTGGAATCCATAAGTATGAGAAAATTTTTCAATATGAAATTTCATTGCCTTGTTTCAAATACTTTAGGAGTTTTGAGGCAGAGAGAAAGATGTGTCATAGAAATAATCTGTCAGCATGATCATAAATTTCAGAGTCATTTGGTTGTGAAACTGTCATGTGAAGGAGAGTCCTTATGTTTGCAAAGTAGTGAGCTATCCCTTTTGATTATGAACACCTATAAATGTCAAAACGTAAAGATACCAGCCATTTGAAATTAAACATTTGCTGAAGCAAAAAAGATCCAGAATGGCGTTACATTTTTCCCTTTCAGACTACATAGCTGATTTTCAATGCCTCTCTGCTGTAAATGATTTTAGGATAAAGCTTTGATGGAATGTAGTTATGGTTTGATTTGTGGTTTGGTTTTTTTTCTTGCAGTTTTCATCTACTCTATGCCAGGGTACACCTGTAGTATACGAGAACGAATGCTCTACTCTAGTTGCAAAAGTCCACTGTTAGAAATTGTAGAAACACAGTTGTGGATGCAGATAATTAGAAAGGTAAGTGCATTGGGGTGTATAGGTATTTTCTCCATCCCTCTTTTCTATTCTTCATGTAAAACTCTAACTGTCTCTGTCACGACCTTCTCTAAACAATGAAAAGTGTTCTGTAACGATTAAAGTTTATCCTGAACAAGAAATAATCGTTGATGAAGCTCCAGATACAAAGTTAAGTCATGGAAGCTTTTCCCTGTTTCATAATTTCTGCACTTTCACATCTTTAACAAATATATCCTCGTGCATCAAGGAAGTATTTGAATGTATTTTGAAGGACTATATAGAACTAACATGATTTCTTACTCAAAGCCGAGTCATATTTTGGACCACGACACATTGCTATTGTTGAAAACTAAATTCCCTTAAAGCCAAGGTTATGTAAGGATTTTTTAAATAATTTCAAGCTGCAGTTCTGGAAATTAGAACTGCTATTTTAGGAGTCCTTGATGAGGCAAACAAGGATTTGCAAGTAAGCTGATCTTTTCACACTTTATAGATGGTACTGCTATGCAAAAAGTTGCTTCTCGCCTCCATAGCAGAGACTACAGAAATGGTCCAATTGTGACCTACAGTTACTGTCTTAACATTTGTGGGGGAGCTTGGTTTTTGTGGAGATGATGTTTATCTAAAAAATAGCAGAGTTAATATTAACCATTTTTACTGAGATAACATCAATTACATAGATTATTGCTATGTGTTTTTATATGTAATTATTTCTCAGGAATTTCCTTTCTACAACAAAATAAATCCACCATGTGACTCCTGAAAATTCCTGTAGACAAAAATTTCTGAGGCATGTACTCCTAACAGCAAAACTGTGGCTGGCAAGTCTGCCAAGTGTTATGGTTGGCAGGGCATGAAGTGTTGAATGCTCAGCAGAGTAGGGCCCAAGCATTTCTCTGAATTCTAAATTCTTGCAATTCAAAACAGTGGGGTTTGGCTTGAGGACACTATTTTCTTTCTATTCGGGTTCATATGTCTAAATTTTGAAAATTAAAACACCCCCCCTCTATTTCGTTCATTAAACTTATTTTAGCTTCTCCCTGCCTTGAATACTTGCTGAGTGGCAGTAGCCAGCTAATAATATAAGCTTGTTTACACTCCTCCCCCTCTTTCTCAAGAGACAACAATATGTATACACATTGCTTTTACAATTTGTGTTTAAAGCATGTTATAGTGAAAAAATTTAATTCTTAAAATGTGTAAATACTTTAAATGAGTAAACAAGCACTAGTTTTACATGGAATGTGTTCTCCTAGTTAGTGTTAACAGGTGTACTGTGCTAAAGCTTGAGACAAAAACAGTTTCTTGGCAGATGTACTGTGTAGTTGTACTTATATTTCAGGAAAAAAATTAAGTCACACTTAATTCTGGTAAGAATCAAGGGGATTCTCAGAATAACTATCCAGGATTTCTCAGGGCATTAGGCACAAGCTGGAGAAGCTTCCATGCTATGACTTTGAACATTATTGCACATATGGTTTTTAAATAGTATTTAATTCCAGCAAAATTTCAAAATGTTTTTTAAGTTTGACTTTAATATGAATATGATAAATGTTGGCTTTTTTTCCTGCCAGATTGAAATTGATAATGGTGATGAGTTAACTGCTGACTTTCTTTATGAAGAGGTTCATCCAAAACAACATGCTTACAAACAGAGTTTTGCTAAACCAAAAGGTCCTGCGGGGAAGAGGGGAATACGAAGACTGATCAGAGGTCCAGCAGAGACCGAAACACCTAGTGATTAGAAACTGTTGTTTATATTTGTTAAATTACAGTAGGAAACTAAATTCTGTCTTTTCGTAATGAACTGAAATCATTCCATTCATAGATTCTAGTGGAAAAAAAGGCTCTTTTTACTCTTCTCTTTTCTGACCTCAACACTTTTTATATTGTTACATGATTATATTTGTTGACCATGTTTTATGACATGTAGAAGAGCTACTTATTTTAGAGCTAGAAAAGTGAAATTAAGCTAGTACCCGTTTATTATAATTTAGAATCCATTATTTAATAGTAGTACAAGTGATCATAAACTTTACAGACATAAGACTATGAAACCCATTTATTCTATGGGCAAGTTGCAGCCATTTTCTTATGCATAGCCTATTGAAACATGGAAGACTTTCCATGTGAGAAGAGATGAAGACGATATAGCATTGTCCCAATTAAATCTTTATTTTCCCATATAGCACTTATGGAAAATAGTACAATAGAAGGTTTTCCTCTGATTTTGACAGGATGCATTGTTGGGTTTTGTTGTTGTTTGGTTTGGTTTTGTTCGGTTTTTTTCTTGTAATGGAAAAGATAAAAATCAGTTTTCGTTAAATTAATTAAAGTATTCAGGAATAGCTGGATATTTTCCTACCCAAAAGCTTGGTCATCTCAAGTTTATAACTAATTTAATGGAATTGTCTTTTAAGGAAATCTGATGTAAAAACCACCATAGTTTTCCCAGTCTTAGTTATCACTCTGAAGCCTTACATATTAGGTACCGAATGACCAAGTAAAAGGTGATTAAAAGTGCATGAGTTAGTATACTCAGTAGATTATGAAGCTGCTTTCAAAGCAATATACCTAAAGTATCTAATAATTAATTATCTGTGCACTCAGATCTAAAAATGTGTAAATTCAGTAAAAATTGAAATAGACTTGCTTCTTAATGGTGAGTTATCATTGAGATCTTACATGTGTTTGCAGTATCAACTACAATTTTAACTTTCAAGGTATTCTGAAAATTACTTTTCCTAAATGTTTGAACTTTATTAGTAACTGAAATCCAACTAGGTCTTGAATAACTGCTGGCAGCAAGCACCTGGTTAGGATTTTGTCTGTTTTTTCCCCTCCCCGCTTCCCTTCTCCAGAATACTAAAATCAGCCAGAATAGTCTAAACTTGATTGAATTGTAAGTAATGTGTTTAATAGGAAGAGGAAAAATAGATTATTTTAATAAGTGGACTAAGGCAGAATTAGATGTGGAAATCAAGTATTGGATGAACTTTAATATTTTAAATTGTGTGATGAGGCAAATACTAGTGATAGATTATATTCTCCAGTGAGGACTTGCTTTTTAGTGTCTTGTATGTGAGCTCTGTGGTTTTTGAGTTGTGTCAGTTTGGGGTTTTTTAAAGCTACATGGAAGTTACCAGTCTTGGTTCAGTGCATATTATCATAGCTGCTAGATATACACTTTATAGAACTGAATGAATCATGTGTTTAGCTGGTGAAATGCAGTTTTTAACCTAGGTTTTTAGGGAAACAATGCTTTGACACTACTAGTTCTTGATAAAATTTGGTTTATCTATTATTTTGTTTGAAGATTCTAGCTTGTTATTGACATCTGAGATTGCACTATATAATGTGAAGATTGCAATAGTTGGTTTTACTGTGGTTTTTTTATATGCAGTAGAAATTTGACATTTCAGCTTTTTCCATTTAATCTTACACACTACATCAGTCCAGTTCAGTAGGTCCTCAGCTAATCTCCTGCTTGCCCTTAGCCATCGTGTTTTTTTCCTGCCTCTTGCCTTCTCCCTCTAGGGTAAGGAGCTGGTCTTTGAAGTGTTTCTTCTATGTACTATATGTCAGGGAAGTGTCATTGTCTTTTAAGTATGGTTACTGTGTGCAGCTCACTGTACACTGTAATTAAATGTGGTTTTAGTTGAACTCTGAATCTTTGTAGCACACCTAACACTTTGAGTTTTTTCTGTTTGGTTTAGTTTTAAGGAAAACCTTTGATTGAAACAGGTAAAAATTACTGCTAGAGGGTTTTTTGTTAGAGTTCGGTATTCCTGCCCATGTGCCAGACATAGCAAGAGTGCACATACATCTTTACACTTTCTTTAGCCAGTAAAGAAGTTCAACTTTTTAATACTAGATGTTTTAAATAATGATCAGTTTGACCCTATACAGTTATGTGCATGTTGTGGGGGGCTTTTGTTTGGGTTTTTTTTTGGTTTGTTTTTTTTTTTCCTAATCCTGCCCTAGGTAGATGAGAATAGAAGGTGGAAAACTTAATCTGGAGGATCATGAGAGCTGGTTAAGTGATTATGCAACAGCCTTTATGATGAGCTGCTTTAGAGTTCAGCCCAAACCAGACATTCTAAGTTATTTTACTTGAGAATGTTCTATGTGGGTGTACAAACCCCTAACCAACCAGCACAGTCATGTCCTGAGCATGTTTCCCCCTCCCCGAAAAGAGAATTGTATGAATTCTTGCACTGCTGGCTTCCTCTCCAGGCCTATTTTCCTGACAGAGCAATAAGAAGCACCTGATCTTTTCCTAAGATCTATCAAGTTTACTCCTGCATAGTTGCCTCCATTACTTTTAATGAATGTTCAGAGCCAGCATAAAATGTGGGCATTAACCAGTGTTATTCCTTCAAGTGTCTCTGGTCATTAAATAATTGAAAGTGTCTGTTCAAATTGTTGTTGGCCTTCAGAAACCCCAAAAGCAATGCCGCTGCTTGCAGTTAACTCACAAGCTGTTAAACAGTTAATTAATACAACAGGCAATTATTTTTAAAATGTTTATGTTGCAAGGTCATGAGATTTTGATCTTTTAAAACACTCCTATCAAAGGTTAAACTAATCAAGGTCATAATTGCTCTATTGCTCAGCTAAACAGTGATAAAGGAAATTCTTGATTTACAGTGTCTGTGTATTGAGAACCACCTTCAGATGCTAAAATTAACTAAGTTTACCGTATCTATTTTGTAATTTGCTTTATAAATAAAGATTGATGCTTTATCTTGGTGTTGTCTGAATCATTTCAGGCTGTCTTTAACAAAGATCTGTATTCTAACATTGGAATGTGCAAAGGCAGTTCCCATGTGACTAGAAAGTGATTGCAAGGTGTAAGAAAGGAGGTGAGAAAGAATTCCTGCTGTTGGAGAAAAATCACCATATTAGAAACAGCTACTTTCCTGTTGCCTTATGGAAGCAGCACAGAGGGCTCCACAGCAGTATTTAAGTGTCTTCATCATTTGAGGTTTTCATGCTTTCAATAAGCCCCTTCAAGAAGTTCTTTTTAAAATGCTGAAGTAGTTTAGTGGTGATTTAACGGTTCTATCTGTTGTTACTTGCTCAGCATGAGCTACTGTAATGAAACTGCTCAAATTACGTTGTTCCATTAATTTTTTTTTTGTCTAAACTGAAAATAATTTGAAGACCTCCTATTGTCCTGAAAGTTCAAGCTGAAAAGAACATCTAGTGGTTTGACTTTTAACTATCCTGCCAACACATCTCCATGGGGAAATCTGTGATACAGCAATTTTGCAATTGAAAGAAGAACATTTAAAGAAGTGCTGAACTAGGATTTCAGAGAATAATTTTAATGCAAAATCCTACATAGAACCAGAGCTGTAAGAGGAGCAGGTACAAGGCAAGATGAAGGAATAGGCTAGACCTCTATGTGACCAGGAGAAACAGAAGCAGCTTTATTTGCCTTTTGGTCAGTGGGTGGTAAAAGAAACTCCCAGCTGGCCCAGCCAAATATGAAGCACTGTGAATGGTAAAAGGTGTGTTGGCTCAAAAGGTAACTGGACAAACTGATCAAAGAAAATGTAATAGTCTTAATAACTAACAAAGACCTTGCCTCCTTTTCAAAGTTAATGAGCTGCAAATCGTATAAAGCCATCACATTCCAATGCAGTACCTTTACCCACCTATCCTGTTCTTGCTTTCGTTCCTCAGCAGCCACTAAAGGCTCACGGTCTGGCCCCAGGGCTGTGCAGACAACTCTGGTCTGGCTCACAACAGCCATTGTTACCTCCTACTGTAACTAAGGGGAGAACTGTTGCCCTTCCTACTAGGTTCTACTTAAAAAAGGCAACTTTCTTTGGATCCTTAGCATTTGCTTTCATCTTGCTACTGTTTTCTAAAGTCTTACCTGGAATTCCAAGAAATCACTCTTGCTTTTTGTCATTCATTTTTATGTTCTTCTAGGGGTGACTCTTTTTGTGTTACTGTTCTCCAGATCCTTAACGTGCAAAAGGTTGACTCTTTCACCGAGGACAGTGATCCTCCAATGTCCTCCATGGCACTTTCCCCACTGAGAAAGGATATAGGCCAGCTGTATTAGCCCTCTCTCTCTCCCAAGAACACCTCCCACGTGGAGCTGTCTTCACCCACCAGGAACTGTACCCAACTTCTCTCACCTCCAGTTCTATGAAACCAGATCATCCCATTACTCACAAAGAGCTCGAATGAGTCAAGTTACTGATCTGTGTCCTAGAAAGCTTCACTACAGTAAACACAAAGAGTTATGAATTCTAGGATAATTTAATGTTTTTGTAGGGGATAAAAAGGAAACAAAAGTCAACCACTCCTGTAAGTGTCTATAGGTGCTGACTTTACTGTATGAAGACCAAAAAAAAAAAAAAACAAACAACTGGGGTGGGAAAAGGAAGTTCCTTCTCCTTGCCCTATGAGTATTAAAAAAAAAAAATGTTGCCATATAAATTAACTAGTTTTACCTAATTAACACCTCACATTTTCATTCCTCACTAGAATATTAAACAAGTTCAAAACTTTTTTTTTTTTAATTGTATGAAATGGTAGCTAACATGCTTTATTTTCAGTGAAGGACGGAAAACTACTGCCAAAACCTTGCTGCTGAGAGCAGCACTGCAAATAGTCATTGTCTAGTATGACAGAACAGGAACTCACGTGCTTGTAGCTGAGATTTCCCTAATATTTAAGAATCATAGTTGGTGCATGAACAAAAATGTTCTACCACACCAGAGGTGAACAGAGCTGACTGGGGAGTTACTACAGCAAACACACCTCAGGACAACATTACAGAGGTATTTGAGCTCCAGGCAATAGTAAAAGCAGATGTGATCTAATAAGAAACCTTCACATAACAGCTGGAGATGTCTTCAGCAGATTTCATAGTGATTTAGCTTTATAGCAGCTTTTTTCTCCACAAGCCCTGGTTCAGAGCTGTACAGCTTTATTCCATTCAGTGAGGTTAGCATAATGTTATTAACAGAAATGCAAGCAACAGAACATGATGATTATTTCCAAGGCTCAAAGTTTTAATACAGCAGAAAGAATCATCTCCAGTGATAATGCAGAGTTTTTATTTATGTTAACAGCTTTTTACAATTTATACTCAATAATGCTAGAAGCAGTTTAGGTGGATCCCTTTCTCTACATTAAACTATCAGTTTGAAAAGGCAATACAAAATGAGTTAATAGCCAGAAAATCTCATTATATAAATACATTAGAAATCAAATGCTTTCTACAAAGAGATATATATCCCTGAATACAGTCACATCTTTGATAATCATGAAATTTGAAATTTAATTGTAGGCCAGACTATTTTCATATCCCACAGCTGTCGAGAAAGTTCATGAGGTGCAAAATGGGTTTATATAAAATAATATATTTCATTTCAATGGTAGCATTTTCATAGTTGGTCCAAAGTATCTGGAATCTTACTAGTCACTTTCATTCCATTTTTAGTCTGCTTTGATCTATCCATGTTCCTATTTTAAAAAGCATTCCATGTTATATTTTTAGAAGTGTATTTTAATATTTAATAATATACATACATTTGTATATTAAAAATAGCTTAATTATTTGACAAAGGAAAATGCAGAGTTGGTCTTAACAGCATAATTCCAACCACTTTAACAAAAGAAATAATATAATTTTTATATATATAAAAATAAAAATAATTTATATATTTTTATAATCCATAGGGAATCCTCTCATAAAGTACTAAAATACTCAATCCTCTCTGAAAATAGTCAAAGTAGCTAAGAGTCTTCCTATGAATAAAAATGGAATGGTTTGTCATCACAGAGTTCACTGTAAGAAAGCATTTGCAAGTGCAAATACAGCAAGATAATTATTTTGCTCAGGAATCCATGAAATCAAAAAACAACCTAGAAAATGTCTTGCAGCATTTATTTGACTAAATACTAATGCCAAGAAGACTTTTTGAAATACAGCCACATTCACTAACACTACCAGACCATTCACGCTAATCTGAACTCTCAAATTAAAATCCTAAATAGAAGTTTGTTCTAAATGCTATTGTCTTTTTCCAAACAGACAACATTAAGTCCCCTTTAGAGCTATTATATGGCTTTTTCTTCAATAGAAGAATGTCTAGTACACCTGATCAAGAAAGCAGTTTGCAGAAAAAAAAAATATTCTGCCCTGTTATGGTCATATGCCTTTGCAGCAGACATACTTGCAACTTGGAAATAAAAAGAATCAAATAGATTCCAATATGGAAGCGCATTTAAAAAGCTGTGGAGAAGATGATGCAATTTGTTAACACAGAAGTTCTCATGTTAAGGGCCCAGTGGCTAAGGATATGTGAAAGGGCTGCTCAGTTAACAGGACAGGCCAACAGCACATTACATACGTCCAGAATGTTCTGGAAAGCAGAAAAGCTGATAAGGCCACATTAATTGCTAATTAAATATTTGCTACTGGTGTCTATTCCATTACAAAAACATTTGTGTATCAGAAGAAACATGTATCAAGTTTTAATCTCTTGGAGATGCTGTTGGACCTGCAAGAGAACAGACAGAAATATAAACAACTGATACTATAACCACAGGTGAGGACACACACACACACACACACACTCAAAAATCTTTATTTATCTGAAAGACTACATACCATCTTAATGTCTGGCCTTCTGTTTTTTTTGTCATTCAGACACCGATCAGCAATTGAATACATTTTATGAACTGAAGGTACATCCCAGTCACTCATCTTTTCATCAACATAATCCTCAATAGTTGCTTCCTCATCCTCAATTTCATCTTTTATACTTAACTAAAAAGAGAGTTTGAACCAAGAGCAGATAACATTGTAAGGATCTGAACAGCCTATAAAAATGAACTATAATTTTTTATTTATCAATTATTTTATTATACATTATTTTCATTAACACAACATCATAAAGTAATTTTCTTTGAGCTGCATTATACAGCTTTAATTTTCTCCCACTTCAAAGTTGTTTCCTAGTGCTGGCTCCTTTTTAAGCGAAGCATGATCAACATAGAGTATTTATGTTTACTCACAAAATATACAAGCTTAAGTTGGTATAATTTCTCTTTTTTTGTCCCTTTTATAAAGCCCCCTTTTAAAAAAAAAAGCTTTTTTTTTTTAATAAAGCCTCATTTTATAAGTGCCTTCTTCTTCTAGTCTCAGTGGCTAAAAGAAAACTTCTATACTGAAATCAAATTTTAAATCTCACAGGTTTAGTCCAGAAGTCTCCAGTTCCAACACACTTGAAAGGTGGTATCTGTAGTAACAGATACTTCATTTACGCTTCCTTGAACAGTGAGAAATAAGAGGCAATGAGTAGAGGGCGGTCTTCTGCCTTCCTCTAAGGGTCAGTCTGAAATTGCTAACCAACATTCAACTACCTCAAAATTTTCAAAGCCACGGATGCCATATGATCTTACATTGGCCATTCTCATTATGCTGCCAAAAGTACATTACAAAAATAAACTGTACAAGTCAAATCATACTTCATATTCCTTTTTAGATCCTATCTCTGAAAAAGCCTGCTTCAAAAAAACCAGAGTTCTCCAAGGTCTTTACATGCTCAACAGGATAACTATTATGCTACTCCAAAAGATATAGCTTAGAAGGGAAAAAAAAAAAAATCTATTAAAAATACACAGGTATTCCTAAAGCTGTGGAAGAAAGTGATCTGCTATCAAACAGTATGGAACAAAACGAATCCAGACCTTGATGCTATTTCATTCTTAGTAAATAAATTAGTAAAAAGTATTTTAGGAAAGCCTTGGATTAAAGAGTTCAGAACTTGATTTTAAACTATATGAATAACTAAATTATGAAGAGCTTTGTAAGATTTTTAATTCAAAAGAGTAAGCTGAGACATTAATTTCCTAAGTAGTAAAAAAGAAGAGGAAATTCAATCCACCCACATTCTGCAAAAAAGCCCTTACATTTCAAACGTCACTAAATAGGGTTAAAAACACAAGGTATCTGTAAATTATTAGTAAAGCGTAAAGAAACAACTGAGATGAATAGTTCAAAATGTTCCAGGGAATGAGGAATTATCAGGGTATCTAGGAGTATGCTGATAAAGCACAATGGTATTACAACAAGAACCAGTACCAAACCAAAGAATTCCAGTATCAGATTGGAAGATGACAACCTTGAGGGGTGAACAATCTACCAGCCAAGAGATAAAAGTTTCAGACTCACCTCTAAGACAAACAGTTTATTGACATAAGTGCTGTTTTCACAACTATATATTTTGATGACTAATTTGATTGTCTCAGAACATAAAGTGATTCTGGAGCAGGGGGAGGGGAGGAGAAGGCAAAAAGAACATACCAGTAACTGTGGCTCTCGGTTTTCATCTACTGGAGGAAGACCCGTTATTATTTCCAGTAAGACCTAGGAGGAAAGAAAAGCCAAAGAGAAAATGAAGCACAGAATAATCCTTAATACGTGCACCATTTGCAAGAAGTATCATGACCCCCAGACTTTCAAACAAACACACCCAGGATCTGTGTTTGTCCAAAGATATAATCACCTATATAACTGATTGATGTTGCTGTTGTTCCTCCCTTTATTTTCAAAAACTGTTATTAGCAGTATGGCTTACGAATTTTAACAAATTTTTTCTCACCCTATATGGTGTTCCTTCAAAGCAAGGTGAAAGGATTTACAAAATATTCAGACACACTGTCTGGCCTATCCTCCCATGAAACTAAATGCCATGAAGGAAGTGGTCAAGACTCATTAGGGTCTTGAATCTATTGGATTCATTATCTTATGGATATTCGTTAACTCATGTAATGGATTCATTATTCTTCCAAATATTAAGCTCATGTCTTTTTTGTATTAAAGTCTAAGGCAAATCCCACATGGACATTGTACTTTTGGTGCTGAAATACAGTGAAATACATTAATTTTGAACCATTTTCTTGATTTTCTTTTTCAGCCTGGGTTACACTTCCGTGCAATACTACACAAGCAGAAACATGTTCCACATCACTTCAAACTACATTTAGCTAGAACTTAGAATATTATTTTACTCTGGTCTTTCACAAAGAAAAATCAACATATTCAAATGATTTTAAAACAATCAAAGTTTAGAAACACTATCTTAAGAAAACATCTACTGGGAAAAAGCAAAAGTATAGCCCAGAGTAGATTATTTAATTTTGGATATTCTTGATTTTATATGCTTTTTACAAAACGTATTTATTATAATTTACAAAAAAATTCATATACTGCTTTCCACATTCTACTTACTACTCCAAAACTGAAGATATCAGATTTAGGCGTTATCTCTCCTCTCAGAGCTTCAGGTGCCATATAGGCTGCTGTTCCAACAATTCTTTCAGTCATGATTGTCTGTGTGAATGTTACAGATGCTCTTGCAAGGCCAAAGTCAGAAATTTTGGGTATGTATGTATCAGTTAATAAGATATTTGCACTGGGGGAGAAGGGAGGGTTAAAAAAGAAAAAATAATTTTTCAAACTAGAATAATAATTAGGTTTTGTAACAGACTAGTATCTTTTTAGTAACCAAATGAAAACTGCTATTTTGACTGCCTTGAAAGCTATTTATACATTATTCATATAACAAATAATGTATGAGTTAGTTTTGTTAGAAATTGCTCGATTTCAAAATGGATTGCTCTAAATAAAGCAAGAACTGACGGCCAAGATCCATCTGTGTTTTTTATTGTGTGAGCATGCATTCACACATAAAAAACCCACTTTCTTGTAAGAGACCAATTAAGTTGCACTTATATTTTGGCTTTAAGAAGGACAGTAGAGAATACTTAGCTCTGATCAACTTGTACTGGATCACAGCATGATTCTTACAGTCTAAATCTCTGCAGAACTAACAAAAGCAGTTTTTTATACCTATTATCTAATACTATGTCAACCATTACAAATTCATGTGCCAGAGGAATACTAATACTCTTATTCTTGTCTTGGAAGAAAACCAGAACACTTATTACTGCTAGAATAATATATGTGTTGTGTTTCCACTTGATCTCCAGCTTTTACTTTCCGTAAAAAAAAACCAACCCTGACAAACGAGGCTCACCTCAGAGACCTTAACGCTTTCATAAAATACCCAGTAGGATGAATTACAGCATAAATCTACTCTAGCACTTGGAACCATTTTAAAGTCACTTAATATTTCTGTAATCCTCATTTTCTGATCCCCTTCTGATTCCCTTAATGGAACTGTAAGAAAACCACTTATATACACATATAACAACTTAGTAGAGTAAGCTGTTGTATGTACTTACATTCAACAAATAACACTTACTAGAAACTTATATTTCTAACTTCCCCTTGCTCACCAAACCTTAACAAAATCAACACAGCTGTAAGTCAGAACAGTGTTAGTTCGTTGGTTAGTTAGTTCTAGCACTTGTTAGAACTGCTGTAAATAATATAAGATCACTACAAAAGGCCAAACTCTAGTCAAGGCATCATCTACCAATTGGTTTCATATTTAAAGCTCAGCTTCTAAAAGGAAGAAATCTGAGCTTCTTTTCAACTTGAGTCAAGTCCAGAGAGTGGTCATTTTTTGGATACATCACAAAGAGCACAACAGAAGCAAGTTCTACTGCAACTGTCAAGCTTCAAAAGAGAAATGAACTATTCCTTTGGCATAACCAAGACAAAAAAACCTATGAACAGCTGTGAGAACACTAGGCTAGAGAAGCTGTTCTAGTGCCTGTGTGGTTATGAATAGTCTCCACATGTCACAGCAAAATAAAGACTGAAGTTAATCTTCTTAGATGTCTCTTCATCTAAGTTTTACCTGGAAGTGGCAGCACTACTAATAACACCAATCAAAGTTATTGAACTATTCACACTACAAGTTGCAAAATGGAATCCAAACAAAAAACAAAACAAACCCCAATTCTGTAATAAGATTAACTCACAGCAGTTAGAAGGGCAGAAGTAACGTAGGGTAAAAAAGAGCACCCCTTCCAGTCATTACACTTCTCCAAAGGCTTAAGCAGGGAAGAAAGAAGAAACGTAAACTGTCAAAGCAGCAAGCACATACATGAAGCAGCTGAAGAAAAGGCTTGTTCCTTACAAGCTGAAAGGTCACAGAATTGAAGTTGCCTATATTTAGCAGAGGTGCCAGAAGCCAAAAAGCTATTGAAACACAACCAATCAGTCAACTACTGCTTCTTAACCCTCAAAAGGAGTAAGGCATTGGGGCTTTTCTTCAAAGACTTGGACTACTTTAAAAAAAAAAACCAAAAACAGTACTGTAAACTGTAGCAAGAAAGGGGAAACAAACAAGTAGACAATAACCCCCTCACCCCCAAAAAAACTCCCCAAAAAACCCAACCAAAAAAAACCACCAGAAAACACAACCAAACCCTACAACAAAACCCTCCCTTTTCTGAGCTCTGATACCCCTAGAAAAAAATTCTAGCATAACAAACAGTTAACATTATTGTCGAAGAACCCTGAATTTCATAAACCTGACTGAAGTAATTTTACTATCTTCATTAAAAAAAGGATTAAATCAAAGGAGATACTGAAAAAATATTATAGGAAAAGAAAAAAAAAAAAGGGTGGGTTTTCATCTGAAAAATTCCCTGTTTAAAAATTCATTGTTTCCTAATAGCAGCTTTTTCATTAGCAGCAGCTGTGAACGAGCAGAACTTTCTGCATGTTCCTGCAGCGCTCGAATAACCATCTGATAGTGACAGATTACGATATGAACTACAATTTACATTACATTATACAAATTACATTTATAACACAAATTATAACTACAGTACAAAATCTCATGGCTGGAAAGCTGTCCAGTGGCTAAGGGAGATGGGGTTGTTTAACCTGGAGAAAAGGAGGCTCAGGGAAGACCTTATCACTCTACAGCTACCTGACAGGAAGTTGAGCGCAGTGGGGGTCGTTCTCTTCTGCCAAGCAACAAGTATTTGGACAAGAGGAAATGGCCTCAAGTTGTGCCATGGGAGATTTACACTGGATATTAGGAAAAATTTCTTCAACAAAAGGGCAGTCAAGCATTGGGACAGGCTGCCCAGGAAAGTGGTTGAATCACCATCCCTGGAGGTATTTAAAAGACATGTAGATGTGGCACTTAGGGACTTTGTGTAGTGGTGAACATATCAGTGCTGTGTTAATGGCTGAACTCATGATCTTCAAGGTCTTTTCCACCCTAAACAACTCTATGGTTCTAATGACCTCATAATTATCTTTAGAAGTCTGTACTGGTCATGTCCTTGAGGCACAGACAAGATTATGATGATGGATGTCACTTGCAGAAAAGATTGTACCCTTGACTGAAGCAATGTTTTTTGAAGTTTGTTCTCTCTAGAAGTTACATTAACAGGGAAGAAAAAGAAAAGAAAAGAAAAGAAAAGAAGAAAAAAAAAAGTAAAAATGCAGCCAGCAATAGTATGCAGCTTTTTACCTTTTAATATCTCTGTGAATATGATTATTTTCATGCAAAAAGTTGATGCCATTTGCTGTACCTTGAACAATTTTACATCTTGTATTCCACGAAATTGGTGGAGTGTCATTCTTGATTAAGAAGAGAGAAAGGCAAGTAAAAAAGGTGAAAATGCTATATGTATGTATATATATGTGTGTGTGTTTGTGGTCACATAAACCAAAACAAAACTTACAAAACCCCCACAATCCAAAACGGACTTCTTGCTATGATTTGTTGTTTTCAAGTAAATCATTAAAAATACTACTACATACCTTTCTTAATTGACTTGGGCAGATATACATGCATTTGTCACATCCTGTTCTTTCCCTGCATTTTGCCGTAGATTAATTCACCAGTTGCAAAAAATGTTCTTGGTTAATATTCGACTCTGACCCTACAAGACCAGCTGCCCTGCAAAGAATCTGTATCTACCACACCTTCTACTCCACACTGGCACTGATACCAGAACCTTTAACCCAAAACAAATAGTTCAAAGCAATCTGCAGCTTTTACTAACAATGAGAAGTCAATCTTCCAGTGTTTTTGGATTTACCACTTCTCAGGAGTTTAAGTTTTATTTGTGTTACTAACTAGACCTTAGAAGTGAGGATACCTACATTTCAAAACCACTTCTTAATCTTGTCAGTGGCCAAGAGAAGAGGATTACAATATCTCACCATTCCACCACCTCCCCACCTGCTCAAAATCCAGACTAGATGACATAAGCAAGAGTCCGTGCCTCAAAACACACCCAGTGAAGTCACAAAATGAAGTTATCAGCAAGAACATTCAGTAAGTACATTCCTCACCTATTTGACCTTATCAGAAAAAGATTCTTTCTGATGTATAGATTCTGATTTAGATTTTTTTATTTACACCATAAATCTGGTTCTTCCTTGTAAAGGACTCAATTATTTCTACTGTAGCTTTCAATTATCACCAATCTTTTAATCTCACTGGATGATAATGGCCAAAGTTACATGGATGAACATTTTCATATGCATCCTTGTCAAGCAGTGTCCATTTCTACAGATAAATTTGCACTGTCCTTAAGTAAGACTTAGTGTCTCTTCTGCACTGACTCAAAAAAAATAAAATAATTGCATATGTAGCAGTGTGTGCAACTCAATCAAACTAAACTGAGGCAGCAGTGATACCAAACACATCAAATCCTCTCCCCAGGCAGCGCTAATCATTCTCATCCTAACACCACTTCTTTCCTGCTATTTGTGCAACCCTGCAGAGGAAATGTCTCAAAGTGAAAACTAAAAATTTTTTTCACTGAGGATTTGTTTTAGTCTGATCAGGTTCCTAATCCAGCTCTTCTCCAATTTCCAACTGCTCACGCCAGAACAACCAGGGGATCAGTGCAGAAAAAAAAACACCAAACCAACATTTTTTAGATCTGGGGCCATGAGGGGTTGAAGGAGCACCAATTTAAAATGTTCAGCAGATGATTTGTTTAGTATAAAGTAGAGTTTCTGAACTCCTTCAACAAAATAACACGGGCACTGATCTACTTAGCTTAAGTCTGACTTACTACTGGTATCACTCTGTCTGTCCTTCATAGACAGAGTTGCCTTATCTAACAAAAGCAACTTATTATTTATTAAAATCCAAGGCTAGAAGATACACCATTTGATTAAAACAGAATAAAGCATTGCATTTACACAAAATAATAATTTAAAAAAATGTAATTCCCATTTATTTAGAAAGAGGTAAGTAAACTATGAGCATTGTGTTATAACCACTGTCACTAGGACAATGAACAAAGGGCAATTTCACAATCCAGAATCTCAAGAACTAGCAGAGAACATGCCAATGTTAGAACTGTGAACAATATTGCAGCACCCTTTGCTCAGCTTCACACAGGCACAGCAAGTCCAAGCTCCTGTGCCGCTTCAGGTACTGGTACATGACATTGTATCATCATACTGATCTGACTTTATCTATCTAAAACATTTTAATAAAATGTTATTGGAAGAACACTTGTTCTCATATTTTCTTCTTAAACACAAGAAGCAAGTAGCAAAACATCATTTGGCCATTACAGTTCAGTGTTGTTTCAGAGACATTCCACAGATACTTACACTTTAGCAAAGTAAGACAATTGGAGGCTAGAAATGATTATACTTACCAGACAAGCAAGTCTGTCAAGCAATGAACCGTTGGGCATGTATTCATACACCAGACATGGTTGAGCACCATCACTTGAGAAACCAAGTAATTCTACTAGATTTTCATGCTGACACCTAGAGCAAAGGATAAAAAAAAAAAATCTGTTTGTAGATGCTCTAAAAGACTCTGAACATTTGACGAAAAATACAAAGCAGAAGGGAACATGACTCCCAATTACTTGTTTCAGCTCTACTGCACACAGCCAAGTTTCTGTGGTGATGCTTGAAAACAAACATAGTCATGCTGTATAAGAAACATTCTCACCATGAAAATCACTAAGTTATAAAGATTGTATAAGACTGTACTCACTTTGCCATCAAGTTTATTTCCTGTTCAAATTGCTGCTTCAAGTCCTGAACACTAACATCAACCATCTACAAAAGGAAGTTTTTGATGTTAACGTTACTGGATATATTGAAATGCACAGTTAATAATTTTTTAAAAAATGGAATTGTAAACCTTTCTTTAGATTAGTTACATGTAACAACTAGTTACCTGCTTACTCAGCTCAAAGATGAAGTATCACAACATGACTTTTAATTCCTTGGAACACAGTATTATTGGACAAATGGATCCAATTTCAGCACAGTCACCAACTCCATTCACTGTAGCTACCCCCTAACAGCACTTACTCATTACAAAATTAAATTACTCGCACAAACCAATGGTTAGCTTGTGAATACCTATATGAATCTGAAATGGAAACCTCCTTAGCAACCCTTCCCTTGTGCCCCTTTTCAGCAGAGGAACAACTGGGAGAGCACTCTGCTCTTCCTGACAACTTGCCTGAACCACTCAAAGGGAGCTACAGAGAAGGCAAGAATTGTTTCACGTGACTGTGTCAGCTCATTCATGGGACTACAGGATAAGGTTCTCAACCCAACTAATGTTTAACATGGTGACATTTTTTGAATTATATCATTCTACACTTTTCACAATAAGCAAGATAAACAAGTCTATACTATAAAGTAAACCTTCATTAAAACGAAAAAACCAGGAAACTCACAGCAACGAGCTTCTTGACTGCCACATTTCTGCCATTGATGTAGCCTTTGAATACAATGCCAAAGCCGCCTTCTCCCAGTTTATTACCTCCAGACGATTCTGGTCGGGCATCAAAATTATTTGTAATGCTTTCCAAATCATGGAACAAAAAATTATGGAAATCTGAAAGACATATTTGACATTTAGCAGAAAGCTCTGATTTCACTTAAGGAACAAGAGTACTGAACAGGTCTCCTGCTTCAGTTCTATTAAAATAAAAACTTGATACCACACAAATGCTGACACAGTGGAGCTCTACTTCCAGATTCATGAAGAAGATACCAGAAAAATAAAAGGAAAGCAGATAAATAACTAGCTGTGCATAATTTTCTCCACAACTAGCACTGTAGCAGCCTTCTGATTCTATTTTTTGTTCATAGTCATAATACAGGTAATAGAAATTAAACATGCTGCAGATCACAGAGAGAGCCACGCTGCCTTAGATGTAAAAAGTATACCTAGATTACATCATGTTTCTGGCAGTAACACAAAAGTGGACCTTTAGGAAGGAATAGATCAACCATATGCTCTCCTAAAATGCCTACTTTAGTCATCTTCTCTCCAGCATTCTTAGTCGTTTCTGACATATAAAATCCAGTTTTAAAACACAGGATGCTGAACAGTCTATAAAAGAAGTATTGGAATAGGGCAACAGGATTATGTGTGGCACAAAATAAATTGCAATGTAACTAACAGTCAAGTCTTCCATCATGTTAGGTGGCTTGTTGGAAATGTGAAAGATGCTGTTTCCCAAAAATGCACAGTGATAGAATGGAGTCATCACTCTCATGCATTGCTATGATTTATTTCACACAGGGTGAAGGACAGATCACAAAAAAACACAGTACTTAATTCTAGCAAAGTAACTGCCTACCTGTGTTACTGGACTGTGAACTGCTGTTTTTTTGACTTAAGCAGGAAGGATCTGAATGTTGCTTTTCAGTACTCTGAGCTAAAACAGGCTTGACAGATGCTGCTTCTTTTTCCTGTACAGGTAGTTGTTTCTCATGTATAGGGAAGGTTTCCTGTGAAGAAAGAGGTAATGTAACTTCTTGTGGCATCCTTACAGGTTCTGAAAATGGAATTTAGAAAGAGTGTTAACTACATTAGGAACCAGAAAAAAACCCACGTAATATTAATGCCAGTATTTTTTAAAATTAGAAGTCACGTAAACATCATGTGGTTATATTCTGACATCCTGTGTCAAGTCCAGTACTCCTACTGAAACCTGGAATTCTTATTTTAACTGTTATTACAAGTAATAGAAAGTGGAAAATATAGCCACTTTGGGTTATTTTCACCAAATCCTTTCTGATTTTCTAGTTTCTGTGAAGCTCTTTAGCACCTTAGAAAACTGAGAACACAGTACAAAAATGTACAAGAGTAATAGTTACCTGGAAGCAACAGACTTGCCGGTGCTAGGAATTGATTTCTAATCAGCAGATCTACAAGATCAGCAACTGTGCAGTTTGTTGTTCCCC
The DNA here is from genome assembly GCF_022539395.1 of Myiozetetes cayanensis. Lineage (NCBI taxonomy): Eukaryota > Metazoa > Chordata > Aves > Passeriformes > Tyrannidae > Myiozetetes > Myiozetetes cayanensis. Next base: position 29,732,906 of record NW_026087521.1, on the reverse strand, counting down.
AGTCAAAAAGCAACTCACACGTGGGACTCTTTCCCATTTGTACAAATGCCTCAAATCTCCTTAAAAGATAAGTTAAGACCAACATTTAAAAAAAAAAAAAAAAAGTGACCTGAAGAAGAGAAAGAGATTAAAGGCAAATTACCCCCAAAAAATCCCCCAAAAACCGCCCAAAAAACCCAAACCAAACCCCACATCAAAAAAAATTCTGGATGTACTGTACAAATTCACTAATCTTCTGAAAATGCAGCTAAATCTATAAAAACATTCAAAATCAGGGGAAAATATTGCAAAATATGGGGAAAACTAAGGTAAAAGCATGTATACATGGCTTAAGGATTTTTGCCCATGTCCCATAATATTTTGGCACATGGGACTAACAGACAAGAGAATGTCAGCAAGAGACAGAGGGTAACTCAGAGCCAGATCACGTGGAGAAATAATTAAGTGTTTTCTGTCCATTTGGCATCCGCCCTCCATTTTGAATGTTTTGAGATGGGCATTAAGCAGAAATTGAGATCTAGTATTCTGACTGATTTATTACTATTATAGAAAGACAAACAAAGATTTAATGCTAACATCATTAGAAAAGACTGGAAACCCAAAATGATACATACAGGATTTAAAACCTCACAATCTTTGAAACAGCTTCGGGATTCCACAAGCCCTTCAAGCAACAAGGTGTTCATAAAATACTGCAGGCATTACTTTTTAATTAAACTTGTGGAGAGCCCAAGGCCTAAACCTAACATTTGTTGGACATTTTCTTGGGAACTGTGAATTGGGAGTTACAGACTAGTAGTCTCTTGGGCACAATGAGGTCAATCTTTACTAGTAGGATACAGTTACACAGCCAATGCTGTATTGCTAAAATTACACGTCTGTGGCTCTAATTAAGGTTAATTTCCTTAGTCAATTTTTCTTGGCCTTGTCTAAAAACTGAGCTGCAGAACAATTAGGAGTAATTACCTTGAGTTCCCGCAGGACACGGCACTGTAAGATATAAGTACCTACTTGTACAGCACACAAATTGCAGCAAGTTACAGTAATGGGATGGAAAACGCGGGGGACGCCGGTACGGGATGGACAAGGCATTTATATTAAACGGTAACACACGAGGTTACAAGACTTTTATGTAAGACCTTATGTGCATCTGGCTGTATCTGCCTTCACCGGACGGGTTTGTTATATCCATGGCGAGCCTCCTCCAGCCCTCCTGCGGGTCGATGTGGTCCGCCAGCCGCCTTATGAGCCCGTAGCTCAGGCAGCGGACGAGCGTGGAAGCCGTCACGGGCTCGCCCATCCTCAGCTCCTGGGGACACAAGGGCGCCGTCACTTCTCGCTCGGGGCGACACACCCACACCCACACCCGCGCCCGCCCGGCAGCGCCCGGCCCCGGCCCCGGCCACGGCCACGGCCACGGCCACGGCCCCAGCCCGGCCCAGCCTCACGGCTTCACAGCCGCCTCCCGCCCGCCCGCGATCACTCCCCGCGGCGCGGCTCCCGTCCACCATTCCCCGTAGGCAGGATCCCCCTCGGCCCCGCAATCGGCAGCAGGAGCCCCTGGAGCCCCCTCACCGCCCGCGCCGCTTCCCCCAGCGGCACCCACACCCCGCCCGGGACCGCCCGGCACCGCTTCCCCTTTAAGAGGGCGGGGCCAGCCCCGGCGGCGCTGACGTCACCGGCGCGGAAGGGGAACGCGGAAGCGCTCTGCTCCCATGCCGCCTCCCCATAGGTTGTTCGGGATGCCCCGCCCCTTGGCGCGCACCATGTCCGGCAACGGGGAGGGGGGTTCGCTCCTTTCTTCCCTTTTCCCCCGGACCTGCGTGAGTTGGTACCGGCCTTGGGCCCCTTTTCCCGTCGGGGGGTGTCGTGGCGCCTCCTGGCGGCCCTGCAGGAGGCTCGCGGAGCCGCGGCCCGCCCGGCCCCCATCCCGGCCCCCATCCCCGCCTCCATCCCCGCCTCCCGGCCTCCATCCCTGACACCATCGCTGCTCCCATCCCCGCCTCCCGGCCTCCATCCCTGACACCATCGCTGCTCCCATCCCCGCCTCCCGGCCTCCATCCCTGCCTCCCGCCCTTCCTCCCTGCCTGCCTGCTGTCCTCGCTCCCTCCCAGCCTTTCAGCATCCTTTCCTGTAGCAGCTGTTCCTATCCGCCCCGTCCCTCCCCGTTTCCCACCCGCTCCCGTTGCAGGCGCGGCGGGCCCCGCCTCGGGCAGGGCAGGCCCGGCCATGCTGCCCTCCTTCAGTTACCTGACCGAACACACGGGCTTCCGCGGCACCATCAAAAACTCCCCCGCCGACTTCGTGGTGACAGAAATCGAGGTGCCCGAGGGCTTCCCTGGGGACAGCAGGGCTGTCCTGCCTCAGGAAACGAGCGAGGCGCCGCCGGAGCGGAGCGGGCCGTGCCCGCGGCAGCCCAAGCAGCGAAGAGCGGAGGCCCCCGGCCCGGGTGCTCCCCCGTGTCCCCGGGGAGCTGCTCTCGGCACCCCGGAGCGCGCCCCGGGTCGGGCGGGCGGCGGCTGTGCTGCATCCCCCGGCAGAAAACAGCGTGAGGGATCACCTGAGCCGAAATCCGGCCTCGAGGAAGCCAGACTGGAGTCCTTACTCGGCAAACCCATGAGCGAACTGCTCGATAAGTTTGCTTGCGATCTGAAGCAAGCGTGGGGCTTCGAAAAAATTCCGAATGCTGGCACTAGGGAGCTCTCGCTAGGAACCAGGCTGGACAAGAAAAGTCGGGCTGATTTACACAGTGCTGTTAGGCAGAAATTCCCCTTTTTAGTCACTGTTACAAAAGACAATGAAATGATTGTAAAAGGAAATGCTGATTACAGAGAACTTTGTCAGTTAGTGACTGAAAAGGAAGCAAGTGACTTTTTTAAATTTTTAGATGCAAAGCTGGAAAATTCGACGTTTTCTTTTGAGCCTGATGGAAACAAAGAGCACAGAAAACTAGTTCACCACTTTCTCAATAGAAAATTCGGAAAACTTTTAGAAACAAAGTCTTTTACTGTGACAGATGTCAATGATCAGCCTAATATGTCAATAACGGTACGGTTTCGAGAAAAATGTGGGTCCAGAAAAAGGTCTGCTGGTGGTTCCCAGGAAAAACAAGATGTTTATACAGGTAAATACTACATTTTTAGTGAAGGTGTGAGGTATTACTGTGTTCTGTAGTAAGACTGAAACTCTGAAACATTCTTCTATGACACATAGGCCCGATTAACTCATTTTTTAGGCTGAAATAAATCATTATCAATGTAAGTGTAGTTACATTACTGGAGAATGACATGGATGAATCAAGTTACTGGAGTGATTTTAAATTACCTGTTCTGTGATAAAGGTGACAGTTCTTTTGGTTGTAGCACTAACTGTGGTGTTCTTAGTGTGTTAACTTTCCCTTAAAAGTAACTGGGTGATGTTAGGAGGTGTATCTAGATGTTGAACAAGTTAGGTCAAATTTGATATATGATCTCATTCCTACAAGCAGTTGGTTTCTGATTTAGAGAATGTTTCTAGAATACATCAATGCATGTCTTTTGAATTGTGTTTCATTTACTTGGGTACTGTTTTGAAAGGGTTTTCTGGTTGTTCTATGTTTTGTGTACTGTGTCTTTACTTTTTCTCTGTGCTGAAAAAGTCCCATTTCCTTTCTTTTTGTGGGGTGGGAGGACTGTTTCTTTACAGTTTCCATGCTGTTACAGTTTGAGGGGAAGAACATGCCCATCTGTCATGGCAGAACGCCTGTACTATTTAGAAGTGCAAATTCCCAGTAATTCTGAGATGATTGTTTCAGCTTTCACCCTTCAGAAAGCAAATCTAGAAACACTAGAAGCAATCGGCTTGTTGGCGGCAGAACTTGATGTTCTTCCTTCAGACTTCAGTTACACTGGCATCAAAGATAAGAAGGCTATCACTTTCCAACCTATGGTTGTGAAGAAGGTGACTCCTGAGAGGTACTTAGAATCTGGGTGCATTCAGTTTGGCACATAATTTTATATGTTAATAAGTGTTATTAAATTAATATGTTAATAATCTGGTGCAGTCTTTTGAAATGTTTTTACTGATGTGTCTTCCCTTTGCCTGTATTGGAGGACAGTGGAAATAGCTTTTTGTGCCTTATATGCAGCTTAGCAGAATATGCAGCTTAGCAGTGAAGTTCCTCAGTGGGAAATTCAAAGAAAAGTGTTGCCTTTCTCTGTATTTTTCATAAAGCAAATATACTGTATTGTCTTGAACAGCAGTCTTGCAATTCATGCTCAGGGGATCCACCCACTATCTGGAACTGAGAAGAAGCCTATGCTACAGGATGCAACAGGTTTCCATATACTGTCAAAGTATTGTCTTGTGATCCCCAGACAACAACTTAAATGCATTACAGTGCTACAAAACTAAAGTAAATCATTACAAATGTACTTTGGACAGATGCTGTCTTTGAGTGTTAAGTATCAACTTCTGTCATGTTGTCCAGTTAAGAAACACAGGGCTAAATAAAGAAGATATCACCAAACCTGAGGGAAGGAAATACATTCTGAACAATGTGTTAGTAATACAAGATGTGCCTTTCCATTCCTCGTTTTTGTTACTTTTTGTAGCCAAGTGAATGATTAAAAAAAAAATACATATATTAAGTTTCCCACAGTAACAGAAAAAAATTTCCTGAGTCAAAACCATAATTTATTTTTTCCTCAGCTTTAACTTTCTAGTGGGCTTTGGTCATAGCAACAAAGTACCCTTTAGGAAAGAAGAAAAATAGAATTTATGGTTTCAGGATTTATTACTAAAATAAGTGTATATCAGTGGTAAAATTCCACTGCAAACTGGGCTGTAGGGCCAGTTGTCCAAGAGATAATTAGCAAAACTTTGCATTAGTGCTTAAATGATGAAGCAAAATAGGTAAATGCATTCAAACCACTACTGCAAAAGAAGAAATAAATAAATTTTATAAATAAACAATTTATGAAGTTATTGAAATACTGCTTAGAATGTAAGATTTTATGCTGAAAGTTTCCTTTAATTTGGATGACTGTTATTTACACATAAGAATAAAGGGATTGATTGCATATTTTAAAGGACAAATACTTGAACTGTCAGCTGTGTTTCCAATTACAAGCATGTACAAGCACATCCAGGCAATCAGTGTGCAGGGAGATTATGTTTTGGAGGGGTTTTTGTTTGTTGTTGTTTGGTTTTTTTAATGAAAATAAGGATTTTAGAACTGAAAAGTAAATAAATTACTTGGTTTTCAGTTTAAAAAGAATTCAAAATTCAGGATAGTTACCTTGAGAAAGTTCAATGAATTGCTTCGTTCCAATATCTGTCAATATCCTATAAGTGCAAATGACGCAAATATTTAAAAAGTATTTGTTTTGGTTTTCTCATGATAGTCTGTTTTACATCCCACTTTATTTTTAAGAGCTTTTTAATTCTAATACAAAGGTGAAGAAGACATTTATTAGAAGTTGGATAGCTTTTATAGAGGAGGATTTGTAATTTCTCCCACTTATTTATGTAGGTTGAAAGAAATTGGAAACAAAATCGAAAAAAAGGGCATGAGAATATACAACATACGTTCAACATGCCAGCACCTCAGGCTTGGTCAGCTGAAAGGCAATCACTTTGACATAGTTGTGAGAGATCTACAACAGCACAGTCATGACTCTTCTGCAGATTTAAAAAAAAGAATATCTGAAGCAATGGAAAATGTTCAGGTAAGAAAAGCCTCATGGTTGCCAATAATGAACAGTTTTAATTCTTTGGTGTTAAAAAGAATACTTTTAAGAAGAATGTTTGTAATAGCACAGTAATGGCAATATTTCATGATTTTGATGCTTCTTGTGGTTTTATGTCTTTCCTGCATTACTTATGGAATCAGAAGTAAAACTACCTTCCAAGGAGAGACCACAAGTGAATTCATTGTGTGTTATGGACTGCAGACCCCAAAGTGGTTGTCCCAGTTTAAATGAGACAAGGGTCTTTTGCTGACGATAGGTTAGGAGAAAAGACCCAAACTTCTCTTTCTAAGCAATTATAAATCCAAAATTAAGAGGCTCTGATTGAAGGAAAACAAATTATGGAAAAGGGAAAATAACAGCCCTTTATTAAAAGGTATGTGTGTGTTAACAGAAACTACCAAACAATACTCCTATACCCACCAATAATCACCTTCAAGAACAAAACTGATAAACCGGCAAAAGGAAAATGAAACAGTTCAATTTTTTGCACCCTTTGGTGCAGTTCCAACCACAGTCAGCAGAGGGCGCTGTCGGGTCACTGGAGATGCAAAACTTGTAATGTCCTATAGTAGTCACCAGGTGGCGCTGTTGGATCACTGGAGGAGCAGAACTTGTAATGTCCAGTGCCCATCACCAGGTGGCACTGTGAGATCCCTGGTTGCCACCACGTGGGTTGGGGCAAGGGGAAAATACAACACCCCCCAGCGTATATCGGAGAAAAACCAAAACCAAAAAAAAACCACCTCGATTCCCCTTCCCTTCCCACACTGGGAAAGGAGGGGGGCGGAGAAATAAAATAAAAAAAACCCAGCAATAAAACAGAAAGTTCTCCCAATGGAAGAAAACTCATGATCTTCAACTAGTTAGAATCCACCTCAGGCAAAAACTGCAGCTGGGAATGGCTCAGGGCAAAAAAAGAAAGCAGCGAGCTTCTCAGATGACGACCTGTCCTGTGTCCCCAGCCCCAGCCACACACCGGCACACACACACCCCAGCCCCAACCACACCGTAGCCCCCCCCCAACTCCTCCCACTTCATTGCCCAGGAGACAAGAGAAAAAAGTAGAGTGCAAGTCCTTATCTGCCTTGTCTCCTAGGAGACTAATGTCCGGCCATCAGCCATGGGGGCTAGGTCTTTTGTACTCTGAAGTGCTTATCTTGATAACCAGGGGCGAAGGGAGAAAATTCTTCACTTGCCTTATGAGAGCTAGCTAAAACCACGACAGTGGTGCAGCAAAAGACATGGGAAATTCAATAGCAAATGAGTATGGGTATATGAGCCATTGCTGCACAGACCTTAAGCCAAAGTGGTGGGTTTCACTGCAGGATTTGAAGGGGGAAAGAATATAGTTACTCATATGTATGTGTGTGTGTGTATATATATATTTATATATACATAATACATATGTCAACTGGTTGCCTTCTCTGTTTGTGTGAGGAACATGCACGGTTGGCTTAGGTGAAAAACTTCCATGGCATGAACACACATAAAATGCCCATATCAGAGAAAGAAGGTCCCCTGAAATTCAGTGAATTTTGATTCTGTTATCCTTAGTCCCTGAAGAAAACTCCATCATCAGACATTCTTAAGCCACTAAGAAAAATAAAAGCAAATAATGGAAAGAAAAAACTGTAGGTGTTTTTTACAGCATTAATTTTCTTGCGTTATCTTTCTAAGTAATAACTATAGTACAAATTACTTTAAGAAGATTAATCCAGGAATGAGGTCGTGAATGAAAACTACCCAGTGTGCGTAAGCAAAATACATTACATGTATTTTGGAAATTAATTTTATTATTGAAAAAAACATTTAGCCAGTAGTATAATGCTTTTCTCTCTCTCTGCTCCATCTGACTTGTTTTGTTTTACTGTTTGGAAAATGAAAACAAATTCCTACAATTGTGTGTCTTGCTTTATTAGATTTGCCTTACTGGTCAGGTGATGAATGACAAAACAGGATGTGTATTAATCCAAACTATGGATTTTTCACCTTCCATGAAAGCAAAATTGCATATGGGACCTATGAATGTCCAAAGTGAGGTTATATAGTTTGAACTGAATAACCATTTCCAAAACAATTACCATATGTTTTTTCTTGTCTACTCTATATATACTTACTATTTTCCAGAAAAAGGTGTTCTCATTGTGTCACATGACTGAATTTACTTCTCACGTGTGACCTAGAACTCACCAGGAGATTTAAAGTCCCAATTAGCAGAAGTATTCACGCTTGACCTTTATATTACAATAGTAGTAGAATTATATAACATGGAAAAAAATTTGTATTTTTCAGAAAAAATGTCCAGCAGTGTTTATTGTTCATTGCCCGTGCTATGCTGCATTTTCCTGAGTAACAATTTCGTAATACGATGCATATAAGAAGCTCGATTACTTAGACTTGACCTGTAGTTCTATTTATAATAACTAACTATATAGAAATAATTTTGTTTCACTTACCTGAGTTTGTTTTAATGATGTGAAGACAACAGTAGAACTTGATTGTCTTTTTAGATGTTTCTAAATTAAGTACCAAAATATTGTAATGAATCATGAGTAATGCTTTTGTTATGTATTATTTCTGATTAAAAAACCCTGTTTGTATGCATTTGGGATGTAAATATAGATGTGTGTGTTAGTCTTACTATGGTACCTGATATTTTCATGCTTTTAACGTATTTATTCTTTACCATTCTAGACAAAAGGTTTTGTAAATTACTACGGACCTCAGCGATTTGGACAAGGACAAATTGTTCAGACAGATCAAATTGGATTGGCTTTACTGAGTGAAAAAATGGTATTTCTGTTTTGTAATTTAAATAGCTATTGTCAAGACAATTTCACATTACTGTTGCAATGTCTAGGGCTGGAGTTGTGCTTCCCAGTGAACAATTTCTTTTGTAAGAGAAACCCATCTGTGTGCTGGAAGCAATTGTCAGATCAGTTTTGACAACAACATAAGCATGAAGATCTTCATACTTTAACAAATAATCTTTTTTTAAACAGCAGGTGCAGATTTAAATAGTTCAGGAAGTGATTTTTCTGTCTGTGATTGGAATGTGATTGCGATTGTCTTCATGCCACTTGGCACGAAAGTGGTTGCGTTCCATACAGGGTTTCAGTACTGAATTTATTCATGGTTCTGATTGCCTCCTAACTTTGAGCTGGACCTCTTTATCCTGTTTGGGGTCTGTTTACTTCTTAAAAAAGTCACATAGGTTCCTAAGATACGATTTGCTTTTTCAATGCAATGGTGATTTAGCTGCTGTATAGAAGAGGTTGCTGCTTTCCATTATTCCTTGGCTACTTTCCCAAACTCAGTTCTGAGTGATTACCCCTTTGTAACCTAAGGAGAGCTTATTTCCTAATAATTCATAAGATAAGAGAAATATACTTTTCAATGTATATGATACGGTACTTGGCACAAGTCTAAAGACGAATCACACACTACAAAGTCAAAAGGATACCTGAGTATCCTATTCTTCTAATCTTGTTTTGATTCTAAGAAAAGTCAGGAAAACTTATCTTCCAAATATAAGAGGGCAGTCCATGAAAGTTAGTGTTGAGGTATCTGACATTTAGAATTCTGGTATGCTGGCAGTTGGTGCCAGGTGCCAGTCCGTGGGTAATAATGATTTAAATCTCTACTCTTAACTCAGTTACTTTAATTTAAAACAGGTAGGAACTAGTACCTATATTAAAAATGTACCAGTGTGTTCTTTCACAGTCCAGTGCGGAGGAGGACAAGAGCCAGATGTCACAAATGGGTCTAAGTGCAAGCAAATTGAGTGGCTCCACTGATGTTGCAAGTAGCAGAGATTACTGTAGTGTTTTCCTTGTCACAGTGTCATCTAACCTAATATGGATTGGTATTTTTAAGAAAAAAGTTAAAAAACCGAAAGATTGTTGTCCCTCTGTATGAGACTGTAGAAAATGTTCAGTCTAAATTATGCATGAAGCATGCAGTAGGAAAAGAAGGACCCTTCCTGTTCAGGATAGAAAGATGACAATTTAAAGTGGAGAAGTTTTAACTGGATGATCAAGAATAGTGACTTATTTTTCACAGAGCTTTAAAAACTGTCTTGTGTCTTCTCAATTACTAAATCTTGCCTTTAATTTGAGAAGGAACACAACACATTGTTCTGCAGCTCATGGCATTTTCTGTAAAAGGGAGAATTTGACTTTGCCCTTAAAGAACTGATACAATTTTGAGACCTTGCAGAATATATTAAGACAGAATTGGATGCATGATTGTCTGTATAGTTGACAAATAGTTATATTTAACTGCAAAAAAATATAAATTATTAATATTCTTCTTTAAAGGTGGAAGCTGTGAAGTTGTTCTTCACGCCTGAAGATACTGATGATCCTGTAAACAATGCAAAAAGATACTTTCTTCAAACTGGTATGTCCAGGTTGTTTGTCTATATATTTATTGAGGGTCAGTACTGTGAGAGTAACGTCTTATTGCACAGGGAGATACTTCTTATTTTTCCACTGCTTTATGCCACTTATACTTTATTCTGTGGAACTCCATAATACTTGAAAATTAGATGAGAATGAGGCCCTAAATGTGCAAAATAGTGGAAAATTAATGTACTTCAGGTGCCAGACAGTATAGAAGCAAACCCTGTATATCACAGTGCTGGAAAAGACTAAGATCATTTTATCATAGGATTTTTGGCCGCTTTCCATCTGTCTGCTTTGGGACTATAAACTTATCCTCCCTAATAAGAGAAGTATACAGGAATGTGGCACCCAGCTAATACTCAGCACTTAACACATCTCCTTTCTTTCTGTCTTGGACTAAAATCAGTAAAATATGTCAAAAGAAGTATGCTAAGTGCTCTGTTTGCCATATTTATTACTTTTGTCATTCAACTGAACTTTCTGTCCAAAACTAAAAATTTGGGGTTGCTCTCAACTTCAAATATATTTTTGCTTTTCAAATATCCCACATCTATTAGCCTACTTACCCATCTATCTGTAGATTGATAGAACAGTTATGATATATAGCTTCAAATGACACAGATACGTTTCATTTCACAAGAAAATAGAAGGTGGATCATTCTGTTCTGTACATTGCTGTATGATGCATGGAAAGACATTGATGTGGACTCTGAAAGAAGCTGCTTGCCTTTTCCTGAAAGCAAAAGGTAAAAGGCTATGCAAAAGGCTCCATCAGGTAATCACTGGTAATGAGAAAATATGTAAACCATAAAATTTTAAATATACAACATTGTTATAGTGTAGTACAAATCTGATTAAATATATTTTCGTCTTGGTTGAGGCTCAGACTTCCCAGTGGCCAATGTAATTTGTACCTTTAAAATAAAGACATGTTTTTACCCACTGTGAAATACATGTTCTCAAATGATGCAAGGTAGTGGTTTAACGTTCCTTTATAGCTTGGTTTTTACTTTGTTACCTGATCTAAAAAAAACCTTAGGAATGATGAAATAAGTTTCTAAAAAAAAAAAGGCAAATTACAAACTAGACTGAATAACTGAATGACTGATATTTTAATTTACAATGCATGAAGTAATAAAATTCACAGGACTGTTGGTAGGCATATTAGATGAAGTTCATCTAACATAGTGTGTGGAAGGAAAGGAAATAATAACCTAAAGGCTTAAGTGTATTTTTTTCCTCTCAGGTAATATTTGCAAAATCAAGGATTACTTACATGGTTATTTTTGTTTATACCAGAAGATGCAAAGGGCACTCTTGTGATGCTGCCAGAATTTAAAGTAAGAGAGAAGATGTTGCTACGAGCTTTAAATCGCTATGGTGTAAATCATGAAGGTTGCACCAAAGGATGGCTCAACATTCCTCATTCCTTGCGCATATTCTATGTCCATGCTTATTGCAGTAAAATTTGGAACGAAGCAGCATCATATAGGCTGAAGATTTATGGCTTAAAGGTGGTTGAGGGTGATCTTGTCCTCTCAGAAGAAAATGATAAAAGCATTTCCCTGAATGACAAGGTGAGTCTTCCCAAAGTAGTTTCTTGTAAAAAAAAAACCCAAAAACCAAAAAACCCAACAAAACAACAAAAAAACCCTCACAAACGAAACAAAACCAAAAAACCCCAAACAACTTAATACCCTTGAATGCATACTCAGACATACACTAAAGCCTTTATTTTGGTTCATTCATTAAAATATTTAATATTAGTGACAAAGTTGAAAAATATGATCTAGCTGATGCAAAAGAAGGTTGCATTGACTTAGTTAACTTCAGACTCAAAGAATATTAGTGGTAGCTAGCATCAGTAAATATCTATTGCAATGCCATGTATCAGTAAACTAATTACTTTATATTAAGCATATCTTAAGATTTTTTCCATCCCTGAGTTTATTGTCCTTGTAGCAGTCAATTAACGTTAGAGTCCTTTACAAGTTTGGGAGTACAATGCTTAATTCCTAAAACAAAGTATATGTTTTTACTTTTTTAAAAGTTGGTGCTTTTTCATTAACTTCTTAAATGTTTTGTCAGGTTCATGTAGTCACTGCTTCAGAAGAGTCAGCTAAAAAGTATTCTATATACCAAGTAAGTCTGTATGAAAAATTCTGAGTTGTTGATCTCTTTATTTCATTAAAATGTTTTGTTTTAAATAAAATGTGATTAATTTAACTGATGTAGTCTTCTTCCCTGCCAGAATACATAATAAAGAAAACACATGTAAACAAACTCCGCTCTCATAACAAATTTACTTTGTAATGGAAATAAGTACAGTGTCATTTGCAGTATGGCAATATTTATCATGAAGCTGAATACTTTGAAAAGTTTTCAGTCTACTGACCTAAAAAAATTTCAAAAATAGTAGGCATTCTAATTTTTTAAGGTTTCAGATTGTGTAGTTGTGTAGTCTTACATGGCAACTGAATGTCTTTATTGCTGTATCTTTGCCAACAAGCAAGGCAATTCATTTTAATATATTCCTTGTTTGTTGTAGGAATCCTGATACATTGATTATGTTTTCTGCATTAATTGCGTTTGACATACCTGCAGTGCTTTGGTTTACTGGTTCAGGCCCCAAAAAACACAAGGATTAAAAACATTGTTATTACATGTATTTAAAGGAGAATGGGTGTTAAGTTACTTCAGATATATTTGTTGTTTTGTTTTTTTTCTTTGAAGGTAGTTCTTCCAATGGTGGGACATAGTATCAAGTATCCCAGTAATAAAGTTGGACAGTGGTACCGTGAAAGACTTTCTAAGGATGAGCTGGAAATGTGCAAATTCAGAGTGTCTCCATTACAGCTGAATATACCTGGATGCTACAGACTCATTTTGAAGAATGTTCAGAATCTGTCGTATTTTTTGGAAGGGGATGAAAAAGGGATCAAAATTGAGGACAACCATCTGAATGATTTAAAAGTCTCTCTTCATATATCATTTGACCTTGATCCTTCATGTTATGCAACGGTCTGTCTGAGAGAAATAATGAAATGTGACTTTTAAGATTCCACTTCGTGAAAGATTACAGGAATATTGTACAATGTTGATATTTTATGTGTAATGCCAAGAACATAAGGGAGAATAACCGGTTCAAATCATGAACAGGAAAAATTTGTAGACTCAGATTCATACAGATTAGGAAAATAACTCATGAAAATCCTTTGGAATACTCAAAAAACTATACATGCGAAGCATTGGGGTAAAGCTATATGTTATACCAGGCAAGTCTAACAGAACTTAAAGAAACCATGGGCAGCTAACATGAATTTTCTCTTTGCGTAGATATCTGACTTGCAAAGTTAAATCCTGGAAAAGTATTCACAGCAAAGAAATGTATCTTGTGTTTCATAGTGGGTTTTTTAATGTTTTATACTAAATCCTGTTCAAGCAATAATGTTAGAAGTTTGCAGCCTACAGGTATCAAACTGAAAAGTTGCTGTACTGAGGTTCGCTAAACATACTGTATTTTCTTTTTATGTAGGCACTTAATGTTAAAAGGTAAAAGTCCTTAGTCAACAGTGACAAATCATCTGTTTACTTTATCAGACATTTGATGAATGCCCCAACTTAAATCAATGCTAAGGATTCCAGTATTAAGTTAGTGCCTTTTCCAGTAAGCTCCCCAAGATGAGGCGGGTACTTAACATCACTGAAAAACCATTTATAATAAAACCAAAACTATGTTATGTTGTTTACAGGATAAAGAGTCTGTTCCTGTTACTGTGAAGCCTTATGCTAGCATGAAAATTATTAATGGAACCAACTCTGGAAAAAAAACTTTTATATTTTTTTCTTGATTAAAAATAAAAAAAGAGGCCGTTAACTGTGATAAAAATGAGTGGATTTGTGAAAAGGGGGAGAACAAAAAAAATGTCATTTACCTTGACTTTAGCGAGGTGTTTGGCACTGTCCCACAATATTTGTGAAACCGAGTTAGGACATTTTGGTTTGGATGGGTGGACAACCAGATGGGTAAAAAAGTGGATGATGAGGCTCAGGGAGTAGTGATTAACAGGTCATCTTCTACCTAGAGTATCACTGGGATATCTTCTGGGCCCTATCCTCTTTAATGTCTTTGGCAGTAGCCTGGACAAGGGAATGGGTTCACCTTCATCGACTCTGCAGGTGACACCAGATTAAGGGATCAAATGGATATTATGGAGGATCAGGCTGCTGTTCAGGAACAGGCCAGCAGGAACCATATGACATTCAGGAAGAACAAATGCAAAGTGCTGCCTGAGGGAAGGAAGCACCCATGCAGCAGCCCAGGCTGGGGAGCAGCTCTGCAGGAATGGCTCCAGGAACCTGGTGGGCAGCCCAACATGAGCCAACTGTGCCTTGGCAGCACAAATGACCAAGAGCCTCCTGGAATGTGTTAGCAGGGGCACAACCAGTAGGTCAAGGGAAGATATTACATCTCATTTTTCAGTGCTTGTTGGATCACATTTAACCTCTACATTCAGTTTTGGTTCCTAGCACAAGAAAAAAATAAATAAACTGGACCAAGTTCAGCACGGGGCCTCTCAGCTATTACAGGACTGGAGCCCTTGCCGCTGAGGACGTGCGGAAGGAACTGGGCTTCTTCAGCCTGGAGAAGATATGTTTTGGGGGGGAACCAACAACAGCTCTCCAGTATCTATGAGGAGGTTAGCAAGAAGATGGAACCAGGCTCTTCATAGTGTGGCAGGAGGTGTTATGTTCCACTCTGCAAGAAAGAAGTAGCTTTCGTTTTTCTACCAATAAATCCCTTGGGGTGAATTAAAGTAAATCTAAACCAGATAATTGGTGTTTACAGATACATATAGATATATAGATATAGGGTTTATTTTAGAACAATTTGCAAAGGAAAACAGGTATATAGGTGTTTTGGTAGTTATTATCTATAGTAATGTGGCAATATAAAGGCATAAAGATATCACCCAAAAAATGTGTAAAGAAAAAGAGAGAAAGAGAGGGAAAGAATAAAGTTCCTGTTCACCACCCAGAGGCCTCTTATGAACTTGGTGGTTGTTGCTGGTGTCTTGGTCCATCAGGGAGTGATGGTGGAAGAAGCCTGCAAAACATGAAGTCTGGTGGGTTTATATACCCTCAGAAACCCTCCTGGTACGTTCCCTGTGTGTGAGGGGGTGTGCTGTTTTTGCACAATCATGCTGGCTTTGCAGGAACGAGTCAGAGGCTGGAGTTTTGCACAGTCATTTAGGCTGGAGGAGGGTGGTGTGTGTGATTTGGACGCATCCCCTGGTAAAAGTGGGGCCTTCTCTGGGGTAGTGGTGGGTGTGTGCACTGAGGGCCTTTTTTGACATAGCCTGGCTTGTAGGAGATGAGCATCACACAACCAGAGACTCGCCACTGGCCTCCATTATATATGCATCACATGCCCAGAGACACACCTGACGACTTGCCCCCAGGCCTCCACAAAATTACCAGTTTGTAGTCTATGGTCTCTCCTGCCCTCAGCCTTTATCTTCAATCTCCTGGCAGGAGGCTTCTTTGCACAGCTTGCTACAGCAGCGATGTTTTAAGGCAATTAAAAAATCCAGTTCCTCACAGGAGAACAAGAGACAATGAGCATAAAGTTGAAATGAGATTCAGTTTGGGTAAAAGGAAAGTCTTTTTCCCTGTGAGGACAGTCAGGCAGTGGAACAGGTTGCCCAGAGGCTGTGCAGATTCCATCTGAGGAGGTTTTTAAGACCAAATGGGACAAATCTCTGAGCAACTGTCCTGGTTTCAGCTAGGGTGGGATTAATTTCTTCTCATTAGCTGTTCAGTGCTGTGTTTTGGATTCAGAATGAGAATGGAATTGATAACATATTGATGTTTGGGGCTTTTTTTCTAAGTTGTGTTTATCTTAAGAACTTTTTTCTTGTCTTATACTTCCTCTGCCTGTGAGGACATATGCAAAAGAATTTAGGGGGGAACATAGCTAAGACAGGTGACCCAAACTGACTGAAGGGATGTTCCACACCATAGAAAGTCATGCCCAGTATACAAATTGGTGGGAGTTACCTGGAAGGGAAACTGATCTGGGCTTGGGAAGGGGTGTTTGGCATTGGACAGCAAGTGATAAGCAATTGCATTTTGCATCACTTGGGTTTTCCCTTTTTATTATCATTATTGTTATAATTTACTATTATTACTGTCTTTTACTTTATTTTCAATTATTAAACTGTTCTTATCTCAACCTGCAAGTTTTACTTTGATTCTCGTCTCCATTCCGCTGGAGTGGGGGGGAGAAAGAGGAAGGTGAGCTAGCAGTTTCCACTGCTGAATTTCTAGCTGGGCTTAAACCATAACAGCAACCAGGGCTGATCTCAGAGACAACCCTGTTTTGTGGAGGCAGTTGAACTAGGGACCAGAGACCTTCCAACCTGGATTGCCCTGTTATCCTAAGCACAGTATTGCAAGTGCTTATTCAACCTGTAGATGGCAGCATGACTTAAAACTAGAATGGGAAGGTCTACTCATTTTTACTGAGCAGAAATTAATAATATAAATTGATTTCTGTTTATGGCACCCATTTTTCAATTAATGCCAACAGCTGAGTATGATAAATTTCTCAAGCTTGAGAATTATATTAATAGTAAAAATAGAAATATAGAAATATAATTCACATAATTTCAATGCTTGTATAAAACTGTAGCAATGAAGGATCCAGATAATTCCATACCTTGAAAAAGGGGATTACTCTGTAAGTCTGTATCAGTAATTCAAAATTTGATCCTTAGCTTTTATATGGGGAAATAGACTGCCATGCGAACAACAGCTGCAGAGTCACTGTAGGTGAAGTGCAATGCTTGCTCTATTACAGTGCTTAGTCTACCTCAAGTTTATGGTATGCAGGCAAACTGATGAAAAAATCCATTTCCCTGCCATAACCCATCTGAGACAGCTTTGTTCCTGTCTTTGCTTTTCAGTATCACCTCTTCTATCTTCCACCTGCCCTTAAACCCTGCCCCCCTTCTCGAAAATTATTTTTAACTCAAGTAAAGTTGGTACAGCAGAGCTCAAAAAGAGTTGTCCTGTCAGCACTGACATGGTAAAGTGCTCCAGTGCAGACAGAAAGCTGCATGCAGTTACAATGACCAGAAGAAATAAGGTAGCACTGAAGTTCTATTTAAAGAGACTATTCTGGTCATCTTCCATGTGGCTCAAAAGAGTCTTGAAAACTGCCTCATCACATACAAGATTTGAATACAGGAAGTATTGGAAGTTGAGCCTTGATGTGGAAAAACACAAAAGGTTAGACTAAAAGGTTTTTTGATTGAAAGGTACGCTCTTTTAAAATAAAAGATCAGAAGATGGTGTTAAAAGAGTTCACCTATAATCATTTTAGGCTCATTTGTCAGTACTTCTATCAAACACTAAAAGGACTAACTAATCTTCTTAAGCAAATAATTCTTTCAGCAACTTTAAGGTGGAAGAGCTAATTATGTGTGCCCATGGGTTAAATTCCTATAACAGAAATGTTCTTCCAGGGAAAAGTCAGGTTAGCTGTTAGAGTGCTTGTATGGTAAACATCCTTTTTATTTCAGTGGGCATTTATTGGTAATTCATTCTCTTAGCCCTAGCAGCTATTTTGCAGAACTGTGCACATGAGTAGCTGAATTCGGAGAGTTCTGTATGAGCTCCCTAGGTATAATCCATATAAACAAAATATCTGTACATCTGCATTTAGAAGAGAAGATTATCATTGTGCACTGATCTGAGTTTAAGGAAAAGATTCATGTGTTAGTCATCTCTCATTTTACTAAGGACTTCTATTGCTACCATCCTTTTCTGATAAGCCTTAAAGCACTTTGCTAATACTAATAAAGACAGGTCTCTGATTCTATTCCTAACAAAAGGGTTTAAAGTTCAATGGCTGGTTGATTTTTTTCAGCACAGATGATAGATAATTGGGCATTTGAATGGGAGAAACACAAATGTTCCTAATCTTTAAAATCCTGTTACTTTTAATTCACTACAGATTTGACAACTAGTATTATCCTCAATGAGAATGTACAAATTTTCAGATCTTTCAGAATGAGATGGCTTAAAATTACATACCTATCATAAAGGCAGTTCAGAAGCCAGGTAGATGTGTGATTATTAGCCCAGCTCACTCATTAAAGTTCCATTAACTCCTCTCTCAGTGCCAGTGCCTGTCGGCTGGTGATTTGACCTCTTACACCCTGCTGATGAGGATAAACCTCCTTTCCTTTCTCTTGCAGAACTTCTGTCCATAATAGATGCTTAAGGTAACAAGCTGAGAAACTATTAACACTTTCCTTTCTTTCAGTCCCAGGTCATGCCTTGCAGCCCATTGGGTCAGATCTAGATTCCTCCAGGAGGAAATGAAACCAAGAGGTGAGAGGGTGAGCTCCAGCTTCAGGCCAAGCATACTAATATCCAAATAGAGAAGTTTGGGTTTAACTATATCAGTTAAGCTATGCATTTTTTTAATCTTAAGTTTGCACCTAAAGACCTGATAAAACATGCCCAAACACGTGGAATTGCTCCTTGTAGCAATGTTCACACCCTCCACCCTCCCTCAACAGGTTAAAATGGCTGGCGAAGGCAATACCTACCTTTGCCCTAACCTGCTAGTGGATACAGATGCTGTGTAAAGCCTGGCATTTTGATCAAGTCATATATCATCTTGACTGGGACACACAGTCCAGCTGACAACTATCCCACGGAGGCAGCTAAAAACGCATGGGTTTTTTCTTGTGTGAAAGGAGTTTCAGGCAGGAGTAATGGAGTCTTTTTGCTAGGAGTCACAGTGCTTCAGATTCAGCACTGAATTTCTCTGGGTCCTGCAGGCACCTACAGCCCTGACCAGCCCTGACACTTTCTGTGCCAGACTCTGCCCGGTCTTGCCCATGGCATTCTGCAAGGAACATTTAGATACATGCTATAACCAGACCATATAATTAATCCCAACACTTCCTTTGTAAAGTCACCTTCTTTTACACTTTGCAAATAATGCTTGTTACCTAAATGGTTGATAAATTATTAAACTGGATTACTTAAAAAATCCTGGAAAACTGCAGGGCAGAGTTCACCATCTCACGCTGCCCATAAGCCCTAAATCTCAGCTAGACATCTGATACAGATAGTAAAAGTACTTAGGTCCTACCAGCAAGTCCAAGGTAAAGAGGAGTTCTCTGTTTCACAACATTTTCACATAAACACAGACTCAGACATTATAGCAATGCCTCAAGCAGCCCATCAGATGCTTATTGTCCCTGAATAAAATATGATATAATGTTACTGTGATCAAACTCTTGTCTATTTTTTTTTTCCCAAGAGGAAAAAAAAATACACTCCATCAAATTATAAAGCTCTCTTAAAGGCTGAGAGTCCTCTACCTCCCTTTTACTCAGCCTCTCACAGCAAAGCTAGGGAAGTACATGTTGGGGTGTGTAAAAAGCAAAAGATCCTTTTCTAGATAAGAAGAAACTTTTGGGGTGAATGCTTTCAACTACTGGTTTAAGAGAAGTGTGATGAAGAGATGATTTTGGAGGCTGGGATGACTGCTACATGAAAAGGGATTATTGTTAAGATTGGTACTCTGTGGAATGGTGTTGAGAAAGGCAGGAATGGAGAGAGAGAGATGGTTTGAGAAGGTAACAGTGCTTGTAAAAAGAATTATATTGGGAAATGAATAATATGGGAGGAGATAGTAAGAGATTAGCAATTGTATCTGTTTGTGTAAATTGCCATAGCCCCATTTAACTCAATATTTCTTAGTGTGGGCTCAGTGTATCCATTTGGAGTGTGACTTGTACTCACCCACTATTGCATTTACTTGAGAGAAGGAAACCAGCCAATTTCTAAAATAGCAGTTCTGTTAAAAGCTGGAGTAGAGATCCTTGTCAGCTTGACTGGCAGGAGCCAGCTGAGATACTTCAGGGAATAGATAGTACAGTAGGGCTGCCAAGGAACACACTGATTAAAGGGCAGTTTAAAATAAAAGAGAATCTAATGGAGAAAAAACATGATTTTGGTCTACCTCACAGCCCATGCAGACTCAGTGTGATAATTGGGTCTAAGGTTTTATTTTATGCCCCTTGTTTTCAAAAAAAGCCAAAGGTTGTGTTCTACTGTTAATTTATAGCTGGTTTTTAGTACTTTTAAATCAGTAAATAGGAGAAGAACATTATATCACAACATATACCCTTCTCTCCTCCCCACATAATGCATTTTTGTGGTAGTTTACTCTTTTATTTAACACTGACTTCTTCATTTCACCTTCTCTTTGAAGCTGTTCCTCCCTCTGATTCTGAGAAGCATCTTCATCATAGGACCACCAAATAACTTGTACCCTGCTAAACCAGAATTGTGACTTTTCAATGCTAACCATTCCAGTCAGAGGACCTGCCATGCTCCTACAGTGTCCATCCTTGCCTACCCTGGGGACTACCATTCAACCTTGCATAGCTGTATTGGCATTTCTTCCCCATTTTGCTGGTATGGAAAGAGCTGTGTAAAGTCAAACTTCAGGACAGACAGTCAGTAGGACCTTAGATTCAGAAAGTCACTGCCTCATTTTCTTACTGATGAGCTCAGCCCTTCAGCTTTTCAGAGCTCTCCAGTATGGGCTCAAGGGTGTCACACATAGCAAGGGGAGACCCAGCAGAGTCCAGAGCTTGTCATACTTGAATTTACACAACAAAGACCTTAGGAAGGATAAGAGAAATAAGCTTGCAGAAGGCTGGTATATTGTCTTTGGCAAAGCAGCTGGCCTACAGCTGATACTTTTTCACTGAGGGCCTTTTTGATGCTGAATCTATTCAGGAACTGTGAAGTGATTTGTTATCTTCAAAGAACAGGTTTGTCTTTAGTGCTTTTAAGGCTTAGTTGAGCAAACAGATGAAGTGCTATTTCTACAGCGCAGTAAAAAAATGGCACTCTGTTCAGAATATAAAAAATTATAATGAATTGAAAAATGAGAATCAGGTGAATGAGAAAACTTTTCATCCTTGGAAACTTCTCCCTCCTACCTCATATATTAAAGCAATGTGGATGTAGAAGGTAAATACTTTACTGTGTAGGACAACTGTGTTTTATGCTGTAGTCTCTTAAGCTAACATCAGGAAATAATTGGAAAAATATATATCAAAGGTCTTTTCTTTGTCACATACAGTGTTTACTTTTTAACATAATTTTCTTCCAATGTTATAAATCTGAGAAAGGATACATGGAAAGAACTGATTAGCATTTATGCTGTCAGAACTTCAGCTGTCACTGCTATTTACTAGCCCCTTTTATGTTCTCCGTTGTACTATATGAGCAATTTTCTGATCCTTATAACATTCCTGGTTTCAGACAGAACTTTGTGCAGGTAGAACAATTCATAATTCAGTTTATTATTAGCATAATTGTCCATCTGAGGTAAAAACATCACAAGAAATTTGATTCTATGATTTAAACTGCTTTTAGGCATTAAACAGGAGATTTCCAGCCTGTCATATTTGTGGCAAGTGAGTAAAGAATAAAATAACATATTGTGCTGAGGTTTTTGTTGAAAGACCATTATATGTCTGTGAAAGAATGTTGAGGTAAAATCAGAGCCAGACAGACAAATTCACAAAAAATATGTGTGTGGGAAGGGCATTTGATTTTACATGCCATGGAGTCTAACCACAAAGGTTATCGGAGAGACCCATGTAGGCACAAAGTGTTCTGAAACAAGGTGTTCAGTCAAAAAAATTGCTGCTTTCCAGAGATGTGTATGGAGGAGAAACTGTGAAAACAGTGAAGTGACACATTCCTGGTGTTCTGTGTTCTAAGCACATTGACACATGCTTACTATAAAATAATTTGATATGCATTTCTTATTCCTAGAAGATCAGATTGATAGAATTCATATGAATCAGATTCCAGTTGGGACTACACATAGAGACACATATGCACAATGTGAGAAAATCTTTCTGATCCATCTCTGGTTCCTTGGAACATCTGAGGCAGAAGAGCTTTTCCAGGGTTCTTTGTTGCCCTTTGTTGGCTCTTCTTGGCAAGATCTCTGCGTTGGATCCCCACATTTATGAGTTCTGGTTATCTCAACTACAGACAGGTTATTTTACTGGGGTATAGCAATTTGCATCACACTACTAATAGGAATCAGAATGTGAGCACAATTTACTGCAGTTTTTCCCTTTTAATGGCTTAATTATCTATTTTAAAACAGAGTTATATAGAGTTGAAATAAAATCAAATCTGTATTAGCAGACTCTGAGATTAATATGCTTCTTTGTGGGGTTCACAATTAGTACATCACATATCTCCATTCTGTAGATGTTTCTTTTGTATCTGTCAGTATGCACAATAGATTAAACAGAATTTACTAGAATTTACTAGTTTATTATAGTACGTATTAGTATTGAGGTTGGCAGGAAATGTGCAAAAGTCTATTTTATGGGGTCTTATATATGATATAATTTACAGGATAAAGGGTGAGTTTCCAGGGCAGAAACCTGTGAGGAATAGAGATAAATTCAAGACAAAAAAAAAAAAAAGTGAATACTTCCCTTTAAAAACTGAGGCATTACTGATATTTCAGAAATCAGGCCTGCCTGAAAGATGAGAAAGTTTGGATGTTCTAGATGCTTTAGAGTGGAGCCAAGCTCTCTTTTACCCAGTTCATATGGGTCAGGAATATTCTGAGCCAAGCACACTTACAACCCTATCTACTAGCAGATACCCTGAGGCTGCCTTTTTCTAAGCAGTTTTGATGTTCTCAGACAAACTACAACAGTCAATAATGTAGTCAGACCGGGCGTGGCTTTCCCAGCCTTCATCCTGCTCTTAATCTTGCCATGTATGTAAGGAGGTTACGTGTGGACATAATTTGCAATTCCACATTAAAGAATTTTTGAGCTCTGTGCCTGCTTTCCTTAAAACCCTAGGAAATTACTGGATAAAAGAATATTACAGTAGTAATAAGAATAAAAGAATATTACGGTAGTAAAAAGAAAAATATTGAAACTCAGATTCCCTGTGCAATCTCAATTCAATCTTCTTCTGTGTCACTGTTACTATACAGCCCCATATTAATTATTTTTCCCACAGGAAAATGTGAAGGATGGATAGAGTTCTGAGGAAGACTAATAATTGTGTAGTGAAAGAGGCTTTGTCTTGTGATCTGTACTTTTGATGGAGGGGTCCATAGAGAAAGAAAAAATGGTCTTTTGTTTCAGGCAATTGAATACAGAATTGTAAAATGTGGAATTACAGCAGCTGAGTGCTGTGGAACTGGATTCTGTCCTTGCCTCCAGTACAAAATTCCTGTATAGTATTTATCAAGGCATTTAGCCACAGACTTTCAGACTTTTTACAAACTTGTCCTCAATTTTAGAGGAAAGCATTTTTGAGATCATGGGTTCTGATCTGCAAAGTAGTGAGCCATGAACTGAATTTGGAAGTAACAATACCTTGACTTTCCTTTTTTTAAAAATTCAACTGTAAGGGACAGATTTGTCACCTAAATTGAATAGAGAATGTGTCCTTTAATTTCTGCTCATCCATTTGGAGATAAACGATTCTTTCATTTTCAAAAGTATTTGAGAAAAATTTTTTACTGTTTGTGAGGCATGGCTGGTACTATAACATAACGAAATGCACACGAGGAAATCAATACATCTTTTCAGGGCAGGGTTTGAATTCTTGCATGAAGCCTAGAGCTGGGCACTGAGTGCTGAATGTCAAAAGACACTTTCTGGTGTTGCTGCTTGTCTGGTGTTAATTGCTGCTCTGTGCCTTGGATGAGACTACAGACTCATGGAAACACAGTGTATAACAATAGTATTAAAGTTATTTCTTGACAAATTGTCACAATGGCATTTAGTGACATTTTCTAATACTAAATGCTTGACCTTGAGTTTTCTGATGCATCCACTTTTGTATAAGCATTGATATCCTCACTGTCTTAACATAAAAATGAAACAGATCCTGAGGCATCTGAACAGTGCAACTCTTTTGCTTATGTGATCTCTTTTCAGAAGTAGCCCCAAAGGAGTAATTTCTTTTTATTGAACAAGCATTTGATATTCAGAGATAGTCTGAGAACCTGATCTGATCATCACTAGTGTCAGTGTTACATATCACATTTGTTCTCTAAAGGTGAGGGAGCTGACTGCTATGATGTGGCCCTGAGTTCACAGTTTAATTTTTCTAAATGTATATAGTAATTATCTCAGACAAAGAAACAAGCAGTCATATGATAGCGACATTCATTTGCTGCCAAATTGAGTACAAAATCCAACAAATACTCTGGAATTTATGTATTTTTCCATTGTTCTGTAATTTTGTAGCCACCTGCAGTATCTGTTTAGATGTCCTTTAAATTATGAGAGATAACTGAATTAAAGTGACAAGAGCAATGGGGTCTAAATGCAGAATTCTGAAGATAAAAACACTGCCCTTGCCCTTTTGATCCAAATTGTGGTTTTGTCAAGCAGAAAGTGATTCAAGAAAATAAGAACACCTGATTTAACTGAATGTAAGATAAAACGAAAGAGCAGGTGAGGAAACCTCCATCATTATGAAAACAATGCCATCCCTTGTATGTACACTACAGCTGTCTAAATCTCCAAATGAAGGTATTAACTGAGATCAAAGATATTCACACAAATGGAAAGGAAAGGCTAAAACTCAAAGTAATAAACCAGGTAACTATATTCATTGACAGCTTTTCATTTACATCAGCCATAGCACTGGCATCCTGTTTCTGGGGGATATAGCACACTTCATTCAAAAGGACTTTTGAAATATCCAGAAAGGAATCATTTCAAGTGGTTGAACCACTGGAAGTCTGACATTAGGTTAATAATGCAGCCTGCAGCAGAATGTCAGGTTGCCCTGATGTAGCCTTTTTGAAGCCCATCCTGCAGTGAAGGCTTTGGACTGGGACTTAGCAGATGCAGGTTCCCAAGCATTACTGCTGCGGCCTTTGGCAGCTCTCCTAAATATCTCTCAGTGCCCAGCATCTAGTCTTTTATCACCTGTGTTTCCTTCTCTTATTCTGTGTTTTGGAGGTAATAGACAGCCTGTTCTCTTCACAATGAGGAAAAAATGGGATATAGAATCAACACAAAACTTCAATCCATTTAGCATTAAGAAGTGCTCAAACCACAAACTCCCTGATTTGCATGAGGTGATCATTTTGAAGAGGAAAGTCAAACTAACAGTAGTCTCCAGTAAAAAGAAAGAAAAAGGAGAGAAAAGAGACAAAATACTGACTACTAGCCTGATGGTCAATGATTAGTTTAGTCAGTTCTCTAGTTCATGTGCAGTTAGATCTGCAAGATAACACTGCAGCTTTTTGAAGGAGGAGGAACTTGTGGCCAACTGGTTCAAAAGTGAATGGTACTGTAAGCTGCATATTTTAATATACATGCTTCAGAAGATAAGGATCAGAATTGACTGGTGCTTGACAAATTAGTTTGTTAATGCAAAGTATTTCTTATGTGATGAATAGCCTTGCATTCGTTTGATAATAAATTGATCCTATTTTTTATTTTTTAATTATTAAGAGTAATAGAGATGATAATGAGATGTGTCAGACTGCACAATATGACTATTCTGACATTTGAATGTGTTTCAATAAAAAATATATCTATGTGACTAATCTAGGACTTGATGACTTGGTTAGCAGCAATGATGGGAATGGAGTGTTTTATCATCCAAGATGATTAAAAAGAGAAAAAGTAATGCAAAAGAAAACTTATAATGTACACATAGGAATAAAAAAAAAAATCATTATCTGGTCAGAAGGACCTTAGAAGTGACTTTTCTTTGGCATTTACTTTATGTGAACCCATTATTTAGTGGAGGGAGTAGGCATAGGTTAAAGATTAGTAAGTTCTATTCCCATGTAAACTTAAAGCTAGGTAATAGAAATTATTTTTTTACTAGCAGAAATCCCTTCTTATATTTATGACAATGACAATGGTGTTGCATTATTGGATTTTTAAGTAAAGTACTGCACTTCCAGTACCTGGCAGTCCAGTACCAGGGCAGCAGGGCACCCTTTCAAAGCATCAGCACACCCTCTCTTCCTGCCAGTGCTGAGTAGGTAGGTAGCTGATAAAAGGTCTTGCTTTGTAGCTTTGGTTTCAGTCCACTGGATCCATTATCCAGCCAACACTTTTGAGAAGCTGGTAAGAAGGTGTCCTAGAATCCATCAAGGAAATGTCTATTAACCCAGCAGTTTGAGAACTTGAACATAGCAAAGATGATTATGTTCTTTTATGTCTGAATTTGAATTCCAGGATCTGGCTCTGAAAAGCTGCATTTGCATCTAAGCTTGTGCACTGTAAAGTAAAAATCTTCCTAGAGAAGGTATTGAAACCAGAAATGGCATGAAAAATGTGTTGTAGGAATACATAGCAGAAGACTGATATTGCTGAAATTATAAATAGATAGAGGAATATTACACTGCTGGTGAGGACATGGAATGAGTTCTAGACTGCATGATATAGCAAGTATATACTTCAAACAGCCATCCACAGAGCTATGATGTACATGCAGAAAGTGACCTGCTTGTGAGGCAGTTTCTTGTAAGAGTTCTGGATTTAATTACAGGTGCAAAAGAACAGCTGAAAGATTTGCACACACAAAGGACTCCAGCAGAAGTAGAATAGAAAATAGAATAAAAATAGAATTATTTTAAAACCATGGAAATCTCGGAAAGATTAAAATCATCCGATGGCAGAGATCATGAGCAAATATTGCAGACAGCTATGAAAAAAAGAGATTTCTGCATCAGAAACTGGGAAAATACAGTCTAATTCTGCAGAGAGCTGGAGAGGATTTTAGTCAATTTACTCTCACAATGTCAAAGATTAATACAGATTTTTGCATCTTTGAGACCTCACAAAACCTATCCCTTTTGGTAGCTCAGATGCTATAAAGTCTCCACCATTATGATTCCATCTCATTTGACCCTTGTCATTAATTCCACGTTCAGCCTCCTGCCCTGCCTTTGCTGTACTCTGATGCTGGAGCACAGCAAAGCATTGTTCCCTTCCACTTAATGGATCACGTTGGTTTAGATGGAGCCCAATTTGATCTACAAGGAGGGAGGAAGTTGTCACTCCATTTTGCTAGGACACAAAATATTGAGATTGAATGTTTCAAAGAGTGATGTCTGCACTGGGGCAGAAAGTTCTACTTGACCTTTATGTTTAATTGAGAGGACCGTTCTTAGCTAAAGTCTTGATTTTGTTCTCATGTCAGTAATCTTGACATCACTGTGGGCTTATGCCATTTTTTTCCTCTCCAAAGCTCTCCCTTTGAATTAATTTCCTCTCACAAACTTCAGATAGATGATTAAATATACTGATCCTTCTGTATGTTTACTTACAGTTACCCCACATTATTTTTGTCCCATTATTTTTTCTTTTTATTGTCCTCAAATCCTTGGTCTGTAAATGTCAATGGATTAAGAATGCTGAAAGGAGAGAGAGAGCTTTATGTCTTCAGAAAGTAGCTTTCTATCTACTGTGAAAGCACACAATGGCCTTCCTCACCAAAGTGTATGAAAGAAGACAATGACACTGAAAAAGATCTGACATGAGCAAGATTTTTTTTTTAGGTCTGCCTTCTTTTCCATATGTGGCATTAGATGGTAAAAGATGGTTATGCATCAATCATCTTTGCTACTTAAGTGTCAGGACCATAATTCAACATACATTTGAGGCCAGGAGGAGTGACCAAGGCTCCACACTTGGCATCTAGGATGTTCATAGGGCAGTAAAGGAGCTGCGGATTCTGTTCCTATCACCAAGAACAGTGTACAGCTTTCATCCACAAAACCACTGAAACCATGCTGAAATAGACCACAGGCTCACATAGCCCCACAGACTACCTCCAACAGTAGCAGGTGCCCAGGGAGATTAGAAACAAGCTAAGAATGCAGTAATAACTCATCAGAATATTTTCCTACCACCAACAATTTGTGGGTCAGGACATCCCTTGTGAAAGATATCTTTTTCTTCATTTGTATCAGTCAAGATGTGTTTCATTTTTTCACTTTTCCTGGAACAGTTGGAGACTTTTATCAGCAACAACATCTTGTGGCACCAAGTTCTACAGCTTCACAGAGCTGTGAGAGGGTGACCTTGTTTGCTTTGAGCCTCTCACCCCTATTTGAAGCCTCATAGTTCTGTACTAGAAAAAGCAGTAAACAGTCATTCCCTATTCACTCTTGAGGTTTTGTAGTCCACTTCCATATCACTCTTTGATCATGTCCAGTCTGAAAGTTTTTGTCTGCCTAGTTGTTTCCCATAGGTAAGTTGTTCAACAACTTTGAAGATCTTTGTTTTTCTTCTATGACTCTTTCATTTCAGTCTAATCTGAGCAGAGCTAATTATCTTCAATTGACTTTGATTCATCAGGAAAACAAAAATTAGCTGTTATTATTTGCTGCACACCTAAATCTCTAAGAAGAAATGAGTTCTACTCCCTTGCTTGGCCTTCCACATAGGCATTCATCATTGTTATAAAAAATAATTAAAGGCTTTCTAACCAGTAAAAAGAAATACCCAGCTGTTACTTACAACTACTTCTCGGTCACCCATTCCAGAGGAAGTCAGCAGTTGCCAACAATAAAATATCATAATTTACTTTTACTTTGTTTCAAGTTATGCTTTTTACTTTATTGTAATAAAATTTCATAACCAACATTAAAGTAAAAAATGAATACAGTAAAACAATGCACAATAAAAGAAAAATTTTAAAATCTTGAATGCTTTTTTCTATAGTTCAGCAATAATGAAATTAATTTTTCTAATGTCCTTCTTGAAAAGCTGTAAGCATCATTTTAAAGATTCTGCATCAGGATACCATATGAAAGGCCATGAACATCCTCCCTATGGCCTTTTTTTTTTTTTTTAATTCTTAAAAACATACTAACTCTCCTCTTGTACTTTAGGAATATTATCAGAATCACTGGGATGTTGGCTCTGGAGTGTCCATCATGCAGCCAGAGCAAAGGGCCAGGAAAGCAGGTGGTGGTGGGATAGGGGTTTTTGATGCACCTCTGCACTGCCTCTGAGAGGGCCAAGGGCCTGACTCACCCCCTTCATTTACACTCTGAGAAAGAGATGGTGAAAGCTAGTGATGGTGAAGTTAGCAACTGAGAAGTTGTTCAGTGCCTGAGTTTCTTTTTGGATCTAGCCGTCTTTTAGCATATATGAAGGCAAGGTAACAGTTACCACATTGACCCACAGAAGCTTTGATGTATCTCTTGCATCCTGCTTAGCAAAGGATGGGGAGGGGGAAGCTGCCTAGTTTTAAAGCTTTTTGAATTATCTCCATGTTTAACTCACTTTTTTTGTAAATGTTCCAGATATGAAGCATCACCAAAAAATACAAAGAACTGCATTATCTTAAGAGAAAGGATAAAATTTTAAAATTTATTATTTCAAAAAATGATAAATGTTGGAAATCAAAGAATAGACTTGGTTTTGAATAATGTTAATGTTCTTTTCCTCTGATATTGCTTTTAACTGTTGATGTATCATGCCTCTGAGGAAAAGGTGATATTGCAGCCGCTGTTAGTGATTATTAGATAAAGGTTGCAATTGTGTGCTTGCTTTCCTTCCCCCTCCACAAAAGGGTCTGATTGTTAAAACATTCTCTGAAGAAGCTGTTTCAAGCTTTTCTGCTATGCTAGACTTCATCTGTGGTGATTAGCAGCCTCTTTCCTTTGAAGATTTAGTGCAAGCAAACTATACTTCTGTGACCTTTCATTTATGTTCTGAACTCTCTGAAAATTCTTACTTGGCACAAAAGAAGAAATGCACATGCCAGCCTGACAAAAGGAAAAGAGCTTTTTGAAATGGAAAGATATAAATCAGGAAGCAGTTCCTTACCCTTGTCTACTTAGATATTCACTTTTTCTTTCTCTATCCCACTGAATATATTTATCTTTAGAAATTACCTTTCAGAGTTTGCCTCACAGTTGAGCCTTGAGGATGACACAACAGAAATTTGGTTTCCATTTGTGGCTCTGATTTAGGTGTGTTGTACACCCTGTCAAGTGACCAGTGACAAGAGTAATCGGCTATAACAGGCATCAGAAGATAGACTTTTATATCTGAGTCACTGTCAGACTGCTAATCTGAACTGGGTGCTCTTCATAGGTACAGATTAATTTTTTCATAATGTAGACAGTTACAATAGACCAGCTGAGTTGCCTTGTGACAGCGCTTATTTATCTACATTAGCCATGGAGGGACTCCAAGGTGACAGGGCCCTACTTAGTATTGGCCTTTTAAAAATAAACCTTTTGGTGAAGACTCCTACTTAAAATCTCTCTGGTTCTATCTGTAAAAATTATGAAAATACCTTTCTATTCTTTGTTTGCTTTTTCTTTTCAAATGGGATATTTCCATGGAAAAAATGAATGTTTTATCCTGTAAACTTGTGATGTCTACCATGGCTGGAGGGTGGAGGGGAGGCACAGATTCAGACAAGGCTCTTGTTTACTGAAAAATACAAATAATAAGCCATGGACACAGACTTTAATCGAAATAACATTCTCAAATATGATGCACAACAAAGACATTTGCAGTATTGTTAAAGGGTACCAGGAAAGATCACAATGCTCCAGAAAACATTCCCAATAACTGAGAAGAACCTTTGTAAACCTTAGCGATTCATAGGTGTAGTCTTTGTCCCTTTGGTTTACTGAGCTCAGAAGGTTGACCTAACACCAATTGCATCACTGGAGTGTGATTGTTGAAATTAGGTTTTTGATTTCCAGTATGAATTATTGAAAATACGGGAATGAATTACCTGGAATGAGCTTATCTCTTGCAATAGGTAATCCATGTCCAGCTCTCTGAAAATACAATATCCCCTCTGATAGGTAAGTGAAGTTATTTAGTAATTATTTTCCTTTTGGTAGAGCTTTGTTCATGGCAAAATATTTACAATTATCTACTTTGCATTTCTAAGGTCTTGCTCATGTGCCATAAAATGGTACAGGTATTGAATCCCTTTCTGGTGGTTTTGTACAGCTTAGTTAATGGTTCTTCCCATAAATCTGTGTAACTTTTGCTTCCAATCTCCAGTGTTGGAACAAATTTAATTTTTCACAAGTTTTTGTCAAAATAGTTTTATTTTCCTCTCTGGTTGTTTCTAAATAGTTCACAACTGCCTGGTGATATGCCTGTTGCTGCCTAGATATTCTCTTACAGACAGTGGAATACTACAGTTAATGAATTTTATTTCACATTATTCATAAATGGATAAATCATATAAATTAATTCCATCTGATTGTCTTTCATCTAAGAGAGAACATAAGGCACAATGCAAAGTATTTCTAGACAATTAAGAGAGTGAAGCTACTGAGGTTCACACACTTCTGCTGTTTGCCTCCATTACAAAACTGAGTTTAACTGGTCCAAACCAGTACTAGTAGTACTGGTGCATGAGAACATGCTGAGTGGTTGGATAGTGTGGTTTGATATGTAATCTGCCTTCCTCTCAACAACAGATATTGTTCTTTCTCTCCTAAAACTTCACTCCTGAAAAACAAAACACTGTGGAATGATAATTCCATGGGAGGAAATGCTTGCTTCTGATGTTGCAGCTGATGCAGAAACAGTCATTTTGACAAAAGAAGAGGTCTGAGAAAAGCATTCCATCTGTTAAGGTGAAATCAATTTTTTTAAAAAGCAAAACAAAAACCCAAGAGATTGAACTAGGAGAAAGAGAGGATGGTGTGTGTGTGTGGGAAATTAACACTCATGTTCAGGAGTACAGTGACATTGAAAGGAAAGAAGCAAAGAGAATGAGGTACAGAGAGAGCAGAACTGTGCAAATATTTGAAAAGTTTCTCAGAAGGGCTACATAGAAAATAAAAATACAAATGAGTAAAGCAGAGTGAACCACATGTTCTGAGGTATTTAGAGATCCTTGTTTCATTCAACATGATGAAACCTTTTATTTATAACAGTTCACTCTGCCATCACTTAAATAAGCCTGAGCTGATTCTATTGACATCATTAGCTTTCTGTGTAACAATTTTCAAATTAAAAAAAAAGTCAGAAAAGTTAGATGAGTCTCCTGAAATTCATGGTTTATGCTGCCATATAAACTGAGAGCAGAATTTACTGAAGTAAGTTGAGTCAGTGCCAGTAGTAATAATTTTCTGTGCTACATTATTTTGGGATTAGTCCCATAAAGACATGAGGTTTGTTCAGACCTTACTTTGTGATGTTACTTTCATCACCCTAAGAGGTATATTTTTAAAAAAACTCATAGAAATGCAAAAAATAAGCCTAAATCTGACAATTTCTATTAATTATGTTAGTAAAGCAATATAATATGCACTTAATACATAAATATTTATGAATCAACTCTTACCCAGCTAGTTATATACACTCATCTTTTAAGATATAAGCTAATTTTTTATTCACATTTTTTAAAAATACTGCTCATAAAAGATTTTCATGTGTGCTTTTCCTATATTTTTCTTTTGGGATCAACAGTACCCTGAGAGTTACTATGCTCAATTTGTTATTCTTGATGGAGGTTGCTGCAGGTCCTAGAGACCATCCCTCTGAAGTGGGAACAAAGGCAATGCTTCAGCATATCCTTGAAAGAAAACAGTGGGAAAGAAAATTCCAGGCTCTTGGACTGGTGTGAGAGGCTGGAGCATAGGAAGAGTGTGAACTTCTCTTTATACTCTTTGACACACAGAACTGAGATGGATAAAGAGCAGCCATTGTCCAACAGATGTACTTTGAGCTAAGCCTTTATCAATCCAATCATCATTGCATTAATGAAGTCAGATAAAGAGATTGCCCCGAAAAAAGTGACATAAGTCACTTTTCCCAGCTCCCTAATAATTTCCTTCCTTGGTTTTCTTCTATTGCACAGTCTCTATTATTAGATGCCAAAAGTTCAGAGGATTTGGCAGACTGCTGCTATCATGTGGCAACCCCCTTTGGTGCGCAGTAGATACGTTGTGGGTTTACATTGTGTATGTCCTTTCCACATGCTTGAATCAGAGGACTCTTTTTATCCCGTACAATGCTGAAGCATTGCCACACAACTGCAGCTGGAGCTGTAAAGAACAGCATCAACTTGAAGGCCAGCCATCAGAGCAACTTCACTGGACAACAAGGCAAGATTTTAAAAAGAAAGGAACTAAAAAAGGCAACAAGCACAGTGGACTTTTTCTTCCACTTATCAAAGGTGGAGTTTTCGAGTGGGGTTGCAGATTTCCCTTACTAGTGGGCTGTAATGCTTTGCCAATGGCAAGCACCTTAATACCTCCAATGTGATGATTAAAAATTCTATTTAGAATATGTCACATTCTATTATTGTAAGAGAAGATGAAATCAGCGGCTCTCCAGACACTGCTTGAAGGGATAATTTGACTGTTTGCAGGAAAGTGACAAATCATATCCATTAACTCTAAAATCTTTGAGTGAAGGATCTTCCATCTTACAGTATTTCTATTAAAAAACCCCACAAAGTAATAAAGGAAAGTATTAGGAAAATGGCAAAACTATTCTTATGTTTAATAATAGAAGTACTTAAAAATCTCAGGGCACCAGGGTGTATAAATCCTTTTCTGAAAGACAGTGTATTTATATTTTAAATGAGATTGGTAGACAAATCTAGCTGTGGGCATGGATATATTATTATTTATTCTATTATTATCTAGAGAACAAGATACTTTGTGTCAAAAGCAATTTAATGTATGACTGGAATTCTCTATTTTCCTCTCAACAGTTATTAGGAATCTAATCTTTCTAAAGATTAAAAATAAACTTGTTTGCAGCTTTGTTATACTGAAAGAGGATTTTTGAAAAAGTAATTTTTAGCTAAATTAAAGACTTTCTAATCCTCACTATTTCCTTACATCTTTTCACTCTTGTTCTCATTCTATCTGAATAAATTCAGTTTCCTGTAGGCATGAAATCTATTCACGAGTAGGCTGTAACACAGTGAGGCAATTGCATTCAGCATTTCTCCTCAGTTTCACTCTGTCTAGAAGAAAGAGCTACTAAAGGCAGACTGCAAACCTGAATACAGGCTGAAGATGTACAAAGTCAGATTTTAAGGTGAAAGCCTAAATTAAAATATAATGCTATAATAAAAATTATAATTTGATGTTAAAAATAACTTCTGAACACTCTCAGTGATTAAACCAATTTGACTCAGCAAAAATATCAGTGTCACGAGCTAGCATTTGACCCTGGCAAATATTTCTGCAATATTAGTATGTCAGATTTATTTTTTGAGATGCCATAGAACACAACTGTATCTCTACAAATGTTCCATAATAAAATACCTGAGTGGGTAAATACTGAATAGGCTTAATTCTTCCAGATTTTTTCCTGAATCCTGTTTATACTGAGGATACACAGAACTTCTTGCTGTAAAAACTTTTACAAAATATTCTCTTTTAAATTCTGTCACAGCTAAAATATGGTCAAATTTTATGAGTGTTTCTCCTTTTCCTTTAAATAAAAATTATTTTGAGAGCCCATGCCTGCAATGTGCTGGTAGGCTTCAACTCTCTCTGGAGTTGAGGGAAGTCTCACTTTGAAGGAGTGGAGTCAGAATAGCTGTGAAGTCTGTCAAATAGAATGACACAAACCTCCAGAAGTCTGGAAACTGTTGTTAGCATGCAAAGTTGTCTTTATGAAAGTATTTTTTCATATTTGCCTAGAATTTAAGTATATGTAATACTCATCCATGGAACAATAAAGAATTTAGTTAACAATTTCTGTCAAATGGAAACAATGTACATATAAAAAACTTGCTCACTCAGTCAGTAATAAATACAACCAACTTCTTTTAGAAACTGGCATTTCAGTTGTACTTGTTAAAGTTTGAAAACTGTTCCAGGCATCTTTATCTGCAATGCCATTCTCTGCTAATAGTTTGGCTCTGGTTTGCTGTAGTGGATCTTCTCAGGGTGAAAAACTGATTGGCACTGATTCACATTACCTGTAGTATACATGAAGCAAGGGAGCGCTGAATGTGAACAGCTTTGAGCAGAATCGAATCGGTATTTGGAAGCAGACTAAGGTGAAATGTAAGGAAACTTTAATTACTGTGTGCAGCATATTTTGCCATTTTATTGTAATCAGCTGTATATGCTTTTTCATTTTTCCGTGAAAAATTTGGTAAAAAATACAAATAGAGAAGACTATTTCCCATTAAAACAATAAGGCCTTAAAACACAATAATTAAAAGAACCTGAAAGCATAAAAATGTTAAAAAGAAAGTTGGAGGGGTAGATCAAACATTGCTGCATCTTGCTTCATGTAAAAGATCTGTGTCCTGTTCAGTGAGAGTTTCTGCCTTTCAAGTTTCAGCCCCCTGTTATCCTAAACCTCATGCAGGTTTTGGTTCATAACCAAACTCTCAGGACACTGGCAAACATTAATAATATATAATCTCTTGTAATCAATAGCACTTGCTAGCTAATGATACATATATTACACATATTTCTTTGCAGTATGTAAGTGAATATCACACCACTGAAATCAGTGAAGAAGAAGAGCTTCAAGAGACAACCAATTGCTTCTGCCATACCATCACCTCCTGTGCTTGAAACTCCACCTCAGAAGGGTTATTTCTTCCACAAAAATGCAATGTTAACATTGACAGCAAGAAACAGAAATTCTAGTGATATCCTCTTGACTCGCCTTTTCTGTGTCTTCTGAAGACAATAAACTCTTGCAGAAGAAGCATAAATGGTGTTCGTGGCCTTCTTTAAATATGCTGTTAAAGATTAATAATTTCATAAGAGAATCTAAATCTGTCACAGGAGTGAAAGATCCAATTGGCAAAACTGACACGACAATTGTGAAGTAACTGTGCTTCAGTAAGTGCCATGAAAATACACTGGTCTCAGAAAGTACTAAGTACTCTTTCAAGTAATTATTACTGTTAGACTACACCAACATAATAATCCAAGTTACTTTAGGCCAGCAATAAAAAGAGACCAGACTCTAGAATAAATCAAAATAATACTAGAAGAACTGAAACTGATGTCACCAGAAGTAGAGCTGCCTGCACTTCCTAGAAACTACAGAGATGTGTGAAGGCTGGCGATAAGAAGGACAATTTCTTGGAAATGGCAACAGTAAAGAGAGCTACAGCCAAAAGTGCCTAGATTTTGTAATGTATCAGAAACGGGACTCTGCTCTGTCCTCTGATTTTTTTTTGCAAACTGTATTAGAGCATAATGGATCAAAGTCTCTGCTGCACTGTAGCTTAACTCAACCAGAAACATGAGGGTCACTTCTGTGCCAGTACAAATCCTAACTACTGCAGAGCCAAGAGCTGCTCTGTAGCCTGACAACTTCCAAAAGCTTTTCAGGAGCAACGCTGGATGCAGCAAAACATGCCTCCTTCTCTGTGAAACAGTGTGGCTCCAGCTATGTGATTGAGATCAGACTGAAACTTGGTAACCTAGATACAGATTCGGAAAGGACATTGATCTTTCAGAGCATCCAGGCAGCTCTACTGCATTAGGGAAAGAGTGATCACAGAAGAAAAAGGGAAGGAAACAGAACTCCTGCACACCTGCATCTTCTATCAAAAAAGACAAACCCATTTTTGTTCATTTTTGCAGAGCTAAAGTTTCCACATTTTTTTCACACATTTAAATATTCTATACCCTTTAAGCACTTTCACCTAAAGAGTTTAAAAAATATTTTCACTTTTCTGCTGTGACTTAATTAGCATGTATATGTTGCCTTGACAGCCATGAAGAATGAATTCTGATCATCCCTAGAACAGGTACAGCACAATCAGAAATGCTGCTTTTTTTTTTTTAATACATTGCTGTAGCAATAAATTTCATCTGCTGCTCAGACAGAGTACTTGTAGGAGCAAAAGGACAGTTTAATCTTCATGTTCATTCAGTTTTTGGCCTCTGTAAAGAGACTGCCAAAAAAGTTGCCAATTAGTGTTAATTGTGGAGAAGGTTTTTGTGATGTGTGATGTGCACCGTTCTCCACCGAAAATTGGATTACAACCATCAAACTCATTTTCTATGCTGCCGATATATTTTATTCAGGTCACCAGCATTTCTGCAGTTAGCCTTTTTAAAAGTCGTGCCTGATCAGACACAAAGAGAACAGAGGTCGAAGACTAATTGTTTTATCTAACTCTCTTTTCTCTCAATGTGTTAGATTTGTTTGAGGGGTTATGGTAGTTGAATTTTCTCAACCACAATACACAAAAACAAAATAAGACTTCAAGAGTCTTTTGGTTCTCATGTGGTTACGTAATAATACATTAATATAAAGGATTTCCATTTTTAGACATCAAAACCCTGACAGATGTTTTTGGATCTAGTTGCATTCAGTTAGTCTTCATTATTATAGCACACTTTGATCTGGAGGATTCCTTGTCTGTGATCAAATGTAAAATGAATTTAGTTTCATTCCCTTTCATCTCATGCAAGCAAGATGTGTGAACCATTTACTTAGCCCTGCAACTCTTTATGATGAGTATTGTGTTTTTCACTGGTTCCTGGTGAGATTTTTTTCTTTTTCTGGTAGATGAACCAGCTCCTTTATATGATCTTACAAAAGACATAGGCAGAATGTCACTTCACATTTGTCAAGAGCAAGCCCCACAATCTCTTTAACAACTGATGTTTTACTATGTCTTACAGGAGTTTTTTAGCAAACTGATGTTAATTAGCCAAGAAAAAAAGGACAGCAATTAAGGCATCAAAACTGTCTTCAGAAAATTTGAAAGGTTTTACTCAACCTTGGAGAGGTAGATATTATGAAGACAAACATGATAAAAGACCCCTTATCTCCTAAAAACTAAGCATTGTAGTAATCAGACAAGAAAGATTGCCCTTGTTTAGGAGCCTTTGCTGCCACTATTAAGGCTCTGCAGAGTGTTATTAAGGCTCCACAGAGTGTGTTAGAAGAGTTTTTCAGTAATATTAGTTTCTTTGTTTTCAGAGGTTTACACCATATCATTTTCATAGCTGTTTGCATTTACTATTCCTATATGTTGTTGTTACAAAGAATATGGAAAAGGCAAATAGGTAAAACAAAAATACTCTTCCCCTCAAAATTTTACCATCAGTAGTTTAAAATAAAGTGTTACTATATGTACTGAACATTTTGTCAACCATTTAATTTGGGAATTCTCAATTTGCCCATAATATTTTCTTTAACCAATTGGAAAAACTAATGTTCATAGAAACTTTGCAGAACAGGTTCTTACATGTTTATTTTGTACATACGATTTTCATTACCTATTTATTCTCAAACTATTTTACTACTGGCTCTTATGCCTTACGCCAACATCTTTGAAAGTGAGATACTATCATGGACTACAATCCCCCAAGCAAGTCAGAGTGCATGTAAATTCAGTGATTTAATTAGCCACTTACATAACATAAGGGGTGCCTGCACAGCACTTGCAGGAGAGACATTTTTAGACAGAACAGGATAGTTTTAAATTTGTGGTCCTAGGTGCTGTGAGCAATTCAGTTTCAGCTGAGATTCATCTCAGTAGCCAAAACTCAGCCTGGCACTGCGTGACACCTCTGCCATTGTGGATTTCCCTGGGGAATTTGGTTATGTTCTTTCCAGATTTGTCTTGCTTACAAGGTCCTCAGCTTCCTCCAGCATGGGATGTCAGTCCAGTCCTCAACTCCCCAGTGCTAAACTTGTTGAGCATCGATGGTATGGGTAAAGGCCCCCACATCTGCCCATTCCCAGGAACCCTCATGCCCTTGGTTCATTCTCATAGAGTGTCTGACTCACCATTTGACCTTGAACTCTTAAACTGAGGTTTATATGACCCTAATGGGAATTGCAGTTTGCTCTTCTAGGATCGAGATATTGCAATATGCCAAATATCAGTACCAAATTGGAGCATAATTTCAACTTTAAGATACATTTTTTGCCCAAATTATTAACCCATAACTTAAAAATATCAAACAAAAAGGTTGGCCCTCTTGATAACATCTGCAGTTATTTACTTGAACATATGTACAATGTTTTAGCTTTAATTCCAACCCACGTTTATGATAATCACTTGGTTTTTTTGTCTATTTAGTGCATTTGAAATAATTATTCAAAGAAAGCTACTTTGATACCATATTATATTGTGAGTTCGGAAGGGGAAGCAAAGTTTATTGAATTCTTGGAAAGGTCAGTGAAATCAATAACTGCTGAATTGAGAGAGTAGAAAAAGCCTGTGGAAGGCTAAATTCATCTTTTCAGCTCCACTTATGTCTGTGTTGGAGCTGCTTCTGGAAGGACAGAGAAATTGCTGGCCAGTCTTTTCGAGTGAAAAGATTTTAAACCCGAGTGTCACATCTGGCTGGACTGCACAAGGAGAGGCCAGGGGGGCATTGTGGGACTGAAGAAGCAGTTTCTGTAAATACAGAAACTAATACTAAATACCAAAAGATGAGTCCAGTTTCACAAGTAGAAAGATAAA
This sequence comes from Myiozetetes cayanensis, assembly GCF_022539395.1. Classification (NCBI taxonomy): domain Eukaryota; kingdom Metazoa; phylum Chordata; class Aves; order Passeriformes; family Tyrannidae; genus Myiozetetes; species Myiozetetes cayanensis. Next base: position 29,693,272 of record NW_026087521.1, on the reverse strand, counting down.
AATATTATAAGCTATCTATTACTGTTCTTTTGTTTGCTTGGAAAAACAGATGATTAGAAAGTGCAAACAAATTTCCGGTCTAAATGAGAAGAGACAGTAAGTATGGAGAATTCAGTAAAGTTTTGAAAATCTACTGTTTCTCAAAACAAATCATTAAAAATACAATGTGAAGGAACTTTTTTATCTGCCATGGTCCAAAAAAGCACTCACAGTGTATTGTTGTTGCTCAACCAATGTGGAAATTTATCAAGCTGTGGTACCTGGGTCCCTTGCAAATGCATAGGTTTCCAGTATCTGTCCAAGGCAAAACTGTATTTTTGCTTTCTTACTACTTTGTAAAACTTTCTTCTATTTTGGCAAGAATTCAACTCAGTGAATCTTTCTCCCCAGGATAAGGTTTTGGAAGGGAAGCTGAACAACACACGTAGGGTAGTATGCAGCTATTACTGATGCCAATACTTAAACATAAAGGTATAAAATGATACATGTGGTATGTATGACCTGAAACTTTTATTAGCACAGGATTGAAATAGCTTTCAGAAGCCCTTTTTTGCTTCAGTTATGTGAGCCGGTATAAATCCCAACTTGCACTGGTAAAATCTTAATGTCATGCAACCTTAATCTTATTTCAAATTTATCATTGACCTTTTAGCCATTTTCTGTTGGAATGCAAATTCTATGCGTCCAACAGATTCCATCATTTCTATTTGCTTTCTGATTGGCTGAAAAGCCTTGGCTGAATTTATTCTTCAACATTTTTCTTTCTCTAAAATAGTGTTTACAAGTAATTAATATTAATAGTGATACTGCTTCTATTGTACCTCTGGATGTCAGTAAAGAGGCTGATGTTAGAGGAATTTTTTCACATGGGATATTTGTATGCCACATTGTGCTGAACACTTCATCAAGCACTTTGAATTCCCAAATGATGCAGTTCTGGCATAACAGGAAGGCAGGGAATCTTAATCTGAAACTGAACTGTTCCAGTCTTCAAGAAACATTTCTGGCTTCTGTTTCCTCTCAATAAATCACAACCTTTCTGGTTTGCACACAGTTCCGTAGGTTATGGCCAAATAATATAATGCCACTTGAAATCACTTAAATGTCATGCATGCTTTCTACAGCAGTACACATACTGAATAAATTGAAACAATCTGAAAATTAGCCCCTGAAATGGCAGATGTGCCTGCTACAACTTATTGCTTATGTAACTTAAGAGATATTTCAACCATCAAATTAACAGTCCAAAAGATACAATCATTTGAATTAAAAATGAATTCTGCATTTTGAGTAGCATTACATCCTGGAGAAATGAATACACAAAGGCTACTTTGCAGCTGTGGAAAAGATTGCAAATAGTTTTGTTCTGCCAGCAACTGCCAGCCAGAAAGGGCATGCAGTGTTATGAGCTGCTGTTCTGTACGGCCATAGTGAAATTTTTTGTGCATAACAATAAAGCGTTATGCTTGTAGACAAATTTCATTCAAAGTAGTAGGGCCCACAGAGAGCCCATAGTTTCATCACATAAAGGGTGATAACAAGAACTGTGAGTCAGGCAGACAAGGAACCTTTTGGTTCTCATAAGCATGTCGGAACTGGTTTGCTATTTTCTTTCAGTTGCAGGATGTTGGGATTTCCCCTTCCTTGCATATAGGGGGAAGAAGGAAGTTCAGTGATTGTCAAATGTTATCAACGCAGCCAAGGAGACCCCCAGAGAGTGGCAGGGCTGTTGTGTTGAGCCTAGAATGAGTGATATGTGCTGCTTCTTTAGAGATATCGTCGAGAGGCAGCATCAAAGGCCTCCTGAGCACCCTTCTGAGCTTAAAGAGAGAGTTGTAGCAGGCATGCATGTTATATTTCTGTGTTATACATCTCTAACACAAATCTCCCTTCCCAAAGGAAGAAGTGATGGTTCAGTTACTGCCAGTGAGTAATCGTCTGATGGTATCAGCCATCCATGCCTCCACTGTACTGCACAGTGTAGGGATCCCAAAGGCAGTTTAGGATCTTCCTCAGTGTTGGTATTGAAGCTACTTCTAACCAGGAGCATTTGTTACCTTCCTGGAGAATTGGAGTTCATCCAAAGAGCACATCTCAGGAGAACTCTCTAATATGGTACAATTAGTATGCAGAGCTAGGCCTGTCTTCTACTTAGAATTACAGCTAGGCAATCCTTCATTTCTTCTGTCAGTTGACTTTGACAGAGCCTGCGTTTTAGAAAAAAACAATATCAGACTTGGGAGAAATACATGTAAACTAAAGAAATTCACTGACATTTGTTTTTGCAAATCTGTTTATGTTACTGTGTTATCCCCAGCAGCCATTCTTCAGAATCTTGGTAAGAAGCTCCTATGGAAGAAGGCTATTTTTCCCATCTTCTTTAGGTCTGGACTGGTGTCAACTGTGATATACTTGTGTATGTAGTCATACATAAAACTGTTTTTCCAGTTGGGATTTTTAATGGGATATAGTAAGCAGGTTCTCTATAGTGACCTGTGAAAACTGTTCATTAGTTGTTAGTGTATGCATGTAGGAAAAATTTAGGAAATGGGTTTTGTCTGTTTACTTAATGATGTACGAATCTATCAATAACAGCCAGAATTTCCAGAATTACTTTTATATATAAAAATTGAGAGTGACTCAAATGCATGCAAATGTTTTCAGTATTGCAACTTCCTGACTTTATTTGCTGTTATTGGTTCCTGCTGCAAATATTGCCAAGACAAGATATCCCCTAAGTACTGTTGGAGTGTGATCATTAACTTCCATTCGATGTAATATTCTGTGGCTGTTCCATTTTATTTTTCTGCTGCCACAATGTCAAGTTGTCTTTTATATTGATGCCTCATGACAAGAAGGGGAAAAATTAGCATCTGCCAGTGTCTTCTTGTTAGTCACTTAAAATAATGGCATAGGAAAGGTGTGACAAGATATCTCATGTTTATAGACGAGTTTGTTTTTACTATTGCTGTTATAAAAAGGTGGAAATTCTAACAGAACTCCAAGTCTTTGTCTATTTTCCCAATGTTTTAGCCTACTGCATTTCAGTCCTCAGCTTCTCAGAGCCTCTTAAGGTTTTCCCTTTCCTTATGGAAGCAGCTACTTGGGTAAAGTAACAGCTACTCAGGAAAGAGAAGGCTTCAGGGTCATGTAATTGCAGCCTTCCAGTACCTGAAGGGAGCCTACAAGAAAGAGGGAGAGACACTATTGACAGGAGCATGTAGTGACAGGACAAGGGAGAATGGCTTCAGACTGAAAGACAGTAGGTTTAGATTAGATATGAGGAGAAAATTCTTTACTGTGAGGGTGATGAGGCAGTGGAACAAGTTGTCCAGAGAAGTTATGATGCCACATCCCAGGAAGTGTTCAAGGACAGGTTAGATGGGACTCTCAGGAATCTGGTCTAGTGAAAGGTGTTCCTGCCCATGGCAAGCAGGTTGGAACTAGACGATCTTTAAGGTCCCTTTCAACCCAAGGCATTCTATGATTCTATGATAACATAATTCAATGATCTTCCAGGACTGGAAACTCATATTTGTTCTGAAAGCCACTAAATAAAGCACAACATCCCAGGGTCTGATTACTGAAGAATACTTCTTTTACATATGCCTATTTCTAGGCAAACAGAAGTTCACTGTTATTCAAGAAATTAAAAAAACCCCATCACACTATGATCCATCTGTGTGTCTAACAAGTATGACAATTAGACTAGTCATGGGTATTTTTCAACAGAAACACTTCAGGATTAAAAAAGCTGTCTTGCTACAATTTTTATCTTCCACATCTTGAAGAAAGATGGAAGATGTAACTAACTTTGTACCCGTCCTACTGGAGCACAGAATTACAACCATTAAAATCAGGGTTTTGGATCTCGCTGAAGCACATTCCTCTCCATAGCACATGCCTCACATAACCTCTGGCACATTCAAAGAGGGGTGTGAATGTGGTCTTGCTCAGGCTGGAAGTACAAACTAATATAGCTCTCTAAAGAATGTAAACCCACAGACTTCACTCTCTCTTCACTTTAACACCATTTCTGAGATCTGTGCACACTGTAGTAAGTGATATAATAACAAGGTGTTGATGATTTAGCTAAAGACATTTGTGGGAAAGGTATGTTCATCTTATGTTCAAACAAAGTCTCCCACTATGTGAACAGTGTTTTCTTGTGGGCCACATACCATACAAACGGTAAAGCTTCAAACTGAGAATTTAAATTAAGTCTGAAGTTCTGGACAAAGATCAAATACAAAAGCACGTTGCATTTAAAGTGTAAGACTTTAGACTGACAGTTTAAAGTGTGAAGTCCTCATATCTGGACATGTTTCAGGCTCTGCTATGGGTTTCTTGAGTGAAGTTAAGCGAGGTCGTTTAAATCATGATATGTCACAGTGTTTTGATCCCAGAAAGGAGGATGATGACAACTGCTCATCAGGATGATTAATATTTCACTGAAGCATTTTGAAATCTCTGGATGGAACTTGATATATAAATATGCAGTATTATTACTGTTGTAACTGGGTAATTTATTCTCAGGGGATACTACGGTTATAGTTGAGATACTGCTTTATACCTTAAGTCATTGTTTGCAGTGGTTTTTCTTGACTATCTTGGACTACAGACTTTATCTACCTTAACATAAAAGTTTGAAGGAAAGCCATTCAGCTGTTATCAGGATACTTTTTTTAAAAAAAAAAAAAAAAAAAGTTCTTTCAGCTGTTAGAGAAACTGGGCAGGAGTATTTGACACTTGGCTTCTAGTATGCATATGCTGTAATTTCCACCATGAACTGCTGCTTTGTAAAAAATAGTTTAAGATCCAAATTCAGTCAGTAATGTTTTTCATAAAGAAGAAGCATAAGGGGACAGAAAATATAATTCACACATACCTTTGAATAACTAAAAATACATGGGCACATGCTATGGGAGTATATTAAAAACTTAGAGGTAACAGTGAAGTAAATCAGGTACAAATAAGACATGTTAAATCTTTTATAAATTGGCTTTCAAACTACAGACATTGTGAGAGCCAGAAGTTCTAATCTTCATCCTCTGGCTGCTTCACTTAAGATTTTCCTAAGAGGGTGAATATCTCTGAATCTATGGATGTCTTGGCACTATACTGGTTTTGCTTCTACTTTCTAGAAGTGGAAAGGAACACAGAGCAAGTCTGTGATTTGGCATCCTTAAATGATGCCTTTGCAGGCACTGACAACTCTATCCAAATGCTATGGATATTTTCAAATAAGGGTATTTTTACCATCGGGGAAAAAAAAAAAAGAAAACGAGTTCTTTGAGGGTTTTTTTTGGCTTGAACTCACAAGTTGTTCACATCACAAGCTATAAAACTATATGTTTGCTCACTAGCATGGTCTTTTTTTCATACACTTTACATCTACTCTGATGAGGCCTTAGCAGAGGAAGGTCAGTCCCAGCAGTCAGACTGAGTAATGAGCTGATGCATACAGCTTTTCAGTGTCTTGGTCTTGACAGATCATATCAGTCCTTTGGTTTGTGAAGATAAAATAAGAGACAGACAGGTCTGACTTTTATGTCCTCTGATAAGAAGTGGTAAAGAGCCAGATTGCACAAGTTTAAGAAGAGAATACATGGCAACCGTCTTTTTTTTTTTTTCATTTTTCCCTAAAGTATCTGTCAGTCCAAGGTTCCAAAGTATCAAATACTTATTCACTTGCTTCCTAATAGCTATGGTTGGTAGGTCTTCTATGATTGCTTAGGACTGAGATTGTACAAGGAAACTATTGCAGAATTCTGTTGTCATTGTTCATAACTTAGCAGACTTTGGACTGATTATATTTTAAAAAAATCCAATAAAACATTGTTGCCATCTCTGATAATTTGAATACATTAAGTTGTTCTGTACTTCCTGAAACAGTGCTGCTCACCTAAAAGAAAGTTTCTTGGAGCAAAGAAAGGGGACATATCATAGTGGGTGGGCCTTTGCATTCTCTCGGATTCTGGCAAATTATAAACCTCTGAAAATTCAGACTACACTAGACTTCCACAATATACAAGTTAGATCCTCTATAGATTTTCACAAAATGGAATTTGCTTTATACTTTTGCAGCTTCTATGCTGATCAAACTGCATGTACAGCATCCTCACTTTTCCTAAAAGGATACCAGGTGACTCATTCTGGCACTTGGTTTGTTAACAATGAAAAATAATTAGTTGGAAAAAGCCTTTTTTACCTTTTTCCTTTTTCTTTTTTTCCTTTTTTTTTTATTTTTTTTTTTTTAACAGAAAAAACCCCAGGTCTATTAAAAGTTTTCATTTCAAATTGGAATGGCCGTAAGGAATTCCAGTCCTGGTTTCTGGTCTACTTGGTTGTGCAAATTCCAGACAGGTCCAGTGAGGTGAGGCCATTTGGGTCTTCTCCTTGCAGCATGCAGTGGCTGAATCAGTATTTATACAGCAAACAGGATTCAATCAAGCTAAATTATGATATCCTCTGCCACAGAGATCAGCAGCCTCTCTCTAGCATCAAGTCCTCTTGCATGGGCACACAGCTGGGGAGTGCTGCCTGATCTCTATTTCTACCACCTCTCTCTTATGATTCAGAGGCCTTATAAGCCAAGAACAGTTTTTGACAGCCCTTCACAAACATCAGCATTCAGTGTCTCTTCCTCTGGCTCTGCTCTGAGGTTCTTCCTCCTTTGCTTTTCTTCTTTTGCCCTTTCCCAAGACATAAAGGAACTTTCTCCTGGTTTTTCAGACAGAAAAATTTAATTTTGCTTCACAATTGTAAAAAGCTTTCAGCTGTCTTTGACTTTGTTCCAGGAGAACAGGAAAATAAATAAACAAATAGGATTAGAATAAAGCATATTCCACTAATTAAATACTTAACTACATTTAAAAAAGCAGAATACTTTTAATGAATGCTGTTGTGCATTTATCTTAATGTATTTTAACACTACTAGCTGTTCATGAAAACTAGCTTTAGTATATTTGGCAGTCAATTAAAAAATAGGTTGTATAATTTAATCTTTATTACAGTGCAGTAATTTTGTATCTTACACAAGCTTTTTTTTCATCAGTCAAAATAACAACAAATATCTCTCTAAATAATATGCTTCAATAACTAAGCTCTGGCAGCTTTAGAAGCGCATTTTAAGGAAGTGTAAAGTTAAGCTCTGGCATTTCTTCAGGACACTTTCTTCTTGACAGTGTTTTATTTTACAGAAGTGTAAAAGAAGTGACAGGTTATTGTGTAGTAATCATGGGTAATTTTTAACTTCAAAAACTCCTCTGTGATCTTAAAAGCTTTTCATTGTTCCTACGCACAGGTTTGTACAAGCCCTGTGCAACATCTGTATGCCATTTTAACAAATAGCTGTAGTGGTGGCTCTCCCTCCCAAAAAAGTTTAATTAGATCTGAAAAGCTTAAGCTCTTATATGACTTTGACATGTATGAGCAGCATCACAAATGTTCCCACTCAGAACTGAAAGATGCTATGGTTTTCATGGAAAAATGTTGCATCCCCAAATCCGGTTGAAATTGGTGGGTTTCAAGGTAAGCAGCATCTCAGAAGATGTGGTCATTTGGACTGGGAATAGCTGGGAACTTGGAAATCTGTGGTAAATCTCTCACGCGCTCTGATGTACTTGGTGAATTTTGAGTCACAATGCTCAAATATTTAGCTTACACTTCAATGATATTCGAGATCAAAAGAATAGAAAAACATAATTGTGAGGACCTATGTTCCCAAACATATATTCTCCATTACCTCAGCATGCACTTTATCACAGATACTGCTTCTCTAGATGTATTTTTCCTTTAGAAACCCCTAAACTTTGTCATTGTGAACATCATACAGATCATTGCAGTTGAAATGTATTGTATATTGTTCATATATTGTCGTGTGTATGAAGTAATTTACATTTCAGTCAACATAGATAACTAAATAGGACTGAAATTATTCACATTCATCAGTAATATTTTTAACTTTGTAGTCAGTTTAATGGCATTCAAGGAGCCATATGTCTATTTCAAAAAAGTTTAAATTTTTTAAAAAATTATTATTTTAAAAATATATTAAAATATCAATTTTTAGAAATTCATATAAATTTCCATTCCTTCAAAAAATCTTAAAGTAATAAAGCTATTATTTTCTATTTAATATTTAAGCCAGCAGTACAACTTTAAAGAGTTCTTGATGTACAACCTTGAGAATTACGTTTACATCCTGATAACCATCTTTTAAGAGCCTGAAACGCTTCAATTAAAAAAACTTGTAGTAGAAGTGAGCTTAGGATAGTTATTGAGAATGGAGTTAATTTTTAAACAATTATCAAAATGTATTGCTTCAGTGAAACTATACCTTATGTTAACTGGTAAACTTGATGGTATTTCTGTTCAAGTAAAAATACATTATTACTCTGAAAAACATGTGAGCGCTTTTAGGATTCTTTCCCACTTAATTCAATCCCGTACCCCTTGATTTTAGTTGTAGAACTGCTGCTCCTGTGCCAGGAGCAGCACTGAGCCCATAAAGTTTGGCTTCTTGTGTGGATCCCATTACTCAAAGCCCAGAGCAAGGGGTGAGGTTTACAGTAATACCTATTTATAGCTCCTGCTTGCTCTGTGAGGCACAACCAGAGAGTGAAATATCTGTCCAGTTTTGTGGTTAGGAACCCTTCAGATGAGACAAAAAAGTGAGGACCTCCTGGGCTATTGAGAGAGGGACAAAGTGCCTGAGTCTCTCTCCAGCAGGTCACCCAAAGTGAGGTGGGGATTCCTTGAAGTCCACCCCCACTGCCCACTGTCACTTGCTGTTTCACATTTAATTAGTCTTGCATTTAGGTTGCTTAGTGTATGGCAGTTTTTAATAAAATGTTTAATTTCTAACTTTCATCTCCTCTTATTAAAGTGCTTTTTGGCACACTCCAAAAGGAACAGTCTTGAGCTGCAAGTCAGATTTTGATACAACCAACTCACTACCAAAGCTATAGTAATCAAGATAATCTCCCACCCTGCGCTAAAAAATCTTGGTAAAAGCAGATATTAATAAAGCAGCTGTCAACATTCAGAAATAATGTTTCCTCAGCATTTCTATTTTATATGGTGTATCTCTCTTCAGCAATTGTAAGTCTACAATTTAAAAAAAACCCTAGCAATGATGTAGGAAAATCTACTTATTCACACTACATGAAGATCATCTCATCAATATTTCTTCTAGAGGATGCTGAGACAAGTCTGCTGTCATTGCTGTACAAGGCCTGCAGTGTATCTGAGGGAACTGTAAGTCATGTTCTTTAGTCATGCTGTGATTCATGACTCAATGAGCCACCTAAAACATATTAAACAACATATCCTGATTAAACAACATATCCCCTTCTGGAGGGATCTCATGGCTGTTGCTCAGTGTTGCTGCTTTTAGTTGGTCCTGCATCTTAATGTCTATCATGCCTTTCCATCTGAGAAGAATATGCCATACTGCAATCATTCTGGCACCAAATTGGAGGTCCCCCAGCATGAATGTTTTGCCCCTCCATTTTTGTGCATATAGGAGGATGTTTGAGAGGAGAAGAGAGTCCTTCAGTTTGGCATGACTGTTGGAATCAACTGTTCACAGTAGAAACAGTTGCATTTCACTACTCTGATATCTAAAGATAGAGCTTTCAAATTGCCCAGTAGGAGTTTTTCGGGGCAAAAATAACTCGAGTATTTTCTTTGATGCATGCCTATTGCTCCTTCACTTCACACGATGGATTTCACCACACTTACCTTTCTGCATACTTCCCAGCAGCAAGTTCGTTCCAGATGAGAAGAAAGTACATGCATTGATTTCTTAATAACTAAGAATTTGCAAAGAAATGTTTGCTGCATTCAGCCTGCTCTGCCTTGTAATAAGGGCAAGAAGAATATTCTGTGATCCTGCCCGGTGTCCTGCCCTCTTGTCTCTGAACATGGATGGTCAGTGGCTCTGTTCCTACTTTTCACCTCTACCCTGATGTCAATCCACCTTACCACCCTTTTGTCAGGTCACTGGGATAACTGCTGATCCCTCTAATCTTCTGCCAGGCTATTTTCTTGGCAAGAACCCATGTAGGATACATGACATTTGGTCTACTTTTACTTTTAAACCTCTTGTAAGAGGATACAACTTTCTAATTATCTAACTTCAGAACTTTCTGTTTCAAAAATTTGAAGCTTTCTGCTGCTACCTCCATTCCTATGACATCTACTTATATAAAAAGTACATTAATCAAGGTCCAGAGTATTTAATAAAATAATGCTACCTAGCAGATGCTACAGTTTAAAAAGAAATTTCACATAATTTAATTTTATTTCATAAAGTTTTGTGTTTTATTTTTTATTTTGATGCACTACACAAATCCAAAAACATTAAGATACATTAAATGGATATATGTGGTGAATGTAACTTGACAGTTTATGTTTAGTCATGCTGTGTGTATAGGCAGTGTATATAGGCAGAGGCATTTTCAGAAAGTCAAAGATTTTATAACAGAAAATGGAGAACTACAGGGAATAAATTTAGCAAAGCTGAAGCAACATGATCCATAATACTATACTGAAAGGACTGTCTCCTATGTGTGTGATAAACAGTTCTTATTGTTAGTTACTATACCATAATAGATCTTCCTATACATATATATAGGTATATAGATATATTCAGATTTAGTAGTTCAAGTAAGGATCTATTTGCTGCTGTGTAGGCTTTTTCCCATGGTCACAGAGATCAAGTTCTAGCTACTTTGTCACTTACTAGAAGGAATGACCCGAGTAAGATAGATTTCTGATTGTTTAATGGTCTGTCACAGTCAGCATTGGCAGGTAATAGTTTTCATCTCTGAGACACTGTAATAAAGTTACAGATAATTATTTGAAGTGTGCCTCTGCAAGGTATTAAGCATCTGTCTGTAAATGACAGTGGTATCAGGCAAAGGTGGCTGAGCTCACTGGGCAAGCATGGTGCAATTCTCAGAACAGTTTAGTCCTGGGCATTCTCTAAATGTGGAAGGAGATGATTATTTTCCAAAGAAGAATAAGGTCAGTAATAATAGTAGTATGCAAGCAACACAGGTTAGTTTCTAATTCAAGATAGATAATGTGCTTGCCATATTTCTGAGAGTCTTTTCCTACACCTGAAGTATTATATAATGAGTGAAGATAAGAGAATATTGTTAGTGCATTCACTAATTCAAGCTTTCTGTGTCCAAGCAGACTGCTAAAATCTGTAGGAAAAATTTCCATATATTATAAAAAATTATCTTTTAGCAACTATAGAAGATAGTCCTCCACAGCATGGTTTTAAGAAAGTTGGATGCAAAATGTTCAAAATCAGGACAGTATCTGATAGCCAAAATTTATGAGTAAAAAAAAAACCAAAACCTAATACTAAAGGTAGTGTGCAGCCTTGAGTCAGCTATGAGAGCAATGTGTGTGTTAAAAACAAAACAAAACAAAACAAAAAAGAGTACATTTATCAACAAAATCCTTTAGAAACAGAAATTTAGAGGAATATCATTATTGAAAACAAAGTTACATATTTTGGAAAATACATTATACATAAAGAACTCGTAGAGGTGTATCTATTGCATTTCAAAAATCTGTTTATTTGAAGGAATATGTACTGAATATATATCTTAGTAAATGAATAGCAAGAAAGGTGAAAATTATAAATAAATATAAATATAATATAAATTAATAAATAATAATATAAATATATAAATAGAATGAAAATAAATAATACAAAAATATTGTTTAGAAAAACGGGATAACAGAGCATATGACATTACTTCATTGAAGAATATGATTGGATATTTTAAAGTAAAATTATCTTGTTGCAATGCAATGCAATTATCTTGTAGGAAGAGGAGAGTTGCCAGCACGGTCCTTTATGGCAATCTGAGAGCAGAGAAATTTGCACACAGACAGTGTGCATACACAGATTCATGGAGTCCTGTGAGATAACAAATACAGGGTAATGGACATTAGGCAGTTTTTACACTTATTTTACAGAGCAAATTATAGACTAAGTACTAGAAAAAAACCCTAAGGAAAGTAAGTAATAAACACTGATATGTATAGTGACAACCTTATGAATTCTTACTTCAATATTTTTGAGCCACCATAACTAGTTCAATTATTTGTGAAATGACTCACTAAAACACATGTTAAGGAGGAATAGTGTTTTTCTATGTTAGTGTTAAACTTTCTGATGAGGCCAATTTGCTTTTTATGAAAAGCCTGACTGATGCCACCACCTGCTAACTTAGGGTCATTGTATCAGATGATTTCCTTCTACCACCTGCTGTGCAGAACAGAGATGGACTTCAGCTGATATTTTGACATACTACTGACAAGATTGTAACTGTTTCTGTAGCCTGTTTTTTAATCTAGGTGTTTTCCCTGGAATATTCTGCTAATTTTAGTTCGTTACAACTGCTGTGTTTATGAATTGAAAAATTCAGAATCTGATTACTTGGGTTTTAAGAATTATACTTTTCTTGCTTATAATTTAGTTTGGTTCTATGCTAAATCCAAATACTGAATTTACTTTAGATCTTTTACCTTTTTTTTTACTCACTTTGCACTTGTTTTTTGTAGGGTTAATTGCCAATAAGATACCAAGCCATGGAGCATGGCATAGTATCTGTAATAATATCATCTCATTATGCATAAATTAGGTTGTAGATTGTCCATGTCTTCTAGAAACAGAAAGAGACAGCCATTCAGAAATTACCATAACTACTATTTTTGCCTGAACAGTTTCACAGGAGTGTAAATATGACAACGTCATGTGTAATTTCTCCCTGTGAGCTCTGATTTGATGTGGCCAGTTTTAAAGAATGGCCAATTTCCCGGTAACTCACTATATGCACCTATTTGCAGTTCCATGTTTTATAGCAGCAGTTTTTGGGAGGAAATGTGCATGTGAATAAAGCACTTTTTCTGACAGCCATTTAAGTCCCTTTCAGGACTCTAAGTAATTTGTGCCTAGCGAACAGTCTTACAATTTTATTAAGTATCAAACAAAAGAGCTCATTTTTGTCTCAAAGTGTAATGAGAGAGCTTATCTTTATGTATGTGTGAGAGACTAATGTCAAAATTACAGTAGAACTAAGGGTTTCTCATTCTTTAGTAGGAAATGCATCATTGAGTAAAGAAGCTTAATATTTCCCTAGTTTTATAAATGAAAATGTTTAAAAGAAGACGGGATTAGTCTTATGAAGATAAAAAGGGAATGAAGGTTTGCTCAGATTCAAAGTAATTTTATTCAAATTACTATTATTCAAATATTGTCCATTTTTTGACTCTGCAAGGTCTGAAATCCAATGACTTGATGATTTTGCCTCAGTGCTTAACAAGCAGAGTCTACAATACAACACTCGTTGCTTGGCAAGAAAGTTTTAGGATTGTCAGTAATAGTTATTTTGATTTTGCTTGTAATATTAACGTTTGTGCCCAAAGTTACAGAAAGCACACATATGGTCTCTCAATACCAGCTTTAGACAAACGCCTCAGTTTTGTACCTCTCATTTGCTGGAAGTTGCTTTGTAAGTCTTACACAAAGTGGAACAGTGGAATCTCAAGAAAATATTGCAAGTTCTTATTAAATCAGTTTTTGAAGCACTGAGGGAGGTACCCTTGTACTTCTACACCCAATTCCCACAACTTATAAATGTAGTACACTTGGTGACCTGTCCATTCAGCAGTCTGAATTTCAAATCGGTTCAGGACCACAGATACTCAAGGTATATATTTTGGATCCTGCTAGGCACTATAAAAACTTATTACCCTTTTTGTTCAGTGGTTGAACCATTTTTTTAATTTTTGTTCTTTTGTTCAAACCTGATCTAAATATTTTTTTCCTCAGAATTTTGGACTAGAGGCTGTAAAAGAACTGGAAAAGCTTCCAGATTGATACCATTTCTTTCAAGCTGGTGAGAAAGAAGTTTTGCCCAAGAACGCTGACTCAGAGACTTCAACAAGAATGACATGGGATCCTTGTGTTCGTTTTGTGTTGGTGCCTTCATGAAATATGAAACCATGCAACAGAAAGCTGATCTAACTGCTACACTGTAACAGATTTTCTGATAGGGAAATGAGTGTAATATACAGAGGAACATCATCAAGAAAATGAGCAACAAGCATGCCCACTTTATTGAACAGTTAATGGAAACACAAGATCAAATTTCCTTTGGAAGAAACAGAATTAAACATGGATTTTCTCCTGGATGAATTCTGTAACTGCTGGATGGGATAAAACATTGCTCTTTCTTAATTAGTTTTGTAAATCTGAAATTAAATTAAGCCAAAATCATCTCCTGAATTTAGATTTATTTATCAGAATAACAATTTCTCTGTAATCTCCTTGCCTAGTTAGGACATCACTACTTTCTGCAAAGTCAGTATGTTCAATTTGGCTATCAGGAGATAATCTTTCAGAATTAGTAAAGGTGGAGACACAATATAATTCTTTACAGACAGCTTTGTATTACTTTGCCATGGAAGCCCTCATCCATCCTTTGTCTTGGTGATCAGTTTGATATTTTTCCTGTGAGTCTCACAGCTGGGAAAAGAAGTGTCTGAAGGAAGATTAAAAAATCCTGTATCTGAAAAAAAAAACCCCAAACAAACCAGAAAGAAGACAGTAGTTTCTGGTATGCTAATTCAGTGACTATCAACTGGCAGAGAGCTGACAACTTTTTTCCTATAAGATTCTTGCAAGACATGAAGCACAGACTCTCCAAGAATAGCCTGTTAATGCTATACATATTTCTCTCCCTTTTTGTCTTCAGCAGTGGCATAAGTCAGAGTTACAAATTCTCACATGTGAATGGTATTCTAACAATGAATGAGAATATCTTGCCCAGTGAGATACTACAAAGATCCACGAATTTGTGAAGTTCCCACATTTGTACAATATGACTATAAATGTGAAATTAGTGCAAAACAAGCTCATACCTCCTCTGAAACACAACACTGGGATATGAGGATGTCCCACGATGCTAGTGTTGTGCTCTAAGTAATCCTTTTTACCATGCTACAGAGCCACACATAGCAGAGTGAATGAAGTTCAGATGCCTCTGGATCCTTTTAGTCTTAGTGCAGTTCACTCACACAGACATATACTTTATTACAAATCTCTGGTTTTGAGGATTTTAATTCCTGATAATGCCAGCATTTCTAAATGGCACAGGGTACCACAGGGCCAACACAGATTTGAGTTAGCACAATTAGGAACCATTTCACTTTCTATTAACAATTTGATGCCCAATTTTATGACTGCTGTTTGTGTCTTGGAATGTTAAATTTATGTTCTCTTGTGGACTAATTTTAGGATACTACTGAGACTGGAACTCTGGAAAAGGCTGGTAGCTAGGAGAGTGCTATGTGAGCCAAACTATCTCTGGCATAACTAACAGTGTTGATATGAGAGATGAATTGGGCCCTATGTCTCTTTACTGTAGGGAATACTTTCTCTCCAGCCAGAGTAACAGCTGCAGTGTGCTTCTGAGTAAAAAAAAAAAATTTAAAAGCATGCTTTTTTCACAGAGTGCACATGCCTTTGTCTTCAAACTTCAGTATTTCTAATTTTTCTGAATTATTTATATGGGATCATTTGTACCTCTCAGGTTAGAGGTGTTTTTTTTTTTGAGGCACACTTCTCTAAGAGTATGTGGTGGCCTGCATTTGCCTCCCCTTGAAATTCCTTTGTCCAATACAACAGGTGCTCTGTGCAGATGGAGCACAAAGGCGGGGTGAAGGTCAGAGCAGGATTCCTTCCTCAGGGTTAGCAGAATGCACAGATCAGTCTGCTTCTGTCTTGGGACACTGAGCCTCAGTACATCCATGGTGCTTGCTTGCACATAATAATACCTTGTAGCTGGCATATGCCTCTTCACTTTCCATTCCAGGGGATTTGTAATGACATCAAAGTGTCTGTCTTCACTTATAATGCACAGAAATAATTTTAATCAATAATAAGCTTCTTAAGTTAGTAGTTAGGACTGCTTGGTGTATATTTGCTTGCAAACAACACCTTTTACCAATAAGTTAGTATTTCATAGACAATGCTGCAAAATTATTCATATAAAATAATTCAGGATCCCACTAAAAACTAAGTGAAGCAAGTTGCAATTACATAGTATGATTTTCAGTGCTTTTCAGTCGCTATGTAAGCCTGTATTACACAGGATAAAACTTGACTAACAACTTCATGTTAAATAATATAAAAGGAATCAAACCTTCAGTTACCTTTGATTAAGGAATGAGTAAATGTGCAGACATTAACTTTAGAGTAAGTCAGCATTTTTGAAAAGCTACTGCAGTGTGAATGTAGATAGTAGTGGAAATATATACATACTGTAGGGGAAAATAAATCCTTTTTTTCCTCCTCTACAGTATGTATCAAAATATTTTTTTCCCCAGAAGAGTTTTCAAGTGAACATAAGAATGAAAAAGATTACAATATCAAACAGTTGCATCAATTTAAAATGTGGTTCAAAATGCCTAAAGATTTCTAATGATTTCTGTAAAATTTCATTGGTTTCACTGCCTTTAAATGCTGTGGGTTCATGAGTTCACCTACAGGGTTCTCCTAAATTTCTCCCCTGTGCTCTGGTCTCCTCAGTATCTATAGATGTGCTTCTGGGCTCTTTCTGGAGTGACCAGACTGGTTGAAGGGACAGTCCACTCCAGCTCCAGCCAGCAAGGGTGGATGAGACCCTACCAGGGTTAACTTCGAGGCTCACCTGAGAGCATCTCACATAGTATCCCTGCTGTCCTCACACCCTCCTTTATGTAATACAAAGCTTGCAGACCTTCCCATCCTGCTCTCAGGACTAGAGAAGACCTTAGAACTGTGCTATGCTATCAAGTGTGGGTTGGTTTTTTTTTGCTTCACGCTTGACCAGTGATAATTTTATTTTAAATGCCCTTTATTCGGACCCTATACTCATTTAACCTCTAGTTTAGTCATATCAGTGACAATATATTTATATTTAATTGCAACATATGTGCTGCCCTTGTGTACTGTGGGGTTTTCATGGCCAGATCTTCCCCTTCCTGTCTAAATCCTGGAGCTGCATCTGGGCTGGTGGGTGGACAGGCACTCTGAGAGGAAAAGCTGAGAACCAAGGATGGTGTGGTGTAAGGCAAAGGAAGAGAGACCAGGGTTCAGGATAGGGTGAATAACATCAAACCTATGTCAGTTTTAAGTTATTGGAGTATGCCCGGAGCCCTTGCAGAAAGGCAGTCTCCAATAGTGACTTGAGGATGTTGCTGCTTGCTCTGAATTTCATGAGAAAAGCCAAAGATATCCGCAGTGAAGTGCCTGGTCATGCAGGAACAGCCCAGCTGCCAATGCATACAGACTACCAACTGACCCGGCTAGACATCCTTCCTCAGATCCTGTGGCTGACGGCAGATGGAGTTGTGCAGGAGGCATGGTGGAGCACAGATGGGAAGGGTCATGCGATAGACATCAGGTTCGCTGCAAGGCTCAGTGTTTGCACAAGGGCAGCTTGCTCCAGAAGACAGTAGCTTTGAGCAATGGGAACTCAGGCCACTCTTGACCCGGTACTGCAGGTCAGGTGGCTTCATGGTGTGTATACATATGGTATAAATATCTCAGGATAAGCATCAGACAAGTTGATGAATAAGAGAACTGACTGTAAACTGGGCAGATTTGTCCAATATATTTAGTGTCCTGACAAGATCAGTAAATAAGAGCCTGAAGGTCTGATTTAAATTGTGTTCATTCAGACAGAAAAATGCCAAGATATAACAATAAGGAAGTAAAAGATATACTTCATATAGTTTCCATTTTGAAATAAAATTTGTAATAAGTCTTAGTTTTTATAACAATTTCACTTACTTAAATGGTGCCTTTTCCTTTCTGAACAACTGACTTTTATAACTCTATTACTTTGCACTTTGTGATTTTAAGTCAAAATCACTCACAAAAGACCACTTAAAAATTGGAGGCAATCACAAGTGAAAAGATTTAATAGCTAATCTGTGGTACGCTGTACTGGACCTAAGGAAGAAATTCATTAACTATTCAGTATGCATTTTTCCAAATCCTACGGTTTTATCTGGTAAGCGTTATCTACTGCAGCATGTTAAGTGCACAATACAAATATTTGAATAATCATGACATAATTGTAATCCTAGTGAAACTCCAAGGAGGGCAAGTGGTTTCAGTGGGCACAGAATATCCTTCTATTTTATTCACTTACAAAGTAATTGGCGCAACATACTTCTTTCTAAACATATCCATTGAGAGAAATAAGTGAAAAGAATAAATACTGTAAATAGATGGATGTATTTCACTAATGTAGGAGGCATTTTAAAGGCAACTATTCAGTAGCAAGCTTTAATGGCAATGCAGATTTAATGAAGTCAGAATACATTACATTGCTGGACTGCATTTGCAGATGCAAACCAGCATAGTTCCACTTCCTTAGCTGGAGCTTTACCAGTCTCTAACTTCTAGCCTTAAAAAAAATCTTTTCAAACATTCTCAGTTGCATCTTCTTTCTTCCTCTTCTGTTTCTTTGTAACCTATTTTCTTCTGCTTTTTTCCCCCTACATCTCTGTTCTTTTAATAGGTCTAATGATTCTCTTCTTCATCTCCACTTCAGTCTTCTCAGTTTTCTCCAGGAACCCTTTTTTCTTTATTTCATAGAAACATATAATAATCTGGACTGGAAGGAATCTCTGGAGGTCACCTATGTCAACCTCCTACTCAAAGCAAGACTAATTTCAAAGTTAGTTCAGATTGCTCAGGGCTTCCTGAACAATTGAATTTTGAGTATCAACAAGGATGGAGGCTGCATAACCTTTCTGTGCCCTTACTCCAGTCCTCAACCCCTCTTTTAAAATTTTTTTATTTGTAATACTACAGTATGGGGTTTTTTGCAGTTCTGTTCCTTTAAACAGCTTCCATTAATCTTCATCTTTGTTTCATCCTTGTGCTTGTCTCTGTCTTTCTACCTCTTAAAGTCATAGCAAACATATTATTTTCCTGGTTTCTGAACTTTCTGATATACTTATACTTCTTTGTATTAGAAATATACCCTTTGCTTTGATATGCAGCATTATATTTGCTCCTCACAAGATTCAAACTGATGCCATATGGGTAGAGGTCATGTTGAATGACCACAGCTTATTGCCCAAAGCCTTTCAGGTAACATAAATACTAGAACTGCCTTAAAAAAATCCCCATTTATTGTACTTTGCTCCTGTGCAGTTAACCCATCTTGCATTTGAAAATCAGACATGTGCCTAATACATGTAGAGTTTCAGTGGTTTCTGAAAGCATAGTGGCTGCTGAGTATAAAAAGGTGTTCAGTTGTCTGGCCTGACATTACCTGAATTGCGAGATTCATGTTTGGAAGATTAATTTTTGTTTCAGTTGAAAGGTTAGGGAAAAAAAAGGCTTAGTTGGCACGGGGTTTTGTCCATGGCGCTGACAGGAGCTACTGGAACAACTGGCAATCTAAATAAATTATGTCAATTTTAAATTTCTCTGAACAGCTGATCTTTAGGCAGGAATAGACCTTCAGTGTTTACTATAGAAGAGCTGGTGTTCCATTTTAATGAAAAATATAGGGAAAGTTAAGCACATTAAAATGAGATTTAAGAAAAGGAATTTTATTGGTTTTTTAAATGTTCACATTTGAAATAAGTGTTGCCTTTTCTCAAATAATGAAAATATATACATTGTTAAAAAACTGAGTCATCTTATACTTGCTTTGAAGTGATCTACAACAAAGCTTCGTTCTTGAAGTGAGAACATTGAACCTTTGACTTTCCTGATGTTTAGCGCTTTAGTGCTTTATTTTTAGAACAAGTAATTTTGCAAATCACAAACAAGTGAAACATCACATCTCAATCAGTGGGTATTTGCTTGTGTTTAATGAAGTAGTACCCATTCACTTCATCACTGACAACTGTTTGCCTAGGAAGGAGATAACTTGCTACACTCTGATTACTGCTTCAACAAGTAAGATTTAAGAAAGGGGAAAATTCTCATTTGCTGGAGAAATCTGAGGCATGTGCAACAATTACTCTTCTCAATTTAATGCCTTCCTATTGTTCATACATTTTATGCAAGTAAACTCAAAGCATTCATCTTTAAACTTTGCTCTACTTTTGCTCTACTCTGCCCATAGGTCAGTTTTCTACAACATCTCCAGATACCAAAATGAGGCTTGTATCTCCATGCTTCTGTGGGGAGAAGGATGGAGCTCTCTCCTCCTACCTCCTATTGTTTTTCACACCCAATTCTCAGAACTGGAGTTTCACTTACATATCATGATCAGTCTTCTCCAGTGTGTGCAGTTTAAAATAAATAGTTTGGAATGCTGGCTTCCTGTTGGATTACTTTGATATTCATGATATTTGGAAACATAGGCTTTCTGTGTGCTCTCACTTTGCAGAAGTCTTCAGATTTCAAATATTTGTTTCTTTTCATATGACAGTGCTTATCAGTGACCCTGCACAGAGAAAACAGTTTAATATGCATTTGAGAGTTTCCCTCTTCTGACTAGTCAATAAGAAAATTTGGTAATCCCAACAAGACTCAGTATTCTCAAAATTATGCTGGATACCAATATACATTGGAACAATCCAGATATCCCTTCTACAGTCCTGGACTCATGACAGGGGATGCATAACTTGAGTAGTGGAGGCTCTTCCAGTACCACATAGCTTCACTCAGTACCTGATGTGCCCATTCCCTCATTTCAGGTGAAAAGTATGGCCTCCTAACAACCTGTTTTAAGTAAGGCAAATAATCCACAAGCTCCATGCAAAGGCTGCTGGGCTACCTGAATGCTGGGACAAGCAGCTTCATGAAGACTTTGCCCAGAGAGAACAACCTAAATGGGGGACCCGGCGTTAAAACAAGTCCCATCTGTGTACACCATGGTGTCAGGCTCTGCCTTGAGTTGCCCTTCCATCGCAACTGCGTGGGGAAACGTCTTCACCTCAGAGCTGAGCGGCAGGGCACGGTGATGGGCCGCGGGTGCGTGTGGGTGACACTGATCCTGTGGGACACTGACACCCCTGGATTTCACCACGCGGCCTCTGCCGCTCCTGGGGCTAGTTCGGCGTTGCCAGGCTTCTCAAAAGACCACACTTTCGCTGAAGCGACACCTCCCTGGCGAAGAACCACCAGCTGCCCCGCCACTCAGGGCCCGCCAGGACGGGGCCGAACCCCCCGGGCCGCCCAGCCCACCCCGGGGGCGGGCGGGAGGGGGTGCTACCC
Source organism: Myiozetetes cayanensis (assembly GCF_022539395.1). Classification (NCBI taxonomy): domain Eukaryota; kingdom Metazoa; phylum Chordata; class Aves; order Passeriformes; family Tyrannidae; genus Myiozetetes; species Myiozetetes cayanensis. The sequence goes on along the minus strand of NW_026087521.1, from coordinate 29,672,004 downwards.
CGCCATTGGGCGGCTCGTGGCCTGGGGGCGGGCCGGGCCCGGCCCGCGGTGGAGTGCGGGGATGGCCCCGCCTGAGGGTAGCGGGCACCTCCGCGCCGCCCCGCCGGCCGCGGGGGCAGCGGCACGGGAGGCGGAGGCAGGGACTGGAAGACAAGGGCCGCCCTCGCCCACCTCGGCGGCGGAGAGGGAGCTGGGGGAGCGGAGGCGAGGGGCGGGAGGAGAGAGAGCGGGGAGCGCGGGCGCGGGGCGGCTTCCCGCGGGTGTGTGCGGGGAGCGCGGGGGCGGCGGGACACGACACGACCCGACCCGACCCGAGGCGGGGCGCGGGCGCATGGAGGAGCGGCGCGGTGCGCGGCCGGCCCGGGCGGGCGACAGGCGCTGAGGCAGCGGCGGCCCGGGGGCGCTGCGGGCACGGCAGCCGCGGAGCGAGCCATGCGGGGGGCGAGGCGTCTGGCGGGACTGCTGTGCCCCCTCTCCCTGCTCCTCACCGCGTCGTGGGGAGTCCGCTTCCACCCGGGACAAGGTAAGCGAGCGGCAACAAAGGCGGCGACCGTCCCGGGGGTCCTGGCCCTGCGGAGTACGCCGTGCCCCGCGGGGCAGCCGCCTTTCCCGGCCCCCGGCGGGCGGGAGGAGGCAGAGCTGCCGCCCGGTGGCAGCGGGGCGGCCCTGGGGCGGCGGGGCCGGGCGGTCGCCGCGGGGTCTCTCCGGGCGTGCTGGCGGCTGCCCCCCGCCCCCCGCCTGTCACCGGAGCCCGGGCTGGCGCCACGAGTGCCGTGCCAGGAGCCATGCGGATGCCAGCGAGGGCTTGCTGTGCTGCGGCGGCAGGCTGAGCCTCCTGCGCTCTGTTGCAGAGTCCTTAGTGAAGCAGCTCTCCTCCTATGAGATCATCACACCTGTTAGAGTGAATGAGTTTGGAGAGGTTTTCCCGCACACGCATCACTTCAGAAGGAGGAAAAGGAGCTTGGAGGCACCGCTGGAGCCTGCTGCTTTCCGAACACATTACCAACTCAGTGCATACGGGCAGGTCTTCCAGCTCAACCTGAGTGCTGATGCAGGCTTCGTTTCTGCTCAGTACACGGTGGTGCACGTCGGCGCCCCGAAGAAGCAGTCCTCCCCTGATTTGCGCCACTGTTTCTACCGCGGTCATGTCAATGCCCAGGAGACGCACATGGCTGTCTTCAGCATCTGTGGTGGCTTGGTAAGCATGTTGATCACTGCTTCCTGTCTCCATTCATATTCTCCTCCCTAAAAGAAATGTGGTGGGATGCCTTTGCCGGAGAGCTAAGCTGGAAATTCTTGGGCATCGTTCCAAATAGTTGGTCATGAAATGTCTTGGCATCAGCAGTGTGCAGTCATGATGCTACTTTTTTGGTGGGATATACAAATGCTGCTTTCAAAGGATCTGTTGCTGGCCAGTAATATAGTTGGTTGATGTAACTCCTAACACCAAGAGCATTATAACAGGGGAAAAAGCATGACTTAGAAACACAGTAAGCTATTGATTTGATAAAATGATGCTGTCAGTCGGCATCAGTTATGTGTTTATAGCTTAACAGATACTGTGATTATGAGTGAGGAATAATGGTGCTTGAGATGATGGGAGGGGAGCTAGTGTTGTTTTTTTTTCTTCCTCTACTTTCTCATAAAAGGGAACGGGAAGTTTCCTGCTAATTTCAGTGGGAGTATGTCTATGAAACACTTCTTAAGAACTGAATTGAGCAAACAAATCAAAGCTGCAACGATATGCATTCTTTACTTATCCCTTCATAGAATTTATTATGTCTTCCAAACTGATAATGGAGAAATAGTATCACATAACTGTCTATCAAAACAGTTGTTTGTGTTGCTGAATTTTATAATTTTTTGCCTAGAAGTCATGAAGACTCATATCTAGAACTTTACCACGTCACTATTTATTGAAATGCTGAGGACAAGTCTGTGTGACGTGCATACTGTAAAAATACGATGTTGTAAATCTTACTGAGAATTTAAGTAGAGGTTGTTCAATTTTTTTGCAATCACTCTGCAAAGTAAAGGTGTATTTTTGGGACCTGAAAAAATCCAACTTTGTATTCTAGTCACTTTCTACTAGCCTACAGAAAATAGAATGGAGTTCATTGGATGTGTGTAGGAGCATTTAATGTTTTAAAAGAAGGTGATACATGTGATGGAAGAGAGAATCAAATGTAACTTGTACTTGAGAGACATCTCTATCTTGTGCTTATTCTTGGATATTTGGGTATATACAACCTTGTCTTTGGGTTGAGGTGTGTTGACTTTGTATAGTCCTTGGAAATTACTGGAGAAGTGAGCATTTGAGAACAGTAAGTCTGTATTCTTCTGAGTTTTTACCTATATGTTGTACTTTACAAACGACTGTCCTTAGTTCTTGACTGCGTTATCCAAAACCCAGTTCAAACCTATACCGAACACACTGTGTAACAGAGGGAGTAGAAAAGATGAGGGATCACAAATATGGTTGTTTTTGTTTTACTTTTTTCATGTTTCACGTTTTAATAGTTGCTCAAATACCATTGGATTGAGAATAATATACTTTATATGGAATAAATATGAGAAGTTTTAAACCTTTCTCTTTTCATAACCTTTCTTGCCTGTTTGAATTCTATTCCTGTAAACTATTGCTCTTCATTACTTGAAGGGACCATGTGCACTGAAAACAATTTTTCTGAAAAACATGTACCTACTGCACATAAAAGTTGTCTCAACTACCTATTATTTAGCAATTCGCAAACTCCTCAGCACAAGACCCTCTTCTATTCTGTACCAATTTGAATGTCTCACTTCTCGTTTTTCTCTCCCTTCCCTCTCTGGCCCCTCACTGGTACATTACAGTCTGCATCACATATGTGGCCACTCAGAAATCCCTGAGTGCCTTTAAACTGAGCCTTTGCCTCTTCTAGATGAGCCTTGTGAACTTTCATTGCAGCTTCCACTTGGACTTTGTGTCATCAGTCATTACCTGACTGACAGAGTGCCCAGCCTGAGCCACCAGCAAAGGCCTTTCTGTCCTGATGCTCTCAGGACCTTCTCTTACCTCTTGTTTCACCTTCTGCCCAGGCAAGCACAGACTTTGAGGGCCTACAGCATACCCAACATTATGGCTGCTTTCTCCTCACTAATGATGCTGGCAAGGTTTTCAGAAGAAGAAGCAGAGCCATGCATGGGCGCTGGTGCACTTTTGTGGGACATGCCTATAGTTTCCTTGGGAGGGACTGTGTGGAGACAAAGAGGTGGTCATAGCCAGCTGGTTGCCTATAACTGCATAGAGTGTCCTCCAAGCTGACTCAGAAACCTCAAGCTTATGTTCTTCCTCATCCTCATGGATTCGAAGCAAATGTGACACTCGTCGTATAACTACCAAGGGAGTTCAGAGAAGTATGGATGTGAAAAGAGAGAAAAAGAGGCCAAGTAGAATTGTCCTTTGAGATCTTGTCCTCCCTGAATGCATTTCCCACTCCTAGATGGAGCTACCCTCAAAAATTAGCAAAAAGATGTTTTTATTCTCAAGGTTTTAAAATTTCATAGGTTTGTGCATTCAAAAAATATACCTGCAAAAATACACCAGTCAGTTACTGCTCTTTTACTGAACAGTGCCTTGCTTCATGAATACATCCAAACATTAGTCGGATTGCTGCTGAGGTAAGATACTATTTATTGTGAGTGAGGCAATAGAAAACCAAACTAGTGACTCAGTAACCTTGCCTTATATTTATTTTAAGTAAATCCCTTCATTTTGTAGGATCTGTTCTCCTTGATGCTGAACTTGAGCTTAGTATAATGGAAGTCAAAAAGATATTGCTATGAACTATTATGAATAATTTTGTCTTCCAGCTTTGCATATATAAGCCATTTGCTTATATTTGACCAATGCTGTAAAAGCTAGGGAGGAAAAAATGACTTGAATGTAGATATAAAGGTACAAGAGATGTAACAAGAGAATTTTAAAAATTGCTCTGGAGATGTGCCTTAATCATCTGAAGTGAAACCAGGTACTTGTGTTCATTTTATCCTGTAGGCATCTATCCCCAAGTTCTGCACTACTTCCTTCACAGCTTCACTCCTGCTTCTCAAGTTCCATCTTTTTTTTGCATTATTTTGTGGAGTGTGTTCTCCCCCTCCACTCTGCTTTGCTTTTTCACCCTCAGTTAAGCCTTTTTCTGGGTGTACTAGGGGCATGTACAACCCAGAGTATCCATAGAGCACTGCTTAATGGCTCCTGACACCCTGTATGCAGTTTTGTTGTGTTACATTTCAGAGCAAGCCCTGGGTTCAGGGGTACAAATGGCACAGGGAGGTTAGAAGGTCAGCAGGGAGTCTATAGTAATTGCAAGAAGGGAGTGTGTAATTAAGGAACTTTGGGATCCATCAAAGGCAGAAGGTCATTTGGAGTGATGGCCTTGGTGCCTAGTTGAGTATCTGATCATATACAGACATATTTCTTGCATCTACAGAGTAATTTTTGAGGTTTCATGCTTTATTTCACTTTATTTTCTTACATTCTGTATCTTTTGTTACTTTTATTGTGTTAGTCAGTTATAGCTTTGTACAAACACAGGAAACAAGATCTGCTGAGGATGTCCCTGGATGCTTGTAGACAAAAGAGAGCTCTCAAATGTTAGCCAGACAGCAAAATCAAAGAGATAAAACCCCAAAAGCTTAAAAATCATTTCACTTTTGAGAACATGCCTTACAAGTTTATTGACAAATACAAGCAAATGCCAGTGAATTAAATGTCTTAAAATAAGGGACCTGTCACCATTTATTTACTAGAAAAAGGAGCTGCTTCTTTTTTTTTTTTTTTTTTTTTTTTTAAATCCTGAATGAATGCTATAAAAACAGTTTGTTTAGTCCTTTGAGAAGCTTGGTATTCTTTCTTGGCGATTAGGAGTATGTTGACTGATGCTGAAGATAGTTAAAATCGGTTATTGTGAGCTGGGAGGATGTGCTGAAGGTGACTACTATGAGAGAGGGAAAGGTAAGAAAGGAGGAAAAATGCATTGTTTTGAGTGTATCATCTGTGTTATGTAGAGCAAGTTCACATGCCCACTGACTGGTGGAAATTAAGAGTAGAAAAGTACATGTGAATCTCTTCTTGCGTGGATTTGATAACTGTCAGCTTTCTGCAGTCCGGGAGGGCAGGACTGCTTTGTTCTAATGTAGCTTTGAAGTGTAACAAGGTCTGTGTGACAAGTTCCTTAGCAGCTCAAGGAAACTCCTTGGTAACACTCCTTTACTGTACATCACACTTACTTTCATCTGGAGAATGGCAGGAGTATGAACCTACATGAGGATCTTCAGAATCCTCAGTACAAGAGGTTGTGTTTATTTTTTATTAATATGGGTCAGTGAATCACTTTTATGAGAGGTTTTGAAAACAATTCTGCCTGGTACTATGGATGGGTATAGGAAGAAAAAGTAGGCAGTCCTGGAATTTCTTTTAATGAAATGTGATTTTTTTTTTAAAAACTAGTTGGTAAATAAAACCCCAAAAAAACAAGGCCCAAGAACCTAGTGTTAGCATAGCCAGCATCTGTTTTCTTGTGGAGATCTATTGGAGGTCACAGACTCCAGATTACTTGCTCCCTGGTTTTGTGCTCCTTAGTACTAATAACTTCAATGAGTGAAACAAACTACATCATTTTTTCCAAGACAGCTCTAATACTTGTAACTGAGAGATATGCTTACCTTGATGTAACTTAAAGCATTAACTGAAAAGCTGTCAGCTCAAGAAAGTTACCTTCCAAATCTGAAAGGGAGGATAGTTTTCAGCATTCAGGTCACACATATAAACCTATGAGTATCCGTAAAGCACATGCTAGGTTTTGTAGGTTTTTGTCTTAAAATACTGATTCCATCATAAGCTAGGAAAAAAGTCCTATGAAAATGTCAACTCAAGACAGTCTTTGTTTGAATAAACCAAGTCTTAATGCTAATGACTGTCTGATGTGAGGATCTCCACGTAGTAGTTCTAGTTTCTAGTTTGTCATATAGGTGTACAAGATGAGACTCTAGCCCTGAATCTCTGCAAAACAGGAAAAAATTCAGTGCTTCCATTATAACCCTGTGCATTGTCTCTGATCAGTGGTTTCAAGTAAAAGGATTTACTTTGTAGGTTAATGATACAATGTTCTTTCTTTTTGGCTGTTATTTTTGTATCTAAACAGAACAAAAGGTGACCGGGAAGTAGATTGAACTCTATCTTTACTACTTGGAAAAGGTCTAGATAAAGAATTTTGTCCTTGATAATTTCATTTAATTTTCCTTTTTTCCTGCTTTCTTCTGCTTACTTATTCTTTTGCTCTTGACTTAATTTCTTTTGCAATTTTCATCTCATTTGCTTTGGTTTACATTCCTATTAGTTTTTCCCTAATATGTATTCACACAATTAGGACCAGTTTTTAAACACTTCCACTTCTGTGACACTTGATCTAGCATTTTTCAACAGAAGTCCATTTTAATGACTGCAATTGCCTCAAGTCTTCCCAGTGTTGCTCTGATGGTCACAGAATGAATGAAGTACATCTTATACTATTATCTCATATTTTTTTAGCTTTGTTTTCCCACATGTAGTCACTATGCATATTTCACATACATCTGAGAATGGACCATAACACTTGAATTTACTTCAATATGATTCTGTGTCCCAGAGTCAAATTCTGCCTGCCTGCCTTGGCAAAATCACTATTCATCACACAACTTGTTATAAAATAGTGAGATAGCTTAGGTACCCCCTACAGCTGCTGTAAAAAACCTGAAACCTCTCCAGTATATTTTCCCCAGGCTCCTCTTTTCCAGAAAGTATTTCCACAGGTGCTATACCTTCACACATGGGCCAGCACAGATCAGCAAATACAGTTGGTAATTGCAATTGTAAATGGAGGAAATGTATAGAGTTGCTGATTGTGCAGCTGAAGATCTGCCACAGAAAACATCTTTATTGAAAGCAGTAGGACCTGAGTATGTGCCTTGCTGCTCACCAGCAGTTCTGCATGAATTGTCCTTTAAACAGACTGGGACCTGCTTATGTAACATTTTATGTCAAGGGTGCTCAACCATCACTGGCCTGCCTTTTACCCACATCCTGTGTGTGGTGGCCTTCCTCCCCCATGGCTACTTGGGCACATTCTGTTTGCCAAATAAATTGTTCTGATGACTGTAGCCTGTTGTTAACTACTGCCTTTATAGTTTGGATCTATGTGACACAGGTGAGTTTGCTGGAAAGCTGTGGACAGCCACAGGAAGTTTGGTTTACTTTTATATATATATATTTACATATATCCATGTTCAGTAAACTTCCAGGAAGTACACAGAAGGTTCTGTGCATGAGTGTGAGTGATAGGAATGTCAGGGGAGGGCAGAGGGAAACCACGTGTGGCCCTTTGCTGTCACAAGGTGAGCTAAAGTACTGAAATGGTGTGCATACAGCTTTTTAGTTGGTTGGGGTTTCTTTGGGTTTTTTGTTTGTTTGTCTGAAATTAATGCTTCTATCCCCAAGTGGCAGTCAACAAGTCAAGAGTTAGCTATCATGTATCTTGGGAAACTTTGTACTCTTGGAATAGATAGGCTTTCCACATGAGATAATGTATCTGCGATAGTCTCAGTTCTCATTCTGTTTCAGACATAGCCTCATGTAGAAAATGGCAAGGTTATTGTAGCAAACACAGACCCTGAGAACCGGTTATACCTTCTGGGAATGTACATATTGACAGAAGTACTCAAGGTAGCTTGAGCTTGTGTGGCTGACTAAAGTGAAAATCTAACCAGACCTTGTGTGTACTTGAGTGATAACTGCCTGATGGTGCTTGTGAGGTTGAAAGGACTATGTGGAACTATTCATCTCTCAGTGAGAGAAAAAGGTGGTTCTGCATGTACTTGAAAACATCAAAACTAGGACATTCTCTTTAAATGGAGATAAGTTGCAATTGTAAATTTTCTTGACATTATCTGAGATGGTCGAGGCACGATGATATGATGGAGTTTCCTCCAGGATTAAGAGTATGGATTTCCTAGGTCTGTGCTCTGTTGGAATACTTAGCTTGATGATAGTTTCTGTTAAAACCAACCCCTCTAAAAACCAAAAATCAAAGCCAACAACCCTCCCCCAGAAAACCCCAAACAAAAAACCAAATCCTTTAATGTATATGTACCATTTTGTTTTGGCAGTTTCAATAGATGTTGCAGAATAGCTGCCTTTCTGTAATGGAATCTCCATGCATATAACTATGAAAAAAACTGTTATGCATATTTTTAGTTGACTTGTCTAGCTTGTCCACTGTGAATTGTATATAAAGGTAAAAATAATTAAGTGGCCTCTTTCTCTTCCTTACACTCCAATGAATCTTGTTAATTGCCATGAACCTCTGATCTTTCCAGCTTGCTTTGAGATTGTTATTGCAACATTCTCTGAAGTTCTCTGCTATTTAACCCGTCTCTTTTTGTTACAAATTGTATTTAGAAACTCCTGAAATACTGTTTTCATTAGGTTTCAGCCAGATTTTCTTGCCTAGAATAGCTTTACAAAGTGATGTTCAGGGTACCTATTGCCAGGTTTTATATTTCCTTCTTTCCTCTATATGTTATTTTTTCCTGAGTGAAAGTAACTTGGCAGTGAGGACACTGGATCCAGTGCTGTGGTTATCAGTATGGTTATATAAGGTGTGATCTAAACATACAAATAGATAAGATTTCTTTAGGCATTTACATGGAACTTAAATTTCAGTCTGTAAATAGGTAATTTTATTTAACCAGTTATTAGATGACTTTGCAGACCTGGATGCTTCCAAACTTAGGTGAATGTCCCATCAATTCTTTTCAAGATGTGATTAAGCATACTAAAGATGTGATTACTGTCAACTTACAAAATCTTAACATCACAGAATTTGTAAAGAGATGTAGTTAGATAACAGTCAAACTTACGATGGAAGTTTTTTTTTTTCCTATAACTTTTAGCATTTTATTCTCTTTCTAAGAACTTCAAACATAATGTTGCTTTCAATCACTTCCAGTAAGGCTTTAGATATTTCTTCCTGTGACTTAGGTGGTGTATTATTTATGATTGAATTGCTATTTTCTTATTTCTATTATATTAGCTGTGGTCTTAAGATATTAGCTTGCAACCACTAGCTGTTTTTTGTGTTTCTAGCTGAATTATCTTCTAGTAGAAATGCTCCTTCCGGATGTTGGCAGTGTACCATGATCAGATAGCCTCTAATACTTCTTTCTTTAGTGAAATAATTAAGCTATGCTGCTTAAGTCTTTAATTAGAAAACATAACAGTGAAGCAGAAAGAAAAAGGTGAAGGACTTCTCACATGATTCAAGAGCTCTGAATAAACACAAGAGGGAGGAATGGAAGAGAGGAAGAGAATAATAGAAAAGGAAGGGATTTTGTAATTTACTTTGACCATTAAAGTGCTCTTGCTGTAAACTTACTTGCAGGTTTTTAAGTTGAGTTGAGAAGCCATACCTTGAGGACGTGAAAAGTACTTGAGCATGGGAATAGAGCTTACCTGAAGGGGAATCTGCTGATTAAGAGTCATGTTTTCCAGAACTTCAGTTGTTCTTTTAGAGTTTTTATGAAACCTTTTCAATTGTGCTGTTGGGCATATTAATTCCTCATTTATGAAACCTGCTGTATCTCCCTTATGTTTTCCATGCATTCTGTGAAGTTGCTATTATACACAAAGATGTAACTTGTGTATGGGCCATGGTGCATTCTTTAACCATAATTTCTGCAGTATTTATTTCTATTGCTTTTGTAAGAGAGAAAATACATTGGTTAAGACTATACAGTTTTAAACCACTTTAAACCATGAAGCCATACCATATATAGTGAAGTAGCTGTGTTGATTCACTGAACCTTGATGTAATATAAAGTGTTTAACTCATCCATAGTATTTTAAATCCAAAAAAAATATAATTATAATTCTCTTATGGTTTTCTCATAAATTTCCTCAAATCTATGCATATGCATAGTCCTTGGTAGCACTCTTTCTTTGGACCACTTATTTATGATGTGCAAGAGACCGTTTTCAGTTTTGTATTCCACTTCTGCTGAAGAGGTCTTTTAAATTTACTTTTATCTCTTTACCTGAGAACAGAAATAGAACGTTACAGATGGATTTCTGGTTAGATGATTTGAGAGGCTGTAGTGGGTTGACCCTGGCTAGATACTAAGTACCCACTAAAGCCACTCTCACTCCTCTCTGCAACTAGACAGAGGAGAAAAAAATATAAAAAAGGGTTCATGAATTGACATAAGAACTGGAAGAGATCATTTGCTGATCACTGTCATGGGCAAAACAGACTCAAAGTGGGGTTATTAATTACATTTATTACTAATAGAATCAGAGCAGGAGAATGAGAAGAAAAATAAATCTTAAAAACACCCTCTACCTCTCTTTCCTTCCAACTTCTGTCTCTTTCCCCTTAGTGGCTCAGGGAGATAGGGAATGTGGGTTACAGTCAGTTCATCAGAGGTTGTTCCTGCTGCTGCTCAGGGAGAGGAGTCTTTACCCTGCTCTGACCTGGGGTCCCTCCCATGGGAGACAGTCCTCCATGAACTTCTCCAGTGTGAGTTCATCCCATGGGCAATAATTCTTCACAAACTGCTGTACTGTGGGTCACTTTTCCATGGTATGCAATCATTCAGGAACAGGCTGCTCCAACATGGGTCCCCCACAGGGCCACAGGTCCAACCAGGAAAACCTGCTCCAGCATGGGCTCCTCTCTCCCAAGGTCAGCAGGTCCCTGCCAGACCCCTGTTCCATCATGGGTCTCCCACGGGGTCACAGCCTCCTTCAGGCATCCATCAGCTCCAGCATGGGCTCCTTCACAGGCTGCAGGTGGATCTCTGCACCCTGGTTATCCTCCATTGGCTGCAGGGGCACAGCTGCCTCACCCTCACCATGGTGTGCACCATGGGCTGCAGGGGAACCTCAGCTCCAGCACCTGGGGCACCTTCTCCCCCTCCTGCGCTGACCTTGGTGTCTGCATTGTTGTTCACATGTTCATTCACCCTGCTCTTCTCAGCCTGCAATTTTCATCTGCCCAACAACTTTTTTTTTTCTCCTTCTTAAATATGTTACCACAGAGGCATTACTGTCATTCCTGATTGGCTCAGCCTTGGCCAACAGCAGGTTCATCCTGGAGCCGGCTGGCGTTGGATATATCAGACATGTGGGAAGCTTCTGGAAGCTTCTCACAGAAGCCACCCCTGTAGCCCCCCCACTACCGTTCAGTTCATCTTTTCCAATAGAAGTCTGATATTCTATTATGGAAGTTGAGTTTAGTTTAAAATGTAACTCTATCCTTTTTAGTTCTGGACTACTATTATAATCTGTGTGTTCTTTGTAAAATCCAGAAGTCTGTTTATTGGAAAAGCCATGGAAGAAACAAATTCAGAATATCTGCTCAACCTGTTTGAAAGAATAGAATGGAAATAAAATGTATGCATGAAATAAAGCAGTAGCAATAAAGTTCTTACTTAAATCTAGAAGAACGTGCTTTAAATGTCTGTTGTCTAGAAACAGGGTTTATAGTATGTCAGGAGAAAAGAATTAATTAGCTTGTTAGTGTTGACCAGTAGTGTGGGGTCAAATTTATTATGTTTTGTTTAATGGGACTTTAATAGTATATGTAATAAACACTTAAATCTTAGTGGCAAATATTGATGCTTTGTCCCTGAGTGACATGCTCTTGTCTGTCCCTGTAATTTTTCCCAAAGGTTGCACTGACAAGCTGTGTCATGTCTGTTTTCCTGAGGCCCTTTCCAAGGAGACACATGGTGTTCTCAGTACACTCGCTCTGCTGTCCTCTACAAATCGCATGCCCTGGAAACACTGGATGTGAGAAGGCTAAACTGAATGTAAAAAGGATCTGGCATGAAGAATACTTGCAAAGAATTTAAATGAAGCTGAATGGAAAAAGTGCTTCTATGAGTTAGATTTAAACTGTTAGATTTAGATGTTACATCTAACTCTATGAGTTAGATTTAAAAAGTCTTGAAATGAAAATACTATTTAGCTCTGTGGTGCAGAGGATCCGTTCATGCTGTGTTTGCAGTATCTTTAATAATGTTATGTATCAGGCAAGATTACAGATATTCTGACACATACCTGAAGCCTAATAGACTGTTAAACAAAGAAAACTGGTAACTGCTTAGAAGGATCCCAAATTCGAGGGATATTACAATTCCAGTAAAATACCCTGGCCACTAAGGTAGTCTGCAGCACTTTTTAAAAGACTTAGGTTTCTTTCTAAAACAACCTACTTTCTCTTCTCATTTATCCTTCTCTGCCACTCTCTATAACCTGGAGTTTCAAGGTTGACATGAACACTTAATCTCTTAAAGCATATTACACAGATTATTGCTATTATCTTATTGGTCAACATACCTCACTGGCAAAAGATCTGCCAGGATGCAGTACAACTACTCACTCAAGATGCTTAACGGACTTAAGTGAGGAAGTTACTAAAAACGTCTGAAAATAATTAAATGAAATTCTTGCATGTGTTTTCCTCCTCATGGTCTCCTGAAGTCAAGTTTTTAAGCCATAGGAAACTATAAATTTGGTTGGAAGTGCAGTGAGAAAGAAGTGATTCTGTTTCAGGATTTCATAATTAAAAGGATTATGGGGCAGGGCGGTTGTGTATGTGCCAGTGCTTTTGTTAGTAATCAAGTTCATTTGGTTCCCATTACATAGCTACCCATGTGTGTCTGAGATGGGCGGGGGTGTGTGTGTTGGGGGAATCAAGGAGAAAAACACTTTAATGTCATTGTCATCTTTGAATTCCTAGTACTCATTTCAAAGTCTTTAAAAAGAGTATCAGGTTAACATTGTTTCTAATCTATGAGGAAAATTCAATTTTAGAAGAAAAATATTTTATAAATTATGTTAAGGACAGAAGGCAACAAATCAGTCCAGAATTTAGACCACACTCAAATTATGAAGTTCTTGATGGCCTCTGCTCTCCTTTGCAGAGTTCCCAACTGGTCCTGCTTTGTTATACCTAGTTTCACTTTATTTTTGTGATCCCCTTTGTTTTATTAACTCTATATAGTGATTACCTGTGATCCTTTGTTAATATGCAAGTTAGTCTGAGTTACCCTGGTGGGACAAGTCTCAGAAAGCAAACTTCTCTTACCTTATCTTCCACCTTCCATCTTCAGTGTCCACTGAGGTTTCCTCTGTCTCACATGTAAATGTATTATCATTAACTTCAAAATATTATCATAAATAATTTTTATGTCAATGAAGTTTATTTTTATATCGGTATTTTTATGGAAAATAAATGAATTGCTTCTCTTACTTTCAGATGGGCACCTTTAAGGCACATGATGGTGAATATATTTTAGAACCTCTGATGAAAGCAGATGGAGGTGAACATGAAGATGAACATAACAAACCACATCTTATATACAGACATGAAGAACTTAAAAAAAAATATCAGAAATCCCACAAACCTTATGAGGTTTCAGGTATAGTCATACTTTAAATTTCTTTGTGACTTTTTCAAATGTCAGATTTTTTTTTTTAAAGTGGCAAGATTTAATGTCATAAATAATATTTCTCCAGATTGTTCCATTTGAACCTACACATTTCTTTCACATAGGCTTGACAGCTCTTCCTTTTGTTTTGTGTCAGTGGCTAATTCAAAAGTAGGACAGAATGCGCAAGTAAAAAAAAAAAGATGATATTTCAAGAACTTCTCTGTGAGTTTGATTTTTTACGTATGGGACAATGTAGGTGTAAGAGTAGATCCATGGGAATTGTTTCTTGTATTCACAAAAGATAATGAGCTTATTATAAGTCTAACAGATAATACAGGATATCTGTCTTCCTTAATAATGGAAAAATCTAATATTACCCATTCATGTAGATTTTTGTCCTTACGAGTATTTTAATAATGTATTCATGCTACATTTTAATAATACTTAGTTTTATTGAAAATAGAGTGGAGTAATTTACAAGCACATTATTAGGATATGTGACAAGGGAATGACTGTACTTTCACAGATTCACAGCATATAGGTTAATCACAATCATGGCCCTCTGATTATTACCCACTTCTGGTTTCCAGGTTGGTAATGATGAGGTTTAGAGGTCCTAGGGCAATCAAAAAGGACTGCAGGGCACTGGGACAACTAGTTGAAGGGACAGGATCACAGGTGGTGTTTTCCACCATCCCTTAGGTAGCAGGGAAGAATGCTGAAAGAAATGGGAGAACCCACCTGATGAACAAGTGGCTTAAAGACTGATGCCATCCTAGGGATTTTGGCTTTTTTGATCGTGAGGTGGTTTGCCTAGCACCAGGCTGGAGACAGATGAGGTTCACCTGTCTAAAAGGGGAAAAGGGTTCTAGCCCGTGAGTTGGCAGGGCTGATTGAGAGGTATTTAAACTAGGTTTAGAGGGGGAAGGTGGTAAGACTAGGCTTACTAGAGATGAACCTGGGGATGCCAAGCCTGTGCTGGGGGTGAAATCAATAGCCCAGCTGAAGTGCATCTACACCAGTGCGCAGGGTATAGGAAACAAAGAGGAGGACCTGAACGTCTTTGTGCAGCAGGAAAGCTATGATGTAGTCGCCATCACAGAAACATGGTGGGATGACTCACGTGACTGAAGTGTTGCCATGAATGGCTATAAGCTCTTCAGAAAGGACAGGTGAGGAAGGAGAGGCAGTGGGCTGGCTCTGTACATTAGGGAGTGTTTTGACTGTGTAGAGCTCAAGGATAATGATGATAAGGTTGAGTGCCGATGAGTAAGAATCAGGGGAAGAATAACAATGCAGAAATCCTGGTGAAGGTCTGTTGTAGATCACCCAACCAGGATGAAGAAACAGATAAAATATTCTGTAAGCTGCTGGCTGACATTTCATGAAACAGAAACTCACCATGGAGAGGAGGCAGTCTAGGACGTTCCTGGAATGTGTGGAAGATAACTTCCTGGCACAGCAGGTGAGTGAGCCCACCAGGGGTGATGTCCTCCTAGACCTGTTTATGAACAGAGAAGGGCTGATGAGAGATGTGGTGGTCAGAGGCTGTCTTGGGCATAGTGACCATGAGATTTGAGTTTTTGATTCTTGGTGAAATAAGGAATGGGGTCAACAAAACTTCTACCTTGGATTTCTAGAGGGAGGATTTCGGCCTGTTCAGGACACTGAGACATATTCTTTGGCAGCTACTTTTTAAGAAGGAAATCTAGCTTCCAGAAAGGCAGTGGAGATTTCTTCAGAGGGTTGTAAAGTGTATAGTTAGCTGCGTAAGTTCTGAAGAGTAGTGACAATTCAGGTATGCTTCTAAGTTAAGGATTTTTATGTGAACTGTTGCTAAGGTGATTCTGAAAAATGCATGGATTTTATGTATCAGGCATCAGAAGCCTCTGGTGGCTGGACTATACAGCATTATTGGAAGTATTGCAGTACTTAGTTTGGAGATATCTGAGATTGCATATTTCCTTTAGAACCTGATCCTACATAATGAATATTTACAAAGATGTCAAGGAAGTCACTGAATGTTTTTGATGGGTACTTGTGTATGAAGTAAACTCTATATTTATTTAAATATGTTACATAAATTTAAAAGTCAATAGGGACTTAAATTCAGGAGTTGGACCTAGTTTGTTTTGTTTTTTTCCACTGGTGCCAAAAGTTTGTGTGTAAAAATATGTTTTGTTTAACTAACTTGCTTCCTTTGTTGTACTGCTTAAGTTGTAGTGCTTTTCTCCTTCCAGCCTGCCTGTTTGGATTATACCGCATTCTAGGAACTACAAAATACTCCTGCCTTGTAACTAGTTTTTAACAAAGAATCCATTTATGTTAGAGCTGTATGAAAATGTAAAAGACATCTAATTTGATGTTCCTATTACAGTCTTCTGTGTTTCATATAATTTTCTTTTTAGTTCTTGCACTGTTTCTCTTGGAAATAAGATCATAAATATAACTTTACTTTGTGTTTTGGGAAGCCCTTTGCTTCTTTACGTTTAGAAACTGCATTTAACAGTAAATCTTTTTTGCTTTGCAGATAAAGAGTTGAAGAAGAGCACTTTATTACATTCAACCTTCAGCAGTTTAAATGAAGAGAGCAGTGTTTTACAGAAGTCTCTCGGTTTAAAGTATGGTTTAAATAACCTCTCTATAGAGGATGGTGGCAATCCACATTCCAGGAAAAAGCGTTTTCTTTCCTATCCAAGATATGTAGAAGTGATGGTTACAGCTGACGTCAAAATGGTTCAGCACCATGGGCAGAATTTACAGCACTACATACTAACACTGATGTCAATAGTAAGTAAACTCTGGTTCTTAAGTATTAGCAATTTCAATTATTTCTATTCAGTTGTTCTCTTTTCTACAACTGTCCTGTCTTCTGGTTTGACCAAATTTTGTATCAAAAGAAAGAGATTCTATAAACATAAATTAAAAACTAGGGCCAAAATTTCTGATTGTGGATCTTTTCAGTTTAATGCAGTGTAAGGTGTCTAAGTGAAATGATGTGACTGATTTCCTGATTTTCTGATTTTCTGTTGCTTTAGAAGAATTCTTAAGCTTCAGTGAGTCAAATGTATGGATTAATTACAGCAGACAGATGTTAAAATGCATTGGGGAAAAAAATGCTTGGTTATAGTAATCCTAGTTTTTCAAGTTTTCAAGTAATTTCAGATTAATATGGGTCAGACTTTGAGTTGGCATCATTTGTTTGTGATCTTTCTGTAGTAAATTCTTTTTTGAAACAAAAGTCTTTACTTGTATTGATTCAGAATATGGTGCAATAAGCTTTGTATAATCAAAAATTTACCATGACATCTGTTGAATCATGGAAAAGCCATGCTAACATATTCTACATTGTAATTGTTTCTAGATTTCTGTCCTTATATCTATTCAAGAAGCTTAATTTATATGAAACTGCATCTACCTTGGGGCTTGCAAATTAAAGCACATGCCATATAGGTATCTATAGAGACATCTGTGTTATAGACAGCTATTCACTTGACCAGTCATAGACATCTACTTTTCGATCAATTAATTTACTTCATAGAAGTGCCCAGTGCCATTTAAGAAGCATAGGTCATCTGGGTTGGCCTGAGCTGCTTCACAAAACTCAGAATCACAGGATATGCTGAGTTGGAAGGGACCCACAAGGATCATCGAGTCCAGCCCTTAGCCCTGCACAGGGCCATCCCCAAGAGTCACATCATGTGCTTGAGAGTATGATCCAATCTTCGTTACCCTCCTTTGGACACTCTTTAATAGCTTAATATCTTTCTTATATTGTGGTGCCCAAAACTGCACACAATATCCAAGGTGAGGTCTCACCAGTGCAGAGCAGAGCGGGACAATCTCCTCCCTCGACTTTGATGCCAGCTTCAATTCTGAGCATTGGCTGCATAAGTTTTCTCCCTACAGCAGCAAGCAGCATCTCTGAATTCTTACCATGTCACTAGACCTTGCTTCCATTGGGCATACACCTTCCTTTTTTGCCTTATTTCCAAGAGAAGATCCAAGCTGGCCCTCTGCCTTGCCTGCTTGACTTCTGACATTTGGGAATTGCCTGCTCCTATGTCCTTAGGAGGTGATTTTTGAAAAGGGACCAGCACTTATGGATGCCAGCACCTGCACAAACATCTTCCCAGGGGACCTTACTTACTAACTCTCTGAGCAATCTGAAGTCTGCTCTCCTCATGTCAGAGCTGAGATTTTGCTGACACTTTTACTTCTGTCAACAGAGATTTTAAACTCGATCATTTCATGGTCATTGTGACCAAGACAGCCACTAATTTCCACTTTGTTCACAAGATCCACTCTGTTGACAAGCAGCAGATCAAGGAGGGCACCTTTCCAAGTCGGCTCCCTTAGGACCTGTGTCATAAAGTTGTCATTCAGGTTTTTTAGGCATCTTCTGACCCAGGTTGTACCAGCTGTGTTATGCTCCCAGTTAATTTCTGGCAAGTTGAAGTCCCACATAAGGACAAGGGCAGTTGACTTGGAAGTGTCTCTTAGTTCCTCAGAGAATAATTTGTTTGTGTGATTGTCCTGGATGAGAGGTCTGTATCAGACTCCCACAGTGACATCTTTCATTATTTGTTTGCCCCTTGATTCTTACCCAGAGGCTCTCAACTGTGCCAGTGCCAGCTCTGAGCTCCATACATTCTAACCTCTCTATTACAGAAAGTGCCACCCCTCTGCCCCTTCTACCCTGCCTATACCTCCCGAAGAGCTTGTAACCATCAGCAGGACACTCCAGTCACAGGTCTTATCCCAATAGGTTTCACTTATGCCAATGATGTCAAATCTCTGCAAGTCTCCTGTAAATGGTGAGTCATAACTGCCAGTTGTGTATAGGTGTCCCATAACCTATAGCATGTGAAGGGATGCTGGATAATACGCAGTTAGACAACTAAACTGAATTCTGCTCACTCTAATATCTGTATATCCAGCTGATGGCAGTAGAGGTGCTCTCGTCTATTACACACATGATGTAGGCAAATGTAGAAGATGGAGTTTCCTTTTATTGGTTTATAAAAGAAATAATGGTATTTTAAGGAGATCAGCATACTTTATTTGATTAGGTCTTTTGAATTTTTCTACTTCTAGTGGTGTGAAAGTCTGAAAGTTCATATATTACAAAAAAAAAAAAACCACCAGTGCTGAAAGTTGTTTTTTTTCTCTTTAACTTATAGTACAGACCCAACTTGGGGTTCTTTTAGAACAAGTGATCCCAAAGATGCCATTTTTATAGAGACATTTTTAATAAAGACCTGTTCTAAGAAACAAAGTGGTCAAAACATTATTTTAAAATGTAAGCTGTTTTTTACAGAAGTTTACAATGAGATGAAATAGAACATTTATGTTATCATTTTCATAAGGTGGTGTTGTGGTTATAGGTAGTGTAATTACTGGATTTTTTTTTTAAGATCAAAACATTGTTCCTGCATCTGTAGCTGTTGTTCATTCAACTACAACTCCTTACACTGCAATGTTTCTAAAGTCTCTTTACTTACATAATTGAACTTCTAGGTAAATAAGAGAAGCATTGTATAATTGCTGCTTTAGAGAATCAATATATGAACAAGCATTATACTCTAGTCTTGTAATAATTCTGTAACTTTTAAGGTTATTCAGTTTTGGCTTGGATTTTAAAGAAACCTAAAAACTTTAAGCATATAAATCCCATTAAATTTTAATGAAACTTAGACATCTAGCTCCCAGAAGAACCTTTGAAATCCTGGCCCATTTTTCTGTTATTTTCTTTGGGTTTTTTTATCAGCAACAAAGCCACCAAAGTAAACTTGCTGCTGTTTTGTGAGTGGAAAATAAGAACTGAAATATACTGCTAAATATTTTTAGGGTTTTAAGTGTCTTGTCACTCATCCAATTCAACCTGAAAAGGCTTAACTCTCAGCATGCGAGTAATCCCATTGAACTGGAACTGGAATGCATTTTCCAATTTCTTTAAAGTTGCATAAATGTTGGCAGTATAAGTATTCACATTATTTATACTATGTCTTGGAAATACTTACTGGTTCTGATTGAAATACGTAATTCAAAAGACATGCAATACCTTTGCCATAGAAATTTGTTAAAAAATTTGTACTGAAATACAGTAAAGGGTGGTATTATTTAACGTGAAATTCTAAATAAAATAATAAAGAATTCTGTGATTGCTTAACTTGCACTGTTTTTTATTATTTCTCCAAGTGTTGTATCATCAGAACAGGCAGTAAGCACTGCCTTAATAGATTTAGTAACTGGAAGACTTTAAGATTAAGATTATCTTCAGGAAGTTCAAGGCCCCTAACATGAAGGCTTGATCTTAGCAACTGAAGTAATTAATTAAGACACTGGAGTTTACTATAAAAGCATCAAAACCAAACTCCAATCTGGTTTCATGAGACATTTTGAGGTACTATCCTCATTTTCTGTATAAAGTAGCTGATTATTGGCATCCATTTAAGTACTGTACTGCTTATGTAGTTAGTTTGGTACTAAAAAACGACTTGGTCTGTTCTTAGTCTGTTTGCAGCAAGAACTTTGTAATCTTGCCTTTTTGAAAAGAAATCATGACGTGTAAAACTACCTGTGGTAGGGCTGTGGTGGCCAACTCAGATCATGAACTCGGCTGACTGCCTAGTCACGTGAGTGCTAAGATTGGAGCATGGGTGAGGTGCAGCCATGCATTCAAGGAGAGGATTGAGACAGCATCAATTTAGATCATCTAACATGCAGTGAGACTGTGGAATCATAAAAAGGTGTAATATCATGGTAAAATAGTACTATTATGATATGGTGTTAAAAGCTGGTGGGTTTGATTTTCATCAAGGCAGGTTCCTGACTTGGACTGCACATAAATGACCTTGACTGTCCGTTGTTTTGTTCATTGTGTAGTCTTTCAGATCTGTGCAAATGATGAATGATGATGGTTATCTGTCACAATGGGAAAAAAGTATAAACAAGGCTACAACTAGAAAAAATCTTACCTGTTACTCACTACCTCACTGCCCCCATCATTAAAAACAGCCCAATGATTTTGTCCTAATATATATGGAGTGAATTTTAATAATGTTCTTATGTTTTCTTTACAGGTCATACTATGGGAAAACATAGATGCATACTAGCATTTAAGAATATTTGGCATTACTGATTCTGCCTTATAGTCACAATTTAAAAATAGGCGTTAGAATTGAATAATTTGTAGGTTAATAATATAATTTATATGACTAGCATCTGAAAGGCAATGAATATTGTTACATTTAAAATTTAGACATGAGTACATTGTTCCTTGCATCTGCTACTTGGACTACTAAGGTTCTATATTACCCCTTTTTCTCTCAGATTAGTGTATTAGTACTAATGCTACAGGAATGTTCTGTGCTTTTTGTCTCTCATACAGTAAAATCTAGAAATCCAGCACAAGGCATTTATTCCTTGGCTTAGGCTCTATACCTTATTATGTTTCTTCTGTGCATTATAAAACCACATGATCTTGTGTATTTGACATGGTTAAAATGAAAGTGGGTATTTGTTTATGCACCAATGACTATACATAACAGAAAGCAATTATTTTCAAAGCATTTTTCATATAGAATTCTCTGAGATAGACTTCTTGTTTATCTTGGTATATGGGTATCTATGTGAGTATAAAAAATGTCTACTATTTTTTAAATTGTGACTGTCCTTCTGCTCCAACTCCAGGGTGCCTGTATATAAAATGTCATAATGATACATCACTACATCTTGAGGTCCATCAGATAATACAGAGGTGATAGTGTTCCCAGGTAGCTAAGAAAGCCAATGGCATCCTGTCTGGTGTTAGAAATAATGTTGCCAACAGGACTAGGAAAGTTACTGTCCCCTTGCACTTGGCACTGGTGAGGCTGCACCTCAAGCATTGTGTTCAGTTTTGGTTCCCTCACTACAATAAAGTCATTAAAGTGCTGGAGTGTGTCCAGAGAAAGGCAGGAAGGCTGGTGAAGGATTTGGAGCACAAGTCTAATGAGAAGCAGCTGAGGGAGGTGCAGTGCTTTTTTTTTCCTGGAAGAAAGGAGGCTCAGGGAGACCTTATCACTTTCCACAGCTACCTAAAAGGAGGTTATATTGAGTTGGGGGTCAGTCCTGTCTCCCAAGTAACAAGCAACAGGACCAGAGAACATGTTCTCAGGCTGCATCAGGGAAAGCTTAGGAAAAATGTCTTAATAGAAAGGGTTGTAAAGCACTGGAACCAGCTGCTTGGGAAACAGTAGAGTCACCATACCTAGTAGTAGCTTAGCGACAGGGTTTCCTGGTGGACTTGACAGTATTAGGTTAATGGTTGAACTCAATGATCCTAAGGAACTTTTCCTACCTGAGTGATTCTATGAAGTTTTGCAGTATGTAGGGAGGCACATACTTGCCCACCTTTACACTTCACTGCTGTTAGTACTATTTAACCTAGGTGCTAGTGGTTGTTGTTGATTAGATATCTGATGATTAGACAAGTACTTGTCTCTGACTTGCTTCTGAATAGTACACTGTTCAAGGACTATTTCTAAGGTGAAGCCTTGGTACTTTTTGATTATGACAAAGGTCTTGTTCTGAGCTATTTGGGACCCTCTCATGAATAACGAGCCAAGCAACACTCATGTCTTTCTCTGAGTAGCTTCTAGTGGCTAGAGATGCCTGGCTATGGTTGTATCTTGTGAAATGATCTTGTGAGGTAGTCTCTTTCAGATACTGAAAGGAAGTATTGATATTGATATCTGAGCTGTATGTGATGGCATTTGATATGATCTGATTATAACTGTGGTGCATATTTTCATCAAACAGTTGTAGATGGTGATGAGCATGACTAAGTCATTGTTTGCTGAGTTATTGCAATATTAAAGGGATATCTTTGCACCCATCTCAGTCACAAGAAAGAGCATAGGCATTCCTGACAAGTTGTTGTGGTTTCAGCCCAGCCAGCAACCAATCCCCACTCAGCTACTCACTCATGCCCCCACCAGGATCAGGGAGAGAGTTGGAAGGATAAAAGCTAGAAAATTCATGGGTTAAGATAAAGAGAGTTTAATAGGGAAACCAGAAGCCACACACACAAGCAAAGCAAGACAAGGAATTAATTCCCTGCTTCCCATGGGCAGGCAGGTCTTCAGCCATCCCCAGGAGAACAGGGCCCCACCATATGTAACATTTACTTGGGAAGACAAACACCTATCAATCCAAATCTCTTCTTCCTCCTTCTTCCCCCCCTTCCTGCTTTATATCCTGAGCATGATGTCATATGGTATGGAATTTTTTTCTTTGCTCAGTTTGAGTCACCTGACCCAGCACCTCCAAACACCTTGCCAGCATGGTGCTGTGAAAAGCAGGAAAGGCCTTGGCTCTGTGTAAGCCCTGCTCAGCAATAACAAAAACATCTGTATGTTATCAGCTCTGTGTTCAGCACAAATCCAAAACACAGCCCCATACCTGTCATTTTGAAGAAAATTAGTTCTACCCCAGCCAAAACCAGCACACAGGGTGACTAAGCCTTTAAAAGGGATTTATTCTTTCTTTATGCCTTCACTAAAGCATTCTACTAGGTGTCATGTGGAATCTCTACCTGGTTAACTCAAGGGATAGTAGATTGAAGATGACTTGGATGCGGGGACAGGAGATGACCTAAAACTCTTAGTGGAAAAAATGGTAACTCTGAGACATATAGGTATACTTGTGCAAGTTTGCATGAGAAGTCTCTTCTAGCATTAGGTTCCACTGGTGGAAGCCAGTTTAGTACAGAAATATGCACAGGATAGAGTAAGAGCAACACCAGCAGAAATGACGCAGCTCTTTCTCATTCAGTGAAGCAATGACTTCAGACTCATGACTTCAGACAATTTTGTGTTCTTATGAAATATATGACAGAATAAGGGTATGACAGTGGAACAGGTGAAGGAGAAATCTCCCAGATCCTGGAGAAATCTCATGGATCCTGGATATCTTACATCCTTTCAGCACTACAGTGATAAATAAGAGATAATTGGAGCCTGCAAAAGGCATGTGAGCTATGAAGTGATACCTGTTTCTTCCAAAGAATATGAAAGTCTGTATTTTCCTGGTATCATGGTTGTGTGTAAAAGACAAGAGGAAAAAGAAAAAGAGGCCTTGTGATACAACATTTAGGGGGAAAAACAAAAAGGGAAAAAAGTTGCTGAAGAAGTCAAATTGGTTTTGGGTGTATCATTTATTTATCTTCCAGCCTCTAGGCATACTTGCTTGTTTATTAATCCCTTTTCTAAAAAGGGTATTTTTCCATTATTCACAGTCACACTTTAATGGACAGTTACAACAGGGATGTCAAGAGAAACTAAACTTTATGACCAAGTTACTTCCAGTCAACTGGCAGCCACAGCTGTGATGATGACAAGGTTTGTCTTAATGTTTGAGAATTCCGTGAAAGTAAAAGCTGTGATCCTTCCACCAAAAGCTAACTAGTTTCATTTATATATTTTTTCCCCTTCTTTGTTGCTGTGCAGTCAGAACTCTTCTGTGGTGTGGATGCTGGTTTTAAGAGTCTGAAAAATCTTGAAACTAATTTCACTTTGTCTTAGCTATTACCTCCTACTTTTGTGAAACCTCTATTTAGATCAGTGTAAAGCAAGTAGATCTGGAAATTGTAAAGAAATGGTGTATTCTATTAAATTCTTATCACATTTCATCATCCCTTTTCATGAATACTTCCAATAAGAGATGATGGAGAGAGGTATCTTTAGAATACAGGAGCAGGGAGTACTTATCCCTTGATTTTTTTCACTGAAAATAAGAATCTCATATTCCAGATCTTTGATAGTTCTGTGCATTGATCTGTCATTTCAAGTCTTAGTTGATTACTTTAAGTCTGCATAGCACTCTAGGTTGGTGGTTTGGTTTGTGGTTATCAACTGTCAGGATTTTTCTCTTCACATATGTTCAGCCAGCTTGAGAATATACCTTTGTATATAGTAATATAGTAATATAGTAATATAGTAATATAGTAATATAGTAATTAGATATAGTATATAGTAATATAGTAATATAGTAATTAGAGTTGGATCAGGGGTTGGACTTGATGATCTTGGAGGTCTTTTCCAACCCAATCTATTCTATGATTCTATGATTCTATGATTTGGTGTTAAGGGCAACTAGTTATCAGCAGTCTTGCTCTTCGATCTTTCGAAAGCAGTGGTAATGACTAAATGTTTGGAGGTCATGAAAGTGCCCATGAGGCAAAGAATCCATACTTTGACTCAAATGTAGGATTAATGAAAGCAGTGTTACTTTTACATTTAGCATTAACTTGTCTCCAGTATGAGAGAAAGCATGCTTCAGAATTTGGCAAGAGCCTCTGGCACCTACATGACATTATTTCAGTCCTCAGCTCATCTCCAGATATAACCAGTGGATAATTCAGATGGTGTGTATAGATATGGTGTTGAAAGTCTTGCAACAGATTCTCTTCAGGTGTGCAATGAGATATTCTTTTCTTACATACTTATTCCATCTATGCATCTCCTTGAGATATGAGTAGCTAGTACTGGGTTTTGAAGATATACTTTTGCACAAATATTTTAAATGGACATAGTGTCAACAGACAGGAAGAAGGACTGTTAACTGTGTTTTGTGTTGGTTTCTTTGCCTCCTCTGTGTTTTCAGATTTTGTGAGCAGGATAACCTCATCAGACAGCACAGCAGTAACAGATTTTTGTCAAGGGACTCTTTAATGTACGTGAGGGGACATACATAAACTACTATACAACTGCTACTACAGCCGTGAACTTGAACTCCTAAGTTTTAATCTCAAGAAGGCTTCAGCTTGGACTCCTTGCCTGGATCATTCTAATCACCCAGGATCAGAAATGAGTCTTCTTCTCACATATTATGTATGGTACAGGAGGCCTTTAAGAAACTCAGAGCTAATGTTCCACTGAAGGTTAATAGTCACAGTTTAGGCACTCAGGTATTATTTGGTGTTAGCTGAACCTAGTTAAGCCCCCCATTCATTTTTCAATCCCTTTACCTATTCTACCTGATATATACCCTTGCAGTACTGGACAAATCCTGCATTGTTTTTTGTTGACTATGTCACTACCTCAGATGATTGGCATGCTCTTTACTTGACAGCCAGTGAAATGCATGTTTCTTGAGTTTGAGAGCTTTCTGTTCCAAAACCAGGTGTTAACTAGACTGATTTACTAGTTAATTGAAAGATGTTTCTGACTAATCTAGTGGCATTCTATGATGGAGTGATTGCATCATTGGGCAAGGGAGGAGCTACAGATGTCATCTGCCTGGATGTCTGTAAGGCCTTTGATACAGTCCCCACAACATTCTGGCCAGTAAATGGGAAAGTTTTGGGTTTGGTGTGTGGACTGTTAGATGGATAAGACATTGACTGAATGGCCATGTCCTGAGAGTTATTGTTAATGCCTCAGTGTCCAAATGGAAACCAGTAGTGAGTGGTGTCCTTCAAGGGTCCATACTTGCACCAATACTTTTTACTATCTTTGTCAATGACACAGACAGTGGAATTGTGTGCACCCTCAGCAAGTTTGTAGATGACACCAAGATAAGTGATTCAGTTGAGTTGCTTGAGGGAAAGGGTACCACCCAGTGTGACCTTGACAGTCTTGAGAATTGGGCCCATGTGAACCTCATGAAGATCTATAAGGCCAAATGCAACAACTGGGTCGAGTGAAAGAGGTCTCTGTTAACACTATACACATATAATCTTGTATAGGTTTCTACTGCAACAAATTCTCAGTTTTAAGTGGCTCTTGTATCGGTTTAAATGGTAGGAAAGGCAATCCTTGGAACAAGCAACTTCACGTTATAAGCCAAAGATCCTCACAGATCTCATTTCAGGTTCCTCTCTGACATGATTTTGGAATGCCATATGAACCAATCTTCTGTTTATTTGCTAAATAGAAATAAAACTTGAAAGATTTGGGCTGGAATTAATCTCCCTCAGCCTCGTACATCTGAAAATCTTATCTCCTTCTGTAGTAAAGGGATGAAGTAATGAAATAACTTCTTTTACTGTCTTGTATGAAAATATGTATGTCTAAATACATATCTAGATACTCATGTCTACAGAACAGTTCATCCCTTTTCCTTCTCCTCTGACGATTGAAGGATTTTAGACAACTTATTTACTGTTACTTACGTAAGCTGAGATGAATGTGATAATTATGTTCATAACATAACAGTTCATACAGGAACATGGTTTGTGGCGAGGATAAATATCCCTTCTAAGTTTATCAAAGTGGATCTCAAAGTAGAGAACACATAAGGAGCTTGATTGTGGTAAAGTCATTTTGGTAGTAGAAAAATGGTAGTTTATTCCACTCAAGTTCTACCTAAATGGTACTTGAGCATTTCAAGCACTACAGCAAGCATATCCTTTTCTTTGATAAAGGATTCTGAATCTGCCCAAGCCCAATGGATTCAACTCTTCAGTGAGTATTTGAGACACATTCCTTATTCCCACCTCAGAATAATTGGATGCTTGCTGGTTAGTGACCAAGAAAGGAGTCTGTATGGAAAGAAGCAAACAATAGCTGTACTGCTCTGAAATGTGTTTTCCACATGGATTCTGAAACTCTGGCTTCTTCCCCACCCTTATTGAATCCTCTATTTCCAGCTTGTGTATCAACAAAAGAATGAAGGACAGTGCTGTGCGTTGTGCTCTCTCCAGTTTAGAGAAAGGTGGGGCATGAGTTCAGAGCCAGTGCTCTGTCAGTTCCAAGTTTTAGCAAGGTTACTTGATCTCAGGTAAATAGAATTCATATACTACAAGGCTGTAGTTTCACCAGCAACTTGAGCCAGTTCAAGTATAGGTGACTTTTGAAAGAAGTCTGTTCTTCTTCATCTCCTCCTCTGTCAGCACCTGTATTGGAGGAATTGCACCAGGAATGAGATAACACTGATCAGTATAATGTGATTTACAAAAAAATAATAATTTTGCAACTGGATCAGTTCCTTGATCACTTTTGTAGCCTGGCAGCCTTAACATAAGCTCGAAGGGAGGAAAGTCAGTTCTTCTGTGTTCAGTGGCAACTCTTGTTTACATAAGGTTGTGATTCAACAGCTGCTTTAAGCCAAACTGTAGAATCCATATGGATGAGATATCTGAAGCTGTTATTGAGAAGGTATAAACTTTTATGAAGAATAAAGGAATTTACTTCAGTGTGTGGAACTGACTCATGATTTTTACTATCTGTCTGCAACACTTATGTATAAAAATGCTTGTTGGGTATGTAAATACAAAATTTATGGATGAGAAAAGAAACCTGTGTATGTGTCATGCATATTTGCAATAAAGATTTACAACTCAATTCAGCTTCCACTAAAAGCAAGGGCAAAAATTTACTTGTTCAAAATTACTTTCTAAAACTCTCTTACATGTTAGGTATTGATTCCACAAATCATCCACACAAACCAGCTTATGCCTAATAGTTGCAGTAACATTACTTTTTTCTTTCTTTGATATTTGATTAATAAACTACAGGTTTTACAGTGTATAATAAATGTACTTTTTATATTGTTTCAACATGGTGTCTAAGTATTTGGAAATTAATATAGAATTGTAGTTATTTGCTGTATTAAAAGCTAGGCAACCCTTTTGATTTGTCACCATATGCTTGGGTAGAAGGTATAGAAGGATGCATGATATAACTGTTGTGTAGTGACTTTTTTTCTTCAATTTTCTTTTTCTTGATTAAAAGAGATATAGTTTACCAGATGAATTAAATTTTCTAATCTTCTGAATTTTTTTCTCTATAGGTTGCAGCAATCTATAAAGATTCAAGTATTGGAAATCTTATAAATATAGTTATTGTCAAATTAATTGTAATTCACAATGAACAGGTAAGAAAAGTAAATATTTAAAGATTTCTTTCTAATGTAAGAAACAAAATGCATGAATTTACATTGTAATTGCAAAGTTTAATGTGGTTTAGTTTTAAACACAAAATATTTTCTTTAACTATAAAATTTTGTTTTAAAATAGGAGACTAAATGTCAAATGTGATTTTAAATTCAGGGTGTGTATTTAATGCCTGTATTTTCCTGTCTCTCTAATAGCACCTCCAGTTGACCTATATTGACATAAATCAGATAGTATATGAAAGCTTATGGTGTAACAACCTAAAGCGTGGTTAGACATATGGAAATGTGACTGGGAAATGACAGCTTTTATAGAGTGCTTTGATGGAGTGTTTTCAGCCCTAATAGTTGTAATATTTTAAGATTGCAAGACATATATGCTTTTCTAATATATGGGGTTTATATTTATTTGTCACTTTTTAAAAAATATTTAACACATAGTAAATGCTCATGTGCATTGTTTAAAATAATGGGTTCTCATGTCTAAGGACTTGTGACTTAATTCAGATCTGATCCTAAGGGAATTCTTATGTGCAGTCCTGCTGATTTTCCATGCACAGTCATTATTTTACAGATTAGCAGCACAAATGACAACATAGTAAGCGCAAGTGTATGAATATTAAAACCCTTATTTGATGTTTTTGACCATTTCTTGCTTAGGAAGGACCAGCAATCACTTTCAATGCAGCTACCACTCTTCGTAATTTTTGTTTATGGCAGCAATCACAAAACACTTTGGATGACACACACCCTTCTCATCATGATACTGCTGTTCTCATCACTAGGTACGATATCTAAAATAGCCACAAGTACTCAGCTAGGCAAGACAAATGCTTTAGGGTTTTTTCACAACATCATCTTTTAACCATTCCACTGACATTGTTCATAGCTGAAGTGAATAAAGACTATCTTCCACTTCCCAAACCACTGATTATCAATACATGAGCTCTGACTATGTTGATAAGCATCTGATGATCCTTTCATTAAAGACGATAGAAATTACTTAGACCTGAAATTGTGACAAGGAAATAAAGTCTTTAACTATTGTACATATATGTGATAGGGGCAGTATTGTACTTAATGAAATCAGCAAAGGACACAGTGATGGTCAGCTCCTGATAGCCCACACATAATCAGAATTTAAAAAAGCTTAAAATGGAAAATATACAAATATTAATATATATTCTTCCTGTGCACCAATCACCTTAGTGAAGGTTCTGATGTTCATTCACTGAAATAGAGTCTTTCTTTTGCTCTTCTTTTTCATTAATTTTTCCCCTCAGTGTGCAAGTTGGACACACTCCAACACATCACATTCTTTGATGTTAGTCCTGAATTTTACATTGTTAGTTTGGCAGATGGTCCACAACATAAGGTGATTTCCAGTATATTGCAATCTGCATGTTTTTCAGCAGCGTTTCATAATTGTCTACTGTCTGCATTGTAGAGAAATATCTTAGTATTTTAAGTTTTATTCTTTTCACACTAGAAAGCAGTACTGTGAGCTTAGTCTGATGAATTTAAATTACTTCTTTCACTAGAATACAAATTGTTTGAATGGACTGTAAGATTAAAAATTGAGAATCAGGTTTTCAATTGCTTTAAGTAGTATAGCAACAATAAAATACTTTAAAAATGTTATTTTGCATGCTGTAATAATTTTAAATAAATGTGTTTCTTCAAGGGAAGATATCTGCAGAGCTAGAGAGAAGTGTGATACTCTTGGTGAGTTACTCTTTTTTAATCAGTATGGTTTTATAACAGCATACATGAGAATTTCACTGTACAGAGAAAAATAAATTAGGAATAAATCATAAAATAGATTCAAAATTCAAGTCACACAGACAAAAATAATGGTTTCTTATTTCTTACTGCTGTTGCCTCCTGGCATGTAGTTTGGTGCCAGGAGGTTGTTTGTTTTGTGTAAATTTGATGCATACTTGAGGCATGACTTTCAACCTGAGTGCCATAGTATTTTTTGCGCTGCATGGCACTACATGAAAATTCATTCTGTTAAGCATTTATTTAAGGATTCAATTTTGCAGGTTTAGCAGAGTTAGGTACAATGTGTGACCCACTGCGCAGCTGTTCTGTAAGTGAAGAAAATGGATTGAGTGCTGCTTTCACTATAGCACATGAGCTTGGACATGTGTAAGTACCTATTTCCCAGCAGGTAATTTTTTTAATTTCCTTTTGTATACAATCAATGGGCTCTGTGTTTCTAAGAAAGCACAGTCTGACATATCCTCTTAGAAGAGTCATTATTTTTGCCCCTTTCAGCGAGTCAGCTCTGCCCGTCACCTAGAGGTAAAGAAATTGTGAATTCTGTAACCTGGTTGGTATCTTGAATTATAGGAAAGACTGGCCAAAGAGCTGAATTCTGTTCTTTATTCATATGAACTGGTTGAGACAATGGGACATATTCTAGGCATACAACATAGTCTGTTAACTCCAACTGCATTCTAGCCCTGCTAGGAATTTACCTTTAAGAAAAGAAAATTGTTAATATAACACAGAAATATTCTTCCTTGTGTTTGATCCTTTCAGAATACAGTAGAGTAAGACAAAGAGAAATACATTACACAGAAAAATAAGAGGAGATGACAGCATTTTATTTTATGAAGCATACCTCATCAGTGATGGCAGAAAGGTGCTATACTCTAGCTCCATGAGGCATGCTACAGTGTAGGTAACAATGACGTTACAGAGCTCAGTAGCTAGCTTGTTGATTTTCATGTGCCTGCAAGTTCATTTAGACATGTGCTGTTCATCATGGTACTTAAACTGAGATGTAAAATAAGATGATGTGTTATTTGCATGAAGTATAATATTAATGTGCTCTGTAGTTTTTGTTACTGAATAGTAAGAGTTACTATGCAAATATTGGGGTAACATGTTGTGGACAGTCTGGACATGACCTGTATATGCACTTGAGGAGATGGGTTGTTCCTTTAAAGTGGCATATTCCTAAAACACTGGAATTTTTCTGGTGAGCTAAAATATTAAGTAATTGTAAAATCCTTCCTGTACCCAGGAGGGTATTTGGTTAAGGAGAGAATTATATAAGGCATTTTAAAGATACCTATTGCCATAATATCTGATAGATATATTGAGTTCCATTAAATTTTAAGATATTTTCAAACTCATTTGAGTTGAAAACACGTTTGCTGTTACAGCAAAGAGAGTTTCAGTTAATTATTTCTGAATTTGTTTTGCAGTTTGTCTGTTTTGCTTTTTAGATTTAATGTGCCTCATGATGACAGTTTTAAATGTAAAGAAGCTGGAATTAAACATCAGTATCACGTGATGGCTCCGACTTTAAATTATCATACAAGTCCATGGACCTGGTCAAAATGCAGTCAAAAATATATCACTGAATTTCTCGAGTGAGTGTCAATATAATGCTGTGATTTGGAGTGTTCTTTTTCTTATTTTTTTTTTACTTTTTTCCAATTCAATGTATTTCTGAGAAGTATTTTCAAGGTATTGCTTAAATACAGTTTTTACACTGCTCTTAGGTTTAACCTAAGAGGGCCTTAGTACTCCAGAAAAATACATGATTCATGACTTTGTTAAAGTTGCACTGAATGTGCAAATCTAAAGGATTTTTATTTTTTTAAATGTAGTTTAGTTTGTTGAAAAAATAGTTTCAATAGTTTATTGAAAAAATCTTCAGTATGATAATAGGTTAGAATAGGAACTATCTATTTTCTGAAGTTTTTCGTAAAAATAAGTGAAAAGTACAATTTAGGCAGTAGCATTTTCTTTTTTTTTCCTTTTTTTTTAATGAGAAATGTCAGCCAGAAAAAAAAAAAAAGAACTTCATTTTGTTTGGTGGATCTAAATGCAAAATACGAAAAAGGAAAACCAAGTAACCTCGTTTATTTAATTATTCATGACTTTTAATTAAAGTCATTATATAGCAAGTAGGCATGCAAACCCATAACTCCACTGAGATATACATGTGTAAGTGTTGTGTGAGTAGTGAGAAGGTTTCCAGTGAATTAAGAGCGATTTGTTCACATTTTGTTTCTGTTTTACAACAGTACTGGCTATGGTGAATGCCTCCTAGACAAACCTAGTGGAAAAATATATGATCTTTCCTCTCAGCTGCCAGGGTCAATGTATGATGTCAACAAGCAGTGTGAACTTACGTTTGGTATTGGGTCACAAGTGTGCCCATATCTGGTGAGTGAAAACCAGACAAAGTCATGTTCAATCTAGACTAAAAAGTTACTGAAAATTACTGGTTTGGGAATAATTTTATCCTGAAATAAGTAAAAGTTCAGGTTATATTCTTCTGAAAGGGAAAACATTCAGTGGACAGCATTGCAATTTCATATGCAAGAAATATATAGAAATAAAAAGTAGGATGCATTCATTTTGATTTCCATGTCTGTGATTGTGATAATTTCTTTAAATGATCCCAAACTGCATAAATTAAGGTTTTCTGCAACAAGTGAAAGGGAATTATTTCAACACTTCCTGCAAATGTTTTCACATTATAGGTCATATCTTACATTAGAAGGTCTTGCTTCTCTGCTTCTTTTAAAAATTTGTATCTTTAAAGCTAATATATGATCCCAAACATTTGTTCTAAATGATCCAAATTGACTCCCTACTTTCTCAGAGAGTCAAAAAATACTTTTAAACCTGACAGAGTGTATATATTGTATACAAAATTTAGATATGAAAAGAAAACTTGACTAGATTAATTTTTAAATTGCATTGTGAAAACTTAATGTGGCCATTTCAATATAAACACAAATATAACATTATGATTTTATACATTACTGTCAGGATGTCATGTAGGGTTAGATTTTGTATCAAGTTGTAAAATACCTCTACTAATATTACATGGCTTGTTGGAGCTGTTTAAAGGAGAGAGTTTAAGATCAGATTCAGACTAAATTAAGTGGAGGTGAGATAAATTGGTTTTTTTTGAGGAGTCAGGCTTTATTGGGAATATTATAGAAAAGGAAAGAAAATGGTACTTCGAAGACTGAAGATGGTGTTTCTGTAATCCATATGGGTTATTTTTCTGTTAAGAGTCTTTTAACAATTTGAAAAGGAGGCTTTCTTCTTAATTTTATAGTCAGTGTATTTAATTCTTGCTGAACTCAGAGCCTTTTTTTGGGGGATTATGTGGAAACTGAACTGCATAGTATGAACCATAAGCTCTTATATATTTTAACATTAATTTTTTTACTGAAATAGAAAATAAAGTTATCTATTACTCTAATGGGATCAGTTTCAAATATTCCACTTTCCTGCTTGGCCTTAATCAAGGTCTGTTTTGTTTTCGTGGGGTTTTATCTGTGGAAAATGGTAGTACTAATAGCAAACACTAAGCCCACACAGTATGAGAAAGTACAAATATCACAACTAATGTCTAAAATGGTGTTAAAAGTGTTTTTCTTTTCAGAAACAATGCAAACGCTTATGGTGCACAAGCACAGAAGGTGTTCACAAAGGTTGTCGTACTCAGCACATGCCTTTGGCCGATGGAACAATTTGTGGTGTGGGAATGGTAAGCCTTGATTTGTTTCTCAGTACTTGCAATGTTTGATGTAGGTAAGAAAGATCAGTGCTCGCTGTGTGGCAATACTGTGCCTGTAGTATACTGACTGTGTGAAGAGTGTCTGATTTCACCTGCAATTCTGTAATGTTATGTCATAAAAAACATCATTGTTCAGAGTAATTATTAAAGTTTACAGATACCACATTGGTTAAAAATAGGTGAGAGAACTCAGGGGGAAGTTGCCATCTTTCCCTCTGTTTGAAAAATTCAGGTCATGCATAATAACTTGGGTTTTATCCTGATCAGTAGTGCTCCAAAGTAGAATTATCTGAAATATGACATCCCAAAAGTGTATTTCCCCCAGTTTGTCTTGTTGAGACTGTTTCACTGAGCCAGAACAAATTAAGTATGAGTGTTGTGGGTTTGCTGACCAGTGCCCCCATCAGGACTGAAAATAGTTTTTCCAGGTAGATTTCCAGAGCAAAGCCAATCAAAAGTTTGAATAACGCCTCTGCTAATTACATTTTTAAGAAAACAGAAAAGAAGGTGTGTGGTGCAGACCCCAGGTGTGGACCAGGCCCCTCTCCTACCTCCGGCCCTGGGCTGGGGGCAGGCGTGGCCCTGAAGCCCCCCTGACCAAGACATGTAACAACGTGGAGGAAAAACTCTAAGGAGAAACTGCCTGGACAAGACATGCTGCAGAAGGAATTCCAGGCAGAGAGATAGGGCAGCCTCCAAGGTCAAAGCTGGCAGCCGGAGGAGAGAGAAGAGAGGCCCGAGGTGGAGGGCTCCTTCTCTCCCCGCTCTCTCCCTTCAGCAGGGAAAAGACTGAAAACTAAAGAAACCCTGCCATCTGTGGAAGATTACTGAATGAGGAGACCTCTTGCAGCTCATGAAGGAGTCCATGCTGAAGCAGGTGAAGGCATGTGAGTGCACGAGAAGGCTGTGACCCTGTGGGAGGGCTAAGGTGAAACAGAGTCCTGCTGGAGACCTGTGGCCCATGGAGAGAGAGACCTGTGCTGGAGCCAGTTATCCCGGGTAGGACTTGTGATGCCAGTGAGGGATCCATGCTGGTGCAGCTGAATTTGTGACCCTAAGGGACAGCAGAGAATGGAAGAACTGTTGCCTGAAAGTGGACTCACACTAGGGAAGTTCATCAAGGACTGTCTCTCGTGAGGAGGGACCCCACAACAAACGGGTGGACTCAAAAGCCATTATCCCCTGTAACTATGGTTGAATACCATAGTGAGGCAAGTGTCCCCTTGCAGTCCATGGAAGAGCCCATAAGACCCAGCTAACACCCAGGATGGGGTAGGCCCAGCCCTGAAGTCAACACAGAAGAGAGAGAGACAGTTCCAGCTGCAACAAATTGGAGCTGTTGTCCTAGAGATAATAAAAGAGGAACTTTCAAGTGCTGCAAAATTATTTAGAAGACCTGTAGCTCTGGAAATGGAAAAGAGACTCTCCTCCTAAACTGATACAAGGGGAGAAGGGTATTTCTGTAAATACATAGCACTTTTGCCTAGTTAAAATTGTTGTATATATTGTTCTTCAGTTTTTATCTTGCTAGTAAGAAATACTAATATTATTCTCCCCACATCACATCTCTTTTGTCTGCATAAACCCTCTCTCAACTTATAGCAGTTGTGTGGGGGGTGAGAGAAAATCAGCCCAGAGTATACCCATGACAATGAGTCACTTAGATACAGGTGTACGCTTTTTTGGAAAGAGGGAGTCTTTGGATTAGCATCTGGTTTCAGTAGTTATTTGCACACTGTATCTGTTCCAGACAAAATATGAAAGTATTTCACCTTTACCTAGTCCAGGGAGTGCCTTAACCACACACAACTTTTGTTCATTTTCTGTCTTGCCTATTGTAACATACTTCAGGACACTTGAATCTGTTCAGTGCTAAAAAATGGAACTGTCTTCTCACTTATACCCTGATGTGTAGGATGTCCTGGCTGTCTGAAGTATGGATTGAATTCTTTGACAGATAAAAAAAAAAAAAAGAAGTGGAAACTGTGTTTCCTATACCCTGCTCATTGATTTATTTGGTAAAGATGAGAGTGCCGTTCACTGCTTCCTCATTTGGTAGTTTGTTTTTGAATGCACATCCTGATCTGTATCCTTGGATGATATAACCTTTCTTGAGCTGTCCATAAGGGTCATGAATATCCAATTAGTAGAACCTTGATAGAAACAGAAGTAGTGAGGGAGGCTTGTTGAATCCAGTTACCAGTGGAGATTTGAGGCTTGATTTTGGCTTTGGATTTGTATGTAGTTTGGACAGCAAACTGAAATTAGGTGCTTGAGTTCCTTATTGGTCTAGTATTTGGCTTTTTCATGTCTCACTTCATGACTGGCAAACAGGGTACTGTAAGAAATATTTTTCAGATTTTTTACACGCTCAGGTATGACAGTGATTATCTAAATAGGGATCCTGAGCTGCTTTTAATAGTTGTGTGCTTTGGCAGCTTCAGGGGCTGTGGGAGCAATGTTAAAATTTTTCTAAATAGTTTTATATGTTCAAAGATGATTAAAAAATCTAGTTTAATTTCTATGTATGATAAACTGATACATTTCACTCCATTATTTCTACATTTCCCCCAATAATGTTACAGATTCTGTGTTTGAAAAGACAGTATTGGTGAGAAGTTTGAAAACAGTGTCTTAATGGATAACAATTTAGGGGTTAAACTGTCTCAAAAGGTTTCTTTCTGTCTTGCAAGATTATAAAAAATTATTTGAAGGCTGCAGTGGAGGCTTAGCTTGATTATAGTCCATGTTGCAGCTGGTTTTACAATGTTTAACCCATTTTTCAGTCACTGATCAGAAAGGAAGTTCATCTTTTATGTAAACTTCAAATGTAATCTTCAGTTAAATTGACTCTAATTTGCCAGCATCAGAGGATTTCTTTTATATAGGAATATAAAATCCTGTTTTATGTAATTAGTGTTGTGAAACCATTTTTCTCTAGGAAGTGAAGAGCTAATTACAGTCATTACCTCTGAAAGATGTAAGAAAGAACAGCAATTAATTAATCTGACAAATTGTCATCTGTTTCTGTCTAAGGGACAGCTCTTTTCAAGTTCAGTCCACAAGCTGCTGTTGATGTTAATGGGCATAAGACATAGTGACTAGTAATTGTAATTAATATTTACCAGCAAGCTAAATCAATTTATATTTGGCATTTGTGACATTATTGCTGTGATGAATATAGAAAAGGTCAATGAAAGGCATTTTTTATTTTAGTATCAACTTTTTAAGCCTAAATTTTACAGGTTGTGTGTCTGATTAATGGGTCTTACTCTGGACTACTCTAACAGTCCTTGTGTCTTTCCTTCCCAAAAATTACAAGATAGAAATCTAATAATATCAGAGACTCTTAAGTGCATACCATACTTTTCCTGAATGACTGCACTTCCTAATGGAATATTTTCTTGCCATATGCGATCTATCAACATGTACTCATTTTGAAAGAGACACACATCTAGAGCTCAGTGACTTAATATATATATATAATATCAGCAGTAGGTATGGGTAGCATTTTCCTAAAACATTAAAGGGATAATACAGCCTAATTCTTCAAAGTCTTATAGACAATAAAGAAAATATTTTCTTGGTAATCTGAACATTTCCTGTATTAATTTTACTGAGTTAATATTATTATCTGTAATTATTATTTCTAAAAACACAACCCTTTAATTTTACTTCAATTTACTGACTATTGAGCTGATCAAACTGTACTTTGCTTGTCCTAGAGCTGCCTGTAAAAATTGATTATATTTGCTTGTTTGGCTTCTGCTGAAATATCTGAAAATTTCTCTTCATCTCCTGTTATTATACATTCTGAGTGCTAAGGGTTGACAGTAGCCTCTAAGTAGCAATTCTGCCATGTCTGAGTAAAGTGTCTCACTTCCTCACTACTCATGTTGTGTCTCATCACCTCAGGAACTATTTGTCTATTTGGTTTCACAAAGATTTGTAGGAAGTCCAAGTTTCTGCCAGCTCTTTTAACATCAAACAGACCTTCCCTGAAGCAGGGAGTGCAGCCTATGGCTCACTGGGGAGGTCCCACATGATTGGAAGTTGGCAAATATCACCCCAATCCATAAAAAAGGCTGCAAGGCTGACCCTGGTAACTACAGGCCTGTCAGCCTGACCTCGGTGCCTGGCAGAGTTATGGAACAGATCATCCTGTGTGCAATCACACAGCACCTACAAGATGGACAAGGAATCAGACCCAGCCAGCACGGGTTTAGGAGAGGCAGATCCTGCTTGACCAACCTGATCTCCTTTTACGATCAGGTGACTCACCTGGTGGACGAGGGGAAGGCTGTGGATGTGGTCTATCTGGACTTCAGCAAAGCCTTTGACACTGTCTCCCATAATATACTCCTGGAAAAGCTGGCAGCCCATGGCTTGGACAGGGGCACTCTGTGCTGGGTTAGGAACTGGTTGGAGGGCCGGGCCCAGAGAGTGCTGGTGAACGGGGCTGCATCCAGCTGGCAGCCGGTCACCAGTGGTGTCCCCCAGGGATCAGTGCTGGGCCCAGTCCTGTTTAACATCTTTATCGATGACCTAGATGAGGGGATTGAGTCCATCATCAGCAAATTTGCTGATGACACCAAGTTGGGAGGGAGTGTCAACCTACCAGAAGGCAGGAGGGCTCTGCAGAGGGACCTGGATAGGCTGGAGAGTTGGGCTGGCTCCAATGGGATGAAGTTCAACAAGGCCAAGTGCCGGGTCCTGCACTTTGGCCACAACAACCCCTGCAGCGCTACAGGCTGGGGACAGAGTGGCTGGAGAGCAGCCAGGTGGAAAGGGACCTGGGGGTGCTGATTGACAGGAGGCTGAACATGAGCCAGCAGTGTGCCCAGGTGGCCAAGAAGGCCAATGGCATCCTGGCCTGCATCAAGAACAGTGTGGCCAGCAGGAGCAGGGAAGTGATCCTTCCCTGTACTCTGCGCTGGTGAGGCCGCACCTTGAGTATTGTGTTCAGCTCTGGGCCCCTCAGTTCAGGAAGGATATTGAGGGGCTGGAGCGGGTCCAGAGAAGAGCAACCAGGCTGGTGAAGGGACTTGAGCACAAGTCCTATGAGGAGAGGCTGAGGGAGCTGGGATTGTTTAGTCTGGAGAAGAGAAGGCTTAGAGGTGACCTCATCACTCTCTTCAACTACATGAAGGGAAGTTATAGCCAGGTGGGGGTTGGTCTCTTCTCCCAGGCAACCAACAACAGGACAAGGGGACATGGGCTCAAGCTCTGCCAGGGGAAGTTTAGGTTAGATGTTAGGAAGAAATTCTTTACAGAGAGGGTGATCAGGCATTGGAACGGCCTGCCCAGAGAGGTGGTGGATTCACCATCCCTGGAAGTTTTTAAAAAGAGATTGGACATGGCCCTTAGTGCCATGATATAGTAATTAGAGTTGGATCAGGGGTTGGACTTGATGATCTTGGAGGTCTTTTCCAACCCAATCTATTCTATGATTCTATGATTCTATGATACTTCAGAGACAAAATGATAGCCAATATAACTAGACATGCCATATGTAAACACATATTAGTTTTGCAGGGGTGAATTTCTACACACTATAGGACTACATTAGTCATTACTTGAAAGTGTTTCTGGTCTTTTATGAGAGATATTATTAAACACAAAAATATATATCCTTGAGTTGTCTTCCTAAATACAATTACGTCATAACTACAAAATAAAATTTGTATTAAAATGGTTTTTTTATTGTGAAACGGGGCACAATGCCATGAAAATATTAGATCTTTAGTGCTTTACTGTGTCTTGTTTCTGTCATCAAAGCTACCGTGGGAGTTTCTTTGAAATTAAGAACAGTGCTGTATGATTACTCAGATGTACCCTTCTCACTGAATACCACAATAAATTTTGTAGATACAGTTGCAATTGTTGTCATGGTATAAACTATATATAAATTAAAAGCATAAATCACAGTAAGAACAGTATTTATATGCTGCATTGAGGACCAAGATAGCAGAGGATGCTCCTATGCATTACAAGACATATGAGAGAATTATTTTGCATTAGGACAGAAACTGAGCTGCTTTAATTGGCCTGGTTTTCTTCTCTTAGCCATAATTCTCGTTATCTTGTTCCAGATAGGTGCTAATTTGATGGATGTTTAGGAAACGTGAACATCTTAGAACAGAAACTTCTAGACCTGCTTCCTCTTGGGTTTTCTTGTTGCGTTCCAGTCGAAAATTTCTTTGCGCTTTGAAATTTCTGTAGACCAGCAGACTCTTGTTTGGATTATGTTTTCAGTTGTTTTCTTTTATTTTGTTATCTGTTTCTTTTATTTTTGGGGTTTCTGTAGTGAAGAATTTACTTGCATTTATCCTCTTGGGATAGTATAAATGATTTTTCCACACCTTAAACATGAGAAGTTTTGGAGGAGTTTCCAAAGGAGTGAGTTTGGAGAGTGATTCAGGTTTTGATATTTTGAATATCTTTGTTCATATTTAAATACAAACAAACAAAATTCTAAATCTCAGGGTACCAGTTTTCACAGTGTGCTTGATGACATTCAGAGAAAATACTTAATCCCATTTCATGGTGGATCTAATTAAAAGGAGTAGGATTCTAGAAGTGTTATAGAAAATAAATATCTACACTATTATATGTAACCAAATTAGCTACAAGCCAACTGATATACAAACTCTCCTTACACATCCATCTCCAGCTTACACCTAGTTCAGAATCATGGCTTCTGTATAATGAAGTTGATGCAGTTTTTAGCAGTGTAATTTATATGATATTCATTCCAATAATGATAACTCATCTGTTGGAATTAGTGATATACATCTGAGCCCCAAAAAGAGATCTCCAAAGAGAAACAGTTGTTGAAACCATCTGTCTTCTAGGAGTGGCATTCTCTGAACAAGTTGGTTTTGCTATGAAAATAACAGCAAAAATACCCAATAAAGTGTGGGGGGTTTATAATTACATTTTGAGGCACTTGAAAGGGTTACACTCTGGTCCTTCCTGTGTTCCTGAGGAATATAAAAATATGCCCATACTGCATTGATTCTTTGGACACTGAAATGGAGAAGTAGGAGGTAGCTGTGTGATTCTGACCCAAACTTTTCCATGTCCTGGAGCAGTCCCATTCTACATAATGGCAGTTTGCTACTTAAACATAGGAAAAAAAAATGTCATAGGAGTCTGGAAAAAACTGTGTAACAGCAAGAAGGAATTCACAGGATACAAGTAAAAGTTTCATTGGAAAGCATGTACCTTTGTGTCTTTTAGAGAAATGTTTATCACTTCTATTCACTGTAGATATATATTGAGCCAGCATCTAGAACAGGTATCAAGTGAATTAAGTTTTCGTCACTTTAACACAGAAAACAGGGTTACAGGGACAATTGAGAATGGGGATGCAGAGCAATAAAGAATTACTTTGAACAATAAAAGAAGTACCAGTCTGATTCTGGAGTAGGTTTGCTGTTCTTCAGTTGTAGGTTACTACTCATGTATTGATTTCTATTAAAAATCATTGCATAGCTTGACTACCTCATGAATGTAATACATGAAGATATTTTATCTGAAAGAATAAATCATTTTATGTGTATATATGTAAAGTAAGTATAAAAAATTCAGATGGATTTTATCAGAGCTGGGTGATAGGGGGATATGTTCACCATCTGGAAAGCAGCAGCAGATCTTTTGAACTGTAAGAACAGAGTAAAGTATGGGCTCAAACCAAGAATTTTTCTATAAACTGAGATTTCACAGAAATACTTTTCTGATGAGATGTAATTACAGAAAATTAAAAGTTTCAAGGGAAAAAATAAAGTAAGCAGAGTTTTTGTAAAAACAAATTGAAAATTTGAAAAAATAAAAGTTTGTGGGGTTTAT
This sequence comes from Myiozetetes cayanensis, assembly GCF_022539395.1. Taxonomy (NCBI): domain Eukaryota; kingdom Metazoa; phylum Chordata; class Aves; order Passeriformes; family Tyrannidae; genus Myiozetetes; species Myiozetetes cayanensis. Next base: position 29,630,201 of record NW_026087521.1, on the reverse strand, counting down.
AGATAATGTATTTGAGTTATAAATTTAGACTTGTCTGAGGATCCATGCTACAGAGAGACCTGAGATGCCATGATTACAGCTTCAGTTAGATATCTTTCCAAGCTCCATTTCTTCTGTCTTGTATACTAATTTTATTAACTGCTCTATGAGCAGCCTGGAAAATATAGGCAATAAGAATGAACTTGGAGTTCTTTTCTTGCTGTGAGTCATACAAGGCTGTGTAGGAAGTGCTTGATTTCAGAGGAGCTCTAGTCCTGTTCCACATGCATCTATCACTCTCCTTGATTCAGTCGAAATCAAGCATAGCCTGGCAAGTAATGCTTTAATAATTTCTTTCAAAGTTGCTTTCCTAGAAATCTGACAAATTCAGTGAGAGATAAGTTGGAAGCACTCGATTTATCAAATCATAGGGTAATCCATAGGTAAGAGTCAAAGTGTTTATTTTAAGCAGGTTATTAAAAAATACAAACCAAATTTGAATCATTAAGCCTCCCTCTCATCTCTGAAGATGCAATAATTAGATGCAGATTTGGGTCAGAATTTCTGTCTTTTTGACAGAAAACCAATTGTTGATCTTGGCTAGAGCAGCATTGTCACTTACTGCAGTCAGTGTGTTTGGAATTAAGTGTGATACCCACTTTACATGATACATACGTTATATTTGCCATAAAAAACACAGGAAAAAATTGTTCAGCAATTATATTTAAGTTTATGGAAGTTCTGTATACCATAGTATTCTCAGTGAAGCAATGATTCAATCAAGCACAGAGGAACATCTGGAACATGTCTGGTGCCGGAGTTTTCTACTGTGACTTCATCGTGTTGCTTCAGTAGGAATGCAGCAGAATAATAGCTGAGACAAGTTTGTTGAATAAACTGTTAAATATCCCAGATGTGAACATATGCTTTGCATTTTTATGGATCAAAATAATGCTGTTATGGGTATAAAATTTCATTTCACAACTCTCTCTTTTCCTGAAATTTCCCTTCAAGTTACTGTAAATGTTTTTCTGGATGGAAGAAAAACTTAAATGCTAGGTCATTGTCACATATTAGAATGTAGTATTTGTTTTGTGAAGGAAGATTTAAAATCTTCAACCTATAGTCTAAGAAATTATTTCCTTAGATGCTAATGACAGTTCTTAGAAAGGCAAGTTTTTAATGTTTCCTCATTTATCTTATGGCTGCACTATCTTTTATTGCTATGTACTTGATGTTAAGTAGTAGAAGGTTTGTATGTAAAGGTACTGGTACCGTAAGGGCACCTTGAAAAAAATTATAAAAACTAACAGTAAGCACTCCTGTGAGACTTCATATGCACATATGTAGTTTTTCTTGGTGTTAAGTTAAAACATTAGTCTTAGCATCAAGCAAGTGCTGATCTGGCCATTCATTTAAATGGTTAAATGAAAAGATAGATCTAGATTTTTTCTGTGTTTGCTTTGGGCTTTACGATCACCTGGAATGGTCATGTTCTTAGGGAAAGGCATTCAGGGCTTAAAAGATATGGCCTATGCACAAGAGTTGGTGTGATGAAGAGTTACCAAGCAGGCAGTTTTGTCATCAAGTTGAATTAGGAACTCAGGCAGAACCCTGAAAAGAGAATCAGATTCTGTAACAAATTCCTGTTTTGAGAGCAAAATGATCAATAGCATAGAACGTAAATATCAATATAATAAAAGCATACACTAATTATGAAAAAATTGCATTTAGGTATTATTTTACCCAGTAATAAAACCACTGAAAAACTTTTGAGTTTTGTGCCATTTGGCTATATTCAGAAAGATTGTACACAATTTTTGTGTGTTCAGCAAAATTTATGTTAATTGATACTTCCTACAATAAATTTGTAAAATGATGTAGTTGTAAAAAAAGGGATGTAAACCTTGAATTATTTTATGTTTTGTGTATCAGAGATTCTGAAGTTGTTTAATGTGCCAGAGACTTTAGTTATCAAAATCCTTCTAGACTTTAAGGTAATTCAAGACTCTTTTGTGTTGTGGACAGGCAAAGCCTGAGCTTCAGATATAAAAAGCAGTTGAGTTAACATAATCTGCTCTGATGATTTCAGTGACTGATCCATGTACATACTGCACGGAAAGATGGAATAAGTCACTCCCTGTCAATATGACTAGGAGAATCCCTCCTGACAACGAACCTAATTAATGATCAGTCTAATTCTGAGTCTGCAAACAGGCATCTAAAATGAAGAATTCTCTCTATTATGTACGAGCACTGAACCCATGTATTCAACCCTACCCAGTATCTTGTCTCCAGATATGGGCAGTCTTTGATGCCTCAGGTGGTGTTTGGAGTCCAGGACGAAGTTGACACATTATCCATATAGAAGTCAGCAGGATACATTGTGCTGACATTATAGTATCTTGTAAATATTCTATATTAGTATGTAAACTATTCCACTGTGTTGTGATCAAATATACTACTTGGGATCTTCTAAAGCATACAAGTGAATTAGAATTCCAAGTACCATAAGTCATCAATAGGATTAGTGCTGGTAATTCCTGCCAGTTCTTTGGAAAAAGTCACACATGCACTAATCATAAGATTCTCATTTAGACTTTTTAGTCAGGTACTGCTTGAATAACCACTGAAGCGCAGTCAGATACTGGACAGGAAATATTTAGAAGCAAGAGATAGATCCCTTGATGCTTCTGGGGAAAAAAAGTAACTACAACTTTCTATAAATAATAACAGTTCACAGTTACAGTGTATTGAGGTCTCATAACTGACACAACCACAAAAAATAGTTTTGCAATCTTTGTCTTCTTAATAATATAAATCCCAGCAGATGAAATGAAAATTACTCTTTTATGTAAATTTTTAGTTGGAAATTGGTAGTTCTTCACCAGAAAAAAAATCTGAAGTAACAGAATAGACATTGTAAACTAGTATCTTGCTCTAAGAGTTATTATTTATCTATTAATTCCATTTTAATTGTAATAACAGTTTTTTTAATTCATAGTAAATAAAAACGATTTTGTAAAAGATAAATAAAATATTTCACACCTTTTGTTACAGGTGTGAAAGTCTGAGTTTAAACATGAAACTGTAGCATCACTTTGCTTTACCATAACCAAGGTCGTAAGTGCTTGGCTGCTTTTCCCAAACAATTCCTCTAGATAGTTAGCTTTTGAGATGTTCAAAACACCCTGATTTTCTTGGTGGTTTGTTATAATTTTTCACTTTTTGTATCAGCATGAATTCCAAATTAAACTGGAAAATCTCAAACATAAAGGACAGTTGTAAATCTATTTTTGAAGTTTGTGCAAGAAAACGTACTGGGAATTCAGGACTGTAAGAGTCTTATAGAGACATCTGAGTGAAGTGACTAGACTTAAATATATATTCAGCATCCAGTAGCTTTCATAGTGAGCAAAGAAGTCTAGGCAGAATTTTTGAAAATATGAGTACTGGGTAAGTTATCTCAAAGGAAATTGAACATTTTAGAAAATATTTAGATCCAGATAAGAATAGTTAGCTCTTAAATTTTGTTCTTTCTGTGGCTAAAATATACAGTAAACTTTTGCTTGGAATTAAAAATTTTATTTTATTTGTCAACTGTGCAGCATTGCCGCCATGGAATTTGTGTGAGCAGAGAAATGGAGATGCGTCCTGTAGATGGAGAATGGGGGCCATGGGGACCTTATAGCTCATGTTCAAGAACTTGTGGAGGTGGAATCAAGAGCACCACCAGGCTGTGTAATCGACCAGAGTATGTTTTTTATTCTGTTCTACATTAGTGTATAATGAAGATATTAAGAAAGAATGGATTGGTTCAAATCAAAATTGTGAACTGTGCAAATCAGATTGAAACACCTGTAAAAACATGCTTGTTTCAGCCATGTTGGGAAAGAGCTTTAGGTCTACAGACTCTAATATGCAGAGGACTTTTAGATTACCCTTGTCCTTAAACAATATAATGTATACTTACAGGTGTTTCTGAAGATGTATTTTGGCAGGGTTGTTTTGTTTTGTTTGTTTGTTTTGGTTTTGTTTTTTTTTTTTAAGATTAACTGTTGAGATTTCTTTAAACATTGAGATGCTTTCTTTGGAGTAGGAGCTGAAAAAAGAAATATATGTATTCCCTACTAATCTAATCTCTTTAGTGAAACACTTGATTTGCTTTGATTTAAGGATTTCCCACAACACCGCCACCAGTAACGCCCCACAAGGAACACTGTTTATAGAAGAGTCATTTACAGCTTACCTTTGTAATGAGAAACTTACACTGACCGAAAAATTCCATGTGGGTTTCGTTCTCTGTAATAAAAGTGAAGGAAAACTTTACCCTTAACTTGTCCAGAAGCAGAACCACAGCTGCTCCCTGGGTTGTTTCAGGGTTTTTCTATGAAGTCATGTCCTCTTAATATTATCATTGGGTAAATTAACTTCTATCAGATGGCCCCAGGTTATTTTATTTTCTCTGATGAGCAAGATGCAGTAGACTAGATTGCCATTAGATTTGCCTCTGTTTGTCTGTAGTAATTGATAGTGTCAATATGACATTGATATATTCTTGTCTTCCCCAAGAACATACTGAATTATTTTGTGTCAGGATTTATGACTGTTAGGAAATGTATTTTAGACTTTACAGTAAATGGGGTATTTTCCACAATTTTCCCTTTTTATTTCTTTTGATCCCCAAACTGAAACCAGTATTAGGACTACAGAAAAGAGTGTCTGCTCCTAATTGTCTTCTTCCTTTGTCATTCTGTAAAATAATAATTTCAAATTACTGAGGAGATGATGCTTCTGTAAAAATAAGGCTATAATCTTAGTTCAATTAATAAAAACATTGAAGTTAATAATGCTTTTTCCTAGGCAAATAGTTATAACACTAAGAGAAGTAAAATTGTAATAGGCATTAAACATCAGTAGCTTGATTACTACCTACCTCAGCAGTAGTATTTCACAAGGATTATTTAGTTTTCTTGTCGTGGGTATAAATGATTACACAGTGCAATAGAAGTTAAGTGTGTGTGTAAGTCAGTAAGAGCTGACAGAATGCTGTGTGAGATTTTGCCTTTTATATCAGTGGCTCGAGCCACTTTTAATGGAAAACAGCAATTTTACAAAATGAGTGCCTTTTTTTGTTAGGCCAAGAAATGGAGGAAAGTACTGTGTTGGCCGCAGGATGAAATTTCGGTCTTGTAATACGGATTCATGTCCAAAAGGCAAAAAAGACTTCCGCGAGCAACAGTGCTCTGAGTTTGATGGCAAACACTTCAACATCAATGGTCTTACATCTGCGGTTCGCTGGGTTCCAAAATACAGTGGTAGTAAGTAATTATGCATTTTTTCAACTAACAAAATAAATATGTTACTTTATTTAAAGTTTTAAAACAGACAAGAAACCTGTTGGATTTTCTTTCCAGTTTCTATGAAAGATCGCTGTAAACTTTTTTGCCGAGTTTCTGGAACAACTTCCTACTATCAGCTGAAGGACAGAGTTGCTGATGGTACTCCCTGTGGAGCAGAAACCAATGACCTTTGTGTTCAAGGCTTATGCAGGGTATTTAAATCTAAACTTATTAATTATTAAAATCAATTTTAACAGATGGTAAAGTAGATATTAAATATTAATCCAAATAAACATTAATGAAAATATGATGATCTGAGTTTGCTTAAGCTAATTTTATTCCCTATCAAATTAGACATCTAGAAATTGAGGCAGTTAAGTGAATAACATATAATTGAACCTGAAGACCCAGAGTCTTGCCTCGTCAAACCTCATATGCAAGAGAGTTAATATTGTCCAAGTGAGTAGAGAGCAACTGATCTAAAATGGGCATAAAGAAAAGAAAGGAGCATGCTGTGTGTTTATTACCATTGTATTTCTGGTACCAGAGAAGTAAAAGAGTAGAAAATCCAAGGGTAGATAGATTACAATATTATTATTTCATTGTAAAATCAGGAGGAACTGACTCCTGAAAGGGATCAATTCAGCATTCTTTGCTTAATAAAAACTATGGCATTGCCACAAGATTTTATTGGGAGAAGCAAGATGCTATGTTATAACAATTGAAGACTTTTTTGTCAAGCCCAGGTTGTTCTGCTGATTGCAATGAAACTGAGTAAATTCAGGATGAGGAGCATGTGTAGCTCTTTTTATAGTGTTGGATCAAGAGGAAATGCCAGAGAACTGTTCTTTTTATCATAGCTCAATAAAAAGGGAAGTTTAAGTAAAGATACATAAACAAAAATCGTGCTTGTGTTAGTTTAACCATCATAGTCCATGCATATTCCTTTGCTTACTTTGCAGTAATGACAGACTTTAAAGGAATTGATGACCATGTACACACACATACTGCTTTTAGGATTCCAAGACTTTTAATGTAAATATAACTTAAAATTTATACACTATGTTGATTTTTTTAATACAAAATCTTTATGTACTGTTATGTATTCTTATGCAGTTCTTTACGCATTAAGTCTTCTGTCTGGATTGTACATTCTTAATACAACAGCATCACTGTACTTTGCCCTTATATCTCAGCACCCAAAAACTTGAAAGGCTTTTAATGAATTTCCAAGGAAGATTAGATATATACAGTGAACAAGAATATTTTGGGGTAGTGGGAAGGTTATATTGTTTGTTTTCATTCTTTACCATTAGGCTGACTGACACAGGGCTTTTTTATTATTTATATTTTTTGTAGCAAGCAGGCTGTGATCATGTTTTGAATTCCAAGGCAAGGATAGACAAATGTGGAATCTGTGGTGGTGATAATTCTTCATGTAAGACACTTGCAGGCACTTTCAACAGTGCTCATTATGGTATGTTTGTTTGTGTTTTTAAATCTTAATACATGTTTCAGTATGGCTTAGAAATTATGCCTTGCATTTAAGGAAGTAGGATGTCAGTGTATGTTCTTTAGGGCTTCTATCAATAAAAAATATTTCTAATTTTCAGTGACATTCCCTCTCAAGGATACAGGGACCAGCATTGTGACATAGTAACCCATTCAAGTGGCAAAAAAAATCAATCTACCCTAAGGTCAAAGCAAAAGATATACTGAGAGTAAAAGTATTTTAAAAGGAAGAATGGTTCCTGCTTTGTACTTTTCATTCTCTTGTCTGAAACTATGCAGCTGAAGGACATACTCCAATGTCTCCTTTTGATTGTGTGAAGAAATAGAAAGAAGTCTGTTGTGAGCAGCTGATGAGGTTCCTTTTCTCCTATAGTGAAGAAATAATCTGCATATAATTATTCTCCTGTGAAATGTGAGCCTTATCTTTCCAGAGAACAGGGAGAGCAATATTTATGTTCTTTCCTCTTCATTGGCAGGTACTGAATGAGAATCTTCTGAATAACCCTGGTATTTCCTATTTATTTGATTTAGTTTCTCTAACAGAGCTACTGATAATTCTTCTATATGTAGTCTGTTTTGGGAAGTATGGAGAGATTATTGTACGTGTGTAGCAGTGCAATTAAGTAATTAGAGCATAGAACATAAGGATAGAACTCTCCAGGTTAATATCAGCCTAAAGGCTCCTTCATGCCACTTCACTGGTTAGAAGAGACCATAGGCTAAATGAAAATTATACCCAGAGAGCTACCAAATAGGATCATCATAGAACAAAGGAGTTACTGGTGAAGAGAAAAGTATGCCAAGTGTCCTGTTGGATTTTCTCTCCTCTGGTAGGGGGCTTCCACCAATTGAAAATTACCAAAAATCTTGAAGGTGGGATACAGGTACCCTTACCATACAAATACGTGTATTTTTTCTTGAGTTTGTCCTGAGAAGCTGCTTATAGGCAGTGCATAACTTTTGTCACAAATACATTCATTACAATTCAAGTGACCATTATGTGAAACTGCCATTTATGCAAATATAGCTGTGACTGTCAGTCTCTTGCTGTTCATCAACTTTCCATCGTCACAGACTTATTTGCTTCAAATTGAAATTGGAGGGGAAAAAGCCCCATGTTTTGGGATGAGGAAAACCTTGATTTACTATTTGGCTTTATATTTGTTGAATGTTTAAATTATGTTCAAATTCTTGGAATTATAGCATATAAAAGATGATACTGTGTTATAGCATATAAAAGATGATACTACTGGACACTATGCTAAACATTCGGGATTATCATTTAGGCATGCTCAACTAGGAGTAAAGCAATGCAAACAAGAGGTTGTAGTTAGCTGACCATTAAAACTCCAGCATCCATGGGAGGCCTAAGACATACCTAGGCAGATGACTGAAGACATTGTCTGAGGAAATATTCTTTTTCAAAAAACTTCTGAATTAGAATAACAAGATAAGTATACCACAGTCTGTGCACTTGAGCTTTTTATTTTAACTTCATTTGGTTCTGTTTCATACTGAAATCAGTCATTTTACTTGTAAGGTAGAATTTGGAATTGACAATAGCAGCCTGCGGTATGTGTTTGTATTCATGCAGTTATAATGTTGTCAGTAACTGTTTAAACAGTATGAAGTGATCATCAGAAATTCATTACAGAGGAACACTAATTTACTTGACTCCTATTTTCGGAAATGGTAATCTAATGATGTACACATTATTATCATTATTATGTTGGCTATTATTATTGTGTCCCATTAGAGTATCTGAGGATTTCCTGGACAATGGTCATTCTCATCAGTGCCCTAGTATGTGATCTATTCTCTTTGTGTATCCTTGACAATGTGCTCTGCAGTTTTGTTTATAATTTCCCCCCATATTTGGTCTTCTTTCACTGCATTGTCACAAGGTCTTTATTGTATGAGATGAGGGGCTTTTTTGAGTGTGTTTTGGTTTTTTGTCCCAGTATGCTGGAAGATTGATCAAACTGTATTTATCCGGAGCTTGCAGTGTCAATTTGCAATTGCAGTGCTGCCCCCAGCTGGTAAATGTGATAGACCTGTAATTAGAAATCTTCATTTAAATGCATGGTGTAGTTTTAATAGGTTAAAAGCACTGGAAAGTTAGTGAGTTATGAAATTTTTCGTGGTTTAACCCCAGCTGGAACCACACAGCCACTCATTCACTGCCTCCAAGTGGGATGGGAGAGAGAATTGGAAGAGTAAAAGTGAGCAATCTCATGGGTTCAGATAAAGACAATTTAGTTTAATAAGTAAAGCAAAAGCCACAAAGCCACAAAGCAGAGCAAGGAATTAATTCACCACTTCCCATGGGCAATGAAAGCACGGCTCCATCACAGGTAACAGAGACTTGGGAAGACAAATGCCATTACTCCAACCATTCCCTTTTCCTTCTTTCCTCAGCTGTATATGCTGAGCATGACACTGTGGTCTGGGATATTCCTGTGGTCAGTTGTCCAGGACACAGCTGTCCTGGTTGTGTCCCCTCCCAGTTCTTGTGCACCCTCAGTCTTGCTGCTGGTGGGGCGGTATGAGAGGCAGAAGAGGCCTTGACTCTGATGTAAGCTCTGCTCAGCAGTAACAAGAACATCCCTGAATTATCAACGTTTTCCAGCACAAATACAAACACAACCCCATGCCAGCTACTGACTCTACTACAGACTCTATCCCAGCCAAACCCCATACAAAATGAAAAGAATATTGTCATTTAAATTTTTACCCACAGAGGTGAGTAAAGTTAAATCCCAGCAAGATTGTTAAACACAGTGAAATATGTGGAAAAGTTATCAGAGCTTATGTTAATACTTTAGATTGCATGTTTGTGTTTATTATTTGTTTGCAGGTGTTTGCCTTCCTCAGTTTCTCTCAGCTGTAAGAATCCTATAGAATTTGTGATTAACATCTGTGAGAAACAGGTTGGGATTTTTTAACCTATGTTTATATGCAGAGTGACTGTTTTAAAAAGTAAATCTCAATGCACCTTATTTTGTTACCTCATGACAAGGCTACTATCTCCACTAGTAATTGGAGATATTACAAGAAATGATGGCTCATTTGTGAAGCGTTTGTATTTTAAAGGAAGTGCAGTCAACCTTTAAACAGGAGAATAATGATCAAGCATGGCTAGTTTAACTGAAACATCTACCTATGCATACGGCCTGCAACACTGCAATATTTTAGACTCCTACTTATTATTATTATTTTATTATATTCTTATTATTTAAGACTCATTTTTTAAAATGCTGTCATGAAATACTCTTGTGAGAGAAAAAACTACCTCAACTGTATAAACAGAAAATTGAGATATTTCATGTTAAATGACTTATTCAGATTTCTATAAAAATTTTGTGGTCAAGTTTTGAGGAGTCACAGTGTTTTCTGAGTCCTACTTGATATACTTCACTGCTTTCTAGAGTAGTGCTGCTCCCTAGGGATTTCTCTGAGTAGGTTGAACTCATGTTAGTGATAAGAATTGAATTTATATTTCTGAATGCAGAACCTAACTCTTCACAGAACATGAGGGCATTCAGTATTGTTTGTCTCTGGTGCACTGTAGGGTTTTACGAATAAAACTAGTTAAATCTATGTTCATATTTACTAGTATTTGACTATTTTTCTATATAATTAATTTGTGATTAATTACATTGCAGGTTACAATGTTGTAGTAAATATACCCAAAGGAGCAACAAACATTGATATTCGACAGTACAGCTACTCAGGGAAACCAGAAGATGACAACTACCTTGGTAAAAGCCTCCTGTGTACAACATTGGTGGATAGGTTTTGTGCTCTTGCTGTGGATCTTTCCTAGAGATGTGTATTATCAGAAGTCTGATAAAGATTTTACATGAAATATCTAATTACTTCGTATCTTCATTTGCCTGAGTCTCTCAGTAGGTATTAATTGCCATAAAAATGAGTGAGATATTGTTAGGTTTGTAATTCTTAAAAGAGTGCATTCCTTTGTCAGATAAGAGGAATTATAGCATGTGGCATCGTTTTGTCAGTTTTTTACTTAGTTGTCATAGTGTTAATTAAAACTCCACAAGTGAACTCAGGAATAATGCAGGTATTTGTTGTTTTAAATCTTGGAAGCATACACTATTTTACAAACAAAGCAATCTGACCATCAGCAAACTTATCAGTTATCTCATATTTCACTTTTTCTATCATGTCACCTGAATAACATGCCTGTACTACAAATTCTACCTGATTTCAATAAATTTTAACTTGTCATTCATCTTCATTATTGTAAATTGGTCATTGTATTAAATGGCTATTATAAAGCCTTAATAATTTATTTTTACTTTCAAGTTTATTTTAAAAGCCACTTCACTAGAAGTAGCTGTAGCAAATACAAGGATGTGGGCTGTAGAATAGGACAGAAATACAGATAATTATTGTTTCCTTCTGCATAGCAGAACCTAAACAAATTTAGAAGTCGTGACTGCATTCAACCCTTCAGCAGAACACATATTATTAAATTAGTATAATGCATAGAAAATCCATGACAGTTTACTCAGGTGAAAGTTACTGATGATTAGGATTGAATTCACTTATTAGAAACTATTTGATATGACTTTATACATGGACTAAAATAAGGCTAAGTGTTGATAAGAAGTTATATTATTAAGAGTTTTTATTGAGAGAATCTCTTAACTAAATAGATGCTTTATTTCCAATATTTTATTTCACTTATAGCTTTATCGGATATTCATGGAAATTTTATCTTGAATGGAAACTTTGTTGTAAGCATGTCAAAAAGAGAAATCAATATAAAAGGAGCCATTTTTGAGTACAGTGGGTCAAACAATACGATAGAACGAATTAACAGCACTGATAGAGTTGAAGAAGAGCTAACCTTGCAGGTGCATGTTTACATTTTTCATAAGTTTGAAAATTTCCTACATGAACATTATGTTCATAATTTTATGTTCATGTTCACTGAAAAACAGCTATCATTTTATCTCATCAAGGTTTTGTGTGTAGGGAATTTATACAACCCTGATGTGCGTTATTCATTCAATGTCCCAATAGAAGATGGAAGTGATTTATTTACGTGGGATCCTTATGGGCCCTGGCAAGACTGCAGCAGGATGTGCCAAGGTACTGTGAATTATTTTTTCACCAGAACCAAAGACCTGATGGCATTTAGGACGAGACTAGTCCTAAGTACTCTGAATTTTCACCCCATTTGTAAGGAAGAAATTTATTACTCTCAGTAAGCTTTAAGTGCACAGAGCCTTTAAGGACAGAACAGCTTCTGATTTTTGTTTTTGCTATTTTCAGTACTTATGTAGTGCAATTCTATACTTAAACCTACATTTGTAAACATAAGGAGTGGTTTATTAAAAAAGTTGAATCAAGTCTAATGCATCCTTAGAAAGCGGTATTGTATATCTACTAATATGCATTAGGCTTGCATTATCCTATTTCGAGATGGTCACTGATTTGCCTAGTATTTTTCTTATACATTTATTTGTTTGGGTTTTTTTTCATTATCTGCTACATGAGATAAAACTCTTTAAATATATATTTTACTATTTTGGACTCTTATTCTATAGGCTATTCCAGTGTAAAAATAAAGGCACAATATTTATGAAATGTGTATATAAAAGTGTAGTACAGAGCTTTTTGACAGATACTCCTATTAGTGGGTGTTAGAAAAGCCCCAAGTTATGGGATGATGAGTTTCTTCTGGTTTTGAGTCTGCCTGTAGACATTCTCATGTGCTAGAGAAGCGGAGCATCTGTCAACTGTGCTACTTCTCCCAGCACTCAGGGTATCTTTTAGATGCCCTGTGATCAAATTTTCTGCTTCCTTAAAAGAAAGGATCACAACCTCTTAGTTGACATCGTGGTTTGAAACTATGTTAGTTAGCAAAGGACAGACATGATACATTTGGAATACTCAGCCTGATGAGTGAATGGAGTGTTGCACTTTTGTAGTTCACTGGAATTTGATATCCTGTAAGACTACGGTAGGACAGCTGGGAGATGGCAAAGATCACTGGGACAAGGTTGTTTGCCACCTGGAATGTAGTCAGCATGCTCGGGCAGAATCTGCGGTATACAGTGATTAGTATTAATGGGGTATCTCAGTTAAATTCCTAAATGATGAATGGAATCCATAAGGTACTCCTATTTTAGCCCCTTATTTGCTTTTTTTGGTGCTTTTTCAAGGTATCCGAAGAAGAAGAATGACATGTATACGTAAAAGTGATCGTGTGGTAGTGTCTGATCAAAGATGTGAACTTATACCCAGTGTACCAAGTGTCTTTGAGGAGTGTAATACAGAGTGTGAATTAAGGTAAACAGAGGTTTCTAACTGATGGAGATATTGTGGTCTTATATATTTTTATTGATTGAGATTGAAACAAAGTAATTCAGATTGCTTTATCCTCTATCCATCTCTCCTGCTTCTCCTCAAATCTATTGGCATAATGGGTACATTATATTTACACCTCTGAATCTAAGTAGAGCTAGGGTATTTTTCTAATTTTTATTGGAAAATTACAAAATCTCTTGTTAGGATTGTGAATCCATTCTGTATATCCTGGCAAAAAACTTGTATCACCGTGTGGAAAACATTTTCCATCAGAATTGTACCCACAACTGGAACTAATTTGAAACAGACTTGTGTTTTTGCACTCCAAGAAAGCCCATGCTGAAGTATTCAGAGGATGAAGGGTTAGAATTATAGCTTACATTTTTCAAAGTCACCTAGGAGATTGAGACAAAAGATCCTTTAAGTTTAAGAAGTTGTTTAAAGCCTGTGAGTCAAATCCTTTTATATTGCTTTGAAAATTCTAGTCATGAAAGAGACTTTACAGTTCTGTCTGTTCCCTAAAATGCACATCTGTATTTACATTATAATCCTTGGTACATACTCTGAGTGCTTTATTTGCCATGTTCATATTTTTTAAAACATAGTTAGCTTTCTACAACAGTTTGTCCTTGTAGGTGGCACAATGTTGGCAAAAGTGACTGCACATCAAGGTGTGGTCCAGGTTATCGGTCTATTGAGATCCGCTGCATGAAATACTCTAGTTCCAAAGGACTCAGTGCTCCAGTGGATGATAAGTACTGTGCTGACCAGCAGAGACCACCAGCCAGAGAGCCCTGCCATGGTGACTGTATGTTAACAAGCTGGCACTACACAGAATGGTCAGAGGTACAAATTACAAACTTTATAATTGTACCATTATAGTTCTACTTAGCATTCATACCAAATTTTTCTTTCCTTTTTTTTTTTTTTCAGTTCAACTAAAAGGAAAAAATGTTTGACAAATACAGATTAATTGAAACAGCTAATACCAAGCTTTATATTTCAGCAACTTCCTCATACTTTCGTAAGAAACTGTAGCTTGTTTGCAGCTTGGTTTTTGGAGTCAGCAGAGGTCTGGTAGTTAAAGATGTATGTTTTATTTACAGTCTTAATAGTTTAGTTCTGAGGGTATTTTGGAGAAATGAAGTAAGTACAAGTTCAGTTTTATTCTTCATTCAAGAGTTTTATCTTGGAACTACTAAACAAACTCAAATGGACATATTATCAGTCCGTGCATTATAGGTAGGACACATTTGTCTAGCACAATCTATAATGTCTTACACATTTAAGAGTAATAATGTATTTTGACCTGGTTTTATAGTATTCTCTTTCCTGTTTTGTAATATTGTCTATACACTGCAGTGTTCCAGGAGCTGTGCAAGAGGTGTCAGAACCAGAGAAGCTTTTTGTATGAATAACTTGGGTCGTCATCTTCCTGACCGAGAATGCCAGGAACTTCCAAAAGTTGTAACACAGAGTTGCAATGAATTCTTATGTCCAAGCTGGTCAGTTACTGAATGGAGTGAGGTAATGAAACCATGGAAAACTTAAGGCACATTTGGTCCTGGTCATCAATATTAAAACAAACTGCATTAAGTGTTTAGGGTTTTTTATTCTACTTTTGGGCACACTGCAGTAAAAATTCTGAAGTCTTATGATTTAGCTGATACGCATCCCAGATGTAAGAGAAAAAAAATTGCATCAGAACTTCTGTAAAACACTTCTAGAATTTATTTTTTCTCCTAGATTTTGTTTCACAAATATGAGGTAATGAAGCTACCTAAAGTAAATCTATTTACAGTAATATGCATGCCTTCCCTTTTTATGAAGCAATGAGAACTATACAGCCAACTGAAGAACAAAATTATATTCATTTTATTACAGATTATATGGATATAAAAGAATCATGGTTAGTTTAAACATTTTTCCAGTGAAAGCTGTGATATATGTACTCCTATTTTAAACAAGTATTCCTTATTCTAACGGAAATAAATGATCTGTACATAGTTCTCATATTTTGTATCTCTAGAATCTTAATAGTGATTCCTTTGTATTAGCACCTGAGTTACTGCTTAGAGGAAATAAGAGAACTAGAGTTTGTCTGACTACTAACATTCATGGAATATTTTTGTAATGTATGCAATCTTTAAAATCCGACAAATTACTAGAAGAAATTGAAGCCATTAATGGAGATTCATGTCTTAACAAACTGATGATTCTAATAATGTTACAGTGTCCTGTGACGTGTGGCAAAGGAATGAAGCATCGTCATGTCTGGTGCCAACTTAACGATGAACAAATGAGAAATGACTTCTGTAATCCAAATGATAGACCAGAATCAGTGACACCGTGTGAACTTCATGAATGTGCATCTTGGCAAGTAGGGCCTTGGGGATCAGTGAGTACATAAGGATTCCTAGCTTCTTGTTTTATAGTTCATACTATGAGCGATCACAAAACAGTAGCTTTTAAACATTTTACTTGAATCTTTAAGGAGTTGTTTCAGTTGAATTGGTTCACATGTTTCTTTGCAGGATCCTTTTGGCTTTCTAACTTGTAATTTAGGAACACTCACATGTAAGTTTCATGCCTAAAATAGTCATTGATCCTGAGCCTTAATATCAAAGATGCTTTTGTGCATCAGTGTGTTACATCACCAAAATAATGAAGATATGGATAGCAAACTGTTTGAATGAATAAGACAGATAGAAGACCAAATGTTTATAGGGGAGTGTGCATATTCAAGTAATAGCTACAATTAAGATCATAGAAGTGTATATGCTAATAATAGCAGGCAAAACTTAGTATTTTGTACTTTTGTATACGACTTAGTATTTTGTTGTTATGTTTTGTTTTTACCTTCAGTGATAAAAGATCTGCTATCTCTTTATGTGAAAATGCTGTTGAAATATGTGTTCCTGTGTGTAATGACACTAATGTAAGGTATACCAGAGTGGCTTCAGAATTCTAGAACAAAGTGAATTAATTTGCAAAGAAACATTTTGTCCCCAAATAAGAATTAGTTAAAAAAAATATAAGGTACTCAATTTCATGTAGCTTTTATAAGATCAGGTTATTCAAACCAACAGAAGTGTTAGATTATTCAATGTTTTTTTTATGTTAGCGAGAATTTATAATTGAAGAGACAGCTGATACTTAATTTTTTACATATCTGTTAGTAAAATACAGAATAAATATATCTTTGGAAATTAAATATATTTTCCACTAGAATTTGTTTTATTTTTTTACTATTTTTACCTTAGAGACAACCACCCTGTTGAATGTTGAATTCCTTTTGTGTAACCTTTTGATCACAAGGTGATGACTTTCCATTCCTACAAACTAAATAAAAAAAAATAAAATATAAAATTAATTCAGTCCCATGATAGAATTCTTCTGAATTAAAAATAGCTTGCTGGAATAGCTTGTACAAGCAATTTATCAATCCATGTCACTGGAGCAGAACTTTTTATTGAAGTTTTTCTACTTTACCATTTGGTAATAGCCATTCACAGCCGAGTTTTCATAAGTATTTGTGCTTGAACTAGAACATTTATAGGATAGGATTTGTGTCACGTTCTTTTCAGCCAGCTAACATTTTAGTTGCCTTCTGTAAGTGTGCTCTTGTCAAACTCTATAATGAAGAGAGACATGTAACAGCTGCAACTAGTGATTCATTTGGAAGCCACTCCTTACTCCTGCTTTCCTCCACCTCCACTTTCTCTACACCAATTTTTATTGCTGAGCATAGCATTATATAGCACAGATTGTCCCTTTGATCAGGTCAAGTCAGCTGTTCTGGCAGTGTTCCTCCCTGCCCACCTCCAGCCTACTCACTGCAGGGGATAGGCGGGGAGAAAGGGAGAAAGTTTTTATCCTGCACAAACACTGTTCAGCAATAGCCAAAACGTGTTGTGGACACTGTTTAAGTACCTTATGGTCTACCACAAAGCAAGTTAACACCATCTCAGTAGTCATTGCTATTCATCCTGGAAAGTGTCTTAAAATAGAAGATTTAACAAAAGTGAAATTTGATTATAAATGGTACCATTTCAAGTATGTGAAATTATTGACTTTAACAGTGTTCTGTAACATGTGGACGTGGATACCAGATGCGTGCAGTCAAATGTGTTACCGGGACTTACCGTGCTATTTTGAGTGATGACAGGGAGTGCAATGCTGCTACTCGTCCTAGAGATAACCAAGTAAGTTAAAAAAGCCCTCTCTACTTAGTTAAAAGCCTTTAAATACAAGTGTTGTCTACTTGACTCTTTGAGGGAATTTGGAGGAAATAAGTTCTAAAATGAGAAAAAAAATGTTGAAACTGTCTGCTTTTTTTCACAAATATCAAATTCAGCATCACGAATAAAACAAAGAAAGAGTAATTTGGACATTGAAGGTCTGAAAATTTGGTATATAATCGAAGGGTTAGGGTATATGATTTGAAGGGATCCAAAGGCCTGTGATTATTTGGGAGCAGGAGAAGCTCTAACCTGTAGAATATTATAAGGGCATTGCTTTCCTTTGTGCTTCATAAATAATAGTACCTAACTGGCTTGATATTCCCTAAAATTCTACTTGTATATAGTTCTTAAAAGAACAACACGATTACTTGAAGATTCAGTTGCTGGAATAATACTAATTAAAAACTTTGTAGAAATGGATTACAGTTCAATATGGTTTCTTACCTTTTCTTCTTACTTCAGTTTATTTACTTCATCACTTCACTTGAGTTAAATAATGTCATTTTTCAGAAGAAGTGGTTTTAATACAGTCAGTGGGTTTATCTTTACCTAAAAGCAATTGGTGTCTTAGGTGCTATTAGTTAATATGTCAGTGTGGCTACCACATTGATACATCTCATGGCAGTCCAGCTAAGCCGGAAACCATGTATCTTGTAAAGCACATATTCTACCTTTTGTCTCGAGGAGAAGAGGGCAAAAAAAGCATTCTATGGTCCAGAGTAAACCAGACACAAGTTACCAGCCATCTGGTACATGGCTTCTTGAATAAGATGTCTAAATATAAAAGCCAGTTAATTGATAGAAATTTATTTCCACTTACGCATGAAAACACATGCTTTGTATTTTCAACTGTGGTACTTGTTTGGCTACTGACTGAAACTGGGCAAATTTGTGTTCTCAGTAGCTGAAGGTATAAAGGACAGAACAGCACACCCACTGTGTTTGCTGACTTCTTCTGTACTGCCTGTGGTATGAAACAGGACACTGTAACATCTGTGTCCCTTGTCTCCAGCAAGTTGCCCAATTAACTTGGCATTCTTTCTCCAAATGCCAATATTATTAGTTATTACTAATGCAGTTTTAACTTCAAATAAATTTTCTTTGGTTCTTGATTTGAAACAAAACAAAACAATTCAATGAAAAGTCTCTGAATAACTCCAGGGAGAAGCTAGCAAACGTTATTTTCTTATTAATGAACGCTGACTTATTGTAATAGTAGGATCTATGTCTGCAGAGCCTTTTGCTTTACATTTGGCTCTTCAAAAATGTATATTTTGAAAAGTTTTTTTTTTCTCACCCCCACAGGAATGTGAATTGCCCTCTTGTCCAGAAAATACAAAATTATGGACTACATCACTTCCTTCAGTTCATGTGGGGAAAGTGACCCAATGGAGATATGGATCATGGACACCAGTATGTAATGTAGCAGTCCTCCAATCGTTGACCTATTTTTCTATAAAGCTCTCCTTAATATATTTTTCAGACTTAAATCTACTTGTGATAAATTAAAAAGGAATTCTAATAAATTTTTAAGAAAAAGACCTGTTTCTTAAGGAGGGCACTCCCAGCAAACCATGTGCTTCATATCTAATCAGGGAAAACAAGAGGAAAAAGTCAGGATTCTAGGAGCTGAGATTCTGAACAAATTAGTTTTCATATGATTGAAAGTGTGATAGGAAGTGGTTTTAAAAGTAATTGATCACTTTCTGACTATGAAGAATGTCTTTGATTTTAAATATCATTTAAATCTTTTATGTCAATAGTAATATTAAACAGTTTGGGTCTTTACAGGTCTAATTTACCATTTTTTGTAAAATCAACATTGGTTGATTTTACAAAATGGTTCCTACACAAACTTTCTTCAGTGGAAGAGTTTTTTATTTTGATAATGTGGAAAATTATATTTACTTGATACCAAAGTAAAATTTTAAAATTATCTGTAAAAATGTGTGTGTGTCTGTTTATGATATCTTCTATCTTTGCACAACTATTTTAACTAAATAGTAGTAAAGAGTGCATGGACTGAGGCTACTCAGCAACTCCTCACTAAATCCATCTTGAAATCTTCAAATACAAAGGCATCAGAAAGAGCTCAATGGAAAATACTAATACAAACCATAATAGCAAGTGGATTGTGAATCAGTTTTTGTTTTAATAGTTGATGTAAATATTTCATCACTGTGTAATAACTAAAATGTTCTGGAAGTTACTGATGTTTCTATTGTTAATAAATAAAAAAATTGCCTTTGTAACCATGTAAAATTATTCCCTGTTATAATGTAAATGCTGCCTGTTTATATACACTGAATTACTTCATGAGAAATAAGGCTGTACAATTCAGTTTCAAGCCAACAGGAATTCTTAAGGCCTATACCATCCAGCAGTATTTCACTTTCCTTTCTGGATGCATGGTTCTGTTATTGTGAAACAGAATTTAATTCTGAAGCCAAGTTGATACTAAGCTATGTTAGTATTTTAGATGCTTGCATGATCTTGATTTGTTCTCCTAAAGTGTGATGAGCTTGGATTGCTCTCTGACAGTGCTCTGCAACCTGCGGGAAGGGTGATCGTGCTCGCTATGTGAGTTGTAGAGATGCTCATGGAGGAATAGCCGACGAGTCTTTCTGTGCTCATTTACCACGACCAGCTGAAATTGCAAGCTGCTTTAGCCCGTGTGGAGAGTGGCAAGTTGGAAATTGGTCCCCTGTAAGTATTAATGGTAAAATTTTTTTATGTCTATTTAGTTTATTGGCCAAAGTTTATTATATTTAGTTATTTAGTTTATTGGTCTCTGTTTAGAAATTGGAAGTTCATACTTTGTGCAAGTGTGATTGAAATTGATTATATTGAAAATAATTGATTATTCCTTGAAAAAAACAAACTGTATGTTTCTTCTTATCAAAAGTAAATATAAATGTCTTTGATTATTAATTATCAATTTGCTGTTACAAACACTGTGTTAATTTTTTGGTCAGTGCACAGTTACATGTGATAGTGGAATAGTAACAAGACAAGTTATCTGTGTCAACTATAATCAACAAATCAATGAGAATTACTGTGATCCTGAAGGCCGACCATCTGAGGAACAAGAATGTAACATGCCACCATGTCCACCGGTTTATCATCATATTCCAAAATGCATGACCCTCCAAGCCATTTTCCAGAAATAGATTACCTCCCAATACACCATCCACAAGACAATTTAAACCAGTGGAACCGTCCCTCTGCGGGAGGATATCAATGGAGAACTGGACCCTGGGGAGCAGTAAGAAACTTTTTTAGAATATTATAAACTGTTCTCTCACATGTGTGTTAGCATTTCTAGAAATGTTATTGCAGTACAGACTTGGTTGAAAGAGAAGCACATTAGTTTTAAAAATTATTATTATTGTAGTTGTTATTGTTTTCAGAATATATTAAATTCTAAATGTAATTTTTCAGTGATTTAAAACTTAAAATACTTCTACAAAGTATTCCTTTTTATTTGCAAGTTTTAGTTTTGAAAGTTAACATTTAAAACCAAGTTGTTTTAACCAACATATTTTGTATTTTTCTGATCACGGAATGGCGATACAAATGTTTACATGTTTTGGTAGTGCTCTAGTACTTGTGCAGGTGGATTTCACCGTCGAGTTGTAGTATGTCAAGATGAGGAAGGAAGAAGTGCTAGTTATTGTGATGAGGCAACAAAACCTCCAGAGTCGAGACACTGTGATTCTGGACCCTGCCCGCGGTGGAACTTTGGGAACTGGGGAGAAGTAAGAGCATTTCACTTTCAAGGGGAAACATTGTTTGCCACATAAGCTTAGAAATAGAAACATATTTGTTTGACTGCGAGTGGAACTGAACACCTTTTTTTAACTTATTTAAAGAGTGAGTTTCAACCTGTTTATCTAAACTTTGTAAATATAAATGTAATATATGTATAATGTAATATAAACTTTGTAAATATAAATCCAGAACTGTAGTGGAGATGTGAGTGGTGTAAACAAACATCCAAAAGAAGAAAGTATTTTGTGAGGCTAAGAATAGTGTTGCAGTAGCATCTTGAATCTTGAGACATACAAAATTATATTCTGTTACAAAAAGATGAACTGTATGCAGAAAAACTTCAGTGCAATAGCTAGTCTAAGAAAAAAATGAGCACGAGAAGCTGTAGAGAAACCTTATTACATCTAATTTCATAGGTACTGACTAGAGTAACTGCAAGTAGTAGTAGCTACTGAGCTGTAGTTACAAATTAGAAGTATGAAGATATAATCAGGCATTTAAAAGGTGTGCCTGGGTAAGAATATTTTGATGAAGCATTTTTTGTTATTGGACAAAGAACAGTTTCTCCATGCCATGTGATATCATATCTCGACCATGTGTTCTTGCTCAAACACTATGGAAAGAGATAAAACTGATTAGTTTTGCATTTATTCTAATTTAACCTCAAGTGATTCCTGTCCACTTTTCTTATTCTTGATAAATCAATAAGTTGAGTGGAAAAAAGAAGAAAAATTGGTTGAGTAACTTTTCTATTTTTTTTGCCTTCATTTTGTCAAGATTTAACCATTCAGTTTTCAAGGTCAGTCTGAGTGTTGGTTTTTTTCTGTCTATAGCCACAGACTTGGGATACAGTTAATGCAGATACTGTAGTTTTTGTCTAATTTAGAATCCTTTGGAATACAGTAAAATGCTATAAACTATTATAGGTTGTTTTTATTAGCTCATTAGGAATGAGAATTAGTATTTTTGTCTGCTATTGCAGAACTACAGGCAAACTGAAACCCAGAAAACACGTCCTATAAGTATTTTATGCTTAGTCACTATAAATTAAACTATGTAAAACTGTACCCAGTGTCTGACTTTTCTAAGTTTTCTGCCCAGTGTCTGACAGTGAAAACTAGTTTTAAGACAAATTTCCATATTTTCCTCTTAGTAAAGAAAGATATACATGCACATTTATTCTCACAAATGTTTACTTCTCCCTGACAGAGTAGAGTCTGAGACTTTCTGCAGAAAATTACTTGATAAATCATAAAAATGTAGTTTGGTAAATGCTTTGGTGAGAGAATTTTTTCATTAAATGAGATTAGACTTTGAAGTCCTTATTCTTGAACAGGATGTCAGGGGAATATGGAAATAAACATAGTAAATAATAACATCTACTGATCATTGCTGTATCTTTTGGTTTAATGGTATGTGATGACTCTCTTAAGAAAATTATTGCATATAAAATTCTGTATTTCAGTGTACTCAGACTTGTGGAGATGGAATAAAAACAAGACTGGTGATTTGTCAGCTTCCTACTGGCCAAATGTTGGGTGATCAAAACTGTGAAATTCTAGACAAGCCACCTAATATGGCGCAATGTAATGTGCATTCTTGCCCTGGTGATGTTTCATGGCATCGGGGACCGTGGAAATCGGTACGATAGCATTCACTAATATTTTTTGCTTTCTTGTTCTTTGTGTTACTCCATTTTCCCTTGTCTTTTAAATGTTATATTATTATTTGATTTGATAACAGTGAAATAATAATGCATGTGGAATATAGTCTATCTATTTTTATTAGGAAATTTTTCCTGCAGTCATTGAATTATGTGAGAAGCAGCCATTTCCTTCAGTGGGAACAGTATCATGTTCTGTAAAAGATTATGGGGAATATCTTGAAAATTACCAGAAATCATCATAGTTGTTCTATTTTGAAGGGTTGATTATTATTTGATCTGTGTTTAAATTTAAATGCATATGCTGTAATTTATGCTGTAGTATTATCTACACATTTATATTTGTAAAAAAAACCCAAACTTTTTAGTGCATAACTTTGTTCTTACAGTATATTTACATATGAAATAACTTACACACATGTATATTATACTCTGTCATCAAACATTTTACTACGTATTACCTGTACATTTGTGTATAAAAGTTTATATTAGTAGTTTTAAAATAGGGACTAATTAAAGCTATCTATGTATAATTATGTATGTAACTATAATATGCTATTGTCTACATGTCTATTAATGTGTAAAAATGCCTGCTGTAATTGCCATTAATCTTTAAAATTGCCACTAGCATATTATTAACATACTATAATAATAATAGCAAGCTCTGCAATATAGAATACATTATATTTCCCAAGCTGTGAATTTGATAACAATATTGATTATTATGCTAAATTCTAAGGAGAATAATGACAATCAAAGGAGGTTGGATCCAGTTCTGGTTCCATCAAAATCAACAAAAAACCTGTCATTAACATCCCTGGGAGATGGGCTGGGATAACAGTTGTTTGGTTTTTCTACTAAGATAATTATGTAATTTAGTTCTTTGAATTAATATAGGAACATTTTTAAAGTAGTGTCCAATTTTAAACATAATAATTTACTAGTGTTTATATAATCTATTCTAATTTATTGCAAATAGACTGTAAAATGAAACTTCAAATTAATAGTTTACAACAGTTCTCTCTTTCTTCCACTATGCAAAACAGAGTTTTGGTTTGTGTTTAGCAGGCATTAGAGTATCTTATTTAGCCATTAGCCAAATAATTAATGGTGATTTGCTAATGCTTAATAAATGTGTGTACTTCAGGTGCTGAGAAGATAAACAGGGTTCAGCACACAGTTGCCTTTGAACTCAATGTTTGTTTTCCTTTTAGGGAAAGAATTATTCACAGCCTGTTAATTCCTTCAGTGATGCAGTTTGTCCTGCATTAATGTTACCTGTGAGCTCTTGTATTGTAAATGTTACATATGGCTTAGCCTTATAAAGATTTTCATGTTGGTTTATATCTCAGTTGACATGAAAAGCCATTTTAATCCTTCAAAAACTAAGTTTAGAGTTGATTGTATTTATCAGAGAGATAGTGGGGCTCTGTGGTTAATCTGTAAAAGATTTAATTTCATTACACTATCTCATGGTGTTGTGCAGAAACAAACTTAGCAGATTCAGGAAATAAAAGCAGGCTCACATATTGAATATGCTGTCACATTTTAGTAATTTAGCTAGTTTGAATGCTACCAACACACAATCTTTAGTTATTTTTTGTTGCTGTTTAAAAAGAGCAAAATATATTCATTGAGAATGACTACTGTAAAGGAGCAATAAAAGCTTTAGTCACAGGAACATTACTGTAGCCTAGCACAAACAGCTTTGTTTAGCCATGATTGACTAGTGATGTGTTAGTTTGGCTCTGACTATCTTATGCATTTTTGACATAATACATGCTCTAATATAGAGAACTGTTAAATGACTGGAGACTGAAGTCTTCAAGCCTGTCATATCTATAAAGATGGCAAGAACCAGATAAAACACTGCTTATATTTTTCATAAAAGTATTGAGTCATATTTATGTGTCAGAACAGCAATGCAGTGCACTTTTGTGTCTACTAGTGAGATTCCAGTGTTAAAACTTAAGCAGAAACTGAGATGCAAGAATTTCCACTTGTAGCTTAATTTTCTGTGGTAGATTCTGCCACCTTTTTCTTCTGGCATGCATGGCAGAGATAATATATGGGGAGGCTGAGTAGAAAGAAGGGAATTTCTGACTAATTGCTTTACCTGTAACAACTCCTTGACATTCTCGAATATGGACTCTTCTCTGGCCCAGCTGGTTCAGAAATGTGTATCAAAATTGCTTAAAACTTTTCCTTATTCTGATGTAGCTTTGTCTAAACCATGTCTGAACTAAAAGCTTCACTCATGGAGTATTCCAACTTTTCCATAGCAAGATAGTTTCCTGTTGTATTTTAGATACCAGCAGAAATAGATTGAGAAAAAGTCAAATTAGCTAAGAGTAATTAACACTGAGTCAAGAACCTGATCCCCATGCATAAGGATTGTTCTGGTTTAGCAGTGTATTCTGTGCTTTCTTCTATATTGGGGCATTCTAGCTTCTTTCTAGCCGAGAATTCTACCAAGAAACAACTGGATATGGCATTTAGTGCCAAGGTCTAGTTGACAAGGTGGTGATTAATCAGAGGTTGGACTAGATGATCTTGGAAGTCTTTCAACCTTAATGATTCCATGATTCTAACTTCTTCCAACAGCAATTGCTATATATTTGAGAATAAAATTATAGTCTTCTAAGTACATTTCTTTAAGTTATTGTTTAATTTCACACAATGTAATTAAAATAAAACATATCTGGTAAATGCACAATAGGGCAGTTGCGAGGAAGGCTCTGTTTTTGATTTAGAGCCAGAATTTTGGTTGATGCTTTCTGCAATTTAGGAGCTATGGGCTGTTACACTTTATAAGGTCTGTCTGCGGCTGCTGGAGCTGACCATCACAAGCTTAAAGGCTTTGTATTCTGCTCTTGCTGGTTTCTGCAGTTGTCCAAATGGATGTGAGGCAAGTAAATCTCAAGTTCTGAAGGCTCATACCACTCCAGGAAGCTTTCTCAGAAATGTCATGCATACGTGGAAACTTTGATTTCTTGGTAATCTGTGAATCTTTAATTCAGGCCAGTATTTTCATATAATGATATTGAAAACAGAAAGATTTTCTGAAGTTTTACAGGGAGGATGATTAGGAAATGCATCCTCATACCTGTAAGTTAAATTCATTTGATCTGGAGGTCATTGAGAGACTATGACAATGATCTTTTTAGAATGTGGCTTATTTCTTCGCCCTCCTAGTTTTGTTCAAGTTTCTAAGTGAATTTTCTTTAGTAAGAACTGAATCATTCTTTTTCTTCTTTTGTTTTCTTGATTGCCTTTTTACCAAAATCCAGAGGAAACAGAGAGGGTTTGCACCCAGTCCATTCATCCTGAAGGACTTTGCCTTTTTTTTAAAGGAATGTTGGTGTCAATTTTTAATGTAATTGAGCTTGATAAATATTATACAAGCATTCCTAAATTCAAGTGTTTCAAAATTTGAAAAAATTTATTTCAATTTCATTTCCAAATTGTTATGTATTTAAGTACACCACTTCTTTTTTTGATATATAGAAATGACAGTACAGATGTATACATTTTCATATACACATATCTGTAATGTATTTATGAGTTAAATAATACTTTACGTAAATATGGCTGCTTATTTTAATGTAGCTGCACCACCGCTACTCTAGTTTCATTGGTGAAGGGATTCCAAAACTTCATGAAAGCATAAAAAGTACAAGCTAAAAAGTATGCAAACCATATGTCACATTATCTAATGTCAAGAAAAATCGGATAGCATTCTGACAGCTAGCTAAGAATACTTTGTTCTAGTATAGATTTTTATTGTATCCCTTCTTTCCAGAGTGCATTGTTGGATTTCTGTGTTTAGTCCATGGAGTAAGACTTCTGGTTTATTGTATTAATTTTTATCAGAGTTGTTCTGGTTTTCTGAACTTAATGACAACCAGTTGTGTTTTACATAAAGCATGAAAAGAGAGAGTATTACAAATTTGCAAAGACACCATAAGGTTTTTAACTGAACCATAATTAGTAGATTTAACAATTTTGTGCTAGAAGAGTTGTAGAATAGTCTATCTCAACTGAGTTCAAGAATAATGCTTTGTTACTTTCAATACTAAGGGTTTTTTTCCTTGGAGCAGTATTTCCCATTTGCACATAGCTTCTTACAGAAGATAGTTATATTTTGTTTGTCTGAAATGTCCCTAAAATATAGATTTAAATTTTTTCTAAATCTTTTCCTCTCTCTCAGGATTTGTATGTAATTCATAAGTATTACCTGTGATTCAGGGAAAACAGGCATAAAAAGAGTGGATCATCTTCAAAGTTGCCATTAAGTGTTACTGCTATTACTTACTGCCCTTCAGACACATAATGTAATATTGTTTAAAGTGGCTGCTTTTCTAGTTCTTCAGTTTTCTACTTACCTGCTTCAGAATAATTTCTATGTAATTCTGTCTTTGCAGTAGTGGAAGAAATCTATTATTACTTTTAATGAATATAAATCTATTTTTTTTTAAATAGTCCCAGTATCTTTCCAGTGTTGTTACTGCCAGGCATCCCATTGACTTCTTCAGGAGCAGAAATAGCCCAAATTTGCATAAGTAAAATATTTATTTGTTTTTGTTGTAATGCAAAAATTCTTTCTATGTATGATAAGTGCCTTCATTCACTTTTTCTAATGTGTAAAAAGTATTTATATCTTTAAAAGTAATCTTTTATATTAAAAGGGAATTCAGAATCAGTGAACTTGGTTTTCAAAACCAGCTTCAGTCTTTACCTCTACTTCTGCTGCTGCCTAATGTCAAACTTCAAAATACCTCACTGCCAATACAGCACATTAAATTAATATCCCACGGCCTGAAATCTTAATGTTAGCATCTGCTATCCATTTTGTAAAACTTTGGAAATTGATAGTGGGAGGCCTTTTCAGAGATAACTTATAACATATGTCACTGCCCAAATAATGTCATAAAACAGACTTGGGATAGTGAATTTCATTTAGGTCATTCTGATAAAAATGAAAGAAAATACTTGTTTCCAAAATTCAAAAGCAAATATTTGTGTAATGTTAATCAAGTTTAAAGGAAATTTCTCCTTTTTGGTGCTATGTTGCCTGTATAGCTTGAAATAATAAATAATTTATAATGTATGTGTGATAATTTAATTTAATGACTGTGACTTGTGTCTGTGAAATACAGTTGCATTTTAACTCTTCTTTTTCATGCATGTTGTGTGGCTTCATGTTTATATTTATTGTGCCCTTTATTAAGGAATTTTAATGTTTAAGGTCTTTAAAAAATAAATAAAAGGGTGGGACAGGAACTAAGCACTTTTGCTGAAAGTGAGGGTTTTTTTACTCTAGAGTAACCTTTGTGTTGAAATTAACTACATGTCACATTTTAGTGGCATTATTTTCATGGGGAAAGCTCTTAAACAGAAAAAAAGTACTGTTACTGAAATAGGTAGTTGACCCATGATCTTTGATGACAAAGCTTAAAGATCCTAGCTGTTGAACCTTGTGCTGGAGGTTCAGTTTTGTGGCCCAGTCGTACCTCCACTTAGCGACAAAAGACATGGAAAACTGAGGATCATAACATAATGCTCGGTTCTTAATCTCAAAGACATAACATGGGTTTTTACATTCCCAAAACACTTTTGCAGGAAGAGGTTTACAGAACTTTCAGACCCTGCTTTTAGAAAGAGGATAAGTAGAGGGTAACATAGTCAAAACAAAAATAATAATAATGATAATAATTAAAAACCCCACAAAACCCCAACAACCAGAATATCATGGAAGGGGAAAAGAAACAATTGGTCCTTAATACTGTACCTAAATACATACAGCCATTTAATGAGAATGGAAGGAATGTGAAGTTACTGGTGTCTTTATTAGAACTTTCAGAAAAGCTGAAGTGTTCTAGGTGGTCAGATCAGTGTGAAAATCATTGTGAGATGTGGTAGTTTCAAAAACCACAGTCAGAACTCATAAATGTTGTTTCAAAGTGTTTTTGAGACCCACATTTAAAAGTTGTTAAGCATATGAAAGTGTAACCATTTCCAAGCATTTATGAGGGTCAGTACACAAATATTTTTATTACCTGTCATGGGTTGGAAAATGAGCAATGTTCCCTAGTTCTGTACTGCAGGAGTTCCTAGTCCTTTCTTTGAAAACCAGTAAGTGTGGGAGACTGGTGACTCCACTAAAACAGCCTGATATTCGTATCAGTATATGTTCTAGTGTGTATCTATCTGGCCCTTTCACTTCAGTGAGAGCAGGATTGGGCACTTAGATTTCCTGCTGAACCAGTCAATTGGAAGCTTTCATGCATGCTCATATTTATGCACATGAAATGTAATGTTGGAAAGCTTGATTGTTAGTAAATTGAAAATACACAGAAGGGTGGCTTAGGTTAAAAGCAAACTGGATTTCAACACGTGAAGGTAGGTAAAATGTTTCATTTCTCATCTAAAATATTTTTTCATGCCAAAATAATATTTAATATAAATTTGGGGGGAGGGCGTAATTCTTTAGGTGATATTTAGTTCAGTGACATAGAAAGAGTTATATTTTGTATACTTCTAAAAAAGTTTGAAAAGATTCTGGCAATACTATATTGTTGCAGTATATATTGCTTTGTCTTTTCAGTCTTTTAAAGTTCAAATATGAAATCTTAGATTTTAATAAAATGAAAAAAGTGAAATGATATGAAGTTACTTTTTATAGGGCAGAAAACCACACAAGAGATCATGTATTTGTCAGCCTTTTAATATCTGAGCTACTGTTTTGCTGTCGCTAACATGAATAAAAATGATAACTCAGAGATTGCATCTTGCTGGTATCCAGGATTTCTTCTGCTCACATTTAGGTTTTTGCAAACTCAGAAACTGATTTGCCTACTGTGTAAAACTGCATTATGTCTAGTTACTTTTGTAACTGGTTAATTGAAAAGACCCTATCTCTAAAGATAACAAAATAAAATTTTAAATTGTGAAAATATTATAAACTAATGCTTTTTTACTGTCCAACCTCTCTGTGAAAATGTAACTTCCATAACGGAGATCCTCCATCATGTTAAAAATATGGTCCAACTTTCATTGTGAAGACCTATGAACAAAATGTTCCTCTCAAGGGGCCAAAATTACTTTTCAGTGAGAGTGCAGATTGTGTCATTCCTGTGCATTTTTTCAGTTTTCCCCAGCTTGGCAGGAGGCAGGAGTCTAACCCTCCTGTGATACAGTCTATTAAACTGTGTCCAGTTTTTGGAAGCAAGAAATGGATTCACTTTGGGTTTTCGTGGGGGTTTGTGAACACAACTGCTGGATGGACACAGATACAGTTGTTGTTCTTTATTTGGAAAATGTGTCCGGAAAATTATCCATTTATTGGAAACAGGGAGGGGAAAACCCCATGTTTATTTTTCTCACAGTGGATTTCCCTAAGCTCTTCTAGCTCCATTTCTGCCATCCTTCTGTGGTGATGCTTGCATTCTATTTACTGTCTCCAGTGCTGCTGCCTTCATATAATCACTTAAATGTATTACTAGTGTTACATGACTATGGGATAAAGAAAGATGAGACTTGCTGAAGTCTGGACAAGTCAGCAATTTGACATCTGCAATGCTGTAATGGTGAAAGTGCCTGTATGAAGCTCTTGCAGAATGTATCGAAGGCAAAGAGCAGGACTGCTTTTCGATTTTGTAAATCTGACACAAATTTATACTTGTAGATTAGATTTGCAGAAAGGCCTAATGAGTGTCTAGCTCTGTTCCCAATTGCCACTAATTTCAGAAGGAAGGTAAGGCAGAATGGTTTGTTGGTGATGTTGCTTCTTTGTTTTGGGGTTGTTTTTTTTTTTAATTTACTAATGTTTCTGTATTTTTTATTGTGATTTACCTCAGCCATCTGTCTGTTGTATGTATCATTCAACTGTCAGATAGATGATAAAGTTAGGTACACGTACCAGATGTGCTACAGGAATGCTGGCTGAGCAATGCAGTTTATCTGTTCCCTCCCTCCCAGCAATTAATAAGCTGATCATACTTTTCATCATTTTAATATATACTGTCATGAATGACAGTGATAATGTTGCTTGAATAATGGCTAATGGTGGAGTTCCTACCAGAAGTACATACAGACCCTTCAGTGGCATTTAAGACCTGCACACAAGGTAGCTGAGCCTGCCAAATGGCTGCTGAAAGGAGGCAGAAATACTTACTGGTTTCCTGGTGTTCAGGTGGTAACCAGACAGAGCAGATTCAAATCAAGAGCAAGTAAAGCAGGGAGAATAACTGTGTAACTAAATTTTTACTGTAATTGAGAGATTAAATGGAACATATAAATGAAGAGTTAAATGAGATACCAAATATGTCATTACTATTGAGAACATGTTAGTCATCAACTCATAAAATTATGGTTATTATTTTTAAATCCACATCCAGACATATATCTCCATAATCCGTTGTTCTTGTGTTATTGTAACAGCTAAAAGCTTGTTTGAAGGTCTAATTGTGTTATGTGTATCGTGTAGGTAAAACAAAGAGGATGCTGACTGGAAAAGCTTAGTCTCATTTATGAGATATATGTAGACAGAGTGAGAATACACAGCTGAGTATCACAGTAGGTGGAGACCTGAGTGTGGTAACAGTCTATTTTTCAAATGCCCTGTAGTTGGCATCAAGAAGGATGTCAGGCTTTAGGCAGTGGTGAGCAGAATAGTGGTGTTTATCCTGAGGGGGAAAGATGTGATAGAGCTTTCCTATAAGGACCTGTTAATCTGTTTCATTTGTGCTGAACTCAAGGTAATGGACAGCGTTTTGAGATGTCAGAGAGGCAGGCCAAATTAAGACTTACTCACAAATCTAACTGGAATGAATAAAAGAAATTTTGTGGATGATCATAAAGTGGAATTTCAAGAGTTCTGGTTCTGATTTTTCCAACAGCTGCAAAGAGTATGGTTGTTCATCCGCCATCCAGGCAGATTGCTGTTTTCCCTCATTAAGGCTACTGCCAGTTGCAGATCCACATGAATCCTATAATCTGTCTTTAATCCTCTTTATTCCTTCATAATTCCTGCTTTTTCTGTCCTTATATATATATGTATGTAGTTTTCTCATTTATGTCTGCCTATTAAATAGATACACTTCAGCATGCTTGGAAAATAGTTATTCAGGAGGGGTTTTTTACCCTTCAGATGAAAATTGAAACAAAATTATCTTAAAAAGAGTCTGAAAAAAGCTGCTTTATAATGGAGTGTACAGTACTCAATCCTGAGAAAAAAGATATGGCTAGGGATGGCAGACAGGTTAGCTGAACTCAAAGAGTCAGTACGGTCTCTGTTCTCAGCTGTGACGCCCAGACTGGCTGTTAGGTTGTATTGCAGCACACTGCAGAGTCTCCTACTCCCACACTGGGGCTGATTTGGAGAGTACTGGTGTTAACATCCACAGTATGTACCTGGAAGCCCTGGAAATCAATGTAGGCGTGTGCCTGATTCTAAGCCTGTTACACACCCAGAATATTTAGCTAGGCTAAAAGTAAAAAAAAAACCAGTTCCTCTTGGGCTGACTAGAGAAAATAATTACTGCCTCCTTTTGTTGCTGAGTTAAAAAAATTACAATATTTGATGATAACACGTGGGCCAGATTGTTCTCTGGCTTCCATTCCAGGGATAGCAGTAGGTAATAGCAGTTACAACTGTCCTCCTGAGCTGCTGTGTTGAAGAGAATGGCTTCTGAAAAGCAAATTTACAAACTTCCCTCATGAAAAATAATGAGAACTGACCTTCAACAGTACTTTTCTTTACAAAAATCAGTTATTCTATACCACATTTGCAAGTTTTTAAATTAATTACAAGTAATTGAGATGAAATTGTTGGGGGGGGGGAATGGTCTTCAAATGTAAGATTTTAAAGTAACACTGTAAATAAGATTAACTCAGAGCAGTACTTTTACCAGAAAGCTATCTGAATACAAAAGAAGTGTCATAAGTACTGCAATTCCAATGCAAAAATAATATCAAACCATACTTTCTGGATGAAGTTTAGTCCAATGTGAACTAGAAAAACATGATAGATATCTGGAGAATCTAACTATGATAATTCAAGTGTTAACTATTGTACTTGCAGTACTATGGTATTTTTGGAGAATCCAGTCACAAAAAAAGGAGGATGATTTTCTTTGTGTGTTAGAATAAAGAGGCTCTGAGATTCTTAAACATATTTGCATATTTCCTCATAAAAATGTCCCTACAGGTCACAGTAATATTATTGCTTATATTGGTTGGGGAAGGATCTGGGATAAAATTTAATTCCAAAGGCTGTTTAATGTTTTCTTCCTAATTTAGGTGAGGGAAGGTGGTTGTGGAATCGTAGGCCATCCAGGTTTAGCAAGAATTCAGAAGGGACTACAGGCAGCTCTAACAAATACACGGGGGAGTCAGTGTTGGACAGATAATCCAAATTTGAAGTTTTTTAGGAGATAGTAGTTGCAACAGCTAAAAACTGTGCCTTTTTTGTGACATAAAACTGGCAACCTATACTGTGAAATCTCACTTTAGAGCTTGAACAGAAGAATATCTGTATTTTTGACTCTGCCTAAGGCCTGGGAAAACAAAAGTTGAACAAAAGTTGGACCTGTTTGGCTAAGAGATGTGTGATTAGACCATACATTGCTGGGTTTTCTATGTGTTTTGGTTTTCAGATGCACTACGGTACCTCAGGGCATGCTTTGCAAAAGTTTTTGACAAGTCCAGCAGTAGGAATATGGAACTTTACCTTGTGTTAATGTGTTACTGAATTTGGAAGATCATCTGTCAGTGTCACGGGAGCTCAGTCTGTGCTGTGGGACTGAACTTTGCAAAGTGTTTTCAAGTTTCAGTGCTGGTTTCTCACCTTGCACATTTTGACATACAAGGGGTCAAATTCAATTTAGAAATATAATCTTTTTTGATTCAAACAGAAAAAATATGTTTCTGAGCTTCGAAATCCAGTCAAATTGTGTGGTAGGAACATCATTTAGGTAGTGTTTGGATCAGAGTGTAGTCTTGTAGTATTGCAGCCCTAGTGGGAATATGATTCGTACTTACAAGAGGGAAATGTATTTATAATGCATTTACATCAAAGATCCTATGACATTAGCTGTGGGATTTAAAATATTACTACAGAAAGTGTTAACTCTAGATCTTATCTTCCAAATGCCATCTAGAACTCTGCAAAGTGGGAGGCCTACAAAGAACTGGAATGAAGGAGAATAATACTGGGTATATGCTTTTTGGGTATATTCTTTTTGTCATAGCGTATTTTAACTCTAGTGCTTCAGTTGATATACAGCATACAGTCTTGGATACCTTCTCATAAAAAGCCACACAGACATTTGGAGGGTTTGGAGGGCAGCCACTTAAATGGTAAGAGACTTGGAGGAAAGACTGGGGTAGCTTGTGTTTCTCAAGACTGAAACTATAGAAGAACAGACTGAATGGGGTATTCTTGCAACCCATAATCAGTGGTTATAAAGAGGTGAGTGTTTCTAAGTCTGCTAAGGGTAGTCTCTTTAATGGTAAGAGAGACTGTCATTAAATCATAAGGTACTTTTTCTAACTGTAAATATGGTTATACAGTGGAAAAATACATGCAAGGAAGGCTGTAGCACCCCTGTCATTGAAGACAAGACTGATAAACTGCTGTCAGGAATGGTCCAGATACAGCTGATTCAAACTCTTAGCAGCATGATGGATTGGATGGGGTCTTTAAGTCCTTGGCCTAACCTTCCTCCTTTCCATTGCTATATCTGCAAAAGCATATTCAGAAAAGTGGCAAAGCAGACTTGCAGACTGCAGATGAAAGGAGGATTAATCAAATCAAAAAATTTTCTGAACATCATTAACATTAAAGTTTTGAAATCAAGCTGTACTCAAATGAGATAACTTAAAAGTATCTTCAGTGTAACTTCTGTAGTTGACATATAATTTGGATGTAACAGTAAATCATACATATACCTCTTGGAGTTCAAGACGCTCTTTCTCAGCAGTGATGGAATGTTTGGTCCTTTGGAAGCAGGTCCTTTCTGAGTGTTTGAGGTAATGGCACAAGTGTTAGTACTTGTTTTAGTGAAGAATTACTAACTCGGAATCAAAGAATTCAGTAGGACCTAATCACAGAGTCTGTGTTCTTCTTAAAGGAAAGAACAACTTTTTGAATGCTTTTAGCTAAAAAATGTGCTCAAGCATCACAATAAACCCCTGGGGAAATGCAGCTAGCAGAGGAGGCAGGCACAAGAAGAGCTAGTTCTAATAAGGCAAATGAAAAGTTGAAAGTAACTCTCAACTCAGCAATGCTCAACATTTTGTTTTATTATTGTCTTGTGATCTCAGTGTACTTCTAGAATAGTTTCTAAAAGAGTCCAAACAGACTTTTGGGACAACTAGAAATCATCAAAATGCAGTTTGTCAGACAACTCAAGCAACTACCATGTTTAATCCTGTAGGTTTTAAACTGATCTTCGTGTCCAGTCGCAGAAGTTACTGATGGAAAAAGACAGAGAGGAAGAAAATACCTTTTAAAATTTGGAATAAGTTTTATACTTTTTCATTTCTACTGTTGTGGCTGCACCCCAGTAGGCAGTTAAACCCTTCACAGTCATTCACTCCCTTCCCCCTGGCGATATGGGGCAGAGAATTGAAGGGGTAAAAGTAAGAAAACTCATGGGTTAAGAAAAAGTAATTTTTGTAAGTAAAGCAAAAGCTTTATCACGAAGCAAAGCAAAACAAGGAATTAATTCACCACATCCCATGGATAGGCAGGTGTTCAGCCATCCCCAGGAAAGCAGGGCTCCATCATGCATGACAACTGCTTGGGAAGACAAATACATCACTCTACATACTCCTCCTTCCTAATTGTTCCCCACAGATTTTATTGCTGACCACATCACTTGTTCTGCGATAACCCTTGGGGATCGCTGTCCCAGCTGTGTCCCCTCACAACCACTTGTGAACTCCCAACCTCCTCAGTGGCCTTGATGCTGTGTGAGCACTGTTCAGCAATAACTATAATATCCATGTGTTTTCAACGCTGTTTTAGTCACAAATCCAAAAACTTGCCCTATAGTGGCTACTGTGAAGAAAATTACCTGTGTCCCAGCCAATCCCAGTAAAGTTACAGTACTACTTTTTGTCACGCATTTATATTTTAAATCTTTATATAACTAATATGAATATAAAGAGAAACTGTTGCATGCTTTGTATTTACTGGCCTGTTTTTCAGTATCCAGAAGCCCACTGAGCCACCAGCTAAACTAAAGAAAACACTTTCTTTAAACAAAAGGTTAAGGAAATTTGGTACATATCCAAACTCTTGGAGTTCAATCCACCAAACAATACAAGATCTTCAATTTTTCAATTAAATAATAATAGCAAGAGAATCAAAAAGCTTTTAGTGAAGTTGCATGTCTGCTGCAGAAAGACCCTCAATTTTGTAGGAATTGATGATGGCATGCCTGTATGAGAGTCCATCTGTGCCACAGAAAGCACCAGGAGTTCCATCAGGCTGATCCTCACAGAACTTTATTGCTATGAAGAAAACACAAACAGATGAATCCTAGTTACCAGTGTTATGGAATGACTTTGAACAATAGTAATGAAGTCCAGCTTTTTCTGCAGATTTATGTATTTAAAATAACCTGACATATGGGAAATATTAAGTTTGCCAATGTTGAGACAGTGCTAGAATTTCTGCGCAAAATGGTTACAGGATGGGTTTTTTTCAATTTGCAATTTTTAAAGAAATGTTCAAATTTCTTATGAGATTTAAAGATTTTATGGATTTTTTTTTCTACATGTGCAGAAAATATATAAAAAATTGTACTCTCTCTCCATAAACCTCCAATTGTGTGGAATGTCATACAAGTGGAATCACATTATAGAAAAATTGAGCCATAAATTGAGCTGTTCTTGACCACGTTCAAGTTTGAATGAGAGATATATCAAGCAGCCATAGTTATGTGCAGTTGTACTTTCCCCAGTCTTTCTACACAGACCACATAATAACACTTTGGGAGCTTCAAGAAGAAGCATAGGCTTATGAAGGGTGAAGTTCAGCCTTGTAAGAAATATTCTTTAGGCTGGATGTATTAAAAGACAAGAACAGAGCAAGAACAAAGCTTTACGCCTGTACCAGTGAGAATTCGACACTTCTTACTGATGTTACAGAGCTGAAGGGAAGCTGGTCAGGCAGCTGCCTTAGATCAGTGTTCAATATGCAGCCCTCTAAAGAAAATACTGACAGTGAGGATAGAGGAGGGCAAGAGGTCTCCCTGTAAACTTAGAGGCCTTTAGGCACTTGGGAGTCCCACTCAGGAATCTTCTATAGACTCTATATTTTCATTCTAAGACCTGAGCAGGATCTATGCTCTGTCCTTACAGAAGTGTTGAGTCCTGCCCACTTTATTATATTGATTAAAGCTTTTGATTCAGCATTTGAGCAACTTGGTTTTCTGTCTTTGCTATTCGTTTTCTGTAATGGAGGACAGGCAACACCTACTTGTCAGGAGCCTCCCATGAGAAGTTGTATTGGACAGGAATAGTCTTCATTTCTCTTGCTAAAGGTGAGCCACTATCAGCGAAGAACACAGCTGCGCCTGCCTGCATCTGCTGCCAAGGCACTTGGGGAGGAAATAATCCTTTTAAGTATCTTTTTTTTATAGTTTATCTAAGGAATGAAGCCAGAATATGCCCAATTTCAGGAGAATACTGTACATACAGAGTAATATATCCTCTTGAACTTTCCACTGACGATCCTGGATCTGCTACATCCAGGGCAAGTGTATTAGCTTTTTTATGTGTTAAAAAAAAAAATAATAAATTAGGAGCATTTTTCTTTCTTTAGTTGCACTAAATATCCTTATCACTATGTTTTGTAATGTGCCTCATTCACCTGCTGCGTGTTCAGTATACGCTCAGAGCAATTGCTTTCTTTTTTTAACTTGTTAGTAGAAATAGAGGAAAATCTGTTTTCAGAATGCTGATCATCCTTATGGGCATGTAAAGCAATGAGCTGATAGTCTGTTAAAGAGATTGTGCATGCTGGTAGAGTTAGAGTGTTCAGTTATTTTTCAGTGAACTTTTTTAAGGTCCTTGACTGTGGCTCAGGGCAAATTAGGTGCTTCTGTAACTGGTACCTTTGCAAGGCTTTAAGAATAACAATCCTTTAATTAGTTGCCTAAATTTTATTAAGGTCTCATTGAAACTGTAAAGGATCTGGTCCTTAGAGATAATTAGGTTTCTATTCTTCCCACTGCTGTTGGTGGGAAATGGTCACTGCAGCAGCTGTAAGAATCTGGCCCTGTGGAACCACACTGAAGCAGGTAGGAGCTGTTCCATGATATTCCAGGAGATGAAGTACCCCAAGAACTTGGTTCTAGCAAAACTGCTTGGAGGCACACCCTAGTTTGGTGTTTTATTTGTTTTTAAATTTTGCAATTGTATGTAAGCAGGAGTTTAGAAATGCTTAATGTCTGGAGAGGTCTTTTAGCTTTTGTCAGGAGCTTTCATTCCTTCAGAGCAACAACACATTAGTGTAATGAATTTAACAATGATCTTACATGGATTAAGGTAAAAAAATGCAACTAAAACCACAAAACAACAACAAGAAAAAACAAATTGAAAAGCTCTTAATTTGCAACCCATAATATTAGGATACTGTTGAATCACCTCTTCCACTGTGAAGGTCCTTTTTGTCGGTGTAAGATCTATTCAACAGGAGGTTTGGGTTTAGTGAAACAGAAAATCAGATCTGTATCTTGATGAATATGTGAAAAAATAAGATAACAAATCTATATGCAGAAATGCTGTCTCTGTATTTCTGGAAAACTTACACTTTTTAAGGATTTGATTCATTTAAGATTTTTTTATATAACCCCAACCTGTTGAATGTGTTTTTTTAAGTTTTTAACATAGCATTAAATTAACATGGAATGAAACATTTCCCTGGAAAAAGTTATTTAAATGTGAATATTTCCATGGTATGAGTTGGCAATGTCCTGTAACTTACTGTCATCTTACAGTAAAGAAAAAAAAATAAATTAGATGACTTATACAAAATTATATTCCTGGAAAGATAAACTATATTCCTTGTAATTGATTTTTTTTTTAAATACAAACACTTTTAATAATTGAAAATATTTTCTACCTACAGATTTTAGGTATCTTTCATTTGTGTTTCTGAGTTTTACATTAAGATAACTAGGTTTCAGCTCACTTTAGTCATCAAAGCTGAATGGTATTTGAGTGAAATATTTTAAATAACTGTTCATAAAGCCTCTGTTATTTTTAACATCTAAACTGGTATTTTCCTTTCTGATCTCCCTCTTCAGCTTCCAATCTAATAGCATTAAAAACAAATGTGGATTCTCTTAATTCCTCCGTAATTCTATTGTAATTACAAAATTTAGTAGAACATCTTTATGAAAGAGAAGCAGGCATTGCTCTGGAACTGCTAACAATATCTTAAATAGACTAACTGAACACACAAATCTTCAGTTTCTTTCTTTAGAAGAAGGAATAGCACAAATTATAAAGGCCATTTAAATTAGGCCATTTAAATACAGCAGAGATAACTCAGTTGAATTTGGACCAATGAAGGGAAAAACAGTCCACCTAAAAAAATTCAAATCCAGTTCTAACCTGTGTAGAAGTAAACACATAATGTTATATATCTAGTAGGGAGAGATATGGGAAGATCTTCCTAAGACTGAGATACTGGATAAGCGAGCTTACACAAACAAGCTTATACAAGAGAGCTTACACAGAAATTTCAGATATGTACAGCAGATGTGTCATATTACAGAAACTTATTCCTATAGTCACTGAGTCGTTTTGGGTGACTCCACAACTTCTTTGAGTTTTCTTACTCCTCTGAGACTTTTAGTAAAGTGATGACGTAACACTTTTCTTTTCAGTGTTCTGTTTCCTGTGGAAAAGGTTTGAAGTTTCGTGATGTGCATTGTTTTAATAGCTTCCAATCTAAAATAGAAGAAGAAAACTGTAAACATTTGAAAAAACCACGAACACATAAAATATGTAGAGCTGGAAGATGTCCTGCCTGGAAGGTCAGCAGATGGAAAGAGGTAAGATGACACACTGCTTCAATGGAAATAATTGTCAGGAAGGTTTTTTATATGCACATCACAATGAACTTTACAAATTAGCAAGTAGTTCACTGTATTTTCTTTCTTTTAAGAGTAATGAAAAAGTCTGTAAAAACCAAGTATTTGCTAATCTGAATTTTGTACTGAATAGGTACTTAGGACTCTCCTCAACTTACTTACCTTTAAAGTTTACTTCTTACCTTCTGTGATGGATTCAGTAGTATCACTGTATTTGCTATCTTAATCTAAATATTGAAGTGAAACCAGGTTTGCGGGGGAAGGACAAGAAAAAGGGCTTGTGGGCACAAATATCAGCTTTTTTACTGGTTTGGTCTTATAAAACATCTCTCACCTTGTAAAATTGTGTGTAACTGAGCACATTGCAATATTTTGCATTTCACTCACTCTTTCAACATATAAATCCCTCCATTTACCCCTTATTGATAAAGACATGCTATCACTCTCCACATTTTGGCCACACTTGATAGAACAATGTGAACCTGATGATTAGGCTTGAGAATCTTTAGGTAGGCTTTGGGACCTTCTGACTGCTGTAAAAGGGGGTCTGTCTATCTCAGTAAGCATTAGGGGTATAGTGAAATGCCTTTGGCCAGCAAGAATGAAAAGAAGCATTTGGCATTTAAGTTCCTCGGGTTTCAAAATCCTTAGTACCACCTGCAAAAGAAAAAAAAGTGTCCTCAACATACTGCACCATTTGCAAGATTTTCTAACATGAAACACTGAGGGTTTTTTTTAATTTTGATACTTGCATTTAAAACAACAGACATGACTGACAGTCTCTAATAAAGGCAAGATGTAAACTCAGAGCTGCAAATGTTTGATCTTGCAAAAATGTAAATTTTGCTTTGCATTATACCTATAGTGGTTGTCCATACTGGGAAAAAAGATAAGTGGAGATCTCAGTTAGATAACTCATAAGCACTTGTTTTCTGTCTTTCTTAAAAATTTTTATTTTAATGCTGGTTTTGCATTTTCAACATCAGTTTCTTTAGGTATAATGAAACACCCATAAGGGATGTGAAGTATATTTTGAATAATATCCTAAGAACTTGCAATAACGACAACTGTATCCCTTCTGGGGACAGTTTAATTTCACACTGACATAACTAATTTTGATCAATTTTAGTGTTCTGTATCCTGTGGAGTGGGGATTCAGCAAAGGGACATCTATTGTCAGCTGACAGGCCTGGGGCAAGTGAGCGAAGCAATGTGTAGCCATGAGATCCGCCCTGCTAGCAAGAGGCATTGCTGGCTGCCTGCCTGCATGGCCTACCAGTGGTTGGCAGATGAATGGGAAGATGTAAGTAAGACTTTCAACTTGTATGAAGTAAACGAGTGATGTCATACATCATACTAAGTTTTCTTTTTTTTTTTTTCCCCACATTTGGAAGCATTTTTAATAGCTGATTTTATGCTACTGAATAACAAGTGACCATGCTGTATATTTTGAAATATATTTGCAAAACTTAAAAAGTGA
Source organism: Myiozetetes cayanensis (assembly GCF_022539395.1). Taxonomy (NCBI): domain Eukaryota; kingdom Metazoa; phylum Chordata; class Aves; order Passeriformes; family Tyrannidae; genus Myiozetetes; species Myiozetetes cayanensis. Next base: position 29,588,754 of record NW_026087521.1, on the reverse strand, counting down.
CAAAAATGTCTAAGACCTTCTTTACTTTCTTATTCAGGATTTACTTATCTATTGTTGTAGAGAAAAGCTCTGGTGGAGCTCTGAGCAGGTACCTATTCATAGGACTGTTGCTACTTAGTTCTCTACATAGTGCATAAGATGTTTAATAAATCCTCATTATGAAATATCATTTGAAAAAGGAGTCTTCAAAAATAGAAATTCAAAAGAAATGTCATGTGGAAGTAAACAACTTGGAGATAAAACCTTTGGACTGCAGTGTTTTCAAAATGTTCTGTATGGAAGACTTAAAGCATCCTTAAAATTTAAAGCATCTTTTCTTCTTAAAGAAAAGATACGAAACAAAATAAAACTCACTATTCTCCTACCAATTATGAAGCAAGATAAGAAAATAAAGCTCAGCATTCTCCTACCAAATGTGTTTTTTCATATTTAAGAAAATCTACTGTTGCCTTTAGAAAAGAGGTGTCATTTCTCAAAAAGTGATGACTATTTTCTACATGCTAAAAATTTAATAGCTGCTGTTATTTACACAAACATGCATTATGTATAATTCCTGAAAAGGGTTATAAAAGAGCCTGTCTCTTACTGTACAATTGTGGCATCTTAATAATCTCCACTGCTAAAGTTCCTAGGGCAACAACCCCTGAAACCTTGAAAATGAAGACTCAGAAGTCTCCGAGGCACAATTCTGTAGAACTGACAACTGTTAATATATAAAACATTTTCTGGTGCTCTGCAAAACCTGGATTATAGTAATACTGTTTAGACGACATATTCTCCTGTCAAGCTGTATTGAGAAAAGAGTCCAAATATATATTTCTTTCAAGTGTTCTCTTCTCATATGTTGCTGCTAAAATCAGAAATTAGTGAAAGTGACTCAGAACGTCCTTTTAGCACAAATATACACTTTCAAAGAATGACAGTGAGTTTTCCTTTCCCAGAAAATATTTGTATATTCCAACTGGGTATTTGGAGCTCTCCACTACAAATGCATTGTGTTTCACTACGTCCTCCAGCTATTTCATAACCTCTTCCACACAGATATTGCCATTTTCTTGAAATTCCTGTGTTCTGTTCCCTTTTCTCACCACATTCGTATACAGCTCTGTACATGTAGTGTTAGTACACTAGTGGAATCAGACCTAGCCAGCACAGGTTTAGGAAAGGCAGGTCCTGTCTGACCAACCTGATCTCCTTTTATGATCAGGTGACCCGCCTGGTGGATGAGGAGAAGGCTGTGGATGCGTCTACCTGGATTTCAACAAAGCCTTTGACACTGTCTCACATAGCATACTCCTGGAAAAGCTGGCAGCCCATGGCTTGGACAGGGGCACTCTCTGCTGGGTTAAGAACTGGCTGGTGGACCAGGAGAGTGTGGTGAATGGGGCTGCATCCAGCTGGTGGCCGGTCACCACTGGTGTCCCCCAGGGATCAGTGTTAGGTCCTGTTTAATATGTTTATTAATGATCTGCATGAGGGGACTGAGTGTACCATTAATAAATTTGCAGATGACACCAAGTTGAGGTGGAGTGTCAATCAGCTGGAAGGCAGGAGGGCTCTTTAGAGGGACCTGGACAAGCTGGAGAGATGGTCTGATTCCAGTGGGATGAAGTTCTGGGTCTTGCACAAGGCAAAGTTCTGGGTCTTGCACTTTGGTCACAACAACCCCCTTCAGTGCTACAGGCTGGGCACAGAGTGGCTGGAGAGCAGCCAGGCAGAAAGGGACTTGGGGGTGCTGACTGACAGGAAGCTGAACATTTTCGCTCTGTGAGTGACTAGGTTTCTTAAAGGCTTAATGCATTTAAGACTTCCATTGCTGGGCCACAGTATCTTGCAGGTCTTCTGGACAGGTAGGTAAGCCTCTCACTGATTTACTTTCACTGCTTTCTCTGATTTCCTGCCATCCTCACTGTCACCTCACCTTTTCAAGAAAGAACGTTATCACACAGCAAGATTTGGAGATTATAAGCACTTAATACCCTAGTCATGAGTCAATGCTTAAATTTCTCCTTCAGTCTTAGAATCTTACTTCTACCTAATGTAAGTGAATTTTTATCAGATGTTTTTTCCTTAAACTCTACCCCCCTTATCTGGGTCTGTACATGTTTACAGCTGTCAGATTAAATGAAGTTTGTAAGCCTAAGTGTGTATTTTGCATCTTCTTTCATTAGTGTACTTAGATTAGCGAATTTTGTGGAGCAGCTCCTTGGGGCTCAGTGCTTGCTCATCAGTTTGCAGATGGTGCCAAAATGGGGAGATTGTTTGGCTTGCTGGAGGGCAGGGCTGCCATACAGGGGACCTGGACATGCTGCAGGAATAGGACCACAGGAACTTCATGAGATGCAACAAGGACAAACACAAAGTGCTACCCCTGGAAAGGAAGCACTGCTGCAGCAACTCAGGCTGGGGATGAGCGACCTTGGGATCCTGGTGGAAAGCTGAGGGTGGGCCAGCTGTGCATCCTGTCAGCAAGGATGGCCAGCAGCCTATAGACTGTAGTAAGTGGTGCTATTGATTATGGCCTCTGCTGAGACTGGTGAGTTTTTCTTCTTTATCACAGCAAGTCCAAGCAGCTTAGTTGAGGCACCCGTGGCTGGGGACGTGATGTTGATCTGTATTACTTAGCCTGCACCTGCACTTTTCTGGATTCTGGTGGCAGCCAGGTTTTCATCTTGTCCTAGTAGAGCTGTGATGACTCTCCATTCCAACAGTTTACCATGGGGAGAGATTTGAGGACCCTGAGGGAAAAGGCACAGGCTCAGCAGGTACTGATACCCAAAGCTGTCACTGGCTTGATTAATAGGCAGTTCTCTTTTTATTTATCAGTGTAATATGTACATACTTGGAGGTAGACTTTTTGTTTTGTTTTCAAGACCAGCTTACTCCTTTCATATTTTACTGAAATCCTTTTTTGGCTCTTCCCTTCTCAAACAAAAGAGCTTTTACACTCACCCTATCATCTTGGCTTGACATTTTCATTTTCTTCTCTGTCTCACCCAACAGTTACAGTGTTGTTATTATACATTGTTGTTTTTTGTCAGCTGATTAGAGGTACCTGAACTTTGAAAACAATTTAAAGGATTCTGATTCAGTGAGTAATTCAGTCTGACACTGATAGCAGATGTCATAAAAGGTATTGCTGTCTGGGTCTTACTGGTGTGTGGCAATCGGTAGATAACTTCATTCCGTAAATGTCTAGTTTAAGTACAAAACCTGATGGATTTTCTCACTTTTAGTGCTCATCATCATTTAGAAGAAAGAAAATATACCGAAAAATTAGATGTGTGAATGGAAACCAGCTCCAAGTGGATGAAAGCTTATGTGATCCTACCACAAAGCCTCCATTATCCAAAACCTGCAGAGAGGCTCCCTCTAAATATGTTGTGTTCACAGGAGAACTGTCACAGGTACAGTAATTATACTGCTCACACATCTTTTATATAACTTTACGTTTAAGAATATTGTATTGCTCTAAAATGTACTATATGTGTGTAGCAAAAAAAAAAAAAAAGTATGTTTTCATTTGAACATGGTTGTCTTTCTCCACATTGACCCTCCCAGTCAGCCATGGCTTATTGTAGCATCTGTTATCAGTCCTCTGCTGACCCGCCAGGACCTGTGATCACCAGCTATAGGAGAGCTACCCCTACCACAGAATTGCTTTGCTGGTTCCCAGGAAACTGTCTTACAAACTGACATCACTGAAGTAACCAAAATCTTTTCCTTGATGTCAGTGAAGAGATTGATTAGTGCTTTGTTTCCCTTGCACATCTGCACTACCTGTGTGTGTGTGTCTGTGTGTGCATCACAGCTTTGAGGGAATGGCTCTGGAACCTCTGTGAGCTCTGAAAAAAGGGCAGCATTGAGCTTTCCAGCTCCTTGCATGTGTAACTATTGTAGATCTTCACTTCTGCATACTGATGTGCCAGCCCAAGGTGGCACATTTGATCACAGGCTTTTGCCAGAGCAAGATCAGAGCTGATTTATCTGTAATGCCAATTCTGCAGAAAGGTTCAGTTTCACAGAAATAATGTCTGTACTTATTTTAGTGCTCAGCCAGCTGTGGATTTGGTTACCAGCGGAGGATCACGTACTGTGTTGGAATCCATTCTGTTCAAAACCAGCATACCCATGGCCTTCAAACTGTAGCGTACCGAGAATGCCCAGTAGAGCCATCCCCATACATTTATAAATGTAATATCAATGGATGTTCAAAAGCAGCTACCTGGAGAGTGGGGAAGTGGACCAAAGTGAGTACAGATCTGCAAGCTCATTTTTGATAACTGTCTCTAACATAAAAAAGAACTAATTTTCTGACATAATTATGTTAATTATTTACTACTTTCTAAACTAACTCTTGATGACTATCCATGTCTAGTGCTCAGTATCTTGTGGAGTGGGAATAAAAGAGAGAACTGTAGAGTGTATGGCTGAAAATGGCTTATCCAGTGACTTGTGCCTGCCACACTTAAAACCAAATGCCAGAAGGATCTGCCACGAGGAAGAATGTAAGTGACAGCTGTAATTTTCCACTGAAGTTAATATTTTCTCAAGTTGTGTATATTAAAGCTATAAATATATTCAGAGCACAATTATGCAAATTTAAGTCCTAAAAGTAAGCTCTATTCCTGAAATATTAATATGATTTAATCATTCATTTTGAAGGTGAAATTCTTACCACCTGCAAAGATATGCAGATTAAAAAAGGGATTAGAAAGGATGGTGAATACCTACTTAACATTAAGGGAAGCATGATAAAGGTACTGTTAATATTTATGAGCTTTTATGAACTCAAATGTTTATGAAATAACACTTTTCTAATAAAGATTTTGCTAAAGGGTTGTATGTTCTCTTCCAGATCTATTGCTCAGGCATGCACTTGGAGAATCCCAAAGAATATTTGACATTGATAAAAGGTGAAGCAGACAATTTTTCTGAAGTATATGGATTAAGGTACGTAAGCAGTTTTATAACTTTATGAAGTGCATTTATTCCTTCCAAAATAAATTAATAAAAAAATACTTTCTATGAGAAAGATTATTAGGTTATTTGTCCTTGATTTTCTGTTTTAAATATCCAGGCATGTGAATGCACGTATGGAAATGTGGGTACTTTTAGGCTGAAATAATATTAGTTGCAGTAAATGATTATATTTTTTTTTCTATCTTGACTTTAGTAGGAACGGCTTCAATCAACAATAATTTCAGTTAAACCAAGATTAAAAGCTGAACTTTTTGTTCAGTAACTGTTATTTAATATTTTTTTATGTAACATATACACTTATTTTTCACTATGATATTATGTTATGGAAAAATGTCAAAAGTAAAACTAGATCTTTACTATTCTCTAGGTTGCAGAATCCATATGAATGTCCTTTCAATGGAAGCAGAAGGCAAGACTGTGCCTGTCGAAATGATTACCTTGCAGCTGGCTTCACAGTTTTTAGCAAAATAAGATTTGATGTAGCTTCCATGCAAATTAAAAGTAAGCATTTTGTCAGTTTTAGCCAATGTGAGCATTCTATTGACATTGTACATGGTCACAATTACCAAATTACCATTTTGACCCACTTACAGATCCAGCTGTGCCATTTTGGGGCAAAGAAAATTCTTATTTAGTTTAGGAATTCAATGGGAATTTCAAAGGTTAAAAAAAAACAAACAAAAAAACCCCAAAAAAAAACCCGCAAAAACCACAAAAAACACACTACTTCCTATGTTAATTTTTCCCAAGTGGTCAAGTGGCATGAATCTCACAGATTCATATTTTATATGTGAACTATCGTCATTTTATATTTTTTTTCCATTTTAGTCCATGACTTATTTTTCTTGTGGAAATCTTCCTATGCTGTACTAAGTCCCTTCTCAGAGCTTGGCACACACTAAATAAACGGACAGGGAATCTCACAACACTTTCAAGCCCCTGCCTGAAGCTGGCAAGTTGTCCCACAGCCAGCACACTTGACACAGTGTCCAAGTGTACATCCATCTTCCTCATAGCCCCCTTGTATCTCAGAAAGAAATCTGGGCTTGTAGGTTGGACTAGTGTTGCAATAACCAAAATTTAAATAAAGTGTAATTTCTCAAATCAAAACACACATCCTCCCCCTCCAAATAAAGAATAAAAAAACAAAACAAAAAAATCCCTCCCAAAGCCAAAAATAAAACACTGTTAATGACTTTTCATACTGTTTTCACCTGAACTGTGGATGCAGCAGCTTGGGTTGAGTAATTTTCTGTTTTCTAGCCACAGATTTTCTTTTTGCTCAGACTATACTTGGGAGAGCAGTACCATTTGCTACAGCTGGAGATTGCTACAGTGCTGCCAGATGTCCACAGGTATTCAATGATTCAATGATTTCTTATCTCCTTCCTAAAACTTCCTAAGAAGTTTTGCAGATGAAATGTTCGCATAAGAGGAGGGAAAAAATATTTGTGTGACTCATTTAGAGCTGCAAGGTTCTAAACCAATCTCCTAATCTGTGTTGTCAGTGTACAACATTAATAAGTACTCTTTTCTTACTCTCTTCTTCCTGTTCCATTATCCCCTGCTCGCAGTTTCTCCCTCAAATTGTTTACTCTACCCTTTCCCTGTAGGCTTCATGTATGTATATCCAGCTTTTTGTGTGTTTCATTTACTACTCTCCCTCCCTCTCGATCTGATGTATTCTTTGTTTCCTCTTCTCAAGGGCAGTTTTGAAAGACATGAACAGGATGCCTTCTGGGTGAAGCTAAACTAAATAATGAGCTCAGGGGAATTATCATATTACACTCTTATTGCATTCTAATGAGGATTCAGTCTGTGGAACTAGAAGAGAGTTAGTCCAAAGGAAGACCCCTAGTTGTACACTGTCTATAGATGTTGGGCTCTCTGACCCAACGTTTTCACTCTACAGGTCTGCTCATACTCTGTATCCTTCTCAATAACACAGATGTAGTCCTAGTCTGAACTAGTCAACCTAGGCTGACTTTGGAACTCACTGGCAGAAATAGGATTCCCTAGAAAACACTTCAACTAATCTTACTCTGTTAGACAATTTAGTATGAGGTCAGCTGTCCTCTGGAAGTGAATTTCTTGTCACTGATTATAAAGGAGTTAAGTCCAACTGGCTCAGACTTGCACGGACATGAACCTCTGACGTCTATCAGTTCTAGGTGACTAAACTTAAGCTCTGTGGGTAGAGGCAACCAAGGGCAGCTAGAGGCAATTTATGCGCAATTCGTGTGCAAATGAAGGACCTAGGTTCAGCAGACTTTACCCCTGACAAGAAAACAGTTGGATACCTTCAACCTGCAAACTCTCTGGGTGCAGTGCAATACAAATCTTTTTGCCATCTGTAACTTCTGTTGTGAGGTCATTCTGCTTACATGGTTTGGCACTGACACATTTCCATCTTTAAGATCTGCACTGAATCTTACACTTTTGATGCAGTCAAAAGGCCTCCATTCCTGTACTCTCCATCCATGAAATCTGTTCTTGGCCTTGAGCATGCTGCATGATATGTCAGACAGCTGTTAAGCTGTCATTATAATCGTGCATAATACTTCTCATTTATTTTTGCAAAGTCACTGTGAAAGAAGTTACTTTGGGCCTGTTACCATTTGTAGGAATTTCCTCCTTCATTAAATGGAAGTCTTCCACTTTGTGGGAACTTGAAGAACAAAAAGTGCTATCCATAAAAGTTTTTGTTAGCTCTTCCTGAGTTAAATACTATAAGCACAGCAACTTTACACAGAAGTGCTCTCAAAATAGATCTGCCATGCTGAACAATGGAAGACTGAATTTTTGCAAAGGAATTTTAGTGAATCACGAGAATAAAAGTTGATCACTGTAATTTTATACATGCACACATACATATACCCACACAATTTTATATATATATATATATATGTGACATTATTAAGCAATAAAACACAGAAGCTACCATTTGTAATAAAAATTTTACTTTTGCTAAAGCTTTGATCTTGGGGTATAAGCATTTAAACTAGGTCTGAATACAGAAATTCAGACCTTCAGTGAGTGAATAGTGTGGAGGTGTGCAGTTTTCTGACTGTAGTGCAGCCTAAACTAACCATTAGGCTCTTTGTGGAGGTAGTATTTCTTTCCAGCATATTGCACTTCTGTATTAATGCAGTTTAATAGTTTTATGCATCCCAGTTTGTTTACCAAGGTAGTGCAGTTTGTTGCTTTTAATATATTTCCTATTCTCATATGAAGTGACTATTTTAAAGCTAGTTTTTGACGTATTTGCATTGGCAAGTATTTTAGAATAAGCAGCTTCTATATCTGTTTCGAACGGTTTGTATCGCAAAACATTCCATTTAACTACACATTTATTTATTTTAACCTCCATTTATGTTCATGTTCAATTATCTTACTGGTTATACTGAAAAAGAAATGGAAGATGATAAAATGATGATGCTTAGACAGTGTGTCTGCAAAAATTTGAGAATTAGATGGCTAAGAAGTGATTTGTCTGTAATTTCCAAACAGTAGTATGTTTTGACTGTGTTGTTTCCAAAATGTTTTGACACTTTAAAGAACAAAAAAGGTCCTTCAAGAAAACCATACTCATTCTTACCTTTTTCAAGTTTGTACTTTTTGTAAATTAAAATATCTTGTGTAGAAAGGGTAAAAATAATATTAATTGTCTGATGTTAGTTGTGTCTTCAGACTCTGCAGACAGATGCTACAGATCAGCTGATGCACAGGTAGTGCTTACTGCAGAATAACTTGTTTTTTGTGTCTATGTCATGGGAGTCCATAGAAAGGGTATATTGCAGTGTAACTAACTTATATTATTTTTACGCCTTTGAATACTTAACATTTAGATATATCCCAAGTGATACGTGCAGATATGCCAATGTAAAGTGTTTTAGTGTTTTGAACTCTTGCTTATCAGCTCTGTATTTTCTTTTCCTCATCTTTTTCTTTTTTTTTTTTTTTCCTAGGGACAGTTCAGCATTAATTTGACTGGTACAGGTCTGAGACTATCCAGTACAGTTAGGTGGATTGCTCAGGGCAACTATGTGACTGCTGACATACACAAGTCCCATGTAAGTCAGTGATGTTTTCCTTTACCTGCTCTTATGGCTCAGAATATTATGCCTGAAAAGGTACAAGTGTTGACTGTAGTTGTGAATCAAAAGTAGCACTCAAGGTCTAAGTCTTGTTTCAGATGTAATGCAGAAAACAATGTTTAATCACACTGTCCAGTATCTAATTTAGACCAACAGTGCCTGCCTAAGCTTCTGTTAACTGATTTTAAGATTATTGTCATATTAATTAGGTTTATTTGAAGTTTTGCAGATACCTCTTAAAGGGGATCTTCAAGTATCTTCCTAAGATAATTTTTTTTAAAAAACAAACACAACACTCAAAGCCCCACATTTTTTTAAAGATATCGTAGTACAGATGATCCTTATATAGATTGCTTACCTCCAAATTGACTCTCATGGGAAACCAAGACCAGTTGAACAGGAAAAGCAAGCATGCACAGTTTAAGACAACAATGGATGGTAAGACAGGAAACAAAGTATGAAGTGATAGTGATAAAGGATCTCTGTGCCCATTTTTCTAATTTGATGCTGTGTCTTGGTTTAGTATTTTCAGGTGCAATTTGTCAAAATGCCTGTTGTGTGCAAACTTTGAGAAGCTTTTTGTACAACTGTGATTTTAATTGCTTCTCTTGATTGACTGTTCTCTTTGTCTAATTCCCAGGATGGTACTAAAATCTATGGAAGATGTGGAGGATTTTGTGGAAAATGTGTTCCTAGCACAGTTACTGGTCTCCAGGTTCAAATACAATGAGAACTCTGATGTACTATGAGCATCAAAACAGGGACGTCTGCCATTTTGGCGCAAATTGTAGATGCTATGTATATATATTTTAATTCTTTCATCTCTGTAATGCTCATTACTGTGACACTCACTACTAAGAATTCATGTTTTTCTCAGGATTTACTTGGGATCATGTTATCTGTATGTGGGCTAGCAAGAGCATAAATGACAGTCATAAACCTTCAGGTTTTAATGGGGGGCATTAATTCAATATACAGCATATATTAGCAAGTAAATCGCACTGAAGTTACTACCATGGGTAACACTCTAAATTTTACCATAATTGTAATTCTTTACCTGCAGCTGATCAGTGTGATACCTTATGAGATATTCAGTAAAATTTACACTCTACTGGTCTTCTTGATTGACTGTACTAAAATATAGAAAGGAAAGCTTTATTACCGTACAGGGAAGAAAGGTAATAAATTCAAGTCCTTACAATTTTGTGCAAACTTTGAGAGATTGTCTGTCAATAACTTATAGAGTAGTACATAACCAAAATGCTTGAGATAGTTTTATAGATCTGTGTGTTTCTCTGTCAGTAAAAGCATTTTTCTCCATCCCTTTCATTATATTCTTCTTGGTGCTCAAATCCTGGCAGTAGTCCTGAGAAATGCAGTTTAACCTCTGTAGTCTCTATGGCACATGTTAAACATCTGGGTTTAGGTTTGTCGTGGGTACAGGAAAAGAAAATAAGGAAAAAAATTGCTTTGAAAACTGATTCTAAATCCCTGCCTCTCATTCAAGTATACTGTAAAAGCAGTGTATTCTGTTTACCATACCATCTTGTATGTGGTTGTAGAACTATATATTTGCTTAAGCACTTTCCATATACGCCTTACTCCTTTACTCTGGAAATTGGCATATTAGTAAAGGCTGTAGTATATGTCCTTCATATTCCAATTCAACATAATTTTCAATAACCTTAACCAAAAACCTGGACAGAGGCAACATCAAGTCTCACAGTGGTTTTGCTGTCCATCTTCGACTCAGTTTGATTTTTTGATTTTTTGATGTTTGCAAATACAGTTCTAACATCTGCTATTTAAAATTATTTCTTCGAGAAAAGTAAGTGTATGAAAGGGTTACAAGGTTCAGAAAATTATTTTGCTCTTTGATTTGTTGTTTTGTATTACTTTACAGTCCAGAACTGTAGAAATATATGCATATACAGATAATGTGTTTCAGGGCCAACTCTCAGGTATTCAGAATAAAATTTTCTACCTGCATAATAACATATATTATGTACCACATACTTTCTTTCAAAATATGCATTCTGTATACCAAATATTTATTTTGCATGCTAGTAAAATTGCTAGATCAAGTGGCAGCTATATCATATTTTTACCCATGAAGAGTTAGTCATGAATTAGCAATATGTATTAATTAAAAACAATACTGTACCACAGAAGTGTATGCAGCTCCTGTTTTAGATAACACATGTACGTAATTATTTTGTGATCTCTGCATCAGAAATGTATTTTTGCACTATGTGCCTTGTAATAGTTGTAAACATTAATAAGAATATAAAACATTATTTTCCCAGAAGTGTTTACATTTACAATTAAAATCTTGTAATTTATAAAATATTTATGTAATAAATATGTTTGTGTGAATGATACCAGAGTACTTTTGTTTGGAATTTTTTGTTTTGTATCATATGCTTAGTACAAATGTTGCAAAAATGTTTAAACTTCTTTATGCACAGAATAACTGCATTCGTAATATTTCTTCACAGTTGACTTATACTGGAATAACTGCCACACAAGCAGGTTATAGTCATAGGAATATTTTCTATGGAAGCAAATCCTGCTTCAGAGGGACAAACTCCATGTCTATGTTCCCTTTGCTGTTATCCGCTCCTATTGCCCTATACCTTTCTTGGAGGGTTGCCCTGTAAATCATTAACTGAAATAATTCAGAAATCTGAAATAATCTTCCTTTTCCTTGTGCTAATTCAAACTAATTCCCTCCCAGCCTGGTCCCTTGCCAGCTGCTTTAACAGAAGGGAAACTGCAGTTCACCTCTATCCCCAGGAGGACCTTTTTATTTTCAGCCCATCTAAAGGCTAGAAAGCACTCAGCTCTGCTGCCACAAAGGCACTGTGAAAATCCACTACCAAGCAAAATATCAATGCAATATTCAACACATCATGTTTTTCTTGGGTAATACAAATTATTTTTGAGTAAAAATGTATTTTCTATGATTCTAGCAAACCCCGTGGCCCACTTCAACTTCTGCATAGAACAGCACTGTACTTTATTGTAGTTTTTTGCATCTTTTCTTTCTTTTATCATGGATTCGGAGTTTCAGCCTAGTGTAGGGAAAAAGTAATTGCGTGTTCTGACATTTTGTGACTCTCCTGAATTTTGATTTTGTTGGGGAAAAAGGGCTTAGTCAATCACTCCATTTCAACTTCCTAACTTTTTATCCTGAAGGCAATTTAAGGAAAATATAAGCCTGATGATCAGCTCTAAAGAATGTGGAGACTTGATGATGCTGACCAGTTAGAAGGCCCATGCAAAAAAGAAAAAAAAAAAAAGAGAGAATCATGGGTTGTACTTGCAACCTTTAGTTGAAATTGATGTGAATGTCCATCACATGGGGCAGCCCAGATGCCCAACAGAATAGCATGATGCCCCATGAGAGTGCTGTGAGCTCCACCTCATGGGTCTGCATGTGCTGAGCTGCCCATGGCTGGTCACAGTCACACAGGTTTGGTTTGTGCTTAACTGTCCCATCGCTATTCCATACAATAAAAAAAAACCCAAAAACAAATGGTAATAGCTAAAGATGATACATGGCTTCTAGGATCTTTTCAATCCTGTCAATAACAACATATTAGGTGACACAACTGTACTTACCTTGCTTGTGTGAATGCATGCACACATTTAACGTTTATCTGAACATTAAATGCCAAAGATGGACTAGAGGTAAAAAACCTTGTTTCTCACATTAATCTAACAAAATGCCATTTGATGTGCTAGGAAATGGTGTACTGCCATGTGACAGTACCTGTGACTACTCCTGATGAAGTCATTGTTTACATGCCTTCTACTCGTATTTCCCCAAAGGTTGTATGTGGGAGGTAGCAGAGCAGATGAAAACTACGGGTACACAAAAAGTCTCTGTTCTGGTGGAATTCATCTTGCTGTAGTCTCCCTCTACAGAGAAGAGGGATGTGCCCAGGCATTTGGTCTGGAATACGTGTGATGTGCAATCCACTCAATCTTGCATTCAAGGGAAGAGCTGTGACTATGTGACTTCAGCATGTATATGTGTCTATGCTGGTTTCTGATGGATGGTCATGTATTTTTCTTACCTAACTGAAAGGCTGTAATATCCAACACATACTTGAAAAGATGAGGGAAAGGTTTGGGTTTTCTTCCGCTCCTGTAACCTGGAATATGTTCAGCATAACTTCTCTGTTTTGTTGACTATTTGAAATGAAAATTACATATAACAGGAAGGTGGTTTATGTCTTTGCAGTTTTATTACAGTAACACATGAGATCCCTAAGAAATTCAGAATCTGAATAAAATATTACTGACTTGCAAGGGCTTTCTACATCTTGCAGGGCTTTAAATAAGATTAGGGAGGAAGATGAGGAGTTGGGTTTTATTATTTCCATAAAGAAACAAATATGTTTATGAAAACTGATGTCCTGTGGCTATCAAAACTTAACTTGAATTAGAAGTGGATTAGAAATATGCTGCAATATTTTAACTTGAAAAATAATTTAAAAAAAGGAGCAGGAAAGCTATTTACAAAAATAGCTCTCAAGTGAGATAACTGAATATTTAAATAAGGAACAATAAAATGAGCATCACATATAAACATCACAACTGAGATTTCATAATAATCCATGTTGGCAGTTAACCCATGTTGGCTTTATTTATAAATTGAAACAGTTTTCAATTGCACTCTAAAGAAGCTTGCCAAAACATTTTTCAAAATTTGACTTCCATGATACAATATACTTCCATATTTCTACTTTTGTAGAAATTGAACCATGAAATACTAAAGACTGCACTAAAATACCTTGAATAGTTACACGGTGTGTTACTTGATGCAGGTCTGGAGGTCACCATGGCAGAACCAATGCTAGATAACGTCCTCCTGGCTACAGAGTGGCTACTCTGGAAAGTATTTGTATCCTATTGACCAGCTTATGGTCTCTCTTGTATGACCTCTTTTGCTCTCCTGTAATACTTGGCTTTCATTTCCTGAGCCTTTATGATTTTTCAGGATGGTCTCATTGTATCTAAGCATTAAAAATAACAATGAGGGGGGCCTCAGCCTTTCTCGCTCTCTCTCTGGTGTACTTTGCAAATAGGCTGAATAGATCATAAAAAAGTTATTGCTTTTGAAGGACATTCCTGCTTCACAATATTGCCTTTCCTTTGGACAGAGCAAAACTGTGACAGTAGCAGGGGAAAATCAGCTGCATTTTGTTTAAACAGAGTACAAGCTATCTGACTTGGAGTTGGATCTGTCATTTAACCTTCCTATCCACAGAAGGCAATTTGCTTTTGTACAATTAAGTTTATTTTGCAATACCATAGCTTGAGAGGCTTTTCTGGGCTTTGTTTATCCTGGCTTTAGAGATGCAATCTGTGCTCTGTTTCTGATAAATTTCTCCTTGTGCTCAGTCATGACAGATATTCCTTTGAATTGACTGTATAAAAATACTGTAGCAGCAGAGCAGAGCAAAGATCTAACTCTATTTATGTCTATATTCTACCTTTAAACATGAACAGCTGGGCATGCATTCATCTGTCTCATGTCTGACTCTGTGCTGCCATCCAGAACCTTTTCCTTTTTAATAAACAAATGTTTTCCTCTTTAATCTCTGTGTGTGTGTTTTATCTCTGTTCCTGAAACAAAACTTTCTTGTCCACATACGTTTTTCAGATCTTATTTGTATAATTAAACAAAGTATGCAACAGGAAGAGTCCAAGACATAAATGGTAGTAAATGGCTCTCTTGAAAGAGGTGAAATAAAACAAGCTATTCCTGTGTTGCACATCATTACTATTTTGTTTGAGTAAGCGAAACCCCTCATTTATGAATACTGAAAGACTTTTTTGAAATTGCTTATTTTACAGTCTGATTTACAGAAGCAAGAAACATTCAAGGAGAGCTCATGAATTTTCTGTATGCAGAAGACTAGCGTGATTCATAGCAGCAGCATATATTTATGCCTTATGGGATTAAATCCTTTTTTGCACTTCAGTTGTCTCTGGCAGTCATTCATTGATCGTGATAATGACATTCATGGTCAGTTCCTAATTTTCCATGAGTTTTTTGATATTCCTCTGGAAGCTGCAATAATTAAAAATGTGGTTGCACAGAACACAAGTGGAAAATGGTACTTGTAAAATCGGGGAGCAGAAAGTTTAGTGCTTTGTGTTTAAAGCATCTTGCAGAAAAGGCTTATTGTAAAAACATTTATTTAACACTTCTGTAAAAAAACCCAGCATCTCTGCTAGTATTTGTATTCCTGGAAGCTCTGCAACTCTGACAGGGCTAGGAAGGCAGCCACCAGCAGCCCCTTTCATCAGGATTTACAAGGTATTTAACTAAGAATACTTTTGCCCTTCAATTATTGTTTTCTGTCTTGGGTTTATTACTACTCTTGCCAGAAAAGTAACACTGTCTCCAGTTCTTTAACTAAATTCCTGCTTCTAACTTCTGAGAGAGCAGGAAAACAAAGGAGTAAATTCATAGTTGCTACCTCAAAGGGAAACCACACAACCTGTGTGCTGACATAAAAGCAGGACCAGAAAGTGCATGGTAAATAATGACAGTATTTTGCTTCTAGATGCTTCTCTTCCATGCCAGGATTACAGATCCATTGCTGCTTTTTCTTTTGTGGCTGGGTGTATTTTTGGTATCATGCTGCTAAATATTTACTCAGAGGAATTATTTTCAGACAGAGCTATGGAGAATGCAGTTAGGCAGGCATAAAAAGGGAGATAATCTTTGGGCTGGAAGTGCACTTCTTGCAATGTGTTTGCCTGACCAGCTGTCGACAGCATTGCTTCATATGAAAGTCAATGTTCAGAATATTTTCCAAGCAGCAAAGGAAGTGAACTGTGGAGTGCTGTTTCCAGCAGTAACTTATACCCTGTTTAAGCAAAAGGAGAGGGAGGTCTTTAATACAGAAACATGCTCCTGACTACCTGAAAAGCTTACCTAGCCGATAAGCAAACAAACCTCTCACCATTGTTATCAGTGTTGTGTTGTTACTGCCATGTTAAATTATATATAAGCTGTAAGAATCATAAAATTTTAATTAAAAAATTGTGTCTACAGGCAATTCTGTGTTGTGCAGTGGCTTTTTCTCTGTGTTTTGTTCTGTGCATCAAAACACTACTTCGTACCTTTTGGATGAGCTTGACTTTTCTAACCAAAAAAGTCTTTGTCTGAAGAAATTAGTAGGGTTTTTTGGATGTTTGTTCTTGGCCATGTGCCCTCTAACATTTTGTTCAGGACAAAGTATGTGATTATTTTTCAAAATTTACAATCATTGTAGAAATATAGGATAAATGGTATAAAACAGTAATGCTTGCGGTATTTTTTTAATCAGGAGTTGCTATTTGAAACTTCTCTCTTACTTGAAAGGTTGCCAATTAAATTCCCTGTAGCTACACAAGAATCACTTTCTCTGACAGAAGAAATGTCATGAAAATCTGAGGGCACATTTTACTTTAAAGATCTATCTAACTGTATACTGTGCTGCTAATTCACACTGCCTTTACCATATGAACCAAAGCTAAATGATGTGTTCACTACCATGCCAAGTATGTGCTAAAAATATCAGAATAATAAATATGAGGACATTCAAATGACCTCTTGGTTTTCTTCCTAAAAAAAGGCATGCTCCCAATTGCTGAATTACAGAGTATGTCCAAGAATCTCCCTTGAATATATACAATCCCTGCTTGTTCCTCTGGGAAGCATTCCTCACTCATCTCATTGACCCAGTCTTTTCTCCAGTGATAGTGTGCTGATGTTTTGTCATCGTGAGGGGGTTTGTCTGTGAGGCATGAGGGAGGGAACTGCTTCCTTCCAGTGTAGGCTCAGTGGTCAATATGGAGCTCATGGCTTCACATCACCAAGCGGTACTATGGTAGCTGGTTCCCCAGGATCACAGGCTACCTATCAATCTCATATTTGAGCCCTAGTTCTTCCTACAGGTTCTGTCAAGGAGACCAGGTGTCCTGTGTGCAGCTTCGAGGCTTGGCACTGGGATGTATGTTGTGTCCTGCTCAGGAGAGACCTCCTTCTGCCCTGCCTATGTTCAGGAGGCAGCTGGTTTATGTTCTTAACATTTACTATGTGTAACAATTTTCATAAGTCATTACAGCAATAACAAGATGTTCCAGCTGACATCAGTGGTCTATTTTATACAACCAGAGGCCTTGGGACAGGAAGACTGTAAAACACTGAGCAGTTAAAGACATAAGGTAACATATGATGTTAAAACCCAGGAAATAATCTGATGATTTCCCATCCAGTTCCCCACATACCTGCATTAGAGTCAAAGGTACTTCTTGACAAGAAAATGCGACTATCAACACAGACAAGAGATATTTAACAGGTCTCACCAGGCATCAGTTAAAATCTTACCTTCATGTCCTACTAAGTAGTGGCACAAGATCGTCCACCTCTGTATGTCTATAGGTATTAATCCCCTCTCCGAGGCAGGGTCCCTGCTTGCTGCAGGAAGTCTCTGGCACATGCTGCTCCAAAATGTACCCACATGCTGTCTGGAGAGCAGTACAGGCCAAAATAGCACCAAGAAATGTGGTGACAATTTAATGCCAGAGCCAGCAAGGTAGAAGTCACCCTCTGTTTCAGACTTGCTTAGTTCACTGGCCCCAGAGCAACCCTGAGGCTGAGAGTAAAGAGACCCTCCTTGTTCCTCTTGCATACAGCTTATGCCCATCACCCTGGCTGCAGAGCATCATTCCTAGACACATTTGCAGCAAAAGGCAGGAGAGATGCAGGGATGAAACTCTTGCTAATATGTTCTCAATGGGGTCATGCTGGGTCAGTATCACTCCTCCCTTTCCTCAAAAACATCAATGTTAAAGTATATCACTAATTTTCCCTGAGTGAATTTCAAAGAAAGGCTATACTCACTTGAAAACATCTTGTATTTTTAAGAAGTTGCGACAGAGTCTGTAATTCTGGCAGATTGCAGGAGAGCGGAAATTTGTGGTTTTGAATAACACAAAATGGTGCCAGCTCCTCTACTTTTATTCCAAGGGTAGTTTTTTTAATAGTTGGGAAATACAATCTGACTCCTGATTTCTCTCTCACAGACCTCTTGGGTACAATGTCCTCGGCTATCGCAGCAGCAGTGGGAGGGCTGGCTGTGAGGTGACATCCATGGGCAGAGCTGGCACAGAGAGATTGCCATAATGAACCTGTACAGGCTTGGTGCCTGGTGTCTGTTCACTACAAATCCGTTTTGCTGTGCTAGGTGCTGTGCAGTGGTCCTGGAAAGACGGAGTTCTGTATTTTGGTGGCCAAGCACAGGAAGAGGAGTGCTGTGACAGTGAAGAGGTGTCTTGAGCAGCATGCTTACCCAGACAACCCTTTACTGCTGCACAGCTCTCTTGCACTGACTCAGGATAGAAACTTGGGACAGAAGTTCACAAATTAGGATTGGGGAACATCTGGTTTGCATTTATCCAGAAAAGTCTGCATCAGACTGCTTGGACCAATGGAAAGAGGGAGCATATTTCTTAAGTTTCTTCAGACTAGGCACAGTTTCTGAATTTGAAGTAATAAATTAGGGCTTAAGGAAACCATTTGAAATCAGATGGCTGAAACAGAGACATTCTCTGAGAAGACATAACTGTTTATGTTAACAATCTGATTTCTCTTCCTCCTTTATTGTGCCAACTTTTATAAGAATCTGTATACACGCTTTGGGAGAAATATTTGGCCAGAAAATGGGAGAGTTTGCTCAGCAGGACCATAAAACTGCAGGAGCCCTAAACTGCTCTAAAAACAATCTGAAATTTTACAGTATGCTGTGCACTGACACTAGTGTAATATTAGAGCTATCACTTTCTCACCATTTTCTGCAGCACATATTGAACTCACAAGCTGAAATCAAAAGCATGCCAGATGTTACCCTAATGTCCCACAAGATGGTGACAAAATAATTCTAATTACACAACACTTTGATTTGTGCTATGTACAGACTTAGTGACTCCAAGTATTTTCTTACAATGCAGTTGCATTAAACTCTGCTTATATAAAATACTTTGGGCATACTTTAATGGCTCACTCATTTGACAGAAGTTCATTCTTTTTAAGTACTTCGTTGATTGTATTTTAAATTAACTTCAGGACTACATAGCAAGTTTCAGTCCTCCGACATTAGACAGTCAAAAGTTCCCTAGATGCTGGAGAAGGAAAAGCACTTTTATTGTTTCTGATCCATCCTTTTGCCGGACTGCTTCTTCTCCCTCCCTCCCTCCCTCTGTGATTTTTATTTTGTGTGAGGCCTTGTGGTCCATAAATGCCTTCCTTTCTGAATTAAGCATGAAAATAGTGGCATGGTACATTAGACATAAGAAAGGTGGCCACTGTAGAGCAGATACTTGCTCTCTAGAGGCAAGGCTAGGAACAAATATGGTGGGGAAGAAGTGAGGCTCTAGAAGCACAGGAGGTCTGGAAACCCTCTCCCCTACTCTTAGTCCCTAAATAGTTTATTAGACTTCTTTTTTATTTTTAACTATGACCAGTTTGGGCCAGTTTCTTCTTTGGGCAACCACAGTGGAGAAACCTGAATGGGACCTAAACTGTAGAATTTGCCTCTTGGAAGTTGTGCCCTCAAATTGGGCACTGGAGATGGAGCAGGCATTCCACATTATAAGCTGCTGGTCTTTGAAGAGTAAATGTATCGTGCAATATTAGAAACAGTTGTTTTCCTGGATCGCATTGTTTTAGAAACAATAAAGGCAACATAGAGTTTATTCAGCCTTTCAAGGGACAATGAATACCCTGTAAATACTAGCTCTTCATTTTGGTGAGGGCAGGAGCTGATTTTCATAGACTGAATGGCTCTGGCCCCTCAGGTGTCTGAAAAACATTGTAAAAAAATACATTCTCAGCTGTAGCCATGAGTTGCTGCCAATAGATGGCAAGATCAGATTACTCCTTTGGCTAAAACTTACAGATGCATTTCAGTGACTTGAAAGCCATAGAATCAGATTTTCAAAGGTGTTCTGCCATCTAATTCCCTGTGATTTAAATACAAATTTGGTGTCTAAATATATTCCATTTCTGGCCAGAAGTACCACTTAAAAATTATTTATTCATTCAGGACCCAAAGCCTTTGTGATAAAATAAGGATATGCAGAGACACCCAGCTTGTTCCAAACAAGCTTGTTTGACTATGAGACGTGATGCATCAGCCTGTTCAAGAAAATCAGCCCTGCTGAAGCATGTACTTAGATCATCTCCAAAATCTCACCTCCCACCCTCTGCACTGCAAAGATATTTGCTGTGAATTTCTTTACTATGGATTTTGGTCACAACCAACACAGGGTGATTGTGATGTGCTTATGACTTTTAACACTACATACAAATTTCAGTTGGATTTCTTTGTAGCAATGTGCAGCTCCTAGCCAGGGAAATGGAATGCAGCCAGCTGGAAAAGTATGCTTTGATGGCAGCATAAGTGGTAGCAAGTGAGATGGTTTGAACATGGGGACAGCCCTGTCCTCAGCAGCAGTAGCTTTGTAGAACTTGGCAGGACTTATAATTTTCCCACTTTAAATCTAATTTTAAGGGTTATTCTCTCTCTCTCTCCCTCCCCCTCCATCTCTGTGTCTCTTTCTTCAAATGCCATGTAATCTCCATCCCATAACTGCTCCATGGCAAATTCCCACACAGGTGCAACTTCATTTGGATGTTGTTCCACACCTTTGTTGTTGTTTGATGCTGCATTTGACACCTAATAGTGGAGGAAACCCTGCCCTCCCATGCTGGCACGGCTGTGCTGTATGAGTTCCTGCTGTCTACACCCACTTTTTGCATGTTTTTACATATAAGCAAAGTGGATGATCACAAGTATAACCACGCTTGTCTGGAAGTGGGCTATTCACACTTGTATAATTTTCATATTAGAACATAGATGTCCAAACTCATGTTCAATATATAAATAAACACGCTGTAATTTTAAGCATCTCCCATTCCCATGGCCTTTGCAGACATTATTTAAATGTGCAGTCTTTGGCACCCAGCTGGGAAAGATTCGGCTGATGTTTCCAGAGGCCTGTAAAAAAGCTCATTTTTGTGCCATTACTTAAAGACATAAATACAGTGATCTGAAAGCAGGCTTCTGGGTTTACCATCAGTCCTGGGCAAAACATCAGAGTTAGTGATGAAGATGTTCTCTTCGCAGCACAATGCTATCAGCCATGCCAGTTGATATGGTTTTATGGAAAGCAGTTCATCAGACTCACATGGTATGATTTTTTGAGCTATTTTAACACAGAAGTTTTAACAATATAAGGTCAGCTGATAAAGGTTTTAAGACGATAAAATTGTTTAGGCTTCTGCAGTGCATTTAACACAATCATGAGTTTTTTCGTTAGCAGAAGCAACAAAAATGTAAATGTGGGAAACATCCTCAGATGACAGTTTTTTTAGTCAGGCCCCATAGGGACTAGTTCTTGGCCCTATATAACAAGGGGAAAATCATCAAGCTGTGCATGACAATACCACATAAAATGTAGAGCCCTGCCTCTCTATTCCTAGTTGGCTTTCCAACTAGAAGGCTAACTAAATCAGGTTGCTCAGAATCTCATCAGGTATTTGAGTTTTGAACATCTCCAACAATGGAAATTCCACAATGTCTGAGAACCCTCTTCCAGAGTTTGACCACTCTCTTAGTGAGGAAAAAATAGTTGGAATTTTCTGTGTTGCAATTTGTCTGCTGCCTTACACACTTCCGAAAAGAGTATGGTTTCTTCTTCTCTATGCCTCCATTTACTTTTTGTTGACAGGAATAATGCCCCTTGAAAGACATCTCTTCTCTGGACTGAACAATCCCAGCTCTCCCAGTGTCTCCTTATATGCCTTGTCCTCCAGCCCTTGATCAGCTTGACAGCCCTCTGCTGCACTTGCTCTACTCTGTCAATGTCCTTCTTGTACTAGAGCTGACCCAAATTGGACCAAGTACACCAAACCTAGTTTCACAACTGCTGAATATAAGGGAATTTGATATCTACAAAATCACTGAGAGTGCACTTTATCCCATTGTCTATAGTTTTTATAAAGATGCTTCCCAGCCAGATGAAAAGGTCACTGGCTGGCAGGCTGGGTGTGCAATGCAGCCTGTTCTATACCATGGCATCCCACGTACTGGGACGGGGATTTCTGGCAGGGGAAGTGAATGTAGGGGGGCAGAGAGTGGTCAAGCTGTGATCCCTCTGCCTTGGAAGGAGCTGGCAGTGCTCTACTGACAGAATCCTTCAGCATGGCAGAGGGGCTGACGTGGTGCTGCAACGCCACTTCTTCCGTGTCTTCAAAACTGAACTCTTTCATTACTGCTGCTGCCTCCCTTGCCTCTCAGCTAAAGAAAAAAGGCTCCTTTCTGAAATTTCTGAAGCAAGATGTTCTCTGAAAGCTGCTTTTTGCTGAAACCACTCTGAAAACACAGAATGTTGAGCATTTCAGAACATGAGTGAAAAAGAAAGGCTCAGTGCTGGATTAAAGCCACTTTTGGCAAGAGATAAAAGTCTCTCTCCCCCTCTCCCTCTCTCTCTCATGCACACACACACACACACAGACAAACAGGAAGAAAAGCTCTCAGGGGCACAATCAATTACAGTTCATATCTCTTCTGAGCTGTCAGAGATAGTCTCTGGCACAGACCCTGCTGGAGTGTAAACCCAACAGGGATTTCAAAAACAAATCCTCAGCTGGTGTATGCCTTGTATACCAGTATAGCCCACAGCAATTTGTGGAACAGGAGGAAGACGACTAATACATGATGATATATAAGCACAAGGAATATTTTTCTCTTAACTGAATTTCCTCTGGCCTTCTGTAGCGAACTGACTGAAACAAAGGCTCTGCTGTTTCAGGCTGCTCATGAAAGGTTTAAGGTTTTGGAAATTTGACTCAGTCCTAACCAGGACAGACATATCTTTACACATACACATATGAACAAATACAGATTCAAATAGGAAATTCTAAAAGTATCTGAAATGGAAAATCCAACATCCAATATGAAACACAGACCTGCTGCTGGTGTACGGGTTTGTCCATTCTGCTGCTGCTGAAAATGGCTGTAAAACTGGCAAGTGTATGAATAGCAAACTCAGAGGGATATCCTGCTGGAAGATATCATGGAAAAGCCACCAGACCTTCCTCGACAGAAACAGCAACATGCATTTTATCAGTTACAACTGGGAAGCATAACTTGAGTGCAAATATTTGCAACCAACCCAGACTTAAATATTTGTTCTCTTATCAGGGGATCAGTGCTAGGTCATCGTGACAGCCCTGTAAATCCAGGCTAAGATGGTTAACATGAACAGTGGGGAGTTTAGCTGCAGTCATGTAAGAAAATGCCGTGTCCACTTGATTTAGTTATACAAAACACTGGGACAAGTGATGGTGATTTTTCTGTAGGGATATGTGTGTTTAATACTGAAGGAGTGAAAACAAGCTGAGCTGAAAAGTGATGAATCAAGAGCCATCCTCATCTAGCATACTTTGGGTTTTTAGGAGCTGAGCAGTGACTGTAAGAGCCTCATCCCTCAGACTCTTTTCAGGTTCCCAGTCCTCCTCTGGCAACAGAGGATTTAAAGGACTACAAATACTTAATAGGTGCCCCAAGTCCACAGGGACCATTGTTGAGGGGATGTGGGTCTTGGTATCTGCTGTATGCCACCCTACTGGGAGGCAGGCGTCACCTCTTGATGGGGCTAGTGGGGACATGCAAGGGATCTTGGGTCAGGGATGTGACCTGGGCAGGGGATGCTTGGACCAGACCTGCCACTGACAGGGATGTTTAAAAAACCCCAAACACAAAGACATCTCAGAGAAAGGCAGATGCTTTGTAAAATACAGAGGAACAGACATGTCAATGTGACATAAAAAATAGTTGAAATCTTCTGCATAAATGTTACCATCAATTTTTCTGCTTCAGCTTTTGGGTCAATGTCTGAGGGTAGGCACAGTGCTTCAGTCACTTCTCTGAATGTTTGAAGTAGAGAAATCACAAAGGCCATGCAAGTTATAAAAACTTGTTAGACCTCTATACCATAGACACAGAATTACTGTGCAGCTGCTTGTGAAGGTTCTCATAAAGGGTGCTCTTTGGGTGTCTTTGGGGCCCCTATGGCTGCAAGGTGGTATCTTCTGATGCCAGATTCAGTTGGGGGCTGTACATGGATCTGTACATGCTTGAGCAGATCAGGAGAGTGCTAACGTGCTGTTCATGGCTCCTTTTGCTTTCCCTCTAAGGCTTTCCTGACACTTTGGACTGTAGCCAACAGGTAGTGCAGGGCTGTGTGATGTTGCTCTCTGACTCCAGAAAGCACCCTCTCACTTCCCATGCACCCCCTTCTCAAGCCTATGATAATGTGTTGCTTATTCATTTTGATGTTGCATTCAGCTTATTTTACACCCTTAAATATTGCTTTCTGACCTCTGTGCAGAGTTTTGCAATCTGAGGGCAGAAGTGCTGTGTGTGGCTGTAGGGACAGAAGTGGCAAAAATTAAGAGCCCAGCTCAGGGAACAGAAGGGACACATCTCTCCCAAGAGGGCCTGGAGAGATCCTTTGGTTTTTAGGAGTCTAGGAAGCCTTGACCAGGATGGTAGAACTGCAGTAATCAATGAAAAAAGGTCAGTTTAAAGTGGC
The DNA here is from genome assembly GCF_022539395.1 of Myiozetetes cayanensis. Taxonomy (NCBI): domain Eukaryota; kingdom Metazoa; phylum Chordata; class Aves; order Passeriformes; family Tyrannidae; genus Myiozetetes; species Myiozetetes cayanensis. Next base: position 29,564,008 of record NW_026087521.1, on the reverse strand, counting down.
AATGAATACAAGTTAAAAGCATAAATTAGAGTCTAAATCCTGCTCAACAGCTCTTTAAATCTGGGGCAACGATTTCAGCCACATTTCTGATTATAGTAATGGAATATTTTAGCATTGCTTGTAGCTAAGCTTAATCATCACTGTACTTGGTACCTCAGTGTCTACAAAGGGCTACAAATCCCTTCATTACAAGCCTGGGCAGCTGGCAAGGGCAGAGGAGCTCAGGGGTGGTGTTGGTGTGGGGACAGGAGCTGACCTTTTGGTTCTGAGCTGTGGATGAATGTTTCTGCAGTTATAGGAGTAGAGAGAGCTGCTAGAGCAATAAACAGCCCCGTTTCCAATGATCAGACCTTTCTGAGGGCTGGGGAGAGGTTCCTGAGCAACCATTTCGTAAGCAGCCTAAGACATGCAATTCTTGGTGGATCCTGTCACCAGTGTCACCCTTGCTACCCAGGGCAGGGCTGATTTACCCAGTCCAAATCAGGATGCCAGGACTCTGTCTGTGCCTACAGACTTACCTCTGTCCCAAGGAAGAGCTTGCAGAACTTTATTCATTCAAATTTTCACTAATTGTTACTGATGGTTAATATACATATGCTTTAAACTCTGTTGGGCATGGCACCTTTGTGCATCACTTTCCATGAGATCACCATGGACCATGGCAGGAGTTGCTGAATTTGGAGAGGTTATTGAAATACAGGCCTTTGAAGGGGCAGCTCAGTTTAGCTTTTTTTATTTAATTTTTTAACTGTTTTTCTAAATATTGTGGGGCATGTTGTGGAAAAAAAATTAGCCATCTGTCTAACAGATATTAGTAAGACTGTGTTAAAAATAAAGTCCCAGGTTGTCCTCTGCAGAAAATTAATAAAAAGAAGGAAGTGAAAGACTGCTCATTATTTTTAATGACTTTGCTTCCAGCAGAGTGCCTGTATCTCCCTGCCTTTACATTCTGCCTTATTTCAGTTCATTACAGCACATTCAACTGCCCTGGAGAATGATGGCTTTGTTCTAAAAGACTGAATATATTAAGAGGCCCCTGGCCCAGCCTGGCCAGGTTGTTAATCACAGCCGCAGTGCCAGAAGAAGGATGTCGAGAAGAGCCTGATGCACAGCAAGTCCAGCCCGGATGGCTGGGAGCTCTTTGGCAGGGAAAGCCGGGACCAGCACTAGTGCTGCTGAATGCTGCGTGCAAAGCTGTCAGCAGAATCGATTAGGAGGTGCTTGGTGACTGCCTGGGTGTTTTCCGCGTGCACATCTCTACATTAGTCTCTCTTAGTGGCTCCACCTGACGTTAACCTTTCATTCCCTGTCAGCGGATATTTGCTTTATTAACTTTAAAATATAGGATGTGTTTCGCAGTTCAGAAGATGAAGATTCATGAATGTGCAATTCAGAGCATAGCCCCAAGCAAAGCACCCAGAGCATCCAGCTGCATCTGCAGGCTCCTAGCAGCCAGTTGGTAGAAAAGATGAAAGCAGAAGCTGCATTTCTAGATTTGAAAACAACTAGGTTTTCTCAACAGCTTTGCTTGAAAAAAATCCATACTGTGATTCTCTTAATCTGAAACTTTTCTGATATGCTCTTCATAAATAAAGGCCCATGTTACAACCAGACACAGTTTCAGTGATCTATTTGCAAACAAGATGTGTATTTTCTAGTACTCAGAGGAATCACCTAAAAGGGGTCCACAGTCAAGCTCCAGAACCTTTGCAGGTTTTTTTCTTAGCATCTTCTCAAAAACTCATTTGCCAGCAGATTTTTTTGTCATGCTCTGCCTCCTCTTCTTGCTTACTGATGGTTGAGGCCCTGCAGCAAAACCTGCATCTTGCATCTCATATGTAACATGAGTGCAAAAATTCCAAACACCATGGAGAAGCTGCTGCATGGCTTGGGGCAGCAGCAGGGGATGCAGAGAGACCTCACACAGCTGTGCTCGCAGCTGGAGTGCCTCCTTGGCTATTTCCATGCCTTTCCTGTAGCTACCATTCCTGATCTCAGCTGCTGCTCCTTGAGTGTGCTGGTTTCAGCTGGGGTAGAGTTAACTTTCTTCACAGTGACTTGTATGGGGCCATGTTTTGGATTTGTGCTGAACACAGGGTTGATCATATAGAGATGTTTTTGTTATTGTTGAGCAGGGTTTACACAGAACCAAGGCCTTTCCTGCTTTCCGTACTGCCAAGCTGGCAAGCAATTGGGAGTGCATGGAAGGCTGGGAGAAGACACAGTGAGGACTGGTGACCCAAAGTGAGCAAAGGAATATTCCATACCATATGGCATTATGCTCAGTATATAACGTTGCAGGGAATAAGGAGGAAGAAGAAGTTTGGAGTGATGGGTGTTTGTCTTCCCAAGTTACATGTGATGGGGCTCTGCTCTCCTGGGGATGACTGAAGATCTACCTGCCCGTGAGAAGCATTGAATTAATTCCTTGTCTTGCTCTGTTTGTGCGTGTGGCTTTTGCTTTCCCTATTAAACTGCCTTTATCTCAAACTGAGTTTTCTGGCATTTACCCTTCCAATTCTCTCTCCAATCCTGCTGGTGGGAGAATGAGCAAGTGGCTTTGTGGGGCTTGGCTGCTGCCTGGGGTTAAACATGGGGTACAGAGGCTCAGGGGAAACTGCAGCAGGGAAATTCATAACCCTAAGGATCATCCAGAACAAAAGATACTCCAGTGGGACAACTGCCCTCATGACCAGCCTGGCCAACAGGAGAAGGATCAGGTTTTCCTGAGGCTGCAGCAAGGGTCAGATGTGGTGTCAAGGAGCCAGTGCTGATCCTTTAAATTCTAGGCACAGAAAAACAGCTGATATTTTGGATTTGCTTACTTTTTAACACAGTACAAGGCCAAAACTCATTTATAATGGCTAACCACATTTTTTTCTGCATGTCTTAATCCAGGAAATGAAAAACATGACCAGAAGTGTAGCCCCCTTGTCTAAACATTGGCATGCTGGTGTTTATAAAAGAGAACTCCACCATGATTTTTCCCAACTGCTAGAGAAGTGAAATGAGAGCATCAGCCAGGGAGGAAAATGAGCTTGATCCTGCATGAAAACATAGCATGGAGTCAGGCAGAGGTTTTTTGGGAGTGGGATGCATTGGTTATTTGTTTTCCAGCTCCACCAGACACCAAACTTGGCTGTAACTTGATAAGATGTTACAAAGCACTCTTCTGTCTGTAAGTTAATGAGAGAAACATTTGATAGATGGCTACTGGCAAGCTAATTAGAAGAGAAGGTATTCACTGGATTGAAGGAAAAAACAAAGGGAAGGGAATCAAAATGTTCAAGCAGATCGTTTAAGGTCCTCATTCTGGGAGAGAGGGATTAACTGATTTCACTTCCCAGAGGCTAATCCTGCTCTAATTGACTTATTATTCAAGTCTGAAGGAAAACAATCTATGTGGCTGTGACAGCAGAACTACGGAAAGCATGATTATTGCTGCTGAGGGGAACATGGGGAGACAATAGGTTGCAGTGTGTGAAGTGACACAGGATAGCATGTGCAGATCTCAAAGGCATAAAAGACCTAACTGGGCACACTGCTTAGTGTTACACTGTGGATGGGGAGCATTGAGAAGAGGCTCATGATTGATTTTGACTCAGTGGTTTCAAACACTTTCTTCTGTTAGAAAAAGCTCAACCTCTTCCAAAATGCAGACCAGACAACCAGGGATCACATGTTACAAAAAAAGACAATGTGGGAGCTGTAGCTTACTCGTGAACTACAAAAAACAAATGACACATTTACAAAACAAACTTGGGACAGCAAGATCCTGGCTTTGTGAAGGGTGATGCTATGCACGTGGTACAACAGAGTTTTAAGGTGTGTGAAAATACAGTAAGTCTGGGAGCCAAGCAGAGGCTGAGAAGATTTACATCTTTTGGCACTGGGAAAATTTGTTGTGTTCTCTGTTAACATGGCAAAACTGTTTCGAGTCCCTAGTTTGCATAATTAAAATACATAGCTAAATAGGAATTCAAATTTGGGCTAAATTACACTGAGAAAAATACATTTTGTTTTGATTGTTTTGCAGATCCTCTTCAGATAAACTTTAATCCAAGAAGTATTTTCCTGACTGAAATGGATGGAAATGTCTTCTTTCCAGAATGATTTGAATGGAATGAGCAAGTGTTGAAACAGGTGACTACGTGATGATCCCATCAGATATTTGATTAATAGCTGTGGTTTGGAAAGGAAGGTATAAAAATCTGTTAAATTCTGTCAGACCAGGTTTTCTGAGACTTTGGGTTAGGCCTTTCAAGCAGAGTTAAAAAAGGTATACAGCTGGCCAGAAGTATTTTTGATTGTTGGAATATGTGTATGTGCAGGCAACGGGCACTGCTAAGTAAGGAAAAGCTTATTGGAAAACAAGGAGTCAAGAGACATCATTCAAGTTGCAATTTCAGTGGGTACAGCTATGAGGAGACAAAAAATGAGAAATGCTCCTCTCTGAACACAGCGTGTGGTACAACCCACCACTGAAGGTGGAGTAACTGACGTTCTTGTTAATAATAGATCCCTTGGGATAGATGAGAGTGAAATGACAAAAAATGATTTATCATTTATAAATATGGGGCTCTGCTTGATGGGTCAAGTGTTTTATCTGTAGTTTATGAGGGAGGGCTTGTCATTCTAACATCTGCTCCAGAACCATGTTTTCTGGTTGTAGAGACTAAGAAATACACCTAATACACCTGCAAAATTTAGTAAAGTACTCTGAAGCTAGAAAATTTCATAAATTCTAAAAATCCTCTCAAACTTTGACCTTCCTGCAGACTTCTTCATGTGAAAGAACCATCTGCTGTACCAAACAGTAAAATAAAAAGAACTCTAAAAATAAACACAGGTGGTAGGGCAGGGGAAAAAAGCTCTCAGAGCAATTGGTGCATTTCTCACTTATTAGGACATTTCCTTGATTTTATGCATAATTTATTCTGTTTCAGCCCCATGGTTTCTGCACATTTCCTTTGAAACATCTGTAATTCTTTCTGGCAGAGATCCGAGGCAATATAGTGCAGTCTCAACTGGGAACAGTATCCTAGGAAAGCAAAAATATCCTGAAGCTGTAAAGAAAATAAAAATAATGTTACCATTGAAGAGCTTGGGAAAAAATGGACTAGATCAGATATAAGTGAAATCACCTCACTGGGTGACTTGGGCAAGGAGGAAGAGTAGGAGGAGGCTGGTGTCAGCCTGCCCTGTGGGCCTGGGAGAGGTGTCCTTTCTCAAGCCTCTGGAACTCATCAAACCCCATTTCTGGTAGAATTGCTATTCATAGATGACTGAATTTTAAGCCAATTATAATAAGGGTGAGACATGAACTCTCTCCTCAGGGGAATCCACCCAGGAGACAGAAACTGTGATGGAGGAGTCAGTTATTTGGAGATTACTAAGGCAAAGACCTGAAATGTGCTTTGGTCCTGCCAGTGGCTATAGAGTCATTTCCCCAAGAGAGGACTCCAGCATGAACAAAGGATACAAACTGCTCACTCAGACCAAGTCTGGTGGTTCAGCAAGGGCTGAGCATCAAACAAACACCAGGACTACACTGTCTGTATCCCTCACAGCATGGGGTGGCCTCTCAAATCTCTTCAAGCTGACAGGTCTGTGCCATGTAGAGATGTGCAGAGACACTTGCCAAAGTCCCAAAGCAGCGTAGCCATATCAACATAGCACCCTGGTTGGCCTAATTAAGGAAGTGGAGCTGATTAGGCCAGGCACAGCATCATATCGATTGGATGGTGGAGTCACTGCCCTGACATCTAGGTGTGCTAGTGGGATAACATAGCATTGGGCTCGCATGTTACCTGGGTAAATCAGAGCCTCTGTTCCCTGTCACTGTCAGTGTGGCCCTGCTTGGAAGCACTGCCTTCACATGGAACTCAGTGCTGCATTGTGTTTTGTTTTTCTTTAATATTATCCAGAACTCAACATTCATCTCCCTGTTTTGTGGGCACAGTTCCTGAAATAAGATTAACTTTGTCTCCAGGGGTCACTTTCCAGCCAGCAAACCAAAAGCTGTGCAGAAGAATGAAAACAAGGCAAAGAGAGAACAAAAATCAGGCTGTGTTGCAGACTTTCAATTTATGATATGAAAACATTTCAGGGCTTTTTACAGGGAAATATTTAAACCCACAGATTAGGATTTTCATGTTCAAGCCCTCTATGTTCATCTAACTGCAAGGAGCTTATAGTTTCCCAGCCAGAGACTGTCCCCAAGAATACTGATTGCATGGGCCCAATTCCCAGTTGATCCTACCTCACAGCCTCCTCTGTTCCAACCCATCCTGCAGCACAGCAACCTGACAGAGCCCAGCTCTGCAGACTTGGCTCTCAAGAGGACAGCTCAACTACAGTAACCACAGGGGATCCATGCTCCTGGTAATTCTTAGTGTGGCTTCCATTTGCCACTTCCATTCTCATCACCTAGGACATTTAAAAAGGATAGACATATTTTCTTTTTCTATATTATTCCAGAGGGGCTGTGAGAATGTTAATATTTATGAGCCTGACTAGCTGGGAAATCAAACTTCTTCATATTACAGTGTAACCATTTCAAAGATACAGTTTCACAAAAAAGTGAATCCCAAGATTCAAGCAAGGCTGAGAAAAAAGGGAATATTTTATCATCTATGATCTCTCTGATCAAAGCAATACCAAAAGCATTTCTCTGTCTGCAGAGAAAAAAAATGAGGAATGTGGAGTAGGCAGAAAAACTATTACTATGTGTGTCTGTACTTCTGAATCTCCTCTCCACTTAAAAAGGACAGTTCAACCTTTCAGTCTGCAAGTATGTGCAGGTATCTACATTTATCATGCTGTGAGTGTCTCTATTTTATTCCATTTCAGTTCATAAAGAAATGCACATGGACTGATTAAGCAAAATTACTGTATTGTCCTCTTCCTCCATGGTAAAGATGCCAGAGGTGTTTTTCTGGAGAGCAGACGAGAGGGGGCACTCATGGATTTCTTACATCAGGGCTTTGTTTTATGCTGCGTTAGTAGGAAATGTATCCAAGATAGTCCCTGTTGGAAAAGGTTCCAGGAAAAATACCAAATTAACATAATACCATAAAGAAGTAGAAAATTTATTAGAAAGGGAAAGAAGAAAAATGAAGGTGCTTGAGTAACACTGGAAGACACTCTAGTGCACTGCACTGGGAGCCTTGCTTGGGTGGGAGGACAGGGTGCTGCAGGAATGGGACTGGAAGGAAAGATCCTATGGCAGTGAGAAAAAGGTTGGGTCCAAAGTGTCATCCAAGCAATGAGCCAAAGCTGGCCTTAGGCCCTTTGCAAACTTTTAAATGTTCATAGTGGTAAAGCAGTGCAGGATAGGGGCTGAGAAAAGCTGTGAGAGATACAGCTCATAGGGCAGTCCTCATTTAACTAATTAAACAGTTTTGGTTGCCTACACAGGGTCACTCAGAAAAGTTAAATAAATCCATCAGCTAAAGGTGTGAAGTCAATTTATGCAAGTTATAGCATAGTTAAGCTACATATGAATGGTTTCATTCAGGGTAAATAGCCTTAGATTACTACAGCTTAATTTTCTAGATTAGCAGAAAGAAAATATGTTTTGATAGCAAAGTGAAACAAGACAGAGGGAGAATAAAAATCCAGTTTGTAAATTAGTCCTGCATATATGGTCCATCTTTGTTTTTAGCAGCAGAAAATCCAAAGCTATCTAGATAGACAAATTAGGTTTACCATGCATTATAAATACTGTCTAACAACCTTAGTTGCTAAAGGCTGTAATAAGCAGAAATGTGTCACGACAGCTGAGTACAAACCTCACAGCATTTGCTGGGCCATTGCCAGTCACTTTTGCTGCCCGTATTACTCCATCAGCACCCCGACTGGCACTGAACCATATCCCTGCTGCAAACAGCAGAATCAATTAACTGTGAATTCACTTCTAACTAACACAAGTTAACTAAATTACCAGACAGTGATATTATCAGAAACACAACTAATTCTTTTATTAAACACTACATTCATTTGCTCAGTTAACTATTTTAACAATATGGGTTTGGAAATGTATTGCTAAATTGAGTATTCAACAATTTCCACGACTATTAGGGGAAACTCCACAGGAATGTGAAAATAGAGGAGCAAACCAATGAGAAAATGAGAGCATTGTAGTAATGCTGAGATGTTTAGGGTGTTCACTTTAAAAAAGAAGTAAACTCCTGTTTAGGGAGAAAAGTCAGGCTGAAATTATATTACTGAAAGTTAGAAACTACAAATGTGGCTTAAATTGTTACAGAACCTCAAGCCGTGATCCCATTCCCCAGTTTAGTGGCAATGTGTGTTCTCTTTATAACATATTCGCTGTGTGAGACTGTTTAGATACCCTGCATAAAACTAAGATATTACTTACTACATGGATCACTTACAAAAATGATAAACAGTATTTAGAACAAGAATCTTGTGATGGTTGTGCATAGCCCTTTCAGTAATCTAAGAACAAAATTGTTTGCTCCTTGATTCACACTTTTCCTCCAATAAACTGGTAGAAGAGTTATGCAATATACCGTATTTGTACAGTAGAAGACAAGTGGGTTGAGGTGTATAGGCCCTATCACTCCATATAATTAAAAATCAGGCTATTTCTCCAACCTTTTTATATAACCATTTGGCACAAATTTCACTGTCATTACTGTAAACTCCAATTGTCTTGAAACTAGAGTAAACAATAGCAGAAATATAATTTATTACAAAAAAATAATAGTTGAAATGTATATGTGTATGAATTTTTTTCAGCATTTTAACAGTGAACTTTATCCTGGATTCAGACAAAATTCACTGAATCCAGGGGCCAACTAGCTTTCAAACCATTGTCTCAAGGACTGGGTAGAATGCTTCAAGAGGTGTTTCATGGGAGAAAAAGGTCATGCCACACTAAGCAATCAGGAAGCTTTTTGGAGAAGAGAATTTACATTTAGTAAAACAAAACTAAAGGATGAGGTTAAGAAACCAAAACAGGACCAAAACAAAGGTCTTAATCCTTCAGACAAAAATTACTTTCCTTATCCCTATAATTACCTGCAGGAAATCAATAAAATAACTACTTTTTTTTTTTTTTTTTTTTTTTTTTTTTTGAGACAGTTGACATTTAAAACAAAGATATTTCAGAAATTCTTATAACCTATGGATAGGAATTATTTAGGATTTCTCTCCCTGCTTCCAGGCAATTAGTTTTCTGAGACCTTCTCTTCTTTTGCAAAGAATTTTTCATTCAGCCACAGCCCTGCTGGTCTTCAAAGCATCATCCTCTGCTCTGTGAACCCTGTAACACTGGAGCTATGTTCTTGGTGTCACAAACCCTCTGGTTTGCCCAGAGTCTATCGGTGTATGCTTGAGAATTACCAAAGTGCAGATATCGCACAGCATTCAGCAGCGTCCCCTGGGAGACGATGACCCAATGCAGCTGTGCTCTCATCTCCTCATGGCTCTCTGCCTCTGGCAACCTCTCACCTGTGCCGTGTCCTTCTTGTGCCATTCCACACCTTTTCCTTCAGAAATAAGAGGAGGAGGTTTGCAGAATGCTGTGGATGTGCCCGAGCTCAGGCCCCAGGAGGTCGTAGCCCTGCGACCGTAGTTCCTCAGCCTTGCTTTAAACTGCAGCAACAAACAGAATCACAGCAACTTCCAAGAGAGAGATCAAATCTGTTCAGCAGGGAAGTAACACAAAAAGATGTCTGAATCCTTTACAGGATCGCTAAATGACTATCTGGGGAAGGAGACACCCTTTCCCCTAAGAATTGTTTCATGTTAAATCCCTGAAAATTCACAGTCAAACAGATGGGTAGGAACAATGGAAAGTCCTGCAGGGTACTGTGACTGACCTGCTTTCAGGTAGAGCTTAGCATTACTCAGCCCTTTCCAGGATTCAGTATGTAACAGTCCCCTCAGACCTCAAATTTATTCCCATGCATTTTTGTCCTATCCTAAAAATTAGGCACATTTTAAGAAATTAGAAGATGGGGAAGAAAGAAATTATTAAAACCCTGAAAAAAAGACAAATGCCTCCAGTAGCAATAAATTTATGCATATATTTGCCCATGAACAAAAAGAAATTCGTAACGCTGCACATAATGTTTTAAATGCTACTGTGAAAACAGGCCAAATGGGCAAAATGTTCAATCTCCTTAACCAGCAGTTGAAACAGGCTCTAAATTAATCAGGATTCTTAGAAACTCTAATAAGAAGGGTCTGATGAAAAACAGCTGCACCCAATCCCTATAAAAACCTTCAAAAAGAAGGGAATTAAGTGATAATGCTGGTGGAAGGGCATATCATCACAGGATGGTCTCCTGCTGCTACAAAATGCCATGGCAAGACCAAGTATTTTTTCCAAGGAAAGATAATTAGGATGTATTTAAGCGTTGTTTTGAGGGCCCTGATTTCCACTCTATGGTGTGGTGATAGAGCTCTCATTTGGGCAGTATTTAAATTGTACTGAACACTGATAGTAAGAGCATTCAGTTCTAATGTTTATTAAAAGTGGTGTTCAAAACGTCTCTGTACCCACTATAACAATTTGTGTGAGAACGATGTGTTTCCAAAGTATGGCTTTGTAAAGGAGTGGAATAGAAATGAAAAGAAAATATACGCTCAGCATTAAGTGTTGAAGCTCTTAGGAACTGCAGGCTCAATAAAGTTAAATTACAGCACGGTGTTGGTGAAGGAAAAAGTATCCCACAGAGAGGCAGGATGTAAGTCTGGTCTCAGGAAACCAGTTGTCTGCAAAAGAATCCCTTGAGGAAAAGCAAGAGATGATACTAACAGGTTTTAGTAGTATTTCAGCAAAAAAATTATAGTTTGGCAAGATTAATAGTTCAACAAGGTGGTATTATACAAAACAATTTGTTTATGGGAAGAAAGAGAAAAAATAATTTTTGCATGATTGTCCAAAAAGTGTTAATTGATTTTTTTTTAATTGAAAAACAGTCAGTTCTCAGTAACTCCCCTTGCTTTGTATGATGCCACTTCTGAGGGTTCCCCTGGACAGACAGGCATACAGCCCACATTAGAGCTGTGGTATACACATACATGGTTCCTGGTGTCCATGAGACAGGAAGTTCCCTTAAACTCTGTAGGATTTATGCAATGCTGATGGCCTGCAACTGCAAAATCTCCCTTACTTATATAAGTGGACTTATCCACTCTAGAGATTGAATCACCTGGGTACTGAGGTCTGTGTTTTGCCTTAAAATGGAGTTTTGATGACTGTATGAAAATGTTTGCATATGAGACTTTTAATCTCTTTTTTTTTTTTTTTCTTCCCCTGGAAAAAGTTGTTTAATTTTTGTTGCCTACGGTTTCTGTGGTTTTAAGACTGTCTTAATGTTCACAGTTACGCTGGAGACTCTGTGAAGGAAGATTTCAGGACTCTCATGTGGAAACGTTCTATTGCATCAGAGCTGCTACTTCCCCTGTAACCCAAGTCATCAAGACAGATAACTCTGGGTAGGAGACATTACATACAGACACTCATCTAACATTCCTACCAAAGCCCAGTTGTTTGTCTCTGATCTAATTATACGACAAAGGCTGATCTCACTATCAGTTATCTGCACAACAAAAGAAGGTTAAAGCAATAAGATTTTTGCTTGCATAGACAGTGTGGAGAAGCAAAAAGAGGTACAAGCACTACAGAGGGCCATCAAACAGGTACTCACCCCCGTGGGGAGGCTGCTGTAACTGCCTCAGCTTAAGGTCTCGGTTTTCTCCATGCTGTGCATTCTGCAATCCCCATGTCTGTAATTTCCCAGCATAGATAGAAGTTGTACCCTGAAAAAAAGGGTTTGATAATGCAAATATATTTAGCAATGACAAGCCATTATGAGGACCCTGTAAGAGTCATAAACATGTTTGTTTTAATTAAGGTGGGGAAGGGTTTGTAGTGCAATAGAGCAATGAAAACAGCCCCAACAAACACCTCCTCTCATCTGCTTTGACAACCCCATTCTCAAAGCACCAATATTACCCACTTCTAAAATGGATTTATGCCAAGTTTAAAGCACTTCTTTTTCTTTCAACACACCAGATGGTACTAAAAATTCAAAATATTTCCTACAACAGCTGTATCTTTGACAACAAAACTAATACAAGCTGAAATACCACTGTTGTGTATAGACCATAATGACCACTGTCCTCAGTTTTATGTCTAATGTAACAAGACATTTGATAGTTAAAAAAATAGATCTGATCAACTTAGTATTGGGTCAGTCTTGTGACTCTGTCTAGGTTTTCAAAACCGGTTTCAAAATTTAGTGCCTTTAACAGCTGGCCTGATAAGAATGTAAAATACACCTTTCCCTAGAGCTATAATAAATGTGTTAACACTTTCTTACAACCAACCCTTTCCTACAACTCATCATTTTCTTGCCCCAAGATCCCTCTTTATGTATTTGATGACATAAATCTTTTAAGCAGGTTTTGACCAGAAGCTAACTTCATTTACCCTCTGATATTGGAAATTTTGAGAAATACAATGAGATGTGCTCTTTATTTGGTGTTTAAAGAGAAGGGAGGAGGGGGAACACTTTCAGTTCAGACATAACAAAAAATGCAAATGATGGTGCTTGCAATTTCCACCTCCTTAATGCAAATATGTACCGTAAAGTTTTTTAGTGATCTATTTGTTAGATCATTAACTAGATCATTAGATATAAGACATGTAGCTCTCAAAGTTTTAGTATTTTAAACAATGTGGTGGCTTTGGCATGCCCTAAAGAGTGAGCAATAAGGGTAGGAAACATGAAAATAGAATTCAAACCAATTAGTTTGCCCATCAAAAGATTGTAGTATCCAAAGAACGCAATGAACACAATTCTGCTATCTGTGTATGTTCCTACACATATATGAACATTCTTGACACTAACATGTGGACAGACATCTGCTACAAAATTCAGTTACTTTAGAGTGCTGTTGTAGAGAGGTGTGGTGATTATTCATGCTGAATGAAGCCTAATCTTGTCTTGTGGGACACTGAGCCACTTCAACAGACAGTTTTACATCCCAGAGTTGTCTACAGCCTGAGGCACATGGGGAATCTATCATGGGAACAGACAGTAAAAACCCAGCACCTGAGCTTTGGTCATCCTTTTCCCAGTCAGACCTTGTCTGTGGTAGGTGAGCTCTGCCCTTCCTAGCTCTTCGTGCCTGTCTTTACTCTCTGCCAGTTGCTGATCTCTGCTTTCCCACTGGCACTCTCCCTGCACAAATCCCTCCTCTTAACTTTTGGCAGCGCAATTCCCACCCTCATCTGAAGGATTCCCTCTGGGACTCTATTCCTTATTCAGCACAAGTGTGTGCTTGCACAAGGTATCTGGCATTGAAAGGATGCTGTTGAACTGGCACAGTCATGCTGGACATGGAGCTGATGAGTAAATGGTTGTTATTAGCAGACGTGGCGCTAGAGCTATTTTTAACCATCTTCTTTTTCCACGACTGCAATGCTCTCATATTAGTTCACCATACTTGAAAATTAACATTCAGAATATTACTCAATACAAGTGCTCCCATTTAAAAATTTTGAGTAAGTAGTTAATTCTTACATTAAGTGTGGCTGGTTCTAAATGAAATTTTTAGTGTTCCCTTTCAAAACAAATATACTGTCCAAGCTGATGAGGCACGTGTGTGTGACCTTAGCAGACGTGAGCAGGTGGTTTTACTCTAGATAAATATCTAGACTATTTTATCTAGAAATCCAAATTATTTATCTATATATTTAAATTTATCTAGAGGGCTCTAAATACCACAAGGGTGATGGCTTTCTGCCTCTCTTCAAATACAGTGCATTCCCACAGTCAATTCAATTTCAAGATAAAAAATGTGGGTGACTTCTATGCCCTGGTGATCGCCTGGGCAGGATCAGGAGGAGAACAGACCTCTCTCATGTATACTGAAGACTATAGTGATATTGGATGCTTAGAGTCTTCCTTGTTTTTTTTCTCTTTCCCACCCCATCAGAGCCGCACAGACCACTGATTGTCAGTCAGGCAAGAGCTGGCCCACTGTACAGGTATGGACCCCTTTTAACTGAGGTTAAAGAAATTTTAAAGCTACATTTAGGAAAGAATCCTCTAAAGGACCCATTGCACCTCCTTTAATTGTGGGAAGGAAACAATCAAACAGATGATCTCTAGGGTTTTCTGATCTCTGTTGTGTTATTTTGCATTTGGCCAAAATTTACTTATTTATTTCCTTTTCTATTTGCAAGAGCCCAGCTCACTCTTACACAAATCCTTGTTGATGACACACATCCATAGAACACTGGAAGCTAAAGGTATGGACCCAAAATTGTCTAAACCCCAGATTAGCTGCTGATTTGAAGCCAAGTAAACTCCTCAGCCTCTGAACTCCAACTCTGCCACCTGCTTTCCTGGTGCCTGCTAAGCAAGCAGGAGCCAAGAATCAGCAAAATGCCAGCCTGTCCAGGAAAACTTCCTGTGTGCAGTGTGGACAGCAGGGTGTGTAGCAATAGTAGCCATGGGGCAGAAATTTCCTCTGAAAACTCTTTTCAGTGGTATCTATTTCAGTCCAGTGCAAAGTCGAGGAGATTAATATGGAAAGTGCCAGCACTTTATGCTAATCCATTTTGTTTTGCTCAAGAATGAAGGACAACTGAAAGATGTTGACAGAACTAATTTAAAGTAATTTTTTGCCATTCTTCTCGGAAAGAAGAATGTTCATTCCCAACTGTGTACTCACTTGGACAAAACCAGAGTAAATCAGGTGATGAACTGGGGCAAGGCTCTGGACTCATGATTTGGTCAGCCTCAGAAGCCAAAACCTTCACTAAAATGACTTCTTTCTTCAAGACTAGGTCTGCTACCCGAAACAAAATGCTGTGCATTTGAATGATTCCTCGAAGACCATCTGCACTTCCCAAAGTCTCTTCCTGTAAGATCCTTTCCCAGCTGCAGCACATACATAATCACCATGGCTAACTGATTATTCCAAGAGCGTGTGTGATTCCCAGACTGTCAGATTTTCCTGGTTTGAGATGTTGACATACAGCTTCAAGCTGAACACATTGAGCTCTAAGATAAAGCACATAAATGAAAACAGGGTGAGTTTAGTACACCTGTTCTCCATCCATCCACCAAGAACACTGTCTTTAAAGACTCAGGACAAATTCACCATAGACACCCAGAGGTAAAAGACAATGAACAAAGTCACTCTGCAGAATTTTATTTCACTGCTAAGATGCCACAGGAAAGAGCTCAGGAAGCAGTGAACACTGCCCATACACGTTAAGTGCATTTCTAGACAAGTTCCACATATCTAATATTTTACCCTTCATCAAAAACTTTACAGTACTTGATAACAGAATGGTATTGGAAAGATGCTGTACTTCAGGAACACTATCTTTGTGGTGACATACAATAAACATCTCAGGAATAAATTATGTCTCTCCCTCACTGCAGTAAGTGCTCAAAATCTCTCTGAGCAATCTATTTATTTAAAGAGGTCTGGGCTTCAGATCAGTGCACACCACATCTGATGAGCAGTGTGACTCCAAACCCCATCTCCCTCTCCCATGAGATGATGGAGGCCCCAGCTTCATCCAGTCAATTACTTTTCTGATTTGTCCTGAGGAGCTCATGGTCTCCATCATTCTGCTGTCCTTGGTCTCAAGGTCCAGCCTTAACCTGGGTCTTTCCTTTACACTACTCTGATGCTTTTGCATTCCTCTAACTCTAAAATTCATTTTGTCAAAACCAGAGAGCAACTATGTGTACTCTAGGTGTATCCACAACATTCAGGAACCACAGAGATGTAAACTGCACTGTTTCCATTCATATCTCCCTGGCTTGCTGTGTGCTGTTTATTGCTAATTTTTGTCCTAGTCCTGAATGTATTATTGCTTTTACTGTTTTCTTGTACACTTTGTAGCAATTATCTGGCATTTGCTGTCTTCAAAGCCAGGGTTCATTCTCAGCAGTGGCAGAGCGGAAAATTTATTTGTCTGTATAACCAGAAATACGCCAAAAAAACTCCATTTGGAGACCAACATGCAAGCTGGAATGAACATGAGGTATGTGCATGGCCCGTTAAGAACTATTCAGGGGTGAAATATCCTTTCAAAAGTACTGAAGTGAGATAGTTGCAATGCTGTGGTCATTTGTACATTTCCTGGCAATTGGCTGAAAAAACCTACCAGCATCACTGACCACATATCAATGTCCTCCTCAGAAGGGGAATCTGGCTTGGAAAGAGGTTTTTGAGACACAGCACATCCATTAGATCAGCAGTTTACCTTGGACGGTACCAAGCTTTTCCCTGTAGCCTGTTAAGTCATTATAATAGAGGTTCATGCTCTACAGGGTATTTGTTCCATATCCTTCTATTTATTTCTTGGTCTAGTGCACTACAACCCATTTGTGTTTTAATCATCACTATTCTGAGATCTCCTTTTTCATGGTGATCTCTGAAAAAACCCATGAGCCTTGTGCCTCAATAGTCACAGTACTATCTTTTTTTCACCTTTAGATCCTCACAGTGACCTTGAGGTGTCCTTAGCCCTGCTAAGGTTAGTATGCAACTGATGGATATCTGTAGGTCAGTCTGTGTGAGAATTTGGAAGGCAGAGTCTATTCTTATCTCTGTCACTTCTCTTAGTGGGTGACCCTGGAGGAGTTTGTTCCTTGTTCTTTGCTTGAGTCTCCTAATATGTAGGAAGAGATATTAAATATTTCTTGATGAAAAGAAATTAGCTAAGCCGTAACACAATTCCCCGTCCTAGTTATCTGTCAAGTTGCTGTCTGCTGAGAGAATGCTCGAGCTGTGTGCACTCAGGCTTGCAGATGCACTGAGACATTATTTATTTTTTTTCTCTTAGCCTCTCTCTTATACTTCTTGGGCACAGTCTGTGTTCTTACTCCTCACAAAAATGGACCATAATACTCTATCCATCCTAAGTCCCATCATAGAACCCTTGACAGGCAAACACAGTCATTACCAAAAAATAGCATTAAAGTTTTAATTTATAGTTTAGCTTCTCATATCCCAGTGTCATGTTTTATGTGCTACATAGTCAATATGCCATGTGTGATGGTCATGTGCCATGTGCCATGTGTGATGTGTCTGAGACTTACAGAAACCTGGCAACTCCATTAGTATTATTTATCCTTGCTTCTCACTTTACGTAGACAGACATGTTTAATAGGCCAAAAAGCTTTTTCTTTCTCCTGACAAAGTTTCTGGGTAGAGAGTGAAAGTGAGCATGTCTGGGAAAATGTAGAGATGTTTTGGTTGAAAACCAACTGAGGCCAGAACCCTCATCTCCCTTTAACCTACCCCTTCTCCCCAACCTTCACATGAATTTTTCCCTGAAACACATTGAAAATCTCCTCCTGACCTCTCTCTGGCCTCTCTTCCCCTTCAGCTAGTTCTCCGTTTCTTTGGCTGATGGTGGAGGGGAGAAAAGCCCCCTCCATTAAGTTATCTGCCTTTGTTCCTCCTTTTTGACCAAAGCCGCCTTGTTCTTCAAGCCTCTGCTCTATCACCTCTGCCCCTTTGTTCTTCTGCTTAGGGATTTTCCACTCCTCACCTTCCTGCTGATAAAGCTAATCAAGCTAATTTTCCCACTCACTCACCTCTCTTATCATAGTCTCTGTTTGGCCAGAGCCCAATGGATATGCTTTATGAGCACTGCTGTTTATTCTGCAGCTTTTTATGGCCAGGGTGAGTGATGTGTCCCAGGGTCTGTGTCAGCTCCTGGCTGATTCACGGTACCTTGAGACAAATAACAAATACGTCTTGAACCATTTTGTGAAATAACTGGAATTCATAAATTCAAACAATTTCATCATCAGGAAAAGATCTAGGATCTTTTTGTTTTGCTTTGGAAGTCTCTACGTTTAACTAGTACTTAGTCCAAGTGTTTGCAACTTGGTTCAGCTTCTGTGTCAGTGATTGCAAAAGGAAGAAAGGATAGTTTGTTCTGCCTTGTATTGCAGTGTACATGCTATAAAGATACGGAATGGGAATGTATGTGAGAATCAGCTAGAATTGTTCCTTCCCTTTGGCACCTCTGGCAGATCTCTAGTCTGATCTGCCTCCCAATGACCCCTCAGCAGTCAGTGCAAAAGCCCATGGCCCTGTAGCACCCAGTGAGTCAGTCTGTTTGGTGCAGACTGGGTGCTTAACCCAGATGGGCTCAAATTAGGGTGAGTGGTGAGTCCTACCCAATGAGTCAGAAAGACTTATGGTCACTCTTCCTACTGCTATTACTGCTCCAGCATCACTTGTATTAGTAACCCCAAGGACAGCATGTAAGAGGGGCAACAGCAGCATTTTGAGCAATTTGTCAGCTGATCAGAGGGAGCTACAAGTGGGTAGGTAGATCCTTATGCTCAGGGTTGCTACTCATCCCTATCATTTGATTAATGCCACTGAGTTTGCCTATGCATTCCCATTGACACCCTGCTCCCCACAATTTGTCTGTCAGTGTTAGAGACCTTTGAGGAGGTTCTACCAACTCAGTGGCAAGAAAATTCCTGAGTACACAAGGCTTACACTCCAAAAGGGATTCCTCTTTGTACACTGCTCCTAGTGCAGGATGACATCCCAACATTTCACAGGTTATCCTGCTGAGGCAAAAAAATAAAACAAGTTTTGTTCTGCTAGGCTAGAAACTGTTTTAAAAAGCCTCCTAGGTTTGTAAAACAGGTGCAAAGAATCAAAGGGCAGATCCTACTCTGACCTCACATCCCCCACATGCCATCCCATGGGATATGTGTGTCCCTTGGACCAGCTCTGGACCTTGCTGAAGCCTTTCATGAGCTGATTTAATTCACTAAAACAGCAGAAAACTAATCCCAGAAGGAGGAAAGGGAGTAAAGAGTTGTCTGATGTTTCGTTGAGGTCATTTGGCTCATCAGGATGTACAGCGGATACCATAGCGGCAGAGGGGAGTGGGAAGGAGGTGGTGGACACAGGATGGTGACAAAATCTGCCTTTCTCTGTGCAACAGGCTGGTTGCCAGTCCAGAGGCAAATGCAGCCGCATTCCCAAACAACCTGATCCCTCTATGACAAGTACAATATGCACCTGCAGTCAGGGCAAAGCTCTGTGAACCCATGTTTTCCATGTGAATTCGACTGAGTCTAAATGCCACACTGGGAATCTCCTGTAGCCCAGAGACTTGATAATTGGTTTAATTAGGCTATCAATTTATGATCTTCTTGCTAGTGAAAAGCTACTTGATACAATGTTAGCTTTTGATATGCAAAAAGGCTTTTGAAACTCTACCTCACCCTGGGTGGCCCAGAAAGTGTTATAATTTCCCTGACAATGGATAATTCATTCATAATACATACATGTGTCTCTGCTTGACAGACGCCGATAGAGAGTGTTGAATAATCTCTGAGGCTATGGATTCATAGGAGGTTTTCTCTGGTGACAGTGACAGAGTGATAAGTTTTTCAGGCTCCTCCCATCCCAAAAGCATCAGATCGCTTCACTGACCACCTTGTGGACCTGCAAACATTTCAGTCAGCCTAGTGAGGGTACGTAAAGACAGAGACAGGGGCAATGACAGGGAGGAAATATTCTCCCCACACTAGTACTAGTATTGGGAAAAACATAATATGAAAATAAAGCTTCAGTTTAAATACAGAAGTCTTAACAACTAAACTCTCTACAACATATAAACACAGAAATGCCTAATGAAGAGGCATTATAGTGGTATAATTTTATATTGATGCTAATTATGATCACTAACAATACAACTGGAAAACTTTCAATTCTAAGTTACGGAAGGTACCAGCACAGTAAAAAAAGTGAAGACTGCCTTCAGCAAGGCACATTGTGGTATTGTCAGCATCATTCTATGTTTCAAAGGCCCCAGCACTTCACTGAATAGTATTTTACCAGTATGATAAAGAGAATTACAGTATTTTAGAGGGATTTCCACTGATCTCATGTAATTTTAAATAATACTCGATCTGTCTCTTCGCCATTTATTTCAGTATTGCCAGCTATTCCAAACTATGGAAACCAAAACCACTGGGGGCTAAAGACTGGGCTGATGGTGGGATGTGTAATGCAGAATAACAGAAACTGTTGTGAGCTACTGCCACAATGTAGAATACTGCTATAGGATAGAAACATAGAATGTTAAGGAGTTGGGATGGACCTTAAACCTCATCTAGTCCCAACCCCCAATGCCCTGTGCAAGAACACCCATTCTATCAGGTTGCTCCAGGCTTTATCCAACCTGGATTTGAACACTGCCAGGATTGGGGCATCCACAATGTCCCTGGGCAACCTGTTCCAGCATCTAATCACCCTCACAGTAAAAAATTTCTTCCTAATATCTAACCTAAATTTCCTCTCTTTCAATTTTTACCCATAGTATGATACATAACATGTAGTGAGGAGTGATAGGGCACTTTGAAGGGATAGATAGACCTGAGAGATAGCTTCTCTCAGGTCACTGGTAAACCTCGTGTTATTGCTAAGTGCTCCTGACCCCATCCTTATGTCATCCTTGTCTGATCTGAAAGCCTTCCGAACCCTCAAACCTTTGCTTCCTTCTCTTTGTGCACAGCATTTCCAAATGCTCAGGCCAGGATGAAGGTGTGGGAACTGATACTTTTCTGGTTCTGGGAATGTGTCAGTGACAGAGTAGAGCATTGTTTCCAAACTGTTCATCACAGCTAATGGCTTTATGAACTCCCTCAGAACTAAGGGCTTTCCAGGTGGCAGTGGAGACTTATACCAGGTAAAGAAGGAGAGGAGAAAACCGGATTATATGAGATGATGGGAGAAAGGTAATGAAAAAAGGTTTGTTCTGCAATCATGCAAAACTGGTATTTTAGACAGCTAGACACATTTCTGCACCTTGGTCTGGATGGTGGCCAGTTTACACATGAAGCTGGTGCCAGTGAGGAAACAAATTAATAGTTTTCTTAATCCTCCCTGTATAGCTACTTCTGGGGAGATGTAGGCAGGTTTTCCTGCATAGAGTAAGAGAGAAACTGGTCTAAATCAGTCTCCCTTTCTACTTCAGCTGTGAATGTCCAGAGTGAAAGATGCAACAAAGCAGAACTCAAAGAAGACCTAAGAAAAGGAAAGTAACACTTCAAAAGCAATCCAAAGGGGGAGCTACTTCAAAAAGGAACCCTGCAGTAAGAAGCACTTCAAAGGGGAAAACTTCCCTATGGAGCTTGTTGCAAATTATCTTAAAGTAGGTCCTACCATCAAACAGATGTAATTAGTTTTATTCCAATTGCTACTGTCATGAAATCTTGTTCATTCAAAAACAGCCCGAACTTTTCATATGGTAGAGAAGCACTTGCCAAAGGATACACCAGACTTTAGTGTAGTTGGCATCCTAGCATTGTGGACAACAGGCTGCATGAAATACCTGTTCACCAAGCTTGCCAAAGCTCAGGAAGGTCTCTCAGAGCAGATCTGCCTGGTGTTATTCAGCTTGGATTCATTTAATTCCCATCTTTTCACAGTTGACTTGAACACTGTAAATTAAGTTTGTTCCTACAGCAAAGAACAGAGAAAGTTTCTGACCTCTCGTGTTTTTTCAAGTACTTTGTGTATTCGTATTTGAGCACTTTAAAACTACATATACCTTTTTCTTTCTCTGCTTCGATGTCTCTAGGCATAAGACAATCCCAACTCCATGCAGAACTGCATGTACTGCCAATTAATTTTACTGTTGCCGTAGACAGTATAATTAAAAAAATGACAACAGGGTTTGGCCCTCCTGTTTCTCCTCTTTATATCTTTCTCGTCATTTTTTTCCCTTCTCATCACTTTGATCCTTTTGTCTTCTATATATCCTTTTCCATGTGCTTGTTCTCACGACAGGGGAACAGACTCTTCCCAGATCTCCTGGCTGCAACTGCACCCTCCCTTGGCCAGAATCCATATTGACTGCCTGGCCCCACTACTAACACAAAGGTTAATTTTAAAATGTCTGCTTTCTCTTAGAAGTTCAAATTCAATACTCTGTGAAGAAGGTAACAGGGTGAAGTGAGTTGTGTCTGCAATTTAGGTCAACATGAACAACGGCTTCCCAAAAGAACTGAGACATATCGGGATTGCTAAGTTTCAAAGTGCCCACAACCTGATTTCAGGAAACCTCCCTCAATTCTCAGCACTCTGTTTCCTCAGTCCCCTCCCAAATGCTTGGTGCTAAGTTAATTTTTTATTCTCTTGAGAACCAACTACCACCTTGGGATTAATTAAAATGAGTGTCTTGTGAAACTGTGCCCATGTCAATTCAGTAACTGCTGGGTACATTATTCTATTATACTTAAATAGATACATGAAAAAAGCATGAATAGATATTATAATAGTATTAGATAAAGCACGCATCACCTGCAGACTCTCACAGAGACACCTAGAAAGCTTTTTCTTCTCCTTCCCATCAGTGTGTCTCTCACTGACAATGCAATGCATCTCATTCAATAGTTAAAGCTCGTTTGTTTCTTCCTGAATTCAATCTATATTGTTACCCTAAGGCAGGTAAAAGTGTCTCCTTATTCCCTATCCAGGTCAGGCAAAGTTGCACACATGCTGGAAAAGGAGGAAGGGTTACAATGAGGGAGTATTTATTGGGTTTATATTGTTTACCAAAAAGCATAAAATGCACCCAGCTTTAAGTTATAGTGTCATTTTTCTCCTTCCAAAAGACACACTCTTACACTGTATTTTCACCATCTAATTCCAATATTTCATGTTAAACAACTGTATTTCAGCAAATCATCCCCTAGATCAGTAGCGAGATTAATGTTGTCTTTTAAAGACAAAGTGACTTTTATGTGTAAAAAAAAGATCCTCCCCAAGACCTCTCATATGTACCCATTTTCTGGATTTCAGCAGCCTACTCTGCTAGGCATATGGAGGAACAGCTACTGGGAGTGTAGGGATCCCTCAAACATGTGTGACAGGTACAGTATGGAACATGTCAGACCTATTGCCCTCTGACCTGCCAGTGTTGGCAAGTTAGCTTGTCCCCCCAAAAAAATGTTACTTGGCCTTATCAAAGGATGTTAAAGTGTGTTCTGCACAACATGAATGTCTATTTAAGATTTTTAATATTAACACTGTTGTAGCTGAGACTTGTTTTGAAAGTTGTCTCTTAGCAACATCAGAGTTATTTACAGTAAATCACATCTGAAATAAGATGAAAGAACTTCACCTGACTTCAGAAAGTAAAATACACACAACCTGTGTTTACAAGACAACCCATTGCAGACGATTCCTTTGGTGATAGCAGCTTATGGAACATCCATATGTGCTGTTGGCATTTGTAAAGTGATGAAACAGAATGCAGTTTCTGATATCTAAGCTGCTTTTACTGTGGTATTTGAAAAAATAAGGATATCAAATAAAACTACACTTAGAATTTATAACAACTGATTTATGTGAGGAATAGGAGCCAAACCATATTCTTTATTAAAATAAAGATCAAGCTCTAAAATAATTTAAAAAATAATTGTGTGTTTTTTAGTGTTTAGACTGCTGTGGAGCAGCCTGACAAAGTAGTGGAGCCTGAAGCTGTTGTTCTGAGCTAGAAAGAAAATAAAGTAAGGTTGCTCTTATTTTAAACTAGAAAGGAAATAAGCTTGTAGAGAATAGCTGCCCTAATTCTTTTAATTTCTTTACCACGTTCTGAAGAGAGAGAAAGACAACCATGCAGTTGAAGAAAACAGAAAAAAATTTGGCTTAGGAACAGGTGACCTGTGATAACAAATACTGCAATACTGTACACGTTTTGCTAGTCCTTTGCAGAGGGATTGAACCTTTCTGTTGACTGATAAGTTTTGTAGGACTGGATTAGCTGTACTTTAGATAGTTAGAAAAAAGAAAGAATTCATGCAGACATAACCTTAAACTAATTTAGAAAATTAAACTATACCAACATCACTAGTTCAAAAAAACAAGTTAAACATTGCAGCTATGAATCTTTCGTATCAGAAAACTAGACATTCTTATTGAAAAAATTGGCAAAATTATGTTTTGGGGTGGCTCCTCAAAAAAGATTTCGTCCTTGTCATTTGAAGCATGAGAACACTTTCCTGTTAAATACGGTGCTTGTAGTGTAATCTACAGACTAAGTTAGACCCACCTAAGTTAGGCTATTACAGTGCACAGGAGGATGTAGTAACAGACTTTTTCAAGCTACCCAGGGAGGAGACATCTTTTTAGACACTCCAGAGGGAAGAATGGTGAGGGACAGAGTGACTCTGGAGTCATATCTCTTGAGTACAGACCTCCAACAGAGCACAGTTTTCAAATGTGCACCTCTCCTAGATTAGATGTCTTGCCAAGGCCTTCTTATAAAGTGCAGACAGAAAAGATCTTCTCTATAATCATCTTCTGTGACAAAAATTTTGGTTCCTGTCCTTTCCTTAGCAGAACTCAAGTTCAGATCCCCCTTTTCCTTCAATATTCACAGTGTTTCTTTGCCGCCTCCTAACTGGTGGTCTGCAGCTATGCACGTTGTAGTCCCTCTTTCATTTTGCATGGGTTTAATTGTATATTCTATAACTGTCTTGGGTCAAAGCCCATAAGGATCTATAGATGGGATGACAGCTCTTACCTGAGATGTGAGAGACCTGGATATTAAAGGACATATTTATCCCTTTATCACAAAGTAATAAATCTTTTCTGTCTCCTTTTAGAGCTCTAGGCCTTCAAACGTAGGGTGTTAAGTTGCCCAGAGATGTGGTGGATGCCCCATCCCTGAAACATTCAAGGTCGGGCTGGACAGGGCCCTGAGCCACCAGATCTAGTTCCAGATGTCCTTGCTCATTGCAGGAGGTTGGACTAGATGACCTTTAAATGTCCCTTCCTACCCAAACTCCTCTATGATTTTGTGATTCTATTCTATTATGTAGGAGGGAAGCAGTCAACCATACTGAAAGACCAGTCCAGAGTGTGTAGAGTTTCCTAGTGCAGGAAGGATGAGCAAGGCATCAGGCTGAGGTGGCCACCCATCTCGATGCTGTCACACATTCAGGCAATTTATTTGTGTTCAGTGGCAGGAAATTCAGGCTCTCTGGACTTTTCTGGTAAAGCGCAAACAATTCCACACTGATGGCACCAGAGAAGAGGTTAGCAGCCAACAGGGCACTTGGGGAAAACCTATTTTTAGATTTGAAAGTGCCTAAATTATTGGCAGTGAGGTGTTACCGTCTGGATGGCATCTCACCATCAGGCAGTCTCTCCTTCCATGAGATTTCCCCCAGCACAGTCAGTCTCCTCAAATAAGGAGGCAATATCACACTCCAAGAAATAACAGCCTTTCTTTCCAAAATATTTGAGAATGTTTTCTAATCCTCCAAAATGAAAGCCGCAAATGTTTCTTATTTCCTGTAGAAGTCAAAGACTGACGTCTTTATTTTTGTGTCTATCCTTGGCATTCAGCTGTCATTGTAGTTAATTATCTTATCAGAGGCATCTGCAATTTGGAGACTCTTGTTGAAATATTTTCCTCCCATTTTCCTCCCAGTTTACATCCCATGGTAACATGTTCTGGTGGGTGGTGGGAAACAGAAATAGGATGGAGTGGCAGAGAGACACAAAGATGGCCAGGTTTGGCAATGAACTCAGATAAGGCCATGATACAATAAATTTAGTTGCTACAAATCAGAGACGATAATGAACGCAAGAGCACAAGAATGAAAGTACGTCTTGAATGAATGGCAGAGAACAACTCTGCATACCTTTGATGTACACAAAATGTCCAGAGTCTTAAAGTAATTTTTAAGTTTTCTTGTTATATAAAGTTTGTTGTACTTGCATGATGGTGTACTATTGCGATGACGCCTATTGAGCATAAACCTTTCAGTCTGAATGGTTTTATCAGTCCCAGCTTTTATAGAGGTGTTCAGGAGTGAACATGGAAGGTATGCATCCTCTGACCAGGGCTAAGGCATGGGGATATGCTTCCTCCGGCTACTGACTGTCTTTCTCAAGATGAGGCTACCTGGAAAGGGGTTGGAAAGAGATAGCCTTAGTTATGGAGAGGGTGACAGGAATGCTGGCCTAGAGAAACCTGCACATGCTATATCTTTTCCAGGACTGACAGGACAGACCTAGCAGGTACAGCATCTGTGTAATTTAGTGATGTTCTAGGGTTAAGAGGACTCCTAGACACACAGTGCCTCCTGGGCCTCCCATCTGGGTGAGAAAGTATCTATTATGCTGGAGCAGGCACATTAACCACAGGCTGACACATAGATTAATGATGATTACCAAGTCTGGACCTTGCTGTATCTCTAAATATACAGCTTTTGTGTAGGATGACACTGTCTCAGACATCTGCCAGAGGGGAACAAGTAGTAAATTTCTCACATACAGAAGGGAATAAGTGTTAGATTATGTTCAACAAATAAACAAACCAAAAAAACCTGTTCCACCTCAGTCAGAGAGCAACAATTGTCTGGATTGTCCCTGTCAGCACTTGAGTAGATTTATTGTGTCTTATCAACAGCTAGTTAAAAAAAAACTATGACAAGATATTAAGGAAATGGGGAAGAAAATCCTCCAGACCGTAGTTTGCTGTTGATGTCTACCAGTCAACCTGTCTTGCTTGGAAATCATGCCATGGCTGTCAACAGGGATGAGCTATGCTATTTAATGCAACTGTAACTGTTACAGGTGGGAAGGTCAGCTCTTTGCAATAGATTTTAAAAGATAAGTTTGTAATGAATATGTGGGAATATGTAGCTATTAATGTATCATGACTAAGAAGTCTTTAAAAAATGGATTAGCCAAACACTAAAAAAAAAAAAAAAAAGACTGTTTTGTGCACTTAAGAATAAGGAATGAGGTCTTCTTAATGAAAACAGCAAACAGGGGACAAAAGTCATTCTCTTCTAGTCTAAGATACATGAACTGTAAGCAAGCCCAGATTCTACCCAAGATAGCCAAATGTTTTAATGCAGGCAACATTATTATATTACTACTTGGAGCAATAGATGAAGCAGAAAAGGCAGATATCAGGGCTGACATGTAATGCTTAGCAATCCTTGATTTTTTAGTTCATCTTCTTCTATTTTCCTGTACTGAAATCATCTCAGATCTATTGCCTACTTATAATTTAGATATTCAGAAATGTGGATGTCATATTTGGAGTTGTCAGTTATTAAGAACATGAGTTTTATGTATCTCTATATCAATCCAAAAAACAAGCAATTTTGTAAAACACAAGTTATAACTAAAGAACACACTTGTATATTCCATAGTTTCTTCCCTAGTTATACGGCCAGAAGGAATATAACTGTCCAGTTTTCCACTTTATTAAATTTAATGGGCAAAGTATCTTCACTACTGTAGCTTTATAAACACAAATTCTAACTTTTATGACGCAGATGAAGAGGAACTTAAATGTGAATGTAGTTTTAAAATAAAAAGAAACAAATTTTATACCTCAAAAGAATGAAATGCTTATCTGTGTTATCTCCAGTTTTAAAGGAGATATTCCCTTCCTATTCCCACTCACATGAGATCATATGGGTAAAATACACAAATAAGTGAGATCTCAGTGTAAGAGTGACAGTGCACAGATGGTTTAAAATTCTATGCTAAATTCACAGTCTGGATTTTTTTATAAAAGTTATTTATTGCAAAATGTCCCTAGATTTGCACTGAGGTGTAATGTTCTGCCGACAATTGCTTTAACAGCTCTCCAAAATAAACCCCAAACCCAGGGGCTCACTTCATCTCTGGTATGTATTTTATTAACTCTGTAAAGCTATGTCACTCCTGTCCATCACTTATCCTTAAGACTAATTTCACAGCCTGCAACAATTAATGCATACATAATGGTACCTTTTGTCTGAAAATAAAAGGAATGCTCCAACAACCCAGAAATTGCATTTTTCTTCAGATGTGATTGTTCTCCCCATAGAATGCTAGTGTTTTTGCAAAAACATTTTGTCCATGTTCATTTTTTATCAGCTAGTAGAATCTAAACAGAAATGTAGTCTCTTCTGTTTTCACAGATCCCACTGCCTCAAGTTGCAAATACCCCTTTTTACCCACAAGTCTTCTGTCAGTGTGCAGGGAGATGACAGAGAGAATTAATAGATAATTAATCCTTATATCATAATTAGAAAGCTCTTGCAAAGCTGTTTTCTGTGGCCACTGGTTCTAGAGTACACAGCAAAGTTCCTCTGGGGACAGTGCAGCAGTGAGCACATTCACCTGGGATATGCCTCAAGTCTGTTTTGTGCCAAGCGTGATGATATCCTGGCTGTCCTTCCTCTCATGAAGATGCTGCCCAGCTGCTCCAGTAATTACCTTGCTGCTCACCTGACAAAGTTACAATGGTGTGATGAGGCTGTAGGAAAGGCAGGAACACTGACTTATTAATTTGGGAATCTATGCACATCTTGGATAAGAAAATCTCAGATGAAAAGCATGTGTTTATTGCATTGCAAGAGTTTCTTCATTACCCGAAAATAACTCATAAACTGGAGGCTTGCTGTCTGACCTCAAAAGCAGCATCTCCACAAAGCACATTTATAAGAGCTCACAGTCAGTTTCACTAATTAGCTTTTTTATAATTGCTTAGGATAAAGTAATTTTACCCTTTTGAAATGTGTGAGCGTCTTTAGCAAATTGTCTCAAAGTGCCATGTAATTATTCTATTTGTGATGGTGTTAAAGTAAAAAATACCACTTACTGCTTTGCTCCCAAATTAACAAGCAACTTATTTTGTCACTGTTAGAGACACAAAAGGCACACAAAGGCCACCAGGTTTTTGAGTGTGGCTTTTGTAAGACTGAAATGTGACAAGGCCAAGAATAGCTCAAGTGAAACCTCAGCCTTATCAGACAAAGTGCTGAGCAGACAGGGACCGCGAGACAGGCTTCGATTGGGAGAATGTAAATCTAAATAGTAAGAGCACAGGAGAAAGCAAACGTTAAACCTATCTTGCAGATGGGCAGCAAAGGCACAGAGCAATTAAGGTCCTGATTTGGGAAAATACTTAAGAACATACATGAATCCCACTGAAGTAATTAAGTACAACTCCTGGGGAATGATTTTAATGAAATGAGACCTGGGAAATTGCCTGAAGCCACTCATAAGCTTATGAGTAAGCCAATAACAGGTTCTGTCTCCAAATTCTCATTTTGGTAACTTCAGTGGTGTCCTTGTACCATCCCACTGGGGTCCTTCCTACTGGCTTTGCTTCTGATCAGAGAGCACAAAGGGAGGAGCTGGACATGTGAATGCGACCAGGAAAAACTGGCGGTCAGGGATCCTTCTGGCTGAGCAAAGAACATTAGCTGCGTTTTTATTACTTTTAGTTGATTGTTTTGTTATTTTTCCTTTCTTTCTTGTATACTGTCTTTTTAGCATTGCAATTTTAGCTATTGAGGTGGGGAGGAAACACAGTGGTGGCCTGTCACACAGTGGTGGCCTGTCAAGCTTGCTTAACAAACACAGTCCTACGCTGACGCAGGGTGGACAGTGCAACACTGTCATTTTAAGGTGGGCACCGTGGTCTCACTGTCCATTGTGCAGTGCTGTTGCTGTTCCCCTTGCTGTGACCTGCTGCTCTGTCCGCTCCTGGAAATAAAGCTGGGGTCTTACCTCTCCTAGGCCTGCCCCACGGTTTGTGTACAGGTCCTCTGCCTGGGGCCATCCAGCTCAGCACCAGCCCTATGTGGGCAGGAGGGATGGGGATGACAGGATTTACTGCCCAAACTCAGTCATGAGATCAACTCGGTTGGAGCTTGGTGGTAATAATGCCAAGGTTGTGGGTTTGATCCCTGTATGTGCCATTCACAGAAGAGTTGGACTCAGTGATCCTCATGGGTCCCTTACAACTCAGAATATTCTGTAATTCTGTGTCACTCTTGGGCTACACTGGGGAAGCTGGAATGTCTGATCAGGTGTTTATTTCTGGGCAAAGATCAGGAAAAAAAAAAGAAAAAGGAAAAACCAGTATTTCTCTTCTAAATATGTGTGCCTTGGGTGACATATCACTACACTGAATTGTTCAAGTTTCCATTAAAACCAGGAAAGCAATGGACTTGTAGCTAAATTGGAAGAAAATAGTTGAAAGAATTTTTCCAATTGAACTTAACTTTAAAAATACTCAAGACTTTTTCTTTTCTTCACAAACAAAAACAATAGCCAGTATTACTTCAAGCATTCCAGTGAAAGAGTGTGTAGTAAATTTTTTTCCAGAACTAAAGTGAAACATTTTTTAGTACTGCTTTTGTTTCCTACTGGTATATTCTGCATGTTTTCCTTTTCTGTAAGAGACATGTTTCTATTAAAAGGAAATATGTAGTTTCAAAAAGAAATATCAGAATATTTATTTTTAGTGTCTTGAAATAAAATGTTCAAACTTATTCAGTGAAGCTTTTCACGGTCCCAGAAAGGAGCTTTCCTGTGTTCCTAAGTGACAGTGTCAGGGCACTGATTGTTTCTCCATCCCTATCTGTCACCTCCCCTCTGCCATTTTGAAGAATTTAAGCTGTGACAAGTTAATGACATTTAACATCCCAAACATTTTCATTGGACAGCCATAGTGGGGATAACTCGTACATCTCTAAACTCTTCTTGAGGCTCTGCTGCAGCTTCAGTTAGTCCAAGGGAGAGGACTCGGTGCAGTTTCCGGGAGCGATCACTCCAGCAAGTGTTACCTCTTAAATCCCTTCTTTGAAAATACAAAAAATAAATCATGATGATAGAACTGGGATGTTATTACAGCATGCTCTGGGCCAGTTGGTTTGGGGCTGAGAGGAAGCTATTTCTTTTTCTTAGTACAGCTGTTTTCTCCCATCTGTAGTCATTTGGACTTGGGGTATATCATGATAGTCCTTCTCCCTGAAAGAAAGAGAAAACACTGTTTTCCTGCACTTGGTTTTCAGTCAGCTGGTTTGATAGCTGCAGAGGAGTTACTTGCCATCTTGAAGGTTGTCTGTCAAGACTATATAAAGTATCTCTGTTACTGACAAAAGCTTTTTTCTTTCTCTGATCACCAGTTTTGCTGCTCCTGTGTTAGGTTTATGATCTGTTGCTAGGGTGTATTTCCCCAACTGGGAGCTGGCCACAATTTACTGATGTCTGGCATGTGCTTCTCTGCTTTTTATTTATATAATTTTTCAGCAGGAAATACCTATTAGCTTGTTATCATCTTGTGCTGAACACAGTCCTGGTGAGCAGACACCAAGATGCTGCAGCACAGTTGTTTCTGGTCATACACATCATTGTCTCAGCTGAGCACAAAGTGTATGTGTGTTCTTGTTTCACAGGGCACAACTGTAATAAGTATCACATTGTGTGATTTCTCTTTCTTTGATTAGACTTGCAGGAAATTCACCACCTCCCACTAGTGAGATCCACATGTGTGTCCTTTCCGGGCTGCATTGCTAGACATTGGTGTAAGCAATCCTAGATTTCTAGCATGAGCTTTCATGGAATGTGTTGGTGATAACTTCCTTCTCCAAGTGATAGAAAAGCCAATGAGAAGTGCTGCTATGCTGGTCCTTGTTATCACCAACAAGGGGAATGTGATGCTTAAGGGCAGCCTGGGCTGCAGTGACCATGAAATGGTGGAATGCAAGATCCTTGGGACAGTGAGGAGGGTGCACAGCAAGATAACTGCCCTGGACTTCAGACACCAAACTTGGGTCTCTTCAGGTATCTGCTTGGTAGAGTATCATGGGATAAAGCCTTGGAGGGAAGAGGGACCCAAAAGAGATAGTTAATATTCAAGGATCACCTCTGAGTTCAGGAGCAATGCGTCCCAACAAATAGGAAGTCAGTCAAAAATGCCAGCAGGCCTCCATGCATGAACAAGGAGCTCCTGGAAAAACTCAAACATATAAGGGAAGCCTACAGAGGGTGGAAGCATGGACAGGTAGTATGGGAGGAATACAGAGAAATTGTCTAAGCAGCCAGGTATCATGTTAGGAAAGATAGAATTAAATCTGGCCAGGGATATCAAGGGCAAGATAAGCTCCCATAGGTATGTCAGTGATAAAAGCAAGACTAGGGAAAATGTGGGCCCACTCCAGAAGGAAATGACAGACTTGGTTACCTAGGATATGGAGAAAGCTGCAGTGACTGTTTTGGCTCAGTCTTCACTGACAACTGCTCCAGCCACACCACCCAAGTCACAGAGGACAAAGGCAGGGAATGGGAGAATAAAGAACCACCCACTAGGAGAAGATCAGGTTTGAGACCACCTAAGGCACCTGAAGGTGTACAAGTCCATGGGACCTGATGAGGTAAATCTGCAGGCCCTTAGGGAACTGGCAGGTGAAGCTGCTAAGCCACTATCCATGATATTTGAGAAGTCATGGCGTTTCTATGAAGTTCCCACTGACTGGAAAAGGGGTTATTTAAAAATAACCATTTTTAAAGAGGGGAAAAAAATAAGACCTGGGGAACTGCAGGCCAGTCTCACCTCTGTATCTGGCAAGATCATGGAGCAGATCCTCCTGGAAGTTGTGCTAAGGCACATGGAAAATAAGTAGGCAATTGGTGGCAGCCAGCATGACTTCTTGAAAAGTAACTGGTATCATCTACCTGTATTTGTACAAAGCATTTGACACTGTCATTTGTGACATCCTGATCTTTAAAGCAGAGAGACAGGAATCTGATGGATGGGCCACTCAGTGGATAAGGAATTGGCTGGATGGTCACATTCAAAGTGTTGTGGTCAACAACTCAATGTCCAAGTGGAGGCTGGTGATGACTGGTGTTCCTCAGGGGTTGGTATTAGCATTGGCACTGTTCAACAACTTTGTCAGCAAAAAGGACAGCAGGATGGAGTGCACCATCAGCAAGTTTGCTGATGACACCAAGCTGTGTGATGTGGTCAACACGCTGGAGGGAAGGGATACCATCCAAAGGGACCTTTACAGGCTTGAGAGGTGGACTGATGCAAACCTAACAAAGTCCAACAAGGCCAAGTGCCAGGTTCTGCACCTGGGTCAGGCCAATCCTAAGCACAATTGCAGGCTGGGCAGAGAACGGATTGAAAGCAGCCCTGAGGAGCAGTACTTGGAAGTGTTGATGGACAAGAAGCCCAACATGAGCTGGCAGTATGCACTTACAGCCCAGAAAGCCAAGCGTGTCCCGGGCTGAATTGAAAGCAGTGTAACCAGCAGGTCCAGGGAGGTGATTTTGCCCCTCTACTCTACTCTGGTGAGACCCATGTGGGTACTGTGTCCCACTCAGGGGCCTCCAACATAAGAAGAACCTGATGGAGTGAGTCCAGAGGAGAGCCACAAAGATAATCCAAGGGAATGGAGCACCTCTCCTATGAGCACAGGCTGAGAGGGTTGGGGTTGTTTAGTCTGGAGAAGAGAAGGCTCTGGGGAGACCTTCTAGCAGCTTCCCAGTACTTAAAGGGGGTTGTAAGAAAGTTGTAGAGGGACTTTTCCAAAGGGTATGTAGTAATAGGACAGGGGATGATAGGACAGGCTTTAAACTGAAAGAGGGTAGATTTAGATATTAGAAAAAAATTCTTCCCTGTGAGAGTGGCAAGACACTGGAAGTGGTTGCCCAAAGAAGCTGTGGATGCCCCATCTTTGGAAGTGTTCAAGTCCAAGTTGGACAGAACTCTGAGCAACCTGGTCTAGAGGACAGTATCCCTGTCCATGGTAGGGGAGTTGGAACTAGAGGATCTTTAAGGTCCCTTCCAACCCAAACCAGTCTGTAATTCTGTGAACTCTATTAACTTGTCTCTATTTGAAGAAACTGCTGTGAATAAATGACCAGGGGTGCAGCTACTGCTGTGACGTCCACCCTGTTCTACTTCCAGTAAGAGGTCTGGACCAAAAAGCCATCAATGGGCTTAAGTGCACCAGTGCACTCCTGACTAAGCTATGTTTTCCTAGGACTAGGCAGCTGGTAAATTCTGAAAGCACAACCTCAGTATAGAAAAAAATGGTTCTTGATTGAGGTGTTTTAGCTCTGTAACAAGCATGTACAATTATGATACTTCTTAAGGTCTGACCATGTTCAGAGGTAGCTTGAAGTTTCATACTGGTAGATGAAATAGACTTGAAATTTGTGTCTACAAAATACAAATGTAGCATCTGAAATGGGAGATTGATTAGTGGCTGCAGCACTCATTGCAAGTTAACTTTTATCTGAGTTTCTTGGAAAGGTGACGTCCTTTCCTTTGGTTGCAAGGAAAGAGATGGACAAACTGCCACCACTGGCAACCAGATTGGTGTGATTTAAATAACTGGGTCCAAAAAGCTGTGAATGAACAAAGCATTTGATGAGCAGAAGCAGAGGTATCAGAGGAAGGTTGGCTGTCACCAGAAGGGATGTTTGCTGAACTAACCTGCATGCTGGCATTTCAGTGGATTCATTTGAGAGGGAATGAATTGTAAGACAGTGGGCCATTTTGTTCTTGTGTTTGATTTTGATGAACAATGAAATGAGGTTAAACACTTCATATGAAATACTAACTCTGATAATGATGACAGACTTTGTAAGGGCCCATTTTGTGTTACTGAAGTGTCTTTTAATACAATATAATTAGAGTTCCAATGATGAGTGAAAGCTGGAAGGTTTCCAGGTTCTTGTCATGCACTAACTGTAGATCAGTTGTATCTAACCTGAAAGAACAAATTTGAAACACACATTTTAATCAGAAGGTAAGGTGTCAGATCTTAGCAACCAATGCTACATTAACTATTTCTTAAATAATTCTACAGCTAGCTGGGCCTTCTGCATTTGCCCTTTTGGGATTTACCCATCAATAAAGTGAGATCATCATTTGATAGTTTAGGAAGGTAAGACTGGAGATTACAGTTTTGTTGTTTTAAGACACATTTGAAGTTGTAAGGAGATGGCCTTCAGAAGGAATATATTTAAAAACATTCCAGGAAGCCAGCCAATGTACATAACTGTTTGCTGAAAGTATGTGAGAGATTTATTTAAAAATTTCCTGGATGAAACATTAACAGCACAATGTCTTAAAAGCAGAACTACAAGAGATGAAAGAAGTTTAGGTGAGCATCTTGCTGAGGTACAGACAAAACATGATAGTCCAGGACACAGAGCATCAGCTGCATGGTTGTTTTCTACTGAGGAAGCTGAAGGACGTCATCAATGTGGAGACTACACATTTCTCCTTACCAGTCACCCATCACACATTTTGTCAGTTCATGTTACCTGAAAGATCTTTCCATTTGCATTGCAAATATAGCATTGCATTACTACCTCTGGGGAGCCCCTGGTGGTCTAGTGGTAAAGGCGCCGCGCTATCACCGCCGAGACCCGGGTTCGATTCCCGGTCAGGGCCACTCCCGGGCAGGTGGAGCTTGTTAGCCCTTAAAGGCAACCCACCTACGTCCTAAGGACCTCGCTGCCACCGTCCAAGCTCGCTTGGCCCCGGCAGATGAACCTTAGGATTAAAGGGTGGGCTCAGTTCCGCGCACACTGTGTCTCACCTAAAAAATCCAATGCGCAGGCTGGAAGGTGTAAAGACCTTCCCTGGATCTTTGCTCGCGAAGACTGGCCATTACTACCTCTGGGCATGAAAATCTCAATGAAAATTTTTTTGAAGTTT
This sequence comes from Myiozetetes cayanensis, assembly GCF_022539395.1. Taxonomy (NCBI): domain Eukaryota; kingdom Metazoa; phylum Chordata; class Aves; order Passeriformes; family Tyrannidae; genus Myiozetetes; species Myiozetetes cayanensis. The sequence goes on along the minus strand of NW_026087521.1, from coordinate 29,528,457 downwards.
GTGTCACTGACCTTAGTGTTGGATGTTTGTTCTGCCCAACTTTCAGCTGCTCAGTCTCATTCACTCTGTCCACTCTGTTTCCCATTTTTCAGCACCTAATTTCCTTCTCTGTCCTTTCATATTTTTTATTTATGGAATGTCCTTTTTCCTTGCAACCAGGAGGAGTCATCTCTGGCAATCCACAGATGCAACTGTGTACAATGTGTGGAACTTACCATTATTGCTTAATTAACTTTGCCTAATCTCTGTCTTCATCTTTTTTTATATCAAAATCACTTTGGCTTGGAATTACGACTATACATTATCAGTATTGGTCATAGTAGGGTAGTGTTGCTATGTACCATACCTAGACGTACTGTCATAAAAAAAGTAAAAAACCCCAAATAAATATGTAAAAGAAATAACAATATCAAATGAGGAAAACTTGATGTCTGTGATGGGGTCTGAAGAAAGATAAGAGAAAATTGTTTCTTAGATACAAAAATGTATTCTGAAGACTAGAAATGAAATGTGTACCTAGCACGTTATTAAAAAAACAGTAAATATTGCCTGAAAACAGTCTTCATCATAAATAATGAATCAGATGCAACTACAAGCCAGTCATTTAGAATCCACCACACTAATATATTTTGGAGCAGCTCTGGTCAAAAATCTATCCGACATCTGCATATTGGGTATCATACCACAAAAATGTTGCAAGCAAAGCTGGTTTGCAAGCTAGGATTTCCTGGGATAGATATGACATACTTTTTCTTTGTTTTTAGGACGGTTTAGAGTTTTTAGACACACTGTTCAAGTTTAAAAGTACTTTATCAAGGCAATTCAACACCAGGTTGCATGCCTTAGTGCTCCATCTGAGACAGTGAAGAGCAGTGTTGCTTGTTCAAGAATTAAGAAAGAGCTTTATTTTTTTCATTTTAAAAGCAAGCTTGGAGTTTTGGAAACTATCATTTGGTAGTACAGGATGCAGCAGCAACTTACTTAGATATATATAAGTTTTGATTATTTGTCATGTCTGTTTCTGAAGAAAGTATTGCAAGATAGAGGTGACTTTGATCTTACTGTTGCCTACAGCTCACTCTTTCCCTAAATATTCCTTGCATTTCAAAAATGCTCCTACATGGCTGTGCAGTGCTAGTGAGACACGACTGATTTTTCAGGTGGAAATAAATATGTAAGCCTTGCTATCATATGCCTCTGAAAAAATACTTGTTCCAGCAAACTTAGGTAGTCAGAGTTTCCTGCGATATGTCAAAGCTGTCATGCAGACACTTAGAGGCAAGTTAATGACCCTAGCAGCTATTCTAGACCATGAACTATGATCATATGAATGATCCTGTGTGAAAAAAAGATCCATTTTTACCAATTTTGGTGAAGAAAAATAGCCATTCCCACTGATTTTGGAGCCAAACTGACCTTGAAATACACTAAATCAATATTTTAAAACAATGCCGAACAAGGTCTAATTTCACTTTTTTAGAAACCACTGTTGCTATGAGGTAGAGGTTTCTGAAAATCTCACTGTAGACCTCCAAGAAGAACAATTTTTTTTATTGGATCAAAAACTACATCAGACCTGGAAAACATATTCCAAATGGAAGTCTTCCAACTTCACACACTGCAGAAGTGCAATTCACACTGTACCAAAAGATTAGTCAGTGTGACAAGTCCTGGATATTTCAAAATGAGAGTTAATGCATATGTGGAATAACTTCTTCATTTCACATAAGAGCTCAGCAAAACCAATGCACTTTAAGCTTGTGAGATGATGCAGGTGAAAGAAAATCTCAAAGAAAAAATGTTTAGGATTTATAACTGGTGCAGATGGTTCAGATGATTATAATTCACATTGTAATAACAAAATTGGCACAAGGCATCTTCCTGAAATCTGTTATCCAGATTTTCAAACATGGATAAGGATATGATTCTAGCTAGATAATATCTAGAGACCTTATTCTAGAATGAAAGAAAACTCAAAGGACTGAGTTTCTTCTTGGCAGACAGCAGAGTTCAAGAGTGCACTAGATAAAAATTTAACATTCCAAGATGCCAGAAGAGATCAGGGCTGCAGCAGATACTTCTTGTCTGGAAAATGAGAGTTAATTCCATTAATTTCAGGGGAAGGTGTGGGTGTCATAAATAATTAGGCTCAATATTAAAGGAATTTACTAAATAAATTTCAGACAACTTATGACAAATAGCCATATAAGGAGAACCTTATTGCTTTTCAGAGTACACTGTTCTGGAAACCAGATGCAGTGATTCAAACTGGATTCTTAGGAGGTTCTGTATTTGTGTAATTTGCAATGATTTGCTGCTTCAACTTGGTAAATTATTGTGCAGAGTTCATTTGAGGTTGGCCTATCTCTTCATAAAACTTAAGGAAAAAATCATACAGTTCAGTTCCACTGAACAAAAACATTAAAAAATCCCATGTTGTGCCTTCTAATAAATTTCATCTTAGCTGACACCTTTAGAGTAAATTTTGCATGGCCAAAAATATCTCCGTATCAATATATGCATGTCTATATTTGCTCAGCAAATATTTTTTTTTTAGAATAACCCAAAAAGAATTTTTAGAAACTAAAATTAGGTCCGTTGTCTTACAATTTCTTGCAGAGGTTACGGCAAAAGGAAATCTTCCTGTCTGTAGTCAAATACAGCATTGCTGTGCTGCTGCTGAAGGCACTGGGATTTCAGCCATTCTGGTGGTCACTCGTGACGTGCAACCAGGAACTGCTGCAGTGCTGCATGAGCAATCACCTAATCAAGTTAATAGAGCAGTTGACTGAATGATTCCTGCATGCAACACAATACGTTTTGAATTTACATTTTGGGCAAATACTATTGTAAACAGGTTGCCTCAGTTTAACTGGGATATGCTTTAAGAAATATCTAATAGAATTGTAACTAAATCAAGAGAAAGAATTTCTAGATTTTTTTTACCTAGATGAAGATTTTTATTCTGGCCTGACACATAAATCCTGTGTTTTGCTTTGTAAGCTGAAGTATTCTCATTCCCTGTAAGTATTATGGTACTATCTTTCCTAACAATTATCTTATTCTGCTTTCTCCTTTTTTTTTCCCCCAAAGGTTTTTTTAGCAAAGTTTAATTTGGCCAGATCCGCCTACATATGCTCAGCTTTCAGATGATTCATTTCAGATGTTCCTTCTGCTTACTTCTCAGCAGCATTTGTTTCCATCGTTCTCCACATGTCAACAGGTTATTTTGAAGCAGGCTCTCTTCCCATTTTGCCAGTAGGGTTAGCCATGTTGTCTGTGTGAGAATTCTGGGTATAGAAAAGAGTTTACAAGCCTTTTTAGAGAATAAAAAATGGTTGAAGCTTTAATCTGTCATTGGTTCAAAACTCTTACATAAATACCAGATGAAAATTGTCCCTGGTTTTCCTGGTACCTAACAGGTTATTTATTTACACATCTTTTCTCATTAGACAATAATTGCCCTTGGTTTCTCATGTTAATTTTGAGTTTGATGTTCTGTCAGATATCAAGCCCAGGTAAAGGAACATGTTCATTGTTTGGGGTTTTATTTCTTGTTGTTATACCAATTTTTCCTGCAGATACTTTCCCCCTTCATCATTATGTACTCCCTCTGCATTAATTCATGTTTATGAATTTTTAGAGGGCTACTGTTTAACTTTTTCTTTTTTTTGACAACTGAAGAAAAGCATGCAGCTCCTATTTTCCTTAGCAATATTCCAAACTTTTTCCTCTTACATATATATATATCATCATTATTTTAAAAAATTTGTTCTTTCCAAAATGCTTCTTCCTCTTACTCAACCTTTTGATGTCCTAAAAGTTAGGGTACACTGACATGCTGCAATTTTCATGTTGTACTGTTGTAGCTCTTCTGCATTAGATCTTTTGCAGGACTTAGGAGACCAGAGGTTGTTTGTGTAATTTCTCTCTCATTTAAAATATCCCCTCATTCTCAAAATGAAAACCATTTTGGTTTTTTGAACATATAGAGCTTGTATTTTAATTGGCAACTACTACACCTTGAAAAGGGCTGTAATTTGCATTGTTACAAACCTTTCATACAAACATGGTGTTGTTTCCAATACAGTCACATTTCTTATTTAAATTTTAAGGCACACTTTAAAAAGAATCTGCTTTACAGATAGTCTAGTTGGTAACAAACAGGCTTTGAATAATGCCTAGCACAAACTTTGTGCAGACAGCCAGACAATAGAAGGTCTGCGTCCAACTTGACAAATGTTCGACGCAGATTTCCATTGTCTCACTTGTAGCTTAGGCTGCATCAGGGAATTTCTTCTGTGATTTTACTTGCTGCAGCCGATTGTTAAAAATCACACCCTAAATCCAAAGTTATTAATAACACATCCAACAGATGGCAGATTATTTCAGAAGAGCAAAATAAATGAGTGATGTGTTGAATGTGATTTTTTCAAAAGACGTTTTTAACTCACAGCATTTGGCTTTAAATCCAATCAAGTAAAATGTAGTTTAAATTGCAGTATAAAGTAAAGGAAAATAATTTTGTGCCTCATGTTGTATCACCATCTGAATCCCTGAGCTTTAACATAATTGTCTATGATTTATGTATTTAACTAGTTTATTGGAAGACGAAAAATTGCATCATTTATCAGCAGAATGCTATGCAAATTTAAGGGTATAGATCTTAACACTGAACATGTGGAAAACAGAACAAGACTTTTGAGTGAGTTTTATTAATTACACTAGTTGCGATTTGTAAAGCTGGGAACTATAAATACAACCATCTACTTCTCACTCTGAAAACAAAACAAAAAAGCTGCTTTTAGAGCTCTTTGCAAGGATGATCAGGTGTAGCTGGACTTCTGTGGTCTTTTAGGGCTAAAGCAACCCCCAGAAAAAATAGCGTGAGGGCACATTGCAGTTGTAGTCAAGAGAGGGAAATCTTTCTGAGCACCACACCTCCTTTCTCTGTAGATCTAGAGGAAGCAATACTGTTACGTCTCCATAACAGCAAATAGTTCTCCACATTACACCAGTTCTACTGTGTTTCTTACTTTCCTGGTGAAATACCAGCCAGTTTCTACCAATTCTTGCACCTGATGAGCCAACACCACTCAGCAGCAGAGGTAAGTGACTATTCCAGCATTTATCCGCAGCACAGTCTACGATGAATAACCTGCACAGATGCCTAGATTGCATTTTTCATCTCTTTATGCCTTAATGGGATTGAGGAAGTAGCAGTTTTCTGTCAGAAGTGAAGCCCTGTGGAGCTCAACTGGGTTGCTCCTTCATGACCTGAATGCACAATGCAGTTCCTTCATAAGGCAGTGAGGGCAGTATCAAAGGAAACCCACATGTGATGGAAACTGTCTGCTGGTTCCACCTTTGGGAGATGTTTCAGCCCTGTAACACTAATGAAAGGCCAACTATACTGTCAAAACATAATTAAAATGTAAACTAATCTCAGTACAGAAAGGTACAGCATCTGCCTTTATCAGCCTCAGCCATGACTCACTGCTCTGTGGTGTAATAAGCCCGAATGAACATGCAGTTGGAGCCCAACCCACGCAACTTCACTCTCAATTAGCAGTTACAACAGCAGGAGAGACATATCTTGGAGAAGCAACTGGAACCTTTTTCTTTAGGAAATTTTATTTCATTTCTTGCTGAAATAGTAGCAGTAAGTATGCATAGATAAAGAATTGTACATTTGTAAGTATCTACCACAAAGTGCCGTAGAAAATTTGATGTATGGTTAGCATATGCTGTATTGAATAGGAATATAGCTAAACTATGCTAAAGCTGGCATCATATTTCTTGTATTAAGCGAATTTAGCATGTAACTTTATCTCATATGAGATTGAAACTATAATGATTTGGATTTGTGCTTTGTACTGGGTCCATTAAATATATAACACTATTTGTATTGTACCAGAAGAGATTGTTTGAAGGGGAAGAAGCAGAGGTAGCTTAAGTGACATACAACCAGCAAACTGAGAGATAATTGTCCAGAGACAATTTTAGTCAAAATCATTCTTATTTTTCCTTCTTTTTTTTTCATTTCCTTCAGCATTGTTAAAGTACTTTTCAATCACTGCAGCGTTTTCGATCATACTGTCTATCTCTACTTTTATCCATAGTGCACAGAGCCTTTCCAGCTGCAGACAGGCAGCTGAAGGGATTCGGGAGACTGGGTAACATGCCAAGCTGCCTTTTGTAGTTAAACTGTGTCTGTCTAAGGCACTATCTAAATGAGTTAGGAGTTACTTTCATCTAAGCTGCTTACAATATGAAAACCGTTTCCTACATAAGGGATGGCATTGGTCCCTGCCTGCATTGCTGAGCTGATGGATTTAAAAATCTAACTATATGTTACAGAGCTAGGGAAATGAAATCATTAGCACACAAGCAACAAATATAGGTCTTGTTTTAAGGTGCTTCTTTATACTTTAAGTCTTTAGAGTTGATGATCTGAAACAGTTCTATAATGTCACCATTAATGACTGCATTTGCTAGGCTCAAGTTCAGAAAGGTAGTCAAGCACATGCCTTGCTTCAACTGGGTCATTCTTATCTTAAGCAGATCTTAAACTTTTTTTTCAATACCCAGGCTTTTATTCTTGAGTCAGTGGGAATAGGCAAGAAAATCGTAGTAGTGCTGCATGTTGGGATAACTAAAAAACTAACCTTCCAAAACAGTCTTGGGTTGATATTTTGAGAAAATGCATGTAAATGTTTACTACAACAACAAAAAAATCAATCATTAACATTGTAAGGTTGTTCCCAAAATGGACTCCTGAATATTTGTTAACTGGATTCTTTTTGAATGAAGGCTACTTCAATAACAAAACCCAGTTTCATGGTCCAGGGTGCAAGTCCGAAGAAAGCAATTCCCTCTGATCTTCCACTTATTTACACAGTAAATTCTTCTACCTGTGTAGGAGATTCAAGATTAAGTTTGTGTAGAGCCTGAGAAAATTCAGAGTAATTCAGTATTAAATTTCTGTTTGACTGAATAACCTCAGATATAGGAAATAACATAAACTTCTGAGGTGAGATCCTATAATTTTAACATAACCATAAACAAACAACAAAAATATCTTTCTCATCTCAAGGCCTTTCTTGCTCATGCAAGAAAGTGAAGAACATTATTTGAAATAAACAAAGCTTGTGAAACACGGTGTGCAATGGCAGGAACCAAGGAGACACAATACCTGCCTTTTTAATGTGGTTCTTTGATGGAGGAAACTACAGAGTGACAGAGACGTTTGCTGCTGAAACATACCAAAAAAACCAGTCCAAAAAGAAACTGTGCATGATGATCTGTTGGATCAACCAGTACCCCTGGTTAGTGCATTCTGGGTATATAAACCAAAGACAGTGGCCACTGTCATACAATGTAGGTCCAGTTTACACTTCCTAGTTGCTACTCTCTCTCTACTTTCCTTAAATTAGGATATGATGAGACATGTGGGTTTTACTCGCCTCCCTCCTTATCCTTTAGGAGCCACAGACACCAAGTCAGCCCCATCACTGGAAGTGTTCAAGGCCAGATTCGGTGGGGCTCTGAGCAACCTGGTCTAGTGGAAGGTACCACTTCCCATGGCACAGGTTTGGAACCAGATGATCTTTAAGGTCCCTTACTACCCAAAACATTCTATGATCCTATGATTCTGTGATTCTGTTTGCACACCCAGACTTCTGCACCAAATCAGGGCATTTCTTGCTGTAAAGTTTGTGGAGGGAATTGCTAATGGTTTTTGTTTATTTGTATGCAGTAGTTAATATGCTATAGATAATGTAAATTCACGCATTGCAGACTGCACTAGTGCATACCCAAAATGTGACATTCAAGAAGAAGAAATATTTCCGGAAATCTAATGCTGGATCTATGTGAGGCCAAATCAAGCTAGATTCTGTCCAAAATTTTGTTCCACTGCTTATGTGCCAGATTTTCAACATCATTCAAGTGACAGTTTTTGAGCCTGAAAATTTAGAAAGCATGAAAATCCACGAAAAAACCCCTATGATTATGATAGTTTATGCTAAAAGGTATTCTAATAAATCTATAGCATTTCAGTGTTCATCTTCAAATGCATAAGAATTATCTGAACTTTGGTGATTATATTAACAGAACATATCATCTTTTAAACCTGACGGTGGTATTTTGTAAACTTCGGTTGTTTGAAACTGACACTCCTTTGAATATGATGAAAGTTTACATGATACCTTTAAAATCCCGTGGCTAATAATTATTTGTTGACTAACGAGTAAAGGCTGTTCCAAAGCACCAGGTGATTGTGATCACATAATGAAGGAAGTGATGAAATCATGAACTGCTGTTTAACAAGACAGAAGTTTTCGTTTCAAGTTTCCTGCTATTCACTTCTGATGAATATTAATTCTGATTTTCTTCCCTATGTTGCCACAACGTATATCATAGTACTGCATGATATTTTTCAAATAAAAAAGAAACTCTTCAGTGTTCACTTTTTTAAAAGTACAATTACTTTTCTTTTCTAAGCATTTCATATTGTTATGTTTTCATCCAAAACCCCCATAAAACATTCCAAAAGCTAGTAACGTTAAAGGAGATTTAGTCATTTTAGACAAGAATTTCTGATATTCATTTAATAATAAGGGTCTGTTTTGAGTCTCATTAAATAAAATCAGCTTGGAAATTTTGTTGTTTATAAGCTTATTGCTTTATTTTATGTGGTTTTTTTAATTATTTTTATTTTATTTTTCTTTATTATGGCTTTAATGCTTTTCAGGATTTGGCTACCAAACAACAGTGGTTTTTTTCTCTAACTCATGACATGGATCCTGTGCTCTATGAGTAGTTTCAAGAACTGAAGATGAGCTGAGGGTTGCTTTCTATTTTTTTGCAATATATTTTCTAGATTCGTTTTTGTATGAATTTGTAGGTTACTTTTTTAATTTAAGATGATGAAATATGGGGTGTTTGGGGCTTTTTTTTATTATTTTGTCTAACTGTGTGGTGTACTATCTGTAATTTCCTAGCAGAATTTACTGTGCTTCTTATATGAGACTACTTTTCTTTGTCTTTTCTTTGTTTTAATAGTACCCCTTTTTGCAAGGAGGTATTGACACTCTCATGCACACACACATGCACATGCTTTCTGATCTATAGGCTGTTTTTTGTGATGATCCCAAAGCTACATTTTAGGTCTGTATGAAAATAAATTGGAATTCCAACTCTGAGCATCTTCAGATTGTCAGTGTTTAACTCTGTCTCAAAGTTGTCAAAAGCCCAAGAACAATTTTATGTTGTACCGGGCAAGAAAGCTGAAGAAGAATTTGCAGCATCAAGGAATTAGTTGTTGTAAAGAACTATTAATTCAGAATTATGAACTCTTAATGACTAAATTACAGACCATAGAGTAGGTCTTCAAGAACTGTTAATTTATATTGGCCACCAAAACTTATTACTATTAAAACCAAACATAGATGTGGTCTGCCCGAGGCATTTTTTCAGTTATGCTTCCTTTGTCCTGGAATGCACTGTCTCATTAAGTGACTGATCCTGATCACAGAAAATTGCATTCTGCAGGATCAAAACCCCAAAGGATCAGCTTTCTTGACTTTTCTCCCCTACCAAAGCCATTTTTATGCAAGCTTATAAATATGCTTCTATCTATAATCCAAAGTAAATTTAAGTCCTTTACTTCCTCACCACTACTTAGCTAGCTCTTCAGATCTTGACAAATTTGAGGGGTTTCATTTAGGTAAGTTAGATAACTTTAGGTATTATAAGCTATCTTTTAAAAATTGCAGGAAATTTCTACACTTCACTTATGGTAACAGAACCTTACTTTGTACAAAAGTGAGCTTTTTCATACAGCAGTAGAGTACAAAAGATGTGGAGAAAGCATCCTATGAAATATAAGAAGATTAACTATGGGTATTCTTTCAGCAAGACAGTCTGAATGTAAGTACTGTTTGAAAGAGAGCATTTTTCCAGCAGACAGTAAAATATCTTCAAGAGTAAGCATTGAAATGTAAGTCACATCCCAGTCCTTTTAATTCAATTGCATGGATAATCCAGTTCTCTGAAAAGATTATTTTCATGGAAGATGGAAATAGAAAACAGAACAGTTAAAACCAGGGTTGAGTGATAGTCAACCTTTCTTATTGCCAAATTCGACCAATGCTGTCTGTAACACATTTTCATTACTGGTTTTCAGTATCACCAAGAAACTTCCCACAGAGAAAGAGCTTCTCAAACAGACAACTCAGATGTTGAAGGGGAAAGGCTGGCAAAGAGGAAGTGGACCTCACATGAGACCACAGGAGTGAAGGGAAGCTGAAGCAGGGTGTCAGTGAACTCCCCACTCCTACCAGCATTGTTTCTGCTACTGGAGCTGGTGATGCCCAGACAGGGGTCAGCACAGAAACCCCTGGGGGAGACACATGCTCACAGGCAAAGATCTAGAAATTATAAATAGAATAAATACCAGAAAAGCTCTTAAGAACATCTAGAGTTATAGAATTTCCAAGCAGGGAGAAAATCTGTGATAGGAGACCATTCAAGCTTCTAAGATGCAAAAATCTTCAAAGCTGTAGTCACTTGCAGCATTTAACAGGTCCATCATCCTGGAAGACACCTTTCAGCCTACATACAGAGTAGAAAACACTTGTTTAGAATCCCTCTTAGTACAGGTGCAATTTGTCAGGGGAAACTGTTTATGTCTGTGCTACATACATCAGTCTCACTAACAAATCATGCTATCTTGACACTCTTTGATGTGTATTTGCCAGTATGATAATGTCTGCCTTTAGGTTTTACTAGCTTAGATAAGCAACACACTCCTATTTACCAAATACAACCTCCCAAGCCGTTCTTGATGAGCACTGCCATGTTAGCAAAAGCTCCTTCTGGAGGTATGTAGCTTTATCTCATTTTTATCTCACTCTGACCAGGTAGATCTCTGCATAATGTGCAGCCGCAGCAATAGGATGGTAAAACAACGATAGTGGATGGAGTCACACCCACATTTACCAGCAGAAATTGTTCAGTTGATCATTGTTTAGCAGACCTCTTTGGACTTGTGCCCTCAACCAGTCCCCAGACCCCCTTTCTGCTTACTGTCCCCTCTGAAAGTCCTTTTGATACCAGCTAGCTGGACTCCGTGGTGTGAACAGTGAGCATTAAGTAGCACAAACTACATTAGGTGAACACACTTGGAAATCAGGTGTTTTACTTCTTTCTGCCATGGGCTCAGCTCACTGCATGATGCCAGGTTGAAGCTGAGCAACAACGTACAGTGAATATGGTGGTTGGGCCTCTGCTGTTTATGATTTTTCCACGAGTAAAATCAAAGTTCTCTTGACTTAAACTTCTTCCACTTTATTAAAAGACAGCATTTTAGAATTTGTTGGCTGTCTCCTATTTTCCTGGCTAGAGTTCCCAGGCAGATTTGATGTTGTCAGGCGCTGTCCTCAATTCTGAGCAAAAAGGGGGAAAGGCAAGTTTTTTTCTCTTTGATTTGAAGGATCCCTTTTCTTCCAAGTTGTCTGATGCCTTTCTCACAGTCCTCTCTTTTCCTACGAACAAGACTTTTTCTAACACCTTTTAGGACATTTTCTTCTTTTCTAGCACCAGGGTATCATGTATTAATTTGCTGCTTTCTATGAAAGTTATCTGTTCCTCTTTTGATACCAATGTCATTTTAGTGGCTGATTTCTGGTCCAAACAGCATGCTGCTTTGAGATTTTTTGGCAACTAAGATGCCAATTAACCATTGCAAGTTGGAGTCTCTAGGCTCCAGAAAATGTCAAAGCCACACACCAATAATGGAGACTTTCACAAAGTTTGCTTACATTTGTGTGCTTGGAACCCACAGAGTTCAGGTGCTTCCAAGCCAAAACCATATCCCTCCACATATCTTTAGACATGGTGTGAGTCAGTTTTTCCTCTACCTGCAGATGTGGGAGTCTTGAGTGCTGATTTACTGTGAGCCTGAGGAGCCTTTTCAGCTACCTCCCAATAATACTAACCACCATGGTGCACATTCACATGTCCATGCGGCTACCCCTCTTAAACCAGTGTTGCATTCCTCCTTAGAGCATCCTAGTTTGAAGGTTAATACATTTTCTCTTGTTTTTATCATGTATCAACAAGATTGCAAGTCAGAGGAATCACTGGAACATTTTTTATCCAGTTCAGTAATCTGACCTAGATTCTTCTGTTGTGCTTCCTGGAAAAAAAACATACTTTTTTTAATATTTTGTCAGATGTTCCATTCAGACCTCCTGGAGTGATTTCTATGACCTTGATCACACTTCTTCAGTCAATCTTACTGGAATGAAATGTTTCATATTCATCTCTCAGCGTACCTCGCAACAGACCAGCACAAAGACATACACTTGGAGACCACAGAACAGCACATTATGATCATGAACTGTGAACTCTCTCAAAATTTACTTCAGAAGTGCTAATTGGAACAAGTACAGTTTTATTGGAGGAGCTTGGTAGGCTTATTACCACATTATGTGCAGCATGCACATCCTGAGTCATGCAATATAGATGCTCCTTGGCAGGCTTTTCATTCTCTGCACAGCCAGGAGCTGTAACTGTCTCTAACTCAGTCCACCCTGAGTTGCTGATCATGGCTGCTGAAGCACAACCTGAAATTCTGCAGCTTCCATGTTGCTGCAGAATTTGGCTTTTGGCTACGCAAGGTGTTTTACAAGGGGTGAACACATTGCCTGACTATTAGTTGTACTGAATTTTAAGCACCTAATTTAGTTTTCTCCTACTTCTTCTAGCAGCTAGGAGGGAGGATCAGGCTGGGGGCTACTCAGAATTGCTAAGTTAGGCTTTCAGACTCTGTAGCAGCTAAGTCTCTCCCCGCTAGCTAAAAGTTAGGAAAATAAGGGGCCTATCTTATCTGTTAGATGGTTTGCACATATCCTCTGACAAACATGCAATCAGAAGTCACAAGACAAATTTCAACCTGATGCTTTTGAACTCAATTGGAATTTCACTTGAGGAAGGCTTCAAGACACTGTCCTCACCCAGTAGAGACAATTGATATCCAATAAGATGTATTTAGAACAGATAATTTCTCCATGTATTGTAGCTGAGACAATACATTAATATAACATTGACAAGCACTATGCATTCTCTTTTCATATAATTGCATAATCATTTATTTCATCCAGGAACTGATTTTGTACTGCATCTTCATTTTGGGCTTGGGAGTGATTTGCTTTTTTAATGAGAGAAGGGGCAAAATATCAAACAAGTAGAAAGCATTATATTTCCTTCATTTTTTAAATAATCAAATAGTCTCAGAAAATCATAAAGCAACCTGGATGGTCAGATACACCTCATATACTTCTATAAAGATCTGTATATGAATTACATTGTTGATCTTTGGTAAAGAATTTTGTTATGTTAGAATCTGTTACGTGCTGTTGCCATGTAAATTATTTGGCTGGCACTACTGACAGTTTGTCTAACTGGATTGCAAGTTGCTTATTAATGCAGTGTTGGAAAATCATGTAAAACTATCATTCTTCTGAGAACAAGTCAATATTTATCTACATTTAGATGATGCAGCTGCCATGGTGATAGAAGGGGCTATGAGGGGGCCAGAAATACCTAGTTCCCAGGTTCTTGTTTCAGGCATGGTGTGCTTATTCCTCTCTGGCAGGCATGTTCCCCATACAGCATCCTGGAAGGTTCAGTATATAGCACCTTGAAAGAACCCAAGGTCCCAGTGCATTATGTCACCCTAAGTGTAGCATTTTGTTCCTAAACAGAGTACAAAAGGTTTCTGTGCATAGTGAAGTGGGGCAAGGAGGATACTATTCCTACTCCTCAAAATACTTGTCCATCTTAGCCATATTAAACTAAGTGTCCCTAGTCTTCTTTTGGGGACATTATTTCACATCAAGTCTCAATTTTGTCAGTCCCATCTGTCCTCTTTAGGTATCCCTCTTTTTCCCTTTGCTGACTTTAGAAACAGGCAATTTAAAAACATACACATGAATAAGACAAGGCTCTTCCTCTTAATGTCTTGCCTTGAACTCCAAGTTGTCTGTGACCAATGTGAAATACAGTTACATGTCAGTGTTATTACAAGCACTGGCCATTTTGGAAATAGAATCATAGAGTAGCTTGGGTTGTAAGGGACCTTTAAAGGTCATCTAGTCCAACACCCCTGCAATATGCAGGGGCATCTTCAGCTAGATCAGATTGCTCAGAGCCCCGTCCAATCAGACCTTGAATGTTTCCAGGGATGGAGCATCCACCACCTCTTTGGGTAGCCTGAGCCAGTGTTTCACCACACTCATCATAAAAAAAATCTTCCTTATATTGCATCTAAATCTATCCTGTATTAGTTTAAAGCCATTATCCCCTGCCCTGCCACTACAGGCCTGCTAAATAGTCGGTTCCCATCTTTCATATAAGCCCCCTTTCAGTACTAAAAGCCTGTTACAAGGTCTTCCTGTAGCCTTCTCTTCTCCAGGCTGAACAGCCCCAATTCTCTCAGCCTTTCCTCATAGGAGAGATGTTCCATCCCTTTAATGATACTGGTGGCCCTCCTCTGGGCTTACTACAACAGGCCAATATCCTTCCTGTGCTGAGGACCCCAGAGCAGGATGCAGTACTCCAGGTGGAATCTCATGAGAGTGGTGTACAAGGGGAGAATCACCTCCCTTGACCTGCTGGCCATGCTGCTTTTGGTGCAACCCAGGACAGGATTTCCTCTCTGGGCTGTATGATCTTGCAAAGGGTCATGTCCAGCTTTTCAGACACCAGTACCCCCACATCCTGTTCTGCAGGATTACTCTCAATCCTTTCATCTCCCAACGTATGTCGGGGTTCTTCCACCTCCTTGTCAGACAACTGAGAAGGAAAGGTAGAGGTGGAAAGGAAAGGGGAAAATATCCAGGGAAGCCACGCTACAAGAGGTCAGGATTCACTCACACACCCAAGGAAGACAATTCCCACCAGACCTCACTGTGCAAACTGCAGTGGCACCATGAAACAGCCCCCTGCCATGCCTGACAATCAGCTTTCACTGTGCATCATTCTGCTTAACAAAGAATCAGTCTGTGCCCCTAAGATCTGACACTGATAGTTTTCTCTGGGATGTTAGAGTACATCAATCAGCTCCTTCTCAGAGCAGTTGGAGTGCTTGAAACAAGAATAAATTCCATTTTTGCTGGTCATGGCAGCTGTGTGTGCAACAGGAATACAGACAACTCTCTCAGCTGATTGACAACATCTCTGCCCCAAAGTCAAGACAGAGCTGCAAGTATGCAGCCTTCAGGTGGCTGGTTGAGCTTGCTGGAGAGCAAGGAGTCCTTGACTCATTATCTTCTGAGTTTTCAATCTGTCAGCCCTTCCTCAGGAACAATTGCATGGTGTTTATATAGCTGCTAGAGCCAGGAGATGAAGAACATATGGGACAGCAAAACGTGTCTTGTATGTTAAAGTGTCCTTGTGGCATCCTGTTAAAAAGCAGAAGCAAATTGGGAAGATATATGACTCTTGCACTGTTGCCATCACCCAGAGACATTGTTACTGGAAGAGCTGGACAGTGAAGCAGGGAACTGAGAGGAAGCTCACCCTGAGGAAAGGAAGCAAAGGAAGGAGGTTCTCTGATGCTTTGGCCCACAAGGTCTAAAATAGCTGCCTGAAACCTGATCATGGGATTTTGTGCCAGAAGAGAATGTCATCTGTCGGAGTGCTTCTCTGACCGATCTGATGTTAAGACACTTTGTAGATTAAGGGTAAACAGAGGCTGATGAGAGCAATTCAACAGTAGGAACTCCTCTGTGGCAGATGCCATGAGGTCCCTGCAGATGGAAATCTCCATTCGGTCTCTAACTTCAGAGCAGACACTGCACGGTGTCATTCAGCTGTGTAAATCCAACACACACAATACTTTTTTTGTTTTGCAGTTAGAGACCCACCTGTCATAACAAATAGATAAAAATAACCCTTTTTCTTTTCTTCAGATTTAATTGGACCTTTAACTGGAGCCAAAGTTTATCCATTTAAGAGCAAATTCAAATGATTCCCACTCCCCTCCAAGGAATATGAGAGCATTAGCTAGTTTTAAATAATAAAGGGTTCAAACACAAAATCTGACAAATGCCACACTAATCACCCAAGTTTCAGGCTATCCACCTGCTGAAATGTCCTCAGCTTTATGAGTATGTTCCCATACTGAAGGGAGAGAGAGAAGAAAAAGATCAGTAGATAAAGGAAAGACCTCAAGGTATGAAACCAGATAAGCACCACAGGCAGGACTGAGATACCTATACACTGAATAGAGCTTTACACTATGAGTAATCCAGTAGCTATTAGTATGCCAAATGATGAGGAAAAAAAATTGTTACTGTGTGAGTAAGAAAATCACAATTTGGCCAATACTCAAATGAGAATGAAAAGTTCTTATCAGCAAAAGAGATTAAAGCTTTTTTTTTTTAAAATCTTAAAGTACTTTTAACATGTATTTGTATCCAAAACAAAAGTATCATGAGCCTTAATTTTTCAAGTGTTTTCATTGTTAAGGAAGAAAGCTTTACAGCTTTCTAAAACCTGATGCACAAACCACTATGGCTGTCAAGTAGGATTTTTCATAATACATCATCCGCTTCTTCAGAAGGAAGAAAACAATAGTCTGTATACAAAATAACCTGCACATTATTATGTCTTGATCAGAAAAAGGAAAGGGTAATTTTAGACATCTCTTTATTTGGCAGCTTTGCAGAATTTTAACTAGGCTATGAATTATCTCGTTTGAACAGATCCATATCAGATATGTAATTATACTTCCCAAGGACAAACCCACCCAAATCAAAGCAGGCATCATCAAAAGTCATGCAATATCTAGGCTATCCCTTGAAATTAAAAACATTGCAATACTGAGAGCATTTCAATAAAGAAGGATGTTAAACAAACTGACTGCCTTCTCCAGTTTCTTTCAGTTAGTTACATGATATAGGATATGTTCTTTCCAAGTCCAGAAAAGATTCCAGGTACCTTCTGTCTTCCAGCTAAGGAAAACTATATTAAGGTATGTTATCACCAAATGCACACAGTGTTGGGATATTGTAATTACAACAGCATTATCAGCTTTGAAAAAAAAAGTTAAGGTCTCCACTTTAACTGGGATCAGGTGGAAATAATGACATGGAAAAAAGCCCTATTCAAATTGAAATACTGTACTGGGATGTAAAATAGAAAATCTTTAATCCTATCTATGCATTCAAACTGCAAACACCTAAGCTGTGATTAATCATCACATAATCCAAACCTTTTCTCTTTAATCTTCAATTTAATGGAGGAAAAATAATCTGGATCAATAAAAACTGCAACATCTTGACAGATGCAGTAGATACACACTAAGCTAACATGGTAGATCTACAGTCAGTTACAACACTTAATCTATCCATGTCATTTTCCTGGGAAGAACACAGGTTTGTGTAGCACATATTCACTCCCACTCTAATGACTGCATCCTGTGAACCCTTACAGACTTTGGTTTCTTTCTCATGTGATCAGTGGCAATGAGTAACAGGTTTCAGCCAGCAAGTGTTTACAGAGTAAAGCAGAGGGTGGAATGCAGTCTACCTCACCGAAACTTTAGGCATGTTTTGTCAGGGTTCTTAAAGGCAAGGAAAGGGCTGATTCATCGCATCTAAATTTACCTTATGCAAGGATAGAACTTCAGAAAACATATCCCACCATGTTCAGCGTGTTCCATTTCTCCTGTCTTTAGAGGAGCTCATGAACTCAATAATCTCAAGCTGTGCTAGGGGAGGTTTAAGTTGGACATTAGGAGGAATTTACTCACAGAAAGGGTGATTAGATATTGGAATGGACTGCCCAGGGAGGTAGTAGAGTCACTGTCCCTGGAGGTGTTCAGGGAAGGACTGGATGTGGCACTCAGTGCCGTGTTCTAGTTGACAGCAGCAATTTCCAGGTGAACCAGCAGCAATTTCCAGGTGTCTGTGTCTTCTGAAAACCAGATTTCATGACCTTCCTCAAAGGACCTTGCTAAGCGTGCCTGCTGAGATGCTGGTGAGATGTTGCAGCATGATACCTGATGCAGGCTGGGAAGTGGGGCCTGGAAATGGGCCCTGGGCTCTGCTCGGGAAGGGGAACCACACATAACTACCCTCCTGGCAAATGCTCCCAACACCAAACAAAGCACAGGATGCCCCAGGGGATCACCCAGCCATCATGCTGTCCTGCTGTCCGGGAGTGGTCCAGAGGCAGCCACAGTGCCTGAGGCAAAGCCCATGGGAGCCCATCACTACCCAAGAGGTGGCCATTCTGAACCATGCCTCTCTAAAACATACACACCCCCAACCCCCCACCCCCACCCCCACTTCCTCTCAACCAGGAGTAGATGACCTGGGAAGATCTGGAGAACATGATGTCAAAACTAGCTGTGCTGAGGATTTTGCAGTGGTAGTCCTATGTAAAACATGAAAATATCCCAGAACTTTTTTTGGAGCACTAATCATCCCCATATATGTCCTGACTTTTGTAACTGAAATGCAACTTCTCTCTTGTTCCAGTATTCTGCCCTTCCTTCTCCATAGGAGGTGAGCCCTGGTGAAACCAGGGAGTCCTGTGCAGCAAGGGAAAACAGAGACTGTAGATAACAACTATACTGGGCACCTGAGAAGAGAATTTTCTCTGGGTAGTGGTGTCACTCCATAGCATTCACAGTATCAATAAATTCCTCTTTGAAGAAAGTGCCTTTAAAGTCCTTTTTCAGAAATAAAAGCTTGATTATTTTTCCCCCTATATTGTTCATTTTCCTGGAAGTATTAAAATCATTGAAGAGACATTCTGGCTTCTTTTTTTGGGATGCAAATAACAAAAATTAGTGATACTATTTATTATTCCCAACATAAAGAAAAAAAATTCAATAGTATCCAGTTAGATTATTTTCTCATTTCTTTCTTACTACAGGAACTTTATTTTGAATATTGCTGAATATTACACTTCACCTGCTCTATAAATTAGTCTCATCTGAATGAGTTTCAACCCATCCTAAATATATGATTTTCACTGCATTTGTATTTGTATCAGAGCAAGTGTCTACGTCAGTTTTGTTTCTCTTCATTTAGCCCTTGCATTTTCAGTTGCTACAGAAAGAAATTTATGGCTGAATCAGCAAGGATTGGTCTGTTGTCTGCTTAGGTATGATTTGTGTGGAGAACAACTGGAGTACATTGCCTGGGCTCTGTCATTCTCAAAGTAATTTCTTCTGTTGAGATAGGTATGCTGCAATGGTGGTATTCCTACTCGAAAGGGAAGCAAGGGAACAGCAGTGTTTTCTTCTAACAAAAGAAGAACCAACTTCAATACTGCACCTCTAGGAAGTGGCAGACGTGAGGAAGGAGTGGAATGATTTTGACACATCTGCAGCTTTGTCCCACTGTGAAATGGAGCTGATGTGCAAAAGGGACCTTCCTTGTTTTGCTAATCATTGCCAGCTCTTGTGGCTTAGTGTGACATCTCTAATATTATCTGGTTTTCTTATACCTTCAACTCCTTGGGGCATGTGTGTGTGACACTTTCGGCTTCTACTTGTAGAGTAAAGCTAAAGTTTTCTTGGTAGGAGAGAGAAGCAAGAAACAAGACCCAGAGTATCCTAATAACTAAAGAGTCCAGAGGTAAATAAAACATACACAATTACTTTAATGAATATCATAATTCCTATGCCAGTTCTGGGAATTTCGGACCAGACTGATGATCTTTAGCATGGCAGCTTACAATGCTCCTTATTAATGTCCTAGTCAGCCATCTTTTATAAACATCTTTCATTTTATGGTATTTCTCTTCTAACTCTTTCCAGCCCCAAGTATATAATGTTGGACTCAGCCATGTGAGACCCTGTTACTGATCTAAAAAAAAACCATTGTAGATATTAAACCAGTTCATGTCCGTAAACACAAATAAAAAGTGTTACAAAAAGGCTGATTATATTGATCACTGTTAAGGTATATGGTTTTGCCTTTTGTTTAAATGGTTACCATGGTATTATCTATGCTAAGGTGCCATGGTAACTTTAAACACTTGGAAATGGAAATTATATGCATGTTAATGTTGAGCACTGCACTGTTAATTGCATCACTCAGTTTTCTAAGGACAGAAACAAACAAGATGGGAAACTCTGTATGAGAACTAAAGGAAGTAAAAAGAAAACAGGAAATGTGCAAGAGTAAAAATACTGGGTGGCCTCTAAATCCTGAATGCTGTTTAACTCTGTATACTGTACATCTAATAACTAGGGTTCTGTTTAGTTCCATCTACTGTGTATAAGACATACTGAAATAAGACCTAACAAACCCATCAGTGTCTTTCACTAAACCATCAGAATATAAATCTCCCCTCTTACATCTCCAGAAATGTGTCCTATGTCTTCACTTAACACTTACAGATCCGCTCATTACAGAGGAGGTTAGAGAGGAAGGCCAAGACTTTCCAAAGAATGCTCAAGATGAATGGCAACAAAGGTTGTTCAGAAATTTTATTCCTATTGGAGAAGTGCCAGCTGCACTCACTGTTAATATTTGAAAAATTAATTGTACTTGACAAAGACTCTTTCAAGACAGATGCTTCAATTCATTTTTTAAAGTGGGATGAACTTTTCCTAGAAAGAGGACAGGCTTCCAGCAAATAGTAGGTATGAAAAAAAGCCCTTACTTTTTGTTAATTCTTTGGCAGATCCTGCATGGCTGGAGCATCATAATGCACTGTTGTCATAGGTCTTACCTGAGAAAAGTAGGTCAGTAATAAGGACCAAAAGGTGAGAAAGACGCTAAGAAGCTGATACAGGTGAGATCTGAAGTTGGTAAGGACAGCAACTGTACCTGTCCCCAGACAGGATAAGCTGTGTTAGCACTCAAAAGAAAGAAAAAAAAGAACTGTGTGATCCAGTTTTGTACTACTGAACCCATTTTGTATTCCTAAGCATAGCATTAATATTTATTTTATTCTATGTTCTATTACAAATGCTATTAAAAAAGCTTTACAGGGTTTCATAATACATGATTAGAGTTTCCCTCACTCATGGAGTTAAATAAGTTCTGTTTGACTTCCTAAAGTATGGTGTGTAATATATGACTGGGAATCAATGACCATATCTACTGTACATATAGAGCTGGAGGTTGGCCAGATATTCCAGACACATGTCTGGTTCCCAGAGGGCATTTGCCTTAAGGAGTGGTATCTGAAGAAATTTATAACTGTCCAGTATCATTGTTACCTCTCTCTTCAGTGTTTCTGCTCTGAGGTATCGCATCACTTATTAGATCAAATTTTCTCCAGCTATTCCCTGGCATCCACTTTGGGTACCTGATTTTTTATTATCATTCTTTGAACACTGAGATGAATGGTGTAATAGTTATTAAACAACACTGCAGCCAATGTGTCACTAAAGATAGTTTGATACGTGCTGCCTTATAAACTTCCTTCCACAGAGTGCACAGCTGATGAGAGTGTAGAAGGCAGATATGCAGAAAAGCCAATTAGTTTTGTCTTAGCTATGCAAAATAGATACTGGGGACTGTTGGATTCAGGCAACTTAGGCATTACTTTAGGATATATTCAATAACCTGAAATCCGAATGTCTTGAACCATTAGTGATAAAAGTATGAGACAATAAGAAAGTAACAATGGCATCAGCACCTGGGATACAGAAAAGTTCTAGAAAAATCAAGTTCATGTGAAAGTACTTAAGCAAAATCCATCCTTAAGATTTCACTCCTCATTATAGGAAACAGACCTTGCACAGAGCAGGTGGGACAGCAGCGTGCTGATGCTGCTGAAGTCCTGCAGTCTTCACAGTAGGGCTTGAAGAACAAAATCAGGTATGAGCTAAATATTGGAGTAAGCTTGATTTAGGATGGCATCACCTAGCAGGAAGGAAAGCTATAATAAGATCCAGTGCCTAGAAGCTGAATATTGACAAAATTCAGTCTAGAAATAAGACTTTAGCTGCCAGAGTGATTAACTACCAGAATAGCATGCATAGAGATGAGTAAATTCCTACAGACAAAGATGATCCATTTTTCTAAATGATAGAACTTCAAAGAGAAGTGCTGAGCACAGTGCAGAAATTACTAAGTACATTTTTCTGGCAAGTGCCATGCGTCATGGAAAAGGTCATACCAGCCCACCAACACCACACCTTCAGTTTTTCAGATTCTCTTCATTTGTTTCATCATCATGTATACTCCAGAGGTCTACATGGCTGCTGCAAGACCACAGACACACCCAGCTCCACCATTGTTCTTTGGGACATGGACTCATTGCAAGATTGAAACTTAAGTCAGATGAACTGAAAATTTCACAGGTTTTTGAACCAGTATGGGACTACTTCCAAACTAACTGGAGTTGCTCATCTAGATTTTAAAAATCTGTAGGTTCATCTTCTTTGACACAAAATCCTCTAAATAAGGCTTCCTATATTTCTTTTGGACAGAAATAGTAAAAATTAAACTAATAGAATGTAGTTTATGACAGAAATCTCCAGTATTGTTGAGTTAGGAATGTTTTCTCCTAGTCTGTTCAGTTTCTACCTTCTCAGGAAGTAAAGGTATCTCTGGCATATATCTAAGCATATCAGAAGACCTCTTTCAATGAATGTTTAAGTCACGCTTTAGAGATATTGCTGAACTGGGGACAAGAAAAGGGAAAGTTTTTGGCCACTGTTCTCCCTCCCACCTCTTACCTTCCAAGACAAGCTAACTGATCCCTTCTCTTTAGAGAAATTTCAGAAAAATGGCAGGAATTAATTAGTTCTGTGTTTTCAGACCACACAGGAATGTCCATGTCTTTTCACAGTACATTTTCTGATGGTGTAGCAATAGCTAGAATAAATAATTTCACTGCGTCCCTGTCTATTCCCAAGCTCAGCAAGGTGTTTTCTTTTTGGCTACAGAATATCTTCAGTGATTCATTGTCTTTTGCATTGCATCTTTGTGAAACTACAGACTATGAAATTTCACCAGGTTTCACTTTGTGTATATGAATTCGGTAGGGTTCAAGATTCAAAACAAAAAGTAAGGATCTGAAATTTGGGGTGAACTACAGCTGACTAGTCTCATAAACAAAAAAAAAAATTAAAAAAAAGGTTTATAATGAAAAAAGAGATAAAGAACCAACAATTCTACATAAATATAAATTATTTAGAACAAAGATCCATCCTTACACAGATTTTTTATTTTTCAGCCTGTTTATAGCATCACTTTCAAATAATTAATGAGCACAGCTCCCTGAGACCTCAAAACCTGCTTAGATTGTTTTTTATCTGTGTCAAATTCATTTTTCTACAGCAGCTTTGAGGTAGATTCCTGTAGTTTGTGCTAGGAATTTTAACCTCACTGAAAAGCTTGTACAGGTCAGAGCTAGACAAAAGATGACAAAGTTCTGTTATTACAAAGCGATGCCGCTCAAGAGATTCTATTATATGTCTGTCTCTCCCAATAAGCTGAAGCATCAGACTCTTGCATATATGGATTAACTTTCAGTCAGCATAGATAAGTGGTGTTACTTTCTCTAAATCCTCTCACATTTTTTTTTTTTTGCTGTTTTCTGCAGCTAAGCAGTACACATGCAGAAAGGAAAGAATGCTGATGTGGGTGAAAAAAAGTACAGCAGTTATCTTTTCCTAGTCAAAGCACAAAATCTCCTGTAGCTCTATCAGAGATCATGGCAAGGATATTGTGCCGAGCACTGCTTGTTCCTCACTGATGGAACCCCATTATCCTCAGAGCTTTCTGGAAAAAGGTATTTTATGAAAGCCTCTGCCAAGCCTTAGCAGTTATGCCAGATTTTGTCCAAAACTGATGATTAAAAGCTTCCACCTCCAGAAAAAACACAGAAAATTCTGACTTGAGGCACACTACTTGTGCCAGTAGTGCCTGACCCAGGAGACAGGTTCCAGCAGCTGCAGCTGCTAGTAGCTGCAACACAGCACTCAAGGATGGGTATCCTTGTCCTCATGCACCTGGTGGTGGGTCAGGGAGAGGGGCCTGTGGGATAGGAAATGCCTGTTCTCACCTGCCCTCTCCAAGGAGGCACCAACTTACCTGAAGCCCTGCAGCAGAGCCTGGTAGTCAGAGCAGGACATCACCTGTGTTGTCTTTCCAAAAGTTCTCCAAAACCAGAGGTAAAATGCAGGAGACTAAAAGGAAAAATAAAAAAAAAAACATTGTCTTTTCCAGTGCAAGAACTAAGGGTGTCAAAAAAAAAAGGCCAGGTGAAGCTAGGTAAATACAAATTGAACAAAAATTGATGGTCCTCATTTACTTATGACCACAGGCCAATGCAGATGACAGCAGCTTACAGAAGTTCATAAAGAAATTGGATGAATTCATGGATGAAACACCCATCTTGCACTAATAAATAGACAGCCAGTACTGCTGGAAGCAACTGCACCACAAATCACTGAAGCTGCAAGACAGGGCCACAGTAGTGTCATTATATGCTTGTCTTGTTTTTATGCTTTTCTTAAGCATCTTCTAGTTCACAGTCTTGGATACAGGCTTCTGGACTTCTGATATGATCCAGTTTATGGTTATTCTCATATTCCCATAATCTTCAGAGAGTCTTGGCCAAACCTATGAGGTTGAGTAAAATTTATAATCTGTATAAGTGAGTGTGATATACTGCAATAAATAATTGAAGACAGGTACATAATTAGGTTTTGATTATTGATATGTTAAAAGTAACTAAAATCATACCATACAAGCTGTTTCCCACTTTTTACTTGACTACACTTAATTTCTTTTACTAACCTGCCCATATGCACTGTAATATCTGTAATATTTCTGAAATAACTAGTGGAATACAGCCAGGGGGTAGGAGGTTTGGATACAAAGTTTGCAGTTTGATTCCTCTCAATTTGAGGAAAAACTCCTCAAACATTCTAATCTGAATTCTAATGTCTGGTCAAGGGTCTGGAGTACAAGTCCTATGAGGAGAGGCTGAGGGAGCTGGGGTTGTTTAGCCTGGAGAGGAAGCGGCTCAGGAGAGACCTCATCACTCTCTACAACTACCTGAAAAAAGATTGTAGCCAGGTAGGGGTCCCTCTCTTCTCCTGAGCAGCTAGCAGCAGGACAAGAGGATAGTCTTAAGCTGGGCCAGGGGAGGTTTAGGTTGGACATTAGGAAGAAGTTCTTCACAGAAAGGGTAATTGGCCATTGGAATGGGCTGCCCAGGGTGGTGTTTAAGAAAAGTGGTCAGGTTGACAACGTGGTACTTGGTCATAGGTTGGACTTGGTGATCTCAGAGGTCTTTTACAACCTAATTGATTCTGTGATACTGTGATAGGCCAAGACACAGCTGTGAAGTGATTCCCAGAAGAAGTGGTCCCAGCTGGCTTTGACCCAAACTGTGCCAGGAACAGGAGTAAAGTTGTCAAGAGTCTGCACCTAGATGGAGACTGGCGGACACTCGCTTTTGGAGGGGAGATAGCAGGGTTAGAGAGTTTTCCTGTGGGTACACAAGTCCCATTTGATTTGCCAGTTTAGTTGCAGCCTGTAAGTCTTGATGCAAAATTATTTGCAAAACACAAAATGGGCTGAGAACCCACTGAAGGCAAAAGGAGTCTTGCCTTTTATGTTGGTGGATTTTGGATCAGGCCTGCTGTTTGAAGATACAAAAATCCTAAAAGAACACAAAAACTATCTGTCAGTTCTGTGAGGAGCGAAAGAATTTACCTGAAGTGTATAGGTGTCCAAGGTATTTTAACAGATGATTTGTGGGCTTCTGTTGCAAAAAATCAATGAAATTTAAGGGAGGAAGTGGGAGTTTAAAATGATTACTCATTTCTTGATCTCTTTTCCTCATCAAGGCAACACAGCACTGCAGCTGATAATGCAGCAGTTTACAGTACTGAAGGCAACTACCGCACTATTCATTGTTCCCTAAAACTCACAAGCAAGAGCCCTGTAAGGTGCAGCTTGACATTAGTGGCTTTCATACACCACAACCATATGAAAGTCTTACAACTATTGGGATTTCTCTATTGTATCATGTTACGAGAGCACTGCTGTACCAGTATTCTGGTACAACATTCATGTGATGCAGATGTGTTAAGCTTTTACGTGCTTGCTTCTACTTGTACTCAGGACTTCAAAGAACCCTTGTATGGTCCAATAACCTTAAATTCCCAGAAACATTCCACTGGACAAAAAATGTCTGGACTATCAAAAATAATTTTTTATCAGGTGAACTGAAAAAGATCCAAACTCCTTGTTTGAAGTATGGCTGTATTTTATATAAACACTCAAGATTTCATGTAACAGGTAACAAATTTTTGAACAGTAAGGACCTAAAAACCAGTAGTTTGTAAATAACATTGCATCAAATATCCCAACTCTATGGCCTCCGGAAATGGTCTCTAGGCAAAACAAAATCATAGGAAATACTTTGTAATGCTCTTTTCTCTCTCTCTCTTTTTTTTTTTAAACATATTTATAGTAGGCTTGCTGATATTGGGGTAGAGTTCAAGTGAGGAGGGGAGACTATTTTCAGTCTAACTATGGGTAAGTGCTATCTACTTCAGAGAGTACTATGGGGCTTAATTAATATTTACAATGCCTCAGGAGTCTTACCCACATTAAAGGTATAATAAAAACTATTGCTAATTAACTTCCTACTAAAAAGCAAAGTTTCATGAAGTTTTAAAGCAGAACAGTGGATGAATTTGTAAATTCCATTTATTTAAATCCCTGGAGCAGGAAAAGTTAGTGAGGAAAGTGGTAAAAATCTTCAATTAATTTTCCTCTACCTGAGGGATTTAATTAAGATGTTAGGAGAATCCTGCAAGTTTCCTGTGGGTATTTCTTATTTAATTTTCAGTTTCTCAAAGACAGATCTTGAAGCTTAGAACAGGTTTTGTAAGCCTCAAAGAGACTAATTCAAAAATAGATGTTAGTTTATTAGAATTGAACTGGGTATGGATCAAATTACCTAGACAAAATTCAACAGCTACATGCAGCATTTTATACTATTTATATTCTGTAGTTTTCTTGCTTTGAATTCCTTTAAAAAGGATTGCTCAGGATCACAGGATAGGATATGTCTCACTGGCATAACTCAAGCACCACCTGAGCTACTTGAAGAGCTAACTCAAGTGTTGCAACTTACATATCTCTGCTAGCTCAGAATTATATCTGAGTTAATTAGTTCTAGGGAGAAGAGGAATATATTAGCTTCAGTGGAGCACAGCATGACACAGTGATACCCAAGCTACCTACTCTAGACGTGCCCTCTAGGAATATATTTCCAGTTGAAAAGCAGGAAACTATCAAAAGGACCCACAGCACTGCATGCATTGCAGTGCACCAAACAGAAGAGCTTGCCTGTGCCCTCAGGGTACATCTACACCTACAGGTAGCAGAAGACCTACTTCCACGTGCAGAACTATAGCTTGTGACCAGACAGAATCTTAACTAATGATGACTTTATCTCTACCCATCAAACAAAACAATGTGGAGAGTTGCAAATGTTCTGTTTCCTTGAGGGCTGGTCACCACATGCCATATGGGGGCAAAAGGCTGCAGTTTAGAAGACATCAGGATTCATGAGTTGCCATCCACATGAAGAAATAGTAATTAAATAAGGATGATTGAAGACAAAAAAAAATAGAGATCAAGAAATTACATCCTTCCTTTGGAGAGTGTGTGTGAACTTTAGAAGCTAAAGTACTTTTCTCAAAACCATATCAATACAGGCAGGGTGCTACGTGAAGTTCTGAGGGGGAGTCATGGCTCTTTTCACCAGCCTGCTGTTGTAGCTTCTTTGCTTCTCTGAAAATGCCACTGAGTGCTCAGTGCTTGTCCTCAGGCTCTGCCAACTTGCTGAGCCTGAAGAGATCTTCTGCCTCCAAGGAAAATGTCAGTAGTGTCCAGCATTGCTGGCTCTCCCCACACCACGAGGAGCTTGAAGCTACGTGGTGATAGGCCTTCAAGTTCCCTGCCAGCAACCTGCTTAATTTAGACATGTTGATACACCTATGGAGGCAAATGCTTAATTTTAGGAATTTCAAAGTAAGTTTGAAGAAATTCAACACCCAGTGTTGAACTTACTCAGTCTAAGTGCTATTCTGGATTGGGGCCAGAATGCTAATGAACTTGTAGTCCTGAGTTTGTAATGAGGAACTTAAATCCCAAGTGTTCCAGTGTGCTGCTTGCTTTCTCATTTGACTTTGGCCAAGAGTGTGCAATAGTATCTCTGGTTTTGGAATACTAAGATTTCACAAATGTTATTTTATATCTTTTTGGACAAAGTTTTTGTCTGATGTGCAGCACAGTCTGCAAAAATATATCCTCTAACACATAGAATTCCAAAAAGTGTGGTAATATTTATCTAATGCTACATCTGTCTAGAATTAAATTTGAAGAATTAGAACCATTTGTTTGATGAACCATGTAACAAAGACAAAAATTCATTCTAAGAACATCAATGGGGAAATTATTTTTTTCTTTTTAATGAAATGTGAGATGATTTCAACCAAAAATTATGTCTGCCAGCACATATAAGCCTTCAGGCAACTTATAAAATATTTATAAAAATAAAGCACAGACTGATTAGAAGACTTTGGGGGTAAAATGCAAATAGTACAAGATTTATATGCTGTTTAGCCATATACACGTGCTCCCGATGAAAAGAACCAACATAAAACTTGAGGGCATTTATGCAGACTCTATACTTCCTGCCACATAATATGTTGTTTGTTGTCGTATTTTATTCACAAATAACTTGAACCCACAAATAATGTGAGAGTTTGCTACAGAAATCACTAGGGAAGTGCAAAGTGGTCCTTCAGAGTTGCTAGATGTGGATTTCTAGACACCATCCTCCACAGATGATCAAGGAACCAATATATATGTGTAAGGACCCTCCAGGCCAATGCAACAAAACTGATCTCCAGAAAATCGTACCCACTTGGATGGGATTCAGTGAAGTAGATGATTTGGGAAGAAAAGATTGCTGAGAAAAGGAAGCACAACAAACACAGTACGAGGTGCCAGTACTTCAGGCTGTTGTCAGACTTAACAGGGTTTTTACAGAGATCGGGGCAAGTTGTCTGTGGGGAATAGTAAATGCGAGGGAGATGGAGCATCTTTAATACATCTAGAGTGCTGGGAGATAGCAAGATAAAGATGGGAACAGATGAAATTTGTCTACAAAATGGTAGTATTGACAGGCGGAAGTGTCAGTATTTTCTTCTCCAGAAAACACTTAAAACCCACCCCAACAACCTATTTGGCTTTAGGCGCAAAGTATATAGGAAATTAATGGTGTTGTTCTACCACAATCATTGCATTATACCAATCATGGGAGCTCTTTGGCTCAATGTAAATTTCAAAACCGAGTTCTCGTTGATAACTTACTGAGATTTTCCTCTGTTTTCTGGATAGAGTGTAATACACCATGATCTTTCTTGCTTCTCTCTGGCTCAAAATGCAACTGTGTGTTCAGCTGAGCAGATGTCCCATACCAATAGCTTCCATTGTAGGTCCTTCTAATTTCTCATTAGTTCTTTTGTCTATTCCATTAACAGAATAATCATCATTTGAATAGTAAAGATTAATTTTTATTAGTTGCTCAGGAAAAAAATAAAAAAGGCGCTTTTTTCAGACAGTAAGGGACCCGGGGCTTGTTGTTCAGGACGTGTTTAAATGCCTTGTTTGTGTCTCCCTGGGAAATCAGCCATGTCTGTTAGAAAACTAAATAATGCTTATTGATGACTCACCTCTAGTTTGGGGTTTTTTTTGCTCCTATTGTTCTAATTTTATTTAACATGATTAAAATACAAAGGACAATGACTATCCATAGATTTTGGCCCGTTACCAGTTATTTAAAACACAAGCCCAATACAGTAGAGCTCACACAAAACAAAATTAAATTAACTTAACCAGCTAGTAATTCAAAGCAGTAAAATATATCCTGTCCCATTTGTTCCCTCAGTTCTTCCCAAAAAGCCTTAGGAAATAGACTGTCTTTGTAGTTTGCTTTAAAGGTCAAAAGACTGTGTTTGAAACTTTTCCCCTCTTTTAAAGTGAGGGGACTCATTCTTGCATCCCTCTGGTGACACCAGGATCAGTTATGTCAGCAAAACTTGAAAGAAACAGTAAGGCAGCATTTAACAATACCTTAACATCCAGCCAAGAAAATCCAGCAGCCAAAAACCAAGGGACACAGATCTTAGAAGCTTACAGAAAAATACAGTTACACAAGCTCAGTCAGTTGATTGCTGGCTCAGCACAACTGGGTACAAAATTGATGGTGTCTGGATAAGGCTCATTCAGTGGAAATAAATTCGTACAGTGATTAAGGGTGTAAGGGTTTTTTGGGTTTGTTTTTTTTTTTTTATTTTTTTTTATTTTCAGTTTGGCCACTGAAGCAAATGAATTTAAATACAGACCCCCAAATTAGACAGTTCAGACTCCAGAACTAAAACAAAAGTGTTCCTCCATTTGAACTCCATCAACCAAAAATAGTTATCTCTGTGAAGCGGAAATCCATAAACAGGACTGAAGAAGTCTACAGACACACGATGGAGGAGATGAGGCAACAACCTTCTTCTGCCTTGCCATCCAGCTCTCTGCATCCTCCCCATAAGTGGGTGATGAGACCAGCTGTCCCAGTAGGGCACTTGGCTCCCGAACCAGAGTGGAACACTCAAGCTGGTCCCAATATCACCATTTAATTATGCATGAAGCAGCTTAAAAAGCCATCAGCATAAGGCCTGGACTACAATGTCTTGCCTCTTTGGCGAACACCCAACAGCCACAGGCTGTGGAGCCATCCTCTCTTGACTAGTAAGCGTGAAAGTAGCCCATAGCAAGAACAAAGATTCGCCCCTTCCTCGATGCTCAGAAAGATTTTGTTACTGTACAAATCCCAAAAACACTTTCTCTGGGAGATTGGACTAGATTTTGGTCCTGTCCATCTGAAGCTACCTGTGTGCTATGGGTGGTATGTGCTGTAGAAATCTCTGCCCTAGAGCACGGTGATAGAGTCCATTAGAAGGTTGGGGGAACTGATATGCACAAACCTCTTCACGCAGAAGAGAGAACTGAAGTTGAGTTTTGCACAGATTCAATGACGGTTCAGATTTCTGGAAGACTGTGGAGGCCATCTCCATCCACAGACTCACACCTAGACCTGAGGAAATAGGTTTATACACATCTCTGGGGACAGGGGGGAAAAAAAAACCTAAACAAAACAAAAAAACAAAAAAATGAAACAAACAAAAAACCCAACCAAAAAACCAAAAAACCAAACCAAACCAAACCAAAAAAACTCCAACCAAAATAAAAAAATAAAAATAAAAACAAACAAAAAACCAAACAAACAAAACAAAACACAACACACACCAAAAACCACAGACAAACAAAACAAACAAACAAAAACCAAAAACACAAACAAACAAACCAACAAAAAAACCCCACCAAAACACAAAATCCCCAAGCTTAAACAGCTCTAGAGATGCGAGTTTGATTCAAGTATATTTTCCGGCCAACAAAAATCGTGGTTTTAGTGAATAATCCATTTGTTTGTTGGAAATAAATTACCTAACCCTAAAGGAGAGCCAACTCTTTTCCTGCCTCTGGAATAAACAATTTCCCTTTTTCCCTGGGGCAGGACTCACACCCACATGCTTCCAGGCTTCCTTCCTGAGTTACCTCCTCAGAGAGCAAGCATCTCTGATGAGATTGGCCACACCTGAGAGTGGTATCTGTAAATAAACCAAGAAGCACCCACTTCCACATCCACAGAGTGCCCCTTGTTGCACTCTGATCCCTAACCAATGACCTGTCATGGTCTGTGCCAGCTTCAGTTTACAGACCTTGCTGCCTGTAAAGCTTCTGGACCAAACTCATACTGTTATAAGAAACCATAATCTCTGGAAGCATCATGCATGAGGAACATGAAACAGCTATCAGGACTACTTCTGCATGTTTGTTTTTTAAGACTAGGAAGTTTTTCAAGACAAGTACAGAAACCCAGACACAATCTCCTTGCGTTCTGCCTCTTTGAAGTCTACTTAAGGTTTCCTTAGTAGGTGTCCTAATTTTTCAGCTTCTTGACTCACAAAAGTGCAGCTACTCCATCTCAAATAGGGATTCAGAGAACCAATAAATGTGCATACCCTTTCCTATCCCACGAAGATATTCCAGGAACAGTGTTTTATATATAAAACTGTGAGGTCCTCAGGGAAAGCAAATAGAAACTGAAGAAAGAGAGTGAACCTTGTGTACACAATTTTCCGAAAATCTCCTTGTTCATGCTACTGAGATGACAGATTAGAAAAATTTAATCTCTTTGATAATAACTGAGTAGCATTGGGAAAACCAGGGACAAGATTCTCTTGGGGCTATGTATGTAAATCACAGCAAATCTCAGTGGAGTTGCACCCATGCCATCAGACACTCATCCTCTCATTGCAAGTCAGCATTAACTTGCTGTCCAGAACAGGTATAAGGGATTTCTGTTGCACTTCACTCAGCATATGAATTTTCAGGGGGAAGAAAGAGTTTACCTCTTCTCTGAAGTCAGTTTACATTCGTTGCTCTCTTAATTAAAGCAGAGTGTTATTTTCCCAAACTGAAATGGATTAGAAATACAATGGCTTCAGTGAAACCTGAGAATAACTTCTCTGTGGTAAATTAGTAGGATGACTGAGGACTGAAAGGTTTAGTACGGCTGCTTCTCAGAATTTGTTTACACATCTGAGAGCAAAACACTAAAACAGATTTAAAAACCTGCTGCCCTATAGAAAATTATGTTCTTGAAAGCATTTTTACCACAATTACAGTTAACCAAATATTGTATGACTTCTCACCTTTGGATGTAGAAAAGAAACAAAAATCCTGTAAGTTCTCAGTGTGGACACTTTTTGTTGTTAATATTTTTTTATTGCAGCAGAAAGAATAACTTTGAAATGGCACTTTTTCCCACAGCAAGTAGCACTGTCTGGGCTTCATACTTGGTTTAATAGTATCTACAGCAATACTTACAGCAACTTATGGCCAAAGTTAAGACAACTTAGTGTAGAAGAGGAGTCAATTAAATGTTTCATTTGGCACTTGTACCTAAATAAATGCCATGGCTATGCTTCAATGGAGTATATACAGGAAGTGGCTCAGAACAGCTTCTGTTGACCACCTTTGCCAGGTTTAGTGACTCACTATTACTTATTTCCTGCATAAGATTAACTTCTGATTTTATGGATATTTTTTATTTTCCTACTGTAATCAGCACAGATAAACAATTTCAAGAATACAATCCTTTAGACCCTCCTCAGGCAAAATGACCACTTAAGAAAACAGACATTTTGGTGAAGTGGGGACTGAGTCCATGCTGACACAACACTGGTGTAAGGAGTAGAAGTAAAAATAATGGATAATTGCATTCAGGAAAGTAGTCTGGAAATTAAAGGCATGCAAACTTTTAACATTTTCTTTCTATACTTCAGCTCAATGAAATATAGTATTTGGGTAACAGTAGTGAGCTGTAAAAGGTTAATAGCAATCAATCCTAATTTGTGCAAATTTAAATGTGTTACTATATCAGTGTTTTCTGATGACCGGGAAGCAGATTCTGCAGGACAGCTTCCTTTTGCCAAACAGCAGGAAATAATAGACTATTTTTATTGTTGCTGTGTTAAAATCTGACTGAGAGACTCTAAGATGGGATCGAGATAAGAACAATCTTTTTCCCCCTCCTTTCCAATGTCTTTATTTCAAGATTTACCATGATGTGACTAAAAACTCATTTCAATAACTTGTGAAAAAAGATCACTAGGACTACAATTACAGACATTTTCATGCTGAACACAGACTTTTTGAAAATCAAAATTAGATCAGCTGCCTGGGGAAGTTTTCCACTATATTATCTGTAACAGCTTCAAGTTCTGCCTGTAAGTGCCTTCACTTGTAAGGAACCTTATTATTCTTAGCCTGGAATGTGCACAGAAAGAAAGGCATTTATTGCAAGAAGATATCTAGTCATTTCTCATTTTAAAAAGTGAATAGTTAAATACTTTAAAAGTCAAAGTCTCTCTGGTTTGCAGCAGAAGTTGAAGTGCTGTTCTTACAGTGAGGAGCTATTAAACTCCACTTACTTCATGACAAACAGTATGAAATAGGCACATCAGTCTTTTTTTCCCTAGTGGCATGATGAGATGCATTAAAGCATATAGCGTAGAGAAAATTGAGTGGATGACCACTCATTATTGTTTGAGAGCAGATTTGAATTTGCTTTTACAGGGCATAAGCTTACTTTCAACAACGTGGTCTCAGCTTCCCTCCCTACCCATGCTCTGCTCTCCTCGTGCAGTAGATTACATTACACCTCCATTTCATCTGCAATGGTTGCATGGGGTGTTCTAGCCTCCCTGACAAAGAGAAAAAGCATTCTTTCACGTAGAATCATAGAATGGGTTTGGCTGGAAGGGACCTTAAAGATCATCTAATTTCAACCTCCTGCCATGGGTGGGGTCACCAGGGACATATCTGTACCTCTTCTTCCTTTCTAAAGTAGGTAGACCTTTCCTTATATAGCCTTGAGCTTTTCCTTAGCTGGGCTTAAGGAAGGGATGAGGTGCTGCCATACTCTCCTAGTACTTGCACATAAGGACTCGGACTGCCAAATTTTCTTGTGTATCTCAAGTCTTTTTCTTCTCCTGCTCACTCTGTACATCCAAGTTTTAATCCCTTAATTCTCAAGCTCCTAAGACACCATTATCCAGACATAAGTTTACCTCTTCTGTGCCTTCCTGATCTCCTTTAGGCCTTTCCTACAGCAACCTCTCAGACAGCTTCCTCAGCTCTGCTTGGAAAGAAGTCACATCATGTCTTCTCCAAGCCCTGCTCTGTCCTCAGCTGTGGAAGCAGCTTGTCTTAGAAAATCCTTATTAAATGTCCTGGTAGGGCTTACAGTCTCTGAGCTGCTTCTCAGAAACAACCAGCCACTGATTGTTCAGTGGGTGCTATTGTCATCTGACAGGACATGTAGCCACAAGGTGCCCTCACAACTATGAGAATTATCTAAGCAAGAAAATTTAAAAGTATGCTGTTCAAAAGCTGGGTTTAGTGCACGTTTTAATTCAGTTCAATACATGTTGCAATTTTAGGAAACTTCGCCCATCCCTTCTAGTTAAGGAATTTCAAAGTTAGATGACTGGTTTGGATTAGGACAAGACTTCCAGCCCTGTTCTTCCTTGATTATCACTGAGAGAAGTAGGCACCTCCTGATGGTGAATCACTGCATGTGAAAAGAGGAGCCTACAACTGGTCTCACAAATTGCCTTTTCTTCATACACAATCTAAGGCACAAAAGGTGACTGGTACAGATCTTGTAGAATAGCTTGGAAATATTCTTAGTTCACTGAAAGGAATCCTCTGTGATTTTCCTATGTCATCACAGAAAAGAGGCATAGGAATGACCAGTGAGTCAGGTTAAGGATGGATGTAAGTGCAGCTGTACCAGGATAGGTTGCATGCTACTACACATTCCTGGAAGCAAGCCTGGCAGTAGCTCCAGGTGACAGGATGGCATCCTTAGTGACTGTGGATGGCCAAGGAAGGTTGAGCGGTGAGCCCATGTCAGCCCTTGGCAGCCCCTAACGCTGCACAGACATACAGCGAGATGATCTGTGATCCTTTCCTTTAAGCTCTACATCTCTATGGAAATGAGACATTTAAATAAAAAATGTTTTACTAGTTTGGGGTCTGGCCAGAAAGGTATTTCTAGGTATGAATGTAATGAGAAGCAACAACACATCTCTTATCAATCTATCAGTATCCCATGTTAATGGTTGCACTGTTCACTAGCCTGCTTGACACTACTGCCAGCAGCAAAGCTGTGCACATTGCACTTTTCTTCTGCCATACCAAGGGAGAGGACCGAGAGTTTTCCATTTGCCGAGAAGAAACCAGGTCCTAGATAAAGAGAAGATAATGAACCAAGATCACACTTGAAATTTACACAGGCTCTACCCACTCCTAAAACTGACTAAAATGAGGAAATGTTTAAAGAATCGTCACTTCTAAATAGCCGTCACATCCAGAATACCCACAGACAGAATCCTAACACACTGTAACAGTCTGATTTTTGCATTTTCCTATTTCTGCCTCATAAAAGTCTGTACTATAAAATAAAAGGTAGTATGTGCTTAACAGTAGACATCATTTCAGTCTTTGGAGCTGTATTAATCCTTCAAGTTTCTCTCTCATGGTTTATTACGTTATCCAGATTTCGCTCTGAACCATCTACTCTTTTCCATATGTTCTTAGCAGGAAATGTGCATGAATTTAGAAACACAGCAAGACATATGATATGCAATAATAAGAACATTTTGAAGAGACACAAAAGAAAAAATCCAAAGGAAAGTTCTTGCTGGCTTCCAGCCTCACTCAGTCAAACAAGATACTCCATATTCCTTAATTTGAAACTTTTAGTTATGGTAAAATATGTTTTCCTTTTCATTTATTTTGCTGACTCTGAGATTTTACTGTGGATACAGACTTAGAGGGTGTTGCTTTATATTTACTCACATTTAATTTTTGTATTAATATGTAGAATCATATGAGGTTTTCGTTAAGTTATATGCAGAAAAAAGTAAACGACACTTTAAAGACAAGTCTTTGTATTTTGAAATTCAGTAAATATATGGGTACGTGAGATGCCACAGCTTATTTTATGAAGTATGTTGCAGATGCTAGGTATATATCAAATAACATGATGCAACTCTCAAAAAAAACTAAATGTTATACACATCATAAAAACAAGAAGACTGCAAATGGTGTACAGATAAGTGTCTGAACAAAGAACATTGATTCCCAGATATTTTTTCATTAAGAGTGAACTAAATAAACTGTCACAGAACTTGAACATTCCTCCCCTATGATCCTGCATCAAGGAAGATGATGGAAGAACTAGAAAATAAGAGTTTACTGCTACAGAAAAAACAAGGAAACCCCAGTCTGTAGGGCCTTGTAGGTCCATGAAGCAGGGGCGAAGCAATGGAAAGGGAATGGGAAAAGCAGAAGGGACAAATCATGGGAGTTATGCAAACCAAAACTGCACACTGAGTCAATCAGGGATGTTCCGTAAGCCTGTTTAGTCCCATAAAGCTTGGTTAAAAGACTGTTTATTTGATCTCCATAAGAAACAAATCTTTACAACAGGAAGTGGCTTTATTTTTTTCTAGGGGAAATGACTGTGGGTTTTTGCATTTTGTTTTATTTATTTACTTGTATGTAATATTTTATTTTATACCCTTTTTTTCAAGGGGACCATTGTGTAATATTAAACCCCTCCAAAAATATCAGTTCAGGGAGACAGTGCTAGCAATAGCTTTCTGTCTTTGGCTGGTGGTGGTGGGTCTTCAGGCAGGCAACATGAATGGGACAATCTGCTCAGAGATGTCTGCAGAATCTACAGTCTAAAGGAAATAGGGAGGCTGGGGCAGGAGATAGGAAGGGATCTTCTGCGTTCTCTCTCCTGAAGAAATGAAGTGGGATTGGGTTTTATTGCATCATGTAAGGATTTATCATGGGCATTAATGGTGCTACGGCCCTTCAATTAGTAGGGCCTGGTGCTAGCCTGGATGTTGTCAGCAGTGTTAGGCTGCACATCCCATGTCCACCCCAGTCCTGGCCCTGCCCCGTCCCTGACCTCTGCCTAACATGTTAACATGAGTGTGAGATTCACAGGTCTACCTCCCCACAGGGTAGAAAACAACACAGGGTAAACTCTTTTAGACCCTGGTAGGAGCACTGGAGGAAAACTTCACTACTTAAGCTGGAGGAAGTCAAAATTAAAGTTATTTAGAGAAAATTATTAAAATTGTTAAAATTGTTAAAATTATTCAAGGAAGAGGTAAAGGTTTTGTTTCAAGACCATATACAGACAGTATTTATGATCAAGATCAGCAGTTCCCAAACCATCTTCCACAGATGGTCCTTTGTGGGAGCATGAATCGTCAGCAGAAAACAGATCCCTCTCACTGTTATACCACTGCAATCTGATGAGCCGTGTTTCAGGTGCTCTGTCAGAGAGTTTAAAAGGGTTTTTCTGTCACCTTTCTTTCCTGACTTGAGCCTCAGTAGGATGAGCCATTACTGGAAGCAAATCAGAACCATATTCATTGCTTCAGTCAGCAAAATATTTCTATTTTTTCCTCTTATTAAATAAGGCTTATATTCCAGAGAAGGTGAATCTCAAGTGCCTGTACAAAAACACAGTGTGAGCTGAAGCTGAAAGCTCCTGCTCTGTGAGGTTCTTTGGACTCTGGTATGTAGAAAATTCAATTTTTTTCTGTTGATATTTTTGGTATTGTAATTGTGTAGTCTATGTGTACCGGGTCTGTAACTTTATGCTAGTCATAGGCAAACATGATAAGTCAGTACATGTATAAATCACTGTCTGTGACAGGAGTGGGCCACTGTAACAAATCCTCTATACTTTAAATTAGTCGTAATACATGCCTTTCACTAAGCAGCCTCTCACCCTCATAAAAAAGAAGGAGACCATTGAAATCAACTGCAACTTAATTTGGTATCTTGAAACGAAAGACATATGTGGAGCCAGCAACCACGGCTGTTTTCACCAAACAACCCACATTTTTTTCAGTTATCAAAAGAAGAAAAGGTCTGCATCTCAGGGATGCAACCTTCACTGTTAAACTTTTCAGTTTGTTTGAGTTTTTTTCTTGTCCTTTGCACATGGAGAATTTAAAGTTCAACTATTGCTCCGCATATGTCCTGGCAAGGCTGCTGAATAGCAAATACCCCCAAGTTCGGCCAGTGCTCCATTCCTCCGTTCCTCAGGGAGTTCTTGTTTCATGTGTTTTTCATTTTAAGTTCTGCCTCCTTGAACGCTATTTCCTCTCTTTCGTTTTTCACCAAGGTCAAAGAAATCTTTAGCAAGTAAAAAATGTGAACATCCAGTCATCTACTGGAAGTGTGCCCATCCAGTGTCTAAATAAAAAGTTAATAGGTTCACAGAGCAGTCCTACATATACTAAGTGGAGTGCAGCAGAAACCTTCATCTGAGCACTTCGTTGCAGATAAATAGAGTACTCATCAAATAGAGTGCTCTTTTGATTATGAATGGCAGAGAAATCAGTTTAGCAGAAATCAAAATTCTAGCAAGAGACAAGTATGTATCTGGGGATTGAGCTAGTCAAGCAATTAACAGCTACAGATATTTCTTAAAAACCTGGGCTTACTTTTTGATCAATAGTAGAATTCAAGCTCACACTAGCCTCCAGGGTGATTCTATCAAGCTGACTGTCTGAGCTGTGCAAGAGTCAGACCCACAGGAGCTCTCCTGGACTGCTGCCTCCATCTCCTCCAACTGCCTTGCTGTACCAACTTCCATAAACCGATAAGGCTCTGTCTTAACAGCATATTGAGGCTGATGGATGGCTGTTTCAGAAATGTAGGACTCTTCTGGTTAGAAACCTCCTTGTTTCCCCTTTAAGCAATCTCTGTCACAAAATGGCACCAGTACTTTGCTGGAAGCCTCCCTATTTGATACGTCCAAGGACCACATTTATATTCTCCATAGGCACATCACATATTGTGTCATCTGGTAATCAAACAGTCCATTCTAAGGTCTTTTTTCAAAGCTTCCTGCTTGGGGAATAATTGTAAGTCCTAAGTGCCTGACCTCACCTTTTGGGTTATTCAGATTCATCCTATTTCTATTATTCCAGTCCTGAAACGTATCCAATTCTTTCTGAATATTGTCCTCCTCCACATTCACACTACATATTGCATTATCAGAAAATTTCATGAGCACAGTACTACTTTTTCTGCCAAAGTTGTTAAAAATGTTAAATAGGATCAGTCCCTAGACACATCTTGGAAGAACTCCACTAGTAACTTCCTTTCAGTTTGGTGTTTCTCCTTTCAACATGATCTTTCATTCTTTTCCACCTCACAATTCTTCTGCTAATCCAAATTTTCTCCAGCTTAATGATCAATTTCCTATGCAGCACTCTGT
Organism: Myiozetetes cayanensis; assembly: GCF_022539395.1. Taxonomy (NCBI): domain Eukaryota; kingdom Metazoa; phylum Chordata; class Aves; order Passeriformes; family Tyrannidae; genus Myiozetetes; species Myiozetetes cayanensis. The sequence continues at coordinate 29,488,431 of NW_026087521.1, read as the reverse complement.
CAAATGCTTTCCTGGTAACTGAGTTGTATCTCATACTTTTAAAAATAAAAATAATTTTTCAGGTTATTCAAACATACTGTGCTCTTGTAACTTCATTTCCATCTTTATGTCCTTATTTGTTTTTATCCAACATGTATTTTTAAATTTCATATATTCTTGAAGCCAGACCTGTGGCTGACAAGACTTTTCCTCTCTTTAACTAGATCCAGTGTTTGCTTTTTCAGGGAAGAGCTTTCATCTCTGATAAATGCATTCAATGCATTGTTAGCAGACTTGCAGTTTCTTTAACCAGTTCTTTCATAGTTCTTCCAGAATGTGCCTCCACTGCAAGCTGACTCAATCACATTAATCTCTTCAGAGTCTGGCATCCACCTTAGATGTGGTTAATTCCATTTCCATTCTTATATTCCCATTAGCAACACAGCCTTGTTTAACATCATCATCATCCCTGTTGAAATCTGAGCCAAAGTATTCATCTTGGGGCCATATCTGTATTACCCTTAACTTCACCATCTTCATTGAACATTGCTTATAAATCATCTTTTTGTTTGTGTGGCTAAAATAATCTCTATTTGACTTAGCTGTGTTTGAAAAATCCAACTTCACTTGTCTTTTGGCAATTTTTATTTTATCCATACACCTCCTGACTTCTAAGATTAAATTGTATTAGCTGAACATTACTCTCTTTTTCCATTCTGCATAGGATGTCTATTTGTTCTGAATAAGTTATTTCTAAGCTGGGTAATCATCCAGCTAAATCTAGATCCCTTGCCTTGATTTCAGTTGAGGCCCCAGAGAAAAGTTGTACCTTTGTCATTGAGAAACTCCAGCCCACTATTACATTTAAGTCCATAAGTTTCCCAGTTCTGTAAACTACATATTTGAAAATGAAAATGCTAGTTTCACTTTAAACTAGAATGACCTGATTTTATCTTTACACTTAATTTAAAATTAATCAAGCCAAGATCTCTCGATCTGGTACAACCAGTTCTTCTTCAGTGTCCAAAGGAATATTCCAAACTGCATCTAATTGAATGATCTGTATCTGGTTTAAAGTTTACTTTCTAAAAACATTGTCAGCTATCTGGGATATTACCGTAGCGCAATTTCTGGTAATATTTCTAACCTAGTGGAAATGCAGACATTTCTATCCAGAAGCTGAGCTGGTATAACTGTGTTGCTCTGCTGAAGCTACACAAATTTAAGCAGACTCTTTGTCATGACAAACCAGATCAAACACATGACAACCACAACACACTTTGGTTTAAAGTACAGAGCTGGCTGAGCTGCCTCATTCTCTGCAAGCTTTCACAACCTAGAAGGACTTTTTATGGCACCATGTATAAGTCTTATCCCTTACAGTATCAAATGAGGACACTCCTATCACTCCTACTGCCATTGAAAAAGCATCTCATGTAATTTGTGGTCTTTCATTTGCTTGTAAAAAGAGTAAGGAAGTTTCATTAAGTAGGTGGGAGAAGCTGAAGGCCCTTTTCACACTCACATGTTTTCTCTGTTGCTGTTTGTACAGGTGTGGTGAAAAAGACTCAGAGGGCGTATTCATAAAGGCAGGACTTGAGAAATGCCACTTCAAATTGTTAGAAACCAAAGGTTCTGGTAGCTCATAAACAGGGAGCTGTTTTTTCCTTAGGACTGCAAATCTAAATAAAAGGAGCCACCATGTACAAATACATTCAGCATACACATGTAACTACCATTAATGTAGTCTGCCCTGTGGATTGTGGGAACAGGCCCTTTTCATTTATGCTCACTGAGAATTTCAATACCAAAAAATAATTAAAAATAAATAATTTTTAAAAATTAAAAAAGGAAAGGAAAAGGGTTAAAAGAAAGAAGATATTCTCATAATCAACCAGGTTGTTTGTATATTGAAACAAAGGTATCCAGTGAGGATGTCAGGAAGTCTGTACTACATCCAAACTGACCAATTTAATGCTTGTTGTAAGTGTACTTCCAGACTAGCATCTGGAAATCTTAAATGAACAGAGATAGACATAGACACTCTTACACTCTGGGAAATAAGTAAAGTTGGAATAACAGAATGTTTGTGGACCAGATCATCAACTGGTATAAATCAGCACAGCTCCAATCATTCCAAAAAAGTAATGCCAGTTTATGCTAAAGTACTAGCTGGCTCCTGTAGCTTTCCTTTGTGATTAATTTCAGTGCAATAATTTTCTGGAACATGCTTCTGGACCGAGCTTCCTGAAGCTTTACTTTTACAAGTCTCTTGTGTGCTCTTGGACAGCTGCCTGTAGCACACCCTTCTGTATTAGGTCTGCTTTTCTCCAAACAGAAAGCCCAAGGTTTGGGATATTTTTGAAATGCTAACTTAAAAATAAAACTAAACCCAAATGTTTGCCTAGCAATTAGCTTATACATTTCACTCTTGACTCTTCTATGAATCAATGGCACCTGACTTTTTCATTCCTTGCCATTCTTTGATTATACTGTCCTTGGGATGGTTACTGTTGGTATTTCCCACTCCTTGTATATCACAAGCTCCCACTGAATTTAAGAGTGAACATTCATCTTCATGGTGGTGCAGAAGCAGACACATGGCTGCCACGAGGTGCCTCCAGTGTTGAGGGTGTGACAGTTGCCCATACAGCTTCACCGTGGCTGGTACCCACTCACACAGTGCCCTGGAAGTGCCGTGGCACCTACGGAGCCATCACAGCACAGGTCTGCACAGCCTGTCCTATACCCTCCTTATTGCAAACTACCTAGGAGGTCCCCAGAGCTGGAGTCTTTTGCCAGGGAGGATGCACAGGTCAACTTTTCACACTGGTGTCTCAGACCTGCCAGGTTTCCCTCCATGGATGCAGTGATCCTAATAAATTCCCTCCTGCTGGGACATAAAGCACCACACCTTGCCTTCTCCCTGCCCCGAAAAAGTCAGCAGCAACCAACTTGGGCCATTGTGGATGGAGAGAGAAGCCACCACAATTCTTGTGGCAGGGGTAGCATCATTATGAGAAGCTGTGCACTCAAAGCCCCCTTTGCTGGAGCATATGGTTCCGCATTGCAGCCTCATGCCCAAGCACTCTGTGGTGGAGTGCAGCCAGGTCCTCTCTCACAGAAAACAACTCCTGAGAAACCAGTCTAAGGGCATGCTTCACAACCATCATGCAGCTCCCTATCCATTCCATGCAGGTATGGCTGACACATTTTCCTTTCTATGTATTTACCACAGAAAAAAGGCTAAATTACCTAAACTATTCCCTGTTCATTCATACATTGCAATTAAGCAGTCTCAGAAAAATCACATACACTTCTGAGGTAGCTTATAAGTCTGTGTTCCCTTTCCCTTCTTCCGCAGCTCTCTCCTCTCTTCCTCCCCAGTGCCAACCAGAACCCATGAACACACGAAGATATGTAGGGAGTCTATCTGTACAAGGTTATGACTTATTCCAAGGCCACAGTAACTCTTAGAATATTGTCCAACAGCATCTCTCAGGTGGGATGGCATTGCTCCTCCAGGAAGGAGAGCTCACAAAAATGTTCAGGACTGCAGACTACTGTTAGTTGTTCTTTGTCACCCACAAACAACTAATATTCCCCATTGCAGGGGCTAAGTGCAAGGCTATACAGTCTACAAGTGTTCAAAGACACAAGGGACTTGCTAAGACCCCTTAAGTGTCAGCAGAGACTCATTTCCTTTAGGGCCCTGGATTAAATGCATATGTATGCAGTCTTCTGCTTATGAGAAACTGAGCTGCTGAGATGTTGAGGGCAATGATTAAAGAAATGAGCTAAAAGGGGACTACCACACAACACCTGCCAACAACAACTACCACACAACACCAGCACAAGACCAATGTGATTTTCAGCACTCAGTAAGACACAGAAGATCATTTCTTCATTGTTATCCACACTTCCTCTGTGACAGTAACTTGCAGAATGACTTTTTCTTAGTGCTTTGTGTTTGTGTTTCCAGGTCCTGATTTGCAGAAGTATTAAGTATTCATATGGAAATCTTCATCTGGAGATGCTCCAGATTTGACTAGATATGACCCTGAAAGACCTGATCTGATTTCAAAGTTGGATACAACTTCAAAATTGGCCTTGCTTTAAGCAGGGGGGTGGATCAGATGGTGCCTTCTAACCAGAACTATTCTCAGATGTCAGCTGCCTTTACACTCACTCTGAGCTTTGCCTTGAACAAACGTGTTCTCCAAAAAAATCTGAGATTTTCTGCTCAGAACACAAAATTATTAGAAACTTTTGAAAATATTTCATGTAAACATAGCATCTATAAAATGGAGCAAATAATGCCAACACAATTCACAGGCAAGGGTTAAAGATTGCTTATGAATCCTCTCAACTATTATTTTATAAGCATTAGAAAAGACTCTGAGGATATCAACTAGGGCTGGTATAACGTAAAGGGACAGAGTTCTTCATGGAACTGTGATGCTCAAAAACAAGACTGAAAACTCATTCCTTAAGTCCTGTCCCTTCAGTGTTGCTTCTTTGAAACATGGCTTCTGGGCAGCAGGCAGTATGTCTTTGTGTAATTAAAAACTGTAGCAGGCTTTCATGTTTTAGTTTGTGCTCATTAGCATTTATCTTTTGAAAATTAAGTTTTGATGGGCCATTCCAATTAACTAGATGCAATTTTGCATCAGTATTGAAATAGCCATTTTTTTGGTGTTGCTCTGTTTGGTCAAAGTTAGTTATGAAAAAGGAGATCTGGAAGCTTGCAAATACAGCAGATGCCTTCAGTTTGAGTCAGTCAGTGACTAGTATTAACAGGATACTATGAAAGCAGAAGAAAATGCTATGGAGTGTAGACACACACATGTATCTAGGTGAAATCTACTTCACTCAGCAGTTAATCAGATTAAGAAGTCTATTGAAGTAACCAAGATTTCATTTAACACATTTCTCATGGGTAACTACTAACAGTGATAGCAAAAACAAGCCTTCAAGACTAAAAATAGAAAGCATTCCTATTAGGAGTTTTACTTGAAGCTCAAAAATTAAAATGCTGTGAGAGCAAGGGAACGGGAGCCTAGTGAAAACATCCCTCTTTGCCTCTGTTTCTCAAATGCCATGCAGAGAAGCAGTACTTGCTTTCTCCAACACACAGAAATCTTTGTGTTTGACAGATAGAACAGGAGATAAAAAGGATACCAAGCATCCAACATTTCAATACTTATGTGGGTTGATGATTTAAATTACAAAGTTTAAACAATTTGTCACTAAGCTAACTTGAACCTTGCCCAAGTCTTTAAGCCTCCCCACCCCCCCACTCAATAATAAGTTTCGAAAACTTGAGAAAAAAAAATATTTTCCACTGGGATACATATAAATACATATAAAGATATACAAATACATATAAATACATATAAAGCATATAAACAACTGCACTTTCGAACACTTTTGAAATGAAAGGTTTTTCCCTTTGAATATGGAAGAATCCGTTCCAGTATGCTCCAGTGGAGGAAAAGTCTCACAGAGACTGAGATGTCTGGTTCCATTGTAAGGTTGCTGGCAAAGACCCGATGCCAGGACTGACATTACATTGATCACTAGGTGCATGGGCCCTCTGACCCCACTCTACTACAAGACATACTGGCAATGAATCTGAGGAATGCTGCCATTATCTTAGTCCTGAAGACCTGAAGGCAACTTTTCACCTGAACTTCAGGTGAAGTGAAACATTTCACTGCGGTAATAAAATACACAGTTCTTTAGCATTCAGACTGACTGGGAGATAACTGTTTAATGTATTGCAAACTCTCTGCTCATATCTGACTTTAACTAACATGATTACAGAAGACTTTTTGAGGTCTTTTGGTATGATAATATTCATAATACAATACTTTAATAATAGAAATATATTATAGATTTTGTTCCTTATTAGTTGACAATGGGCTTCAATCTTATTTATTCATCTTCCATAGAAGAAAGTAGCATGAATGTAATAGTGTTATGGCATACAGCCCCAAACAGTGTTGGACCCACAGAGAGCTATACTCCACATTAACTTCCGGGGGCTTCCAGGGTAAAGAAAGAATAGTGTGTCGCAGTTACATCAGCCAGCACATTTTAGCAACTAGTCCTTTCCAGTGCTTTATTTCAGCTGGCTTAATTTGAATTGCACTGCACCAGCCTGCAGAAATTTGGAGGACTAGCATGATCAATTCTGTGCAAATTCTTTAAGCCTCTCTCAGTTTGCACACTAAAAATGCTCGCTCCATTTACGATGATCACTATCTAATTGATTCATTCCTGTCTTGCTTGATTGCATTGCCATTTTAGTCAAAGTCAGACATAATAGCTGAGAAGATGGGAGCCATCAAATGACTTTTTAACCAGCACCAGTTCCTTTGTTTGTCAACCTTGAGTATAAAAGCAGTGACAGTCAAAGCCATAGAACCTATACTGGCCTTCTTTATGATCAGGAAGAGCTGCTGAATTTGGCATCATCTCACTATAAACACTTGAATAAGAGATCAGATACCTGAAGTCCAAAGAAACACTGTTTGCAAACAATAAGCAACAGTAAAATCAAAACTTTTAGCTCAGTCTATATGTAGTTCTTTAATCCAGGTGGGGTTTAAACCAATATTTGGTCTTGACATATATTCCTACAGAGTGATTGTGCAAGTATTACGGATTTTAACAATGTTTATATAAACAACATGAAATGCAAGATAAAGAACTTGATAATTACATATCGCTTTTAAAGATACAAGTGAATTGTTTAGGTCTTTCAAATCAAAGTCATAATGGATTGCAGCTTTATATGTAGTCAAAATAGAGATTTGGGGAATACGGGTTTTTTTATGGATTGTAGATCTATTTTTAAATATTTAAAAAAATAAAGCATCCCATGATTAGCCCTTTCAATTACTGCATCACATTGTGGCTTTTACAGACTCTAATTATATCTTAGATTAAAATTCAAAACACCTGCTCTTGTGGATCACACTAATTTCAGCCTCAAGTATTTTGATACAAAGAGCTATAATCAGTGAGAACCAAATGATTTCCTATTCTCTGTACCACACCTTCTCAGCTGAGTACAGCTAGAGATCTCCATTTCCTTCTTATTTTTTGTGTTATGACTATTTCATCTTTTATTTAAAGATGTCTTTTTAATGTTGAAATATGTCGTATTATTACTTTTATTTAAATCAGAAGGAGAATTTAAGAAAGATATTAGCTTTTAAAATAACAGTCATTTTTATTTTAAACAGTAGATGAATAGTGTAGGTTTCTTCTGTTAGTTCCCTTTTTCATGTCAGTGTAGCTAATATAAATACTTTGTTCCTGGCTTTTGAGAAAACTGGTCTTTAAAAACCCTGTAATTTGAGTTCAGGGATTTAAATGGGAACACATACTTACTTGAAAGATAGTTTTTGATGTGTGTGGTTCTCTGTTATTATTCATGTACTTCTCCACGGTTTAGGGGGTGTGATCCAAAGTCCAGTGGGAAGACGTACAGGTTTCTCTGGACTTTGGGTCAGGATCTAAATATTGTATGTAGAAAAGGAATGGCTGAAGTGTCAATGTAGATTCTATCACAGTAAAATAGGGACATCTTTAACAGTACTTATTTTTTCATGAGCATAAGATGGGATCTGACTCTTTGCCCAGCTACACTGGTTTTAAGCCAATAGGACAACAACACAGGACACAACAGGACAAGGAAGAGCCATGGTAGAGCACTGAATCAGGCTCATCATAGCCCTCCAAGGCCCTCTGGAGCAATTTGGTTACTCTGAATTTTATGCAATGATCCATTTTCAAATAACACTGTCTGAAGCTATGGGGGTGGGTTGACAGTTCTGTGCCAGAGCTGCTTATTTTGTTCCTTCCCGTGCTGTGCTAGAACTTGCTACTTTGCTCTACTGCAATGGGCAGGTTTCTGAAAGCCCATGAAAAGCCACCTGGCTCTTGCTCCAGAGTATATTAATGCTATGAAAATAGATTTAACGGCATGTCACATCAGAGTTAGAACAATCTTTTCAGAAATTCAGCATTTTTATACCCTATATTCCTCACTGGGATTAATTGGTTATGAATTGTTTGTTTATATTTTTCTATTTATATTTTTCTATTTTCCATGTCATGCATTGGAGAGGTAGGAAAGGCAAGTTCTTTGTGGAAAAATTCAAGCCCTTCACATGATAAAATGCCATATGCCCCTGGCATGCACCAAATCTTTCCAGTTTTCCCTGAACTCTCAAAGAAATTTGTGCCTGAGTGTTGTACAGTGCGCTTTCTATCACTTGCGGACAGCTGTTCTGTTTTCAGATAAATAGTGACATGGGCCAGAGATATCATCTAGAATCTCACAGACAAGCCTGGTAGTCTGATTAACCATAAGGTCTTTGCTGTGATCAGTGTTTTCCAGTAGTATTTTCAGCTCTGCTCAGATGCACATAGACGACAAGTCTGTGACTGCTGTAGGAGGAGACCTACCCTGAATGGGCAAGAAGCATGTGGGAGCCATGTGGAGGCACTGAAACAGCTCTGTGGCATTGACCCTTCCCTCCCTTGGCTTTGAGAGCATCTCATCAGCTCATAGCACTGTGCCCCAGTTAATAGGCTGATCTCGTGAAGGGTATGTTTGGGTCAGGGATCAGTTTTGTTTTCTGTTGTCTGGAGTTTCCAGTCTTCCAGGTATCTCAGGACAATTGAAACTGGCTGGTACCTCCCTGCCAGCCTACAGCCTGCTGTAGAGCGGAGCCCAGCAGCTGCTAGCACCAAGAATCCCAGAAGGAGAAAAATAATTAACTTCAGTGGCATTAAGAACAAAACAAGTAATGCAAATTTTGTGCGTAGGATCCAGGGTCCTGTTTCATAAAGTTTCACTTCTCTGCATGGTAGATGCACGAAACTCGACATCTGACTAAAGGACCTGAAGGGCTGAGTCAACCCTGCTGAGATTTAAGCCAGTGATTCCAGACAGTCTAGGTGTTTCAAACATGGTACTTACATGACTAAACTACTTCTTTAGCTTTATTTAGCTGTGGCTACTGCTATCAGAATAAACCAAATGTTGCAAATCTATTCATTGTGGGTTTGTGGTGCACTGACCATGACTGGAAGCCAGGTGCCCATCAAAAGTCACTCTATCACTACCCTCCTCAGCTGAACAGGGAAGAGAAAATAGAGCAAAAGGCTCATGGAGTCGAAATAACAACAGGAAGAGATCACTGACCAGTTACCATCATGGGCAAAAATGACTTGACTTGGGAAAATTAATTTAATTAATTACTAATCAAATCAGAGTAGGGTAATAAGAAATAAAAACCAAATCTTAAAACACCTTCCCCTCACCCTTCCTTCTTCCCAGACTTCGCTCCCAGATTCTCTCCTTTCTCCTCCCAAGTAGCTCAGGCAGATGGGGAATGGGGACCGTGGTCAGTTCATCACATGCTGCCTCTGCTGCCCCTTGGGAGACAATCCTCCATGGACTTCTCCAACATGAGTCCTGTAGTTCTCCAACTACAGTCCCATGGGCTGTAGTTCTTCATTAACTACTTCAGGGTGAGTCCTTCAGGAACAGGCTGCTCCAGTGTGGATCCCCCATGGAGTCACAAATCCTGCCAGTGAACATGTTCCACCCTGGGCTTCCTGTGGGGTCACACCCATAGGCACCCACCTGCTCTGCCATGGGGTCCTCTCTACTCCATAGACTCCAGGAGGACAGCCTGCCTCACCACGGTCTGCACCATGGGTTGCAGAGGAATCTCTGCTCTGGCATACAGAGACCCTCTTCCCTCTCCTTCTTCACTGACTTTGGTGTCTGCAGAGCTGTTCTTCTCACATATTCTCACTCCTCTCTCAAGGTGCAGCTGCCATTGTGCAGCAACTTTTTCCCCTTCCTGAATCTTTTATCCTAGCAGCACTACCACCATTGCTGATGGGCTCAGTCTTAGCTAGTGGTAGGTTCGTCTCAGAGCTGACTGGCATCAGCTGTGTTGGACACAGGGAAAGCTTCTAGAAGCTTCTCACAGAAGCCATCCCTCTACCAAAACCTGTCTATGCAAACCTAATGCAGGGTTTATATTTCTTCTGATGGGAAAGTCTTTTTCAAAGCAAGAAAAAGCCTTGTGGTAGTCAAACTGCTTTAATTTTTTAGCTACACAGCTTAAAAGACACACATTTTTTTTCCATAGTAGAAATTAAAATGCGATTGAGGTTTACTGTTTGGAATTCACTGCTGTAATGAAAGTCTGTCTACCACCTATTAAGTGGAAACATTAGTAAGTTAAAAAGACAACATAGGTATTATTCAAAGGAATAAATAAATCAAAGCTGTGTGAGAGCAGTAAGTGTCTTCTGTGTGATGGGAGTCCTTAAAGAGCAATACCATGGCATTTTCCAGAATTAAATTGCATTATTATAAGGGCTTTAAATTAAGCTCCTACCTGTGACCTTTAAACACGGTGATTGCCATTATGCCTGCTGAGGAGGTTGTGGAGGGTTTGGAAACCCTGTGCAAGATTGATGGGTTATAATACATAATCAAGTGTAGGTTCATTTAGCACAGCTGTTGAACAGAGGGCCTACCACCAGGTTATGACAGGAGCGCCCTCTCTTCCCTTCCATACAAATCAGTGTTAGCAGTGGGAGGCAGGGTCGCTAGTGCCATGGAAAACAACACAGTATCTTCCTGATGGGGCTGGAAGAAGATGTGGAGTTTAATAGTCCTGTGTCTAGAGAGTGACCAGGAATAAAATTTTTCCCCAGTACTAATGCATGTCAACAAAAAAAGCAACCGATATATAGCTTTGGTCGCAAAGTATTTCTGCAGGCACAGTCCAAAAGAAAAACCATTCAAAAGATAGTTCAAGCTGAAAATGCTGTAAAAGTATGTTCATTTAGGCCAGGCAAAACCTCATACAGTGCATACTTATAACAATAATACATGCTAAAAAAAATCAGCAAAATCCTTAAACAAGTGCACAGAGGTAAGAAAAAAAGTTTTCTTGATCTCCATAGCATTTTGTTCTCAAATATACTTACTGAGATTTGTATACCTATCTTATACCTTATACACTTTCATATACCTTATGTGTTATAGAATTATCTTCAAGTGCAAAAAAAGGAAACACTTTGGGGAAATGAACAAGGCCTTGTCACAATGTAGGGTTACGAGTATGCCCAGATCTAGTTTGTCATATCTCATTAAATTCAGAAGGATTAGAAGTTAATAACTTCTTCCTTTGACTGAGGAAAAAAGTGAAGAGGAACCTCCAGTTCAAGAAAATTTTTTTTAATGAAATTATTTGGGGTTTTGTCTCAAATATAATGTTAAAATTTGAGATACTTTATCACTTCCTATTTGTTATACTTTTGTTATTTTCACAAGAGAGAAATTATCATTCTCCCATTAACAGTTAAACTTCAAAGTGGATAGTGTAAGACTGCATAGTCTGGATTTTGGATCTTTGAAGGTATATTGCTGCAAAAAGTGCCAAAATATATTTATGGAAATAAAACTATCAAGAGCCATTAATAAAAAACTACCATGTCTTCCTGGGAAAGTACCAGCTAGCTGACTGTTGAAAGATGGCAATATATTCGGATATAATATCACTATGGACTCCTAGGTTTGTCTACCTTTCCTCTAAGCATCTGCTCTTGGAAACTATCACTGTTATGGATGAACTATTGGTCTATTTGTTTTAAACTGATCTTAAATTCCTGTGACTCCTTTACTCTGATGTCACGCTGAGGTACCACCATTGTACCACTATTAATTCAGTGCATTTACAGTGTCATAAAGCTAACCTAGTGAAATGCAGAATTAAGCTTGACAATGGCTGAACAGTAGCTTTCTGAGCTGAATTTGTAGAGTGACTGAGCATGCTTTCACAGGGTAAATTTACAGGTCATACCTGTATGCTACCCCTCTTTTAGGGCAATACAACCTCTTCTTTGTAACTGCAGGAGCTCTTTAAGAACTTCCTTACAAAACAGAACTCATTTCTTGGTCCATGAGTTGCAGATTATTTATTACTTACTTAAGAATAATTACCCCTGAAGACAGTTAAATGTTTCAAGACTAAAAAGCAAAATAAATGTAGATTGAAAGCCATTATGTACAGATACAAAAGACTGTTTGTCAGGAAACTTTTCATGCAGTCATCCAAAATAAATTGAATGGGTCCAATCCAGAGACCAGTCTGCAAAAAACCCTACTGGGCAACTGCACTCTCAGCAGTTTTGTAAGGAACAGTTTTGGGCCGATCTATATTAAGGCAATATTTTGATCTAAAGACACAGGCATGAAATTGTCTCCCCTCTTCCTGTCTCATGTAAAAACACTACCTGGAGAAAAGCAACAGCACTGATTTTGAATAACCCAGCTTGGAAGGGTGCCAGGCCTTGTGCTTCTCCTCGCAGGGCCTCCGTTCAGTGAGGGCTTCCAAAGGCTGCTCTACCTCCAGAAGTGCCAAAATGGACCAGCGCACTGGCTTCAGCCAGAAATGAACTCAAAGTAGCTGTTGTTTCTTCTCCCCCAGGAACACTTTCAGAGGAATGCCTCAGAGGCAAGGGCTGAGCTTCCTGAGAATGGCCAACCTCACATCAGGAAGGACTGGAGCATATCTATTTGCTAAATGTTTTATAAATGGCAACATTCTTTAGCCACGTTTTGGATAAATCCTGCTCCAATTCTGAGAGAATATTTACAGACACCAGTTCTTGAGTATCCTGCAAGTGACTGACACAGATACACATGGATTTTGTTTATTCTTGTCTGCCTTGGTTTTAAATTTTATACATGTCCTCTAGGCATTACTTTGATGCTGATTCTTCTAGGGAAAAAAAACTGAATATGTAAACAAAGAAGTTATATATACATAAAGTAGTAAAGCATAAATCAAAGTAAGTTTGTTTCGGTTTTGGTTTTGGGTTTTTTTGGTTGGTTTGTTGTCGTTGTTGTTGTGTTTTTGGTTTGGGTTTTTTTTTAAGTGCCAAATATTTTAGGAAGCAAGATTCTGTTCTAATGGCTGTCTTGCCTTAGTTCTTGTCTACTTTAATTTAAGGGGCTTTTAGTTCTGAATCATGGCCTAAGGAATTTAGTTACATCATGAAATTTTATAACTGTAAAGACAGAAAGCTAAGAGCTGTGAAACAGCATCAATATTTTGTCTTTTCCCCATAAGTGTATTAAAATGAGAGAGAGGTCAGGTCTCTATCTGACGTGATGCTCTGGTCTCAGAGAGGTTTACTGTGTCACCTGCTAGCATGACAAATCTCTCTCATATCTCTTTTCCTGAGATATGCTCACACAGAAGATTCTGGGTGGCAAGCCACTTACATATATCTTTTAATGGCTGTAAATTTTCCCTCCTTTGCTGATCTCTGCACACCAAGGGGTGGCGTTGACTATACAGGGCTCTTGGCAAGGAGCAGCCAAAAGCACTCTTACTGTGAAAGTCAGATCCAATTCTTCAGATCCCTGAAGAGCTGCCAAGGGTACTGACACCTGTACAGATCTCCTGAGCAAATGTTGCCTACATCAGGGAGGTCTGACTGGACACAACATTAGTTGCACATCCAATCTTTCCAGGAATGCACAACATGTTGACTTACGCACATAATTCTTGTGTTTCACTGGTTCCTATCCCTATCCTTTCCCATAACTTCTCTGCAACCACAAAATGACTCTGGGTGGCTCCTGAATGCTAGTTGACTTTTCTTTGAAAGAGGAGTGCCAAATTTCTTTGAAATGGTTGAGAACTATGAAGATGAGCTACATACAGGCAAAATTGATCCCAAAAGCCCCACACTGTCACTTTTTTTGGCCTCACCTATGAATCCCAAGTAAATATAACTGCTAGATTTGACTGTGTTCAAACTATCAAATCAGTTCAGAAGCCAGCTGTAGTCTGGGATCACATGTAGGTATTATAAGTAAATAAAACCAAGGCCTTATTTTCTGGTTTCAATTGTCCAGAATTTCCTGGATTGATTATTTCCTTTGTTTTACTTCATGTGTTCAGTAGCTAATATGAAACCTCTGACTGGGGAAACATCACACTGCAAAGGCTCAGCTGAAATAGCTCCCTGCCCACACATCTTTCTACAGCACTTTAAAATATGCATTTCCTGCACATATTATAATTAGTCTCTTTCATTCTCCTTGCTGTTGCTATCAAAATGCTCATCATCTATTACCAAACTCTGGTATTATGCTATTTTTTATAACCCTCTTGTTACTTCAGGGGGCAAATAGAGACATTTTAGTGGATTTAGTTCTAACAAGGGAAATTCCAGGATTGCTTCACCATGACAGTGGGGCACAACCATCAATGTAGCAACAACTTCACAGTGGATCACTGCAACTGGTAAAGGATTTGAGGCTGGCTTGCAGCCACAGATAACTTCCACAGGATTACTTGCACCCCACCAAACTGCACAGGCAGATGCTAACTTTAATTCAAAAGATGTTGAAACGATTAAAAGCTCTTGGTACCTCAAACAGGGAACAAGAAGCAAAGAAGTAAGGAGGTAAGAGAAGCTTCTTTGGTGATTGGTAGTTTGCTGTCTAGGTGAAAATTCCTCCCAAATCATGTCTTCTCCAGAGCAAAAAGAGACTGCCTTCTGTCTCAGGATTATGCCTTATTCTCAGAGAGCACACCTCATAAACTCAAAAGGTCCAAAGTTTAACCCCATCCTGCTTCTCTGAGTTATCACTTGTATTTTCATGCCTGATGAAACAGAAGGAAAGATGCAACGTCACTCTTTGCTGCGGGCCATAAGCCAGCTGCTGGAGCTACCTGGAGCACTTGAGCAGCATGTTCCATCCACAGCTGCAAATGCTCCAAAAGGTTTAAAAATGGTTTTTGAAATATTATTTGACTCAAATAGCTTTAGAAGGGAAAAGGACTTCTCAGGGACAGTATGGCTTTCAGGAGAATGTCTGAGGCACCATGTTCCTGCTTATGTATATTTTCAAATTAAATTACTGATGCTATTCTGATCTAGGAAATGCAAATTAGGCTGCAAGACTGATAGGAATGTGCTCTGGAGGAACTGTACTTCAGTGTAGTACTAACTATCTGATGAAATATATTCAGTAATGGATAATCTCATGAAATATATTACATGTAGAAATATATAAAACTCAGGTGTACATTATTCCTAAATATTATAAAAGATCCTGACATGACCCAGACCTACAATAATGGGGCACTTATAACTTTTCTTTCAGCTAAGGCAAATATGTTAGTATAAAATGTTAAATTTAGGGTTTTTTTATATAAAATGAACTTGCTTTGACTTTTCCCAGAGGACATGTGCAATGCAGTTTGAACTTTTTATTTATATGTAAACAGGATCGAACATGCAGGGAACATTACCCTGTTTAAAATGCAGAGTTAGGCAGAAATGCACTTCCTATTTGAGCAAAGAGTTGAATAATCGTCTGTGGTTCAACAAAAAGATGTCATTATACTGGAAGCAAGGAAACATGAGAAAGATAGTTTCATCTAACTTTGAAATACTTCAATCTCAAGAAAGAGTCGGGTGGTAACAGGCCCACAAATCGAGATAAAATTTCAAAGATGCACATGTAAGGTGTCAAACCCTTAATTGCATGGTTGAATGCCAGTATAGGCAGTGGGTTTTTTTCAAATGATTTTGCAGTTGTGTTCATTTTATACAAGTCAACTTAGATGTGAGCTCCTGTAAAGAGTGGTTTATTGCACATACACTTTTTAAAATAATGTTGTTTACCAAAGAAGTACCGCAGAGTGAACAGGATTCATTTTGAGGAAACTATTAGTCATGCACAGCAAATGAATAGTCTAGTTCATTACAAACTCTCTTTTCATTTTCTTTGAACTTTGTCAGCCCTGGGATTTCTCCCCAATTGATAGAAACCTCTATTTTCATCATACTTTTTTTTAAAGTGTACAGAAAATATTTAAGTCACATGGGCTTATAGGATCACTAGCCATAGTTTCCCACATTGCATCCTTTTCCTTCTATGGTCTATTGACCATAGTTTGGGAAGAGTTGTCTTGTTTCCAGCTAAAGTATAATTGTCCATTGTTAAAAGCATATCACTCTCTTTGTTCTGAAAAGTATGGAGGCCTAGCTGTGCTTTTAAAACAGACTTTGAAAAATGGAAGTGTCTGTGGCTGTTGGTGTGAAACAGAGCTGGTTGGAAATCAAAGAAAAAAGAATAGAAAAAATAAATTTAAAACCTATAAATAATAAGAAAAGAGGCAACTTGAGATAACACAAACATCTCCCAGAGATGGGATTCCATCCTCGGGAAAGACCTCAGGAGTCAAACTCCAACTGGTTGGGAGCTGTAAATTACTAACATATTTGTCTCAGAAGCATATCCATGCACTGTTATAACAAATCTGTGCCATGGTTTGTTCCTGGCCTTCAGTGCTTACTAGTTTCTGCATTATCTGTCTAATGTGAACATATATGAGCAACATCAATCATATCAAATTCTGAAGTGATATGTTTCTGTTGTAAAAGTTGAAGATTTTTTTATTTTGTTTACAAGACAATAGGAAATCATGTCTAATCAAATGTTCTCCACTTTTTCTCTCTCACAATCCAA
Source organism: Myiozetetes cayanensis (assembly GCF_022539395.1). Lineage (NCBI taxonomy): Eukaryota > Metazoa > Chordata > Aves > Passeriformes > Tyrannidae > Myiozetetes > Myiozetetes cayanensis. Next base: position 29,471,849 of record NW_026087521.1, on the reverse strand, counting down.
AGAGTTTTTAAGTCGTGGGGGACATTAATTTCTGCTGAAGACTGGATGACTTGAAACTCTGCCTAATACACATCAAATGTTAAAACAGACGTTTTTAATTACTAGCACAAAGTCTGCAGATATATGTTTTGTCATGAGGAATGCTGGTTAAACTCCAGCAAAGTGGTCCCATTTGCCTTTGCAACAAACTGCTAAAATTTCATTTTGACCTATCTCTATACCACAGTTCTATTTTCTCTTTAAAATTTACAGTTTGTTGCTAAGTCAGGTAAATACAAATGGACAAATGCTGGCCTGCCAAAGCACTGCTGAAGCCAATGGACCTCTGCCTACTCATATCCGCTCAGGATATTTCGCAAACATATTTAAATACCATTAAGATAACAACACATACCAACAAAGCAAACAGAAAAATTATTACACTAATACTCTCTCTTAAACATAATGGGAAAGAACAACAGGCATTCAAGAAAAGCTTTTCTGTTCCCTGGATAGTTGCACATCAACATTTCTGGATATAATATTATGTTTTCCCTTGCAGTGGCGGTGTTTAACAACAACACTATAAAACAAAGGATAAACAAATTTTTTGAAAAGTTTCTTAAAAGCCTATATAAGGTTAGACACTGTTATAATAATGCTGAATCAAATTCATGCTGGACAGAAATGGCCACGTCTCTAATCTCACTCCAAAATAGGCATTTAAGTCACATGCATTTCTCTGCAAAGGTGTCTCCTTCTCTCTTCTAATTATGAGTGGAGTGAAGAGTAATTAATTTTGATTTAGAATTTTAATTTTTAGACATCCTAATCTGAGTTAGATGAGCTCCTGCCTATGAAGCGTGGCACAGACAGCAGTCATTGAAAAGTGCTGTTGGCTCTGTTAGAGCCCATCTGGCAGAGGTCACCAAGAAAGGGGATATTAAAAATATTTAACTCTTCTAAGTGGAACATAAATTGATGTGAGCTCAGTTTTGCCTTGTATCATCCAGAAAAAACATGACAATATACTACAGAACTTTTGTGTTCTCAGGATTTAATGTATCTCAGATTTAGATCACTAACCAAGCCAACTACATGTGTTTAAACAGAACTTTACCAAGGTGCTTTTTCCCCCCTTTCTAGTTCTTTTTCTTTCTTGCTTGCTTTTTTGCTAGAGCTATGCCTGAGAAGGAAAGACCAGACAGTGAAAATGAGAAGGATTTTCTCTTTGAGTGAAAAGTTTGAAAGTAATGAAAATATGGCGGTTGGAGGAAAATAAAGGAACATCAGTTTTATTTTGCCTACTTCTGACTTTGCAGTATGCTTCAGAGAGCTAATGGCTGAGGAAAAAAAAAGATCTGACAATCATTGCAACATTCAGAGACCACTGAGGGAAAAAAAGATGAAACTGAAGAGAAGAATTCAACATAACTCAGTTCTTCAAAGCAACAATCTCAAATGAAACACCCTTTCTACATCTGTAATCTGGCACCTACAAATTCAAGATGGGACAAGGCAAAAGCCATTGTGAAAATCTTGTTATTTCCAGTACAATGGACATTTTTTTCTCAAAGTTATAAACGCTGAAGGAGGTGCCAAATTGAAAACAGAGCTATTGTCAGACTACAGTGCTTCCTGCTTTATGAGAGACATTGCTGCAGATGTCTGAGAGTAACAGTTTCAAAACTCAAGAAACCTTACAGCTTCACAAATCAGACTGTTTTGTTAATGTGCTGCAGCTTTCAGTCTTTCTCAGGTATGCTAATGATACCCTCAGTGAATTGGACTAGCTCTCTACAAGTCCCAGCACTCATAAGAAACCAGCTAAATTTTTTTAGTCTCTCTGTATATATTTGATATATAAATATATAAATCTGTATTTAATACCTAATAAATCCGTACCATGACACATACTTCTGTTTGCATGTGACATTAAAACCCACACACATGTATACATACACAATGTGTGTGTGTGTGAGTACCTATACACACACATTTGCATACCCTTCTATCCATGAATGAACAAATATCTCCAGATAACACACAACAATAAGCAGATATTTCTCCTCAGGAAGGGAAGTGGGCTAGAGTTGGTTATATGCCACATCATCACTGATTTTGCAAAGGAGGCACCAAGCTGAGGAACTGTATGGTAGCTAAAACATAGAAAGAAAAAGACAGTTTATGTGAAGCAGTAACAAAAAATTTCCAAAGTTGGTGTTGGTAGCAGATGGTGACCCATGGGGATCACATTACAGTAGTGACTGAGGACAGTGGTTCTCTGGTTGGAGGGGACAGCAATGTTGCATGATTCCATTGTTCCCTCCATTGCCAGAGCTTTCAGGAGGCTGCAACAGTCTGGGTGCTCCTATAGGCTGTCTGAATCCTCACCTGGGTTCTGGTCCCACTGCCACCAGCCAGTCCCCTTTCAAACCAGAGTGAGAGCAGGCCACACTGCTGGTCAGAAGCCCGCCTGCGGGTATCCCCCAGAGCTGGTCTCCAAGGCACATTTCCATAGAGCTGCTGGGCTTTTGGCTCCAACCTACCTGCCTTGAAAAAGCACAGCTGCTCTATCTGTGCACAGCAGCATAGAGCATTCACAGCAGGGCAGAGGTACTAGACCTCCAGACTGTGGGAAGAAAGCTGTTCCTCTCACTTTTGTCAGGGTAAGTGAGGATCAGGTGAGGCGCTGGTGGGAACCAGTACCTAAGCTAAAAGCCACAAGGCCAATGTGTGCCTGCCCCCTGAGTGCCCACCAAGGAAACCTAAGGCCTTCGTTGGGGTGCTCTTAATGTGGAACACAGTCAGGACTATTGCAAAACATGCAGGTAGGTGTATTGTTAGGAATAGTAACCAGACAGATTTTCACTGGTGACTTCAGATGCCAAAACAAATCTCAGGGCAAGAGCCCTCTCCCTGAGCTATGCACTGCATGAAGGTCCTTGGGCTTCCCTTCAACACCCATTCCATGGCAGGTTTTGGTCAAAACAAGCTCTTGCCTCTCCTCTTAAGAGAAGCTAGTCTCAGTTTCTTTAACCTAAAGCAGTAGTACTTGCCAGTTCTGGTGATGATGGCCTCACACCAGCACTGTGGCTCCTTTCTGATACTGCTGCTGGAGAGTGCCTCAGTGGCAAGGTCATGGTCGTGGTCCTTGCAGAGGTTGACCAAGGCCTCCATATACTTGAGACCTCCTGGTCTTCTGTTTCCCCATGATGGCTATTTGGCAGCTCATGTGAGCGAGTTTGTGGTTGGGCATGTGGTATGATCTTGTGGGTCTCCTCACATCCATACCTGACATTGTTTGGGTATGTCAAGCTTGTAGTGCTTATGATATGTCCTCTATCGTCTTTCAGTCCATAACCAGAGGGACTAGGACGGCAGCACAAAACCCTGACCACGCTCCCAGGACAGTGTAAGTACAGCATCTGGGAGCTGGAAGATGTTCAGCAACAGTTAGAGACCCTAGAAATATAAAGAAGCAATTCTAAGAAAATAAGGACAGAATTTCAGACCATGAAGTAAAATGTTTAAATAGATGTAAGAAGCCTGTCTGGGGATACACGTGTCTAGGCTGTTCCTCTCTGACATGCTAGCAGCTGCCCAATGTGATCTCTTTCCATCCCAGACAACTCTGCTCATGGCTAGGCTTCGCGAACGAAGATTTGAACAACTCTGCTAAAGAGAAAATAATTGTTCTGTAGTATTTGATGGTCTTTTTTATTATTTTTCACTAGGAACAATGTCCTGTGCCTCACCTGGGGTCAGATTAGGCACTGTAGACTGTAGAGCTGTGAACTATGGTCCATCAGTGACAGGGAGTTTAGGTAGAGGGGGCGCAAGGGGTAACTGCACTGCCCTGAGCCACCAGCACCAGCAGGAGGGCACAGCAGAGCAGGCTAGTGCACTGGTAGAAAAATACCAAGTGGAACCAAGTGGAAAGGAAACAGCATTGGTTCACCTGAGGGTCTGGAAAAGAAAATCTTTAATAAGGGCAGTTAATCATGGCTGGGGAATCCATCAAGCTTTTATCTAATCCTGATTGTACAGATCTCGTCTCTCGCTTTCCATATCCTATGCACTGTGATCTGAACTTTCTGTGTCAAGTAACACATTCTTTACAAAATGAAATAACACAGTAATTGTTCTGCTCCTAGTTGGTGGTTTTCATTTTAACACTCTGGCTACCATAATAAACAAACATAAAATGTTCGCACTCTCACTTCACGTATATAGCATGCCTTTGCATGCCACAGCAACAGTAGCCCAAGGGTTAATTTTTTTACATTTCAAACATATGCATGCAACAAAATGTATCCTAGGGCTATGATTCATTTGATGAGTTCACAGGGATAGAAAGGCTCTTGAATTCTAGCAGTTAAGCCTTTTTGTGGGCTTGCATGTTTAGCTGGTGAATCTTTGTATTAAAATGCATTTTATGGTTTTTTTCTGAATAAAGCAGGGCATGTCTTAAGGAAAAACACAGACCAGATGCTTCATTTTTTAAGTAACTTGTCTAGTCTTGCAGCTTGTATCTGGGCAAGACTTCTTGACATGCATGAGGGATGAATTTCTGAATGCAGTTTGCACCACTAGGGCCATTCTAACCAGTGAATAAACATATTTATTGAGGGTCAGACCCTTACATCCTTTCTTTGATTACATTCTCCCCACAATCAATGGAATAAGAATTGTTGGTTTGACACTAACCATCAGCTGATGCTAATGTTAATTAATTCTGGTTTGTAAAATAATCACAGCTTGTGGGTGACGAAGTTTAGCTTTTTTGGGTCCCCCAAATGTTGCCACATTGAAAGACATGGTCTCTCACAAGTCCTTAGGGGTCTCACATCTGCATTTCACCTAAAACACAGGTCCCGGCCTCCCAGCCTGCTGTGATGCATGCTGCAGGCGAGAGGCTGCTGAGGGTGCCTGTCAGGTCAGTCTCCCTTCTGCCAAAATTCTCACCAGTTTCCAAAGACAGAATGTCACATTGTTCTCAAGCAGCTGTGGATGTGAAAAAGACTTTGTTTCAGCTTCAGCAGCAGCTTTTGGAGCTCATGTAGCTTTAGTAGATTCAAAGTAAGACTGGAGAAAATTTGTGTCTTACAGTGCCAGAAACTGTCTGGAAATTTGCTTTGAGCTCCATAGACTCTTAAAGAAAATCAGTGGACCTGGCAAGAGCTACCTTTGCCTAATGGGCTGTTAGTGAGATTTAGCATCTCAAAATTATTCCTCCCCCTCGGAAAAAATCCAGCCCAACTCTGGCCCACCTACCCTTGATCATAGGATGAAAATGATCTGGTTCCCAGCAACTTTCTGTCCTGTTGCCTCTGTAAATCCTGACCACATCATGCTGGTTTGGGGGATTTTGGTGCAATGAGGAAAGGAAGAACAAAGGGTATCCTGCGGACTCAGGGCTGCTGCAGGGGCTAGTCCTTGTGTACAGCAGGGAAGACGATGTACACAGGCTGGCCCCATTTGTCCAAGAATACTCCTGCATGATTGATAGGATGCTAGGACACACATGTAGATCCTGTGGCTCCAGAAGACCAGGAAAGAGGAATAATTTCTCAATTATCTGGCAGTAAAGGACATCTAAGTCCTCACAACTGTATTAAATTGTTGTTCTCAGCTCCAGTCATCCATGTCTTGAGAGACAAAGCAATGGGAGCTGTGTAGCTCCCTTTAGTTTGGGACATCCTCTCTCTCAGTTTGCAGTAGGCCAAGGATTCTTGGTTTGCTGGCTGGTCCCTGGGAGATACGATCTTCACAGAACTGTTACCCTCCATGGGCTGCTATGTAACTATCCCAGGGACCAAGACCTGCCCTGAGAAACATGCCTGTGTTCCTGAGTATTCACAAGTGTCCCAGGACCCAGTGCTCAGGATCACCATATCCAGAGAAATGGAGTTGCTAGTGGGGCAACTAGCCACTGTCTCTGACTCAAGTCAGTGGAAGGAAAAAAAACGAGTAACAGTATGTATATACAACACCCACAACAGGATAACTATAATGATGAAGAAGAAAAATCATGTGCCATTAATGATCCAAGAGCAAACCCACAGGGTCCCTCTCCCTTCTGGTACCCAGCTGAGGTGCTATGGGTTCCCACAAACCGCAAGAATCTTAATAAAAACCCTCCAGAATAGAAGCAAGAGTTTAACATAACAGCAAAAGCTTCCCATGTCTCTGTTCACAGACATTATAACCTGACGTGGACCCAAAGCATATTTCTGCATGGAATTATTATTGAAATGTAACCCCTCAGTCAAAACATAGCTATAAGAAATCAAGGAGTTTATAAAACCATCTCTGGTGTTGAAACACTTATCTGCAACCTTTAATTTGCCTGTTTTTAATTAAAGACATTTTTCTAACACAGAACGAAATATTAATCTTTTGACTTAAAAACCACCATCTAAAACTTATTTTCTGTATGACTGGAAAAAGGAACTTGTTCAAGAACATACAGCACATGAATTCCATCAACTTTTATTGAACCTGATGAACATGTTAGAGTGGTTTTTCAGAATGGATTCAACAATGCTAAAATATTTGAAAGACATAAGCGAAAACTCTACTCCTAGTTTCCCTCTCATTATTTGGAATTGTTCAGCAAAAGTTTGGTTTGAGGTTCTGTTTGTAACATGACCTTTTTTAAAAATACATATTTTTAAAGACAAATATTTTAAACACTTGTAAAGGGGTTTCCTTGGTATCCATCCATCACTGCAAAATCAGGACACTGGCTGTTCACAAGCTGCTGTTAGTTCATAGACAGTGAATAATTTGGAAAAGAATTCTCTCAATTTTCATTTATGGCAATTTTGGATTCTACTTTCAACTACAGTTGCTAGAGTTTTTTTCCAGACAGGAAATGGATTTTCTGAATCAATGGCCTTCAGTGTTATTCTGTTTCAGAAAAGGTGGCACATCATCAAAAAATCTACAAAATTATGCCAAAATATATTCCAATTTACACATTAAAGGAAAAATGTGAAAGGGAAGAAATATGGCTATTACTTTTGTGAAGAGATCTACAGTTAGAAAACTAATTTTTTTTGTTGTTTTGTTTTTCTCAAGAATTTCCTGTAAGTCAAATCTAGACTATTTCTGGAAAGCAGAACCAAGCAATGTATCACAAGTACCTTAACCAATCTGTGCCTTGAATGGCAGCTCCTATTTTGGGATTGCCATTTTGAGAAGGAAGAAATTCTGAGAAGGTAGGTAAACCCATGAGTAACTAATAAAAATGAACCAACACCTGGAAGCAATGATATGCTTGATGGAGATTATCCATCATGCACTTTTTGCTGCCCAGTGAGAATACTCCCACATAGGATTTCAGTGGCTGAATCCCATGATGGAAAGATTGTAAATTACATTATATATTAAAAGATTCAGCTAGAAGCACTAAGATAAAACACTGCTATGTTATTTCCAAAAATCAAGTAAAACTTATAAAGATTCTGAGTAAAAATCTGGTTTTAACTTTACATTACCAGCCACCTCAATCTTCTTCTTACCATGTCTGAGAACTCCTTTATATGACTGGAAATTCAAGGAAATGCTGAAGATTTTGCTGTTGATATTGAAGACAACAGTGCGCTCTCTTCATGTTAAAGCCTATGAATTTGAGAAATACCTTTAGATCATAAAAGATAAATGGGGAGAGATTAATGTAAAATGAGAACGAACCATGATATCGTTTTGCTATGCCCAGAGGGTTAAATTTTTAGAAAAGAATTTGTACTTTAATTGGTCTGATTTAAAATAAATCAATAAGAGGAAAAAAACATCAACTACCTCTTCTAGCAAAATGGAATGGTCTGTCATATGTGCACCAGGCAGTGCAATATGTTCTCACCTTCACTAACACAGGAGACTTTCTTTGGAAAGTACTTATATATGTGGTTTGGTTTTGTTTTGTTTTAGTTGATATTATCACAAGAAGTATGTATAAATGCAGAGAAGCATTTATTCTATTCACCTTTTTTTTTAAAGGTGTTATTTGACTATCTGTACAATTTCTTTGACTATCTCTACTATTTCTTTCTAATTCTTGACAAAGTAAATATGGTGGTGGCTTTTTTGGCATGCAGATTATGTATTCAGTTGCATTACTGTTGAATGAAGTTGGATTTAAAAGCCACCCCTCTCTCTGCACCACACACAATTAGCTGTCACAATAAGATCTTGCCCTGAAAATGCTTTTAATCTGCACTAAGAAAACAGATGTGTGAAAATAAAAAGTACAAATGGAGAAAGGGGTCTAGTCTTGTCATGGCGTGTGTGAGAGCTAGAGCCACCTCACCTTGCCCCCTTCCCAATGCCTAGTTGCCAGGTGGAGTGCCTTGATGCTCAAGGATTTGCAGCACTTTACTAACCCCAAAGAATGAGAAATACCCCCTAGACACCTACAGAATGAGGGATCTTCTCCATTGAAATCACTGAGTTCCCACTGCCTTCAAGGGAAATGGGCCCTCTGCCCAAAGAATATCAGATTCGGTCAGAACCCACAACTTTCAACCTCCCTCTGTTTGTGGATCTCCAAGGGACAAGCTAGTTTTCTTACAAATGTACATCAGTGCTACATACAGACCTTGCAAAACTGTTTACATCCTCTCTTTTTGTGGATGCCTGGGAGGAAATCATATCTCTGGGCAATCTACTGGCAACTTGTGGAAGACACCCTTCCCATGGTCCAAAGTGTCAATTGGCATAGCTATGCTAGATACCTCAAGATCATACATCCTGTCCAGCAATGTAATATCAACATGTCCCTGCTCCAGACATGCCTGCTAACAACAGGCTGGTTCTGTCAGATAGTTTCCACTGTTAGAAACGTGGTGGTGCAGATCTCTCAGTGCTGGCTGCTGGCAAGACTCCCACCTTCCTCATAGGGCTTCTTCCTGCTCACAGAGGCTCTGCACCACAGGTAAACCATATGAAACCAGTAAGGTCTGATCACCAAAAAAAACAACATACAGTGTTAGATATTAATCATACAGCCATGAAACTATTCCTATCTGTTATCCATTTGTAATGGAATGTCAGAGCACGCAATACTTTAAAAACAATGTGAGAGCTAATTACAGGCAGTGACAGCATTCTGTGAAAGGGAGGAGACCATTTCCCCCCTCAAACATGGGACCTGGTGTTAAGGTGAGATGTTGCTTGTTTGCTCTTTGGAACTGGGGAGAAATGGGAGGAAGGACTGTTTTACAGTTTAGAAATGTCATTTGCTAGATGGTGACAGACAGCAAGGGAGAGGTAAAGGGAAGAAAGGGGATTCTTTCTCTTCTGCATTTGTAGCAATTTTGGTGTCACTTGTGGCCCTTTTTTTTGTGTAACTGTCAAGATAAAATGCGACAAATAAATCAGCAGAACCCTGTGAACTGTCTCTCCAGTTCTGGATGTTCTTGACACCTCAGCTGGATACATATTTTGCTGCTCTATGTCACAAATATTCCTCATGTGCATGAGGCCAATAAGCCACAAAACTGCTAAGGGACTTCTTCAAAATATCAATTACAAGAAGAGACATCAAACAAAGTTCGGAGTTCATTTCCAAAAGTACAGTCTTAATGAAATCCTTCTGCAGACTGTCATGATATTTATTAACTGCTATTTTCCAACCTATTTTGGAGAGCAACTATGTGGATCGCCTGCCACACGCCCCATTTTTTTGCTAAGATGATGTACATTGCAAACCCTGGACACTCCTGAAGACCAGCACAGAAAGCAAACTCAGGAATCAAAGCACTGCCTTCAGTTTAACTGGACTGACAGAAACAAGCCAGAGTTGAAAAGGCCAGAAATGTCTTCAGAGGCTCCAAGAGGGAGTGTGGGGAGTGTCAGCAGCACGGCGTTCCCCTGCAGTCCCTAGAGCCCTTGGCCAGAGAGCTGTGCCAACTCGGTGGGAGTGAACAAAAGGGAAGTGGGATCCAGGGAGCAGACAATTTCCACAACATGTTCCCTGCCTAAACTGGTGGTGATAATTGTGCCAGAAAATAAAAATAATAAAAAGGCATCTTTGATTTCTGTTGTTTTGGAGTTTATTCCTGCAATGGAGCCAACAGAAGGAAAATTGCTAATGAATACACAGTTTCAATAGTGATTTACTCCTTGTTGTGAAGGGCTCAAAACTTGTAGTTTTGAAAGCCCTGTGGGTCCCCAGTCCTGAGCGATGTGGACCAGATGTTAAGGCATCTTCCTGGGAAAACTAGTCCTTGCTGCAAGCAACCAGTGGGGATGGCAGGGAGCAGGGGCTTGCTGGGCCCTGCCTGCCACAGCTAGCGTGGCAGAGTGCACATTTTTCCATTTTAAAACACTTTCCTAACCCAAATGAACTCTACAGAGAAATTAAGTTTTTGCAAGTTCTGTATGTTATTCTAAATATCAGAAATGTGATCCAAATGTATTGGTGCTAATTGCCTGTAACTCATAAGGGAAATGAGCTTCCTCATTTAAATGTGCTTTCTCTGGGGCTAACAACATGGCCTTTCAAGTGACAGGAAAATAAGTACCCCTCACAAGAGTCTGATGTCTCAAATGATGTTCAGTCATTTCCCTGCCACAGCACCTATGAGGGATGTGACTACCCAGCAGTGGATTTGGATGACATTAGGGGATTTGTGGCGGGTTTTTTTTTTGTTGTTTTTTTAGTGTTTTTTTTTTTTTAGAATTTCACATTCACAATATTTATTTCAACTGGGAAGAAAAAACAGTCTCCATATTATATCAGATTGAAGTCCCAAGTGTGTTTATTTGCCTGAGTTATTAACCCCTAGTAATGAAGGTTTGAAATTGAGATATTAACTGCTAGAGGGGCAAATTAAGTTGCTTTAATTAGGCTAATTAGTCTGCACCTGCAGCAGGGCTGGATGCGACTGCAAGTTGCTGACAGTCAGGCTTGGAGGCCAGGTCCCCAGTTCCTGTAAGCTTATCAGTGTCAGGCAGTAGCTTCTGCAGCAGGGCTCACTCCAGGACCATAGCCAGGACCTCAAAGAGGTGTTTATCCAAAGGCAAAACCATCACAGACAGAAGACACACAAGCACAGCCATGCATCCTCAGTCCTGTTGAGGCTTTAGTCTCCCAGCTTTGATGGGAGGATGCCGAAGGCCAGAGTGGCAGTGGCACGACAGGATTTGGTCCATGCACTGCAGCTGTTGTCTTAGCCAGGCATTATCAGCCTGATTTACATATTAATTGTAGGACCATATTTAGTCCCTTTTATCCCATCCTCCTTTTCTTTTTTTCCTAGATCTCAGAAATACTTCAATCCTTGAATCATCAGTTTCAAGATACAGGGAGAAAAACATAAAGGAAAAAAGAGGATAAGGCTTTCCATTTCAATTTTTGATTTGACTGACATGTTAAGAAGATTCAGAGTTTCTCTGACAAAAGCATCTGCATAAGACTTAGGCCCTTCCTCTTATCCTCTTGTGCTGTTTTGCTTTTTACCAGCTGACAGGTTAATCCAAGCATAAACAATCGCATTATCATCCTGAAAATTATTTTCCATATAGTCTATATTCTTCTTTAAAGAGCCTTATAAAAAGTGAATCCATAAGAAGTCTTTGAATAACGAAAACAGTTTAATTGACTTAGAGGTAGCGAGCCACCTCCAGAAAATAGACTCAAATGGCCTAATTACTAATACACCATATGGAGGAAAAGCAGAGGTGTGGTGCAGTCTGTTGATGGATCAATTAGCACACCAGGCAGAGGATTGTGTCATCATTGCTGTTACCATCAAAACAAAATCCTATTTTGCATGTGTCTGTAATATCACACAGATGATCTTGGTTTTTTCCATTTGTGTAGCACCTCCTTCAAAACCAGTATCTTGAAACACATTGAAAACATTGAATGAAACCATCTCGGCCTCTGCTTTATTCTCCACAGGTTAGTAAGGTGTAAATGACAGCCTGGTGTATCCGCGGTATAAAAGTAAATAATTTCTAGAGCGGCCAATTTCTTCATACTCCGCTGGTAATTTCCAGCACTTGTACAAAGTAATGGAAAAAACTGCTGAGAGTGAAGAAGCTGTTTCTGGAGATAGGAAACTAACAAAGAGCTTTTGCCTTCACAGCATAGGAAGGGGACCCCCCAGGTGTCTGCTTATCTTCAGGACTGTAGCAAGGCAGTGCGAAATTGTAGTGCAGTGTGAATCTCTCCACAGCCTTTATCAGTATAATATACAATGCATTTCTGGGCGGGAGTGGGGTGGGGGTGTGGAGTGGAGGAGAGGGAAGGTTAGAAGTGTGAATTCTCTCATCCCTGAATATAATGTATCGAATTACAGCAAGCAGCTCATGCTGTTGCAATTGAGAAGTAGTTTCTGGTAGGCCCTCATTTTAGGTGTGGATTAAGCACCTATGAAATTTCTGAGGGGGCTCCTAGGAAAAAGTATGTAGCTAATATTTAAAAGTAACTGGTTTTAGTTTAAATAAGAGCAGCAAAGTGTCACATTTTTGGAAGAAATTTGACAAAATTGACTTGGTTTTAAGTATTGAAATTTCACTACTTACCAATCTTTTATATGGTAAAGCATAGAGCATGAAAGAGCACAGGCAACCTCTGCAACAGGGCTGCAGCTTTTCCTCTCAACAGCTAGCCCTAGCAGGGTAGTTTGATAACTGTAGATCTGCTTCGTCATTCACATAAACCACTTCTGTCAAAATTGTAGGTTTATAGGATTTCTGAGGCACCCTAATGCCCCAGCACTGGAGGAGTCCATCCTAGATTTACACTATGATGACGCCATTCTGTGGAGCTGCCACCTTTCATTCCATATACACACTTGAACAGTGTAGGAGAAGTCTTGGTTCCTGATACAGTGTCTATGAAGTTGAACCATTTAATCATACCCAAATGCACTATATTCTAGGGGTTGTACTTGTGTACAGGAGTCAATTTTTGAAAAGATCACTGTTCCTGATTTCTCTCTTTGCCCTCCTTATAGAACTGCTGCATTTAATCAAATACTCTGACAACACTTTTGTTCTCTAATTCATGTTTTCACTCATTTTCTGCTGCTATGTAACATGGGAAAATGTGCCTTATACACAAATATTGTTTTGCTTCTTCAGGTTTCATCTGACATGCATTTTAGCTGAGAAAGCTTCTGCTTTCCAGCTTTCTTACTTAGGGAACAATCTAAACCTCTGTTTGCAAATCACTGTCAGAAAAGTTACCCATTTCAGAAAAATTGAAAAGGTATGGTAACCAACGCTATAAGGACACTTTACTCCTGGAAGGATTTTAGACCACCATCATTTAGCTGTTTCCACTGCTGTCTCTTCGTAATAATTTCTTGTGCTTCTGCAGTTTAATCTCAGAAAAAACAGCTGTTTACTGAGTCCAAGATATTTAAATGTGACTGAGGAATCTGGGCAACTCTGCTTGTGGGGCTCCTCTACTTGTGTGGAAGCAATACAGATTGGAAAGCTAGACTCTTTCTAATTGTCTCAAAATGAGTAAAAGTTGGGCAAAACTTGAAACAACCAAAATCATAAATTTCTTCTGAAAAGCTAGGTCTAGCATTTTGTGTTCTTCTGAAAAGGTTTGGGCAGGAATCAGCCTGTTTCAATATGTCAGTGTAAACACGGCATCAGGTTTCACTCACCATACAAGCAAGACTTCCAGGAAGCAGCCTAGTGCCCAGGCTGTGGACAGAAGCACCTTCTCTTCCTGAAGGGACAGTCCCACATATTTGTGTAGTGAAGGAAGGCTGCTTCTCTGGGTGATTTTGGAGGTGCAACAAATTGTTGCAATGGAATGTAGTTGCTAATTCCCATTAAAATTACTGTATTAAATTTTAAGAGCAACCTAAAGATGACTGATACCTACCAATGTACCCAGAGAAAGGGAGCTTTCTGAGCTGAGTCTTTAAGGGTACCTGCTACCAGTGATAATCTTCCAGTGGCAAATTTTTTACTGTTGGACTGTCTTTCTTTTTATGGTGGGCACAGTGCAGTGAAAGATACTTCACTCCTGTTGGACTGGCTCCCAGCTCAGCCTCCTCCTCCTCCCACCATCCATGTGCCCAGTCATATCCCTTTACAGGAACACTGCATAATACTAAAACATTTAGGGGAACCATATGTCTAGAAAATGAAGTAGGCTTGCAAAATGAGATGATCTCTAGCCAGATTTTAGTTTTATTTAGAAATGCCTGAAGCACAGTGATACTTGTATGAATTCTACCGAGAAACTGCTGGCCAGAGTGGGAGTTGGACCTAAGGAAAGATGCTGCTAACACTCTTTGACTGCACATCCGGTCAGGGGATGAAAGCTGAAGTTACATGATCATGTCAAAATAGTCCTTGCAACCATATGATGAAGTGCACACTTCATGTCAGATTTCATTCCTGTGCTGTGATAGTTGTCCCTAAGTACTATTTCTCTTCTTGTCTTTTCTCATGTTGCAGTCAGATCATAAGGCATTATTGATTTAACACATTGATTCCTTCCTGGATAAATTTTTTGAAAACTCAAATATATTTATTTTCTGGGAAAGGGAAAGCATTGCTCACCCTATGTGTATGCCCAAGAGACATTCAGTAAGCCTACTTATAGACTTCCAGCTCTGTGGGCAATAGCTGCCCATTAACAGAGTCATTTCTGATCAAGTGTTACCAAAGGTGTCAGGAAGACAGGAGCCCCAAGCTCAGTTCACTCTTGGCATCTCAATACTGTTTTTCAGCACACATGATTGGGTCCCACTCTACCCACAGAATCATTCATTATCCTTCAGAAAGAGGAAAGCAAATCATCACTAAATAATTTCTTCTCTGGAGAAGAGCAGGTATGAAACTGAAACTGCAGTTCAGCAGAGAAGTTCCTCTACCCTTTGAAATGCCTCCTTCTGCATCAGGAATGCTGCAACTGTAAGGCAAAACATGTTATTCAGATATAATAACACCCACATTAATACATCCAGAAATACTAACAGATTGTCTGTATCAAGTACACCTCAGCTTAGACCAGGTATAGTTGTTCCATGCCACACTAACTTAAGCTATGCTGAAAGTCATTCATCCTCGCCCAGCTGGTGTAAAGCCAACATAAACTCCAAATGGACAGTTCTGTATGGTATTTTCTGGCAAATTTGACAGAAATGTGATCATGTGTCCATTCCTGAGCCAGATCAAATTTGTACTTCTGGGAGATCAGTCAGTACATAAGCCTCCAACTAATGGCTGTGGAGCCACAGTGTGAGCATGAACAGCACACAGATTCCTGTGACTAAGGCCACTGGGGCTTGAACAGCATCCAACAAGCTTCCCAAACTCCCAGGCTCTCAAACCAGCTCTTTTTGGTTTCCTCACATTTTATTTTTCTGCCACAATGAGACTCATCTCAATCAAACAGGAGCTCAATGCCATCCCATACTGTGTTGCTTTCCTTGAAATATTCTTCTTTATTGTGCAGAATTGGCAATGGTCTGTACCATTTGAACTGACACCCCCAGTTCTCTAAGTCATGACACTTGTTTATAGCAGGGGAGTGTTAGTTAAAGGAGAAGGATGAAACCAAGATCTGATTTATTCAAAATTTGAATGCCATCACCCTCTGAATATGCCATTTTATGGTTTTCCACAGTAGCCCCTGTGGGCTGTGTAGGTGAGTTTAGCAAGGTTCAGCTGTGATATCCTGGCCTAGCAAAGTATTCTAAATGAACAAAGTGTCTTCACATAAAATTACAGTTTTATGGCCTGCTTGGTTGCAGTTGATATCAACTAACAAACAGCGCAGTCTTCATTATTTCAGGAAAGCAGTAATGTTTATCTCCTTGTGCCCAGTCTGGAAACTTTTACAGATGCTGACCTCAAAGAGGTAGACAGATATAATAAATTGCATCGATGTCATTTAGATATATATATAAAGTATAGATATACTTTATACTTTCTCATTGTTTTAAAATACGTAGATTTTCCTCAAAAGGCAGAAGGTTTGAAGAACGTTCTCTTTTCTTTTTCTGAGTTTTCCTTTTGAGTTATACCTTCAGAGTAAAACACCATATGGCAGACACACACACATTTCTTAGCAGACTAATGAAGTCTCACAGAAAATACATACTTTTCCCCCCAGGGAATAGTTCTGCCTGTACTTCACATAAATAGTTTTATACAACTATTTCCCTGTAAGACAACTTACAAATTTTACTTTAAGGGATGAATTCCTCTGACACTTAGACTGGAGTAAACCTGGAGCAATTTTCTTGAAAGCATCAAAGTTATTTAAGATTTATGCTGTCATAATAAAGCTCTGAGAGGGATCTATATATTGTTAGTTGGTGCTTGTAATATGAGACCTGAAAAACATGGTGACCAAAATATGACTTAACCTGAATTTATTATCCATGTTTATACCATCAGCACTCGCAACATCAGCAAATAACAACAGCATTAAATGGCAATTATGTTAGACATCACTTTTCCAACTTTAAAGTCACTGTGTGGCTGAGGTACTGGGGGCAAATTCTGAGACCTTCAGCCTTTCTTGGATCTTTACTTTGCAAACATCAATACTGAGGTAAATACAGGTTTTCACATAACAATGCATGAAGCAAGAATTTAAAACTCATTTCTTTTGAGAGCATTTAACTTCTAAAATGATTGTAAATCATTCTAGCTTAAGCAACCTTCTGTAATGTTACTTTATTTTTCAAAGAATAAACAAAATTACCATTTTGTTTTTCTGAATAGAGGATGCTCTTTTAATTCTAGATGTAGGAGACACGTAAGACATGAATGCAAGCTAAATTTCAACCGTAATAGACTCTGCATGTTGCCACTTCAGTGACCTTTTAATCCCTTGGAGTTTAACTATTTCCTAATGTCTCCTAACAGCCATTTTCTTGTTGGGAAAGCCCTTTCTAACTGATAACATCTAAACAAGCTTATACCTTAATTAGAAAAATTCTCCCATAAATATTTATGTTGCTGTGATTAGGCCATTTAGTGAATCCAGCTACCCATTATGAGTTAAAATAGAGAGACTTGTTTTGAGAAGCCTGGGGCATGACATAGTTTATACTAGGGGACTTAAGGTTGTAATTCATCTAATCAAGTGCCTGACCCCTTGCCTCCAAAGTAGCCAGTAGTCAGACAAGGAAAATAACCTTCTGCTGAGCATAGCATCCTTCAGTCTGCATTTTTGTATGTTGGAAATAAATTGGATAAATATCTAAGCAATCATTTAACTATACAATAGCCTCATGCAGTCCTCTTTTTTTCCTTCAACATCCAACATGTGAAAAATCTGAGAGAGAAAGGGAGCAATTTCTCTTTTCCAGAAGGAACTACAAAAAGTTACAGAAGTACCAAAGGGGAAGTACAACCCAAAGTACATTGCCCCTGACTTATGAGACTCCCACACCTCATTAGACTGGGGGGGCACCATGGTGACTGTGGGTTGCTGCTGGGCAGCCTGCCATGCCTGGAGTTAGGTACCCGGTGTGATACCTCCTGTTAAGGAAGTGATGAAACAGTTAGGTAGCCAATTCTCAGGGACTGCTCTCTGGCTCCTGAGGTGTAGGCAGCACTGAAATGGGGCTGCACATATAGTGTAAGTTTGCCTAATTTCACAGAGTCACAGAATATTCTGAGTTGGAAGGGACCCACCAGGATCATTGAGGCCAACTCTTCAGTGAATGACCTATGCGGGGCTCAAACCCATGACCTGGGTATTATTAAAATCATAAAATCAGAGAATCATAGAATCAACCACCTTGGAAAAGACCTCCAAGATCATAAGTCCAACCTCTCCATGGTTACTAGACCATGGCACTAAGTGTCACATCCAGTCTCGTCTTAAAAACCTCCAGGGACAGTGAATCCACTACCTCCCTGGGCAGCCCATTCTAATGTCTGATTAATCTCTCTGTAAAATGTTCTTCCTAATATCTAACCTAAACATCCCCTGGCACATCTTAAGATCATGTCCTCTTGTCCTGCTGTTGGTTGCCTGAGAGAAGACACCAGTGCCCACCTGGCTACAACCTCCTTTCAGGGAGTTGTAGAGAGTGATGAGGTCACCCCTGAGCCTCCTCTTCTCCAGGCTAAACAACCCCGGCTCCCTCAGCCTCTATTAGCACCATGTTCTAACCAACTGAGCTGATCTCAGGGTCAATTTAGCTGAATATGGAGGAGAAGCCATACTGCCCTGGCAGTCAGAATTATTTTAGTTGCCTAAAACAGTTGAGTGCTTGGACTGGGCTTCTGAATGAGACTTTGGGCATCAGGAAAATTTGACTGGAGCCCAACTATCCCACTGCTGAACAGCTAATTCCCCTCCCCAGCACATTTTTGGCTGACTCACTCTCTCATGCATTTCCAAGACACAGTCTTGGTAACAAAATTTTCTAAGGCTAGTTCCTGGGAGGAAGCTTATCCATGGTCCTCCCAGTTTGGTGTTTGAGGAGACTCACAGAATAGACACAGCCACTCCTGGTCAGCTGGCTCACATGCACGAGAATACTGCTGTGCATGTTTCATTTACTAGCACTGGTGTAATTTCTGACATCTAGTGTGCTAATTCCACATCTAAATAAAGATCCAAGATTCCTTCAATATTTCAAACTCCTTCAACATCAAATGGAAGAAAATGTTGCTTTTTAAGAGATTTTTAAACAAGTTTCCACTTTATTCATCCAAAAATGTTGTTCCTTTCAGGAATAGTCTCCTTCATTAATTCCCAGACATCTGAGCCTAGCTTGGAGTAACACGACTCCTCCTTTTTCTGCTTCCCACCACTTATGCTAACTTCATTTGTACAGATACAATTCTAGAATTAGTTCATCCACACTTCAAAGTCAAAACCATTTTCCTAGCTCTTCCAGCTTCAGCTTTCTGACATTCCATTTCCTTTAGTGGGATTCAATTAATTCATAGGTAAAGTAAGAAAAGTCTCCTTCCTCTACATGTTGCCTTTACAGCCGCAATTACTAAAATCCATTTCCATTATTTTTTAATCTGCTTTTTTCATTTCATTTAAAAACACATCTAGCTTATTGATTGACCTGAGCACTTCACCACAGTGAATTTACTTTGAAACAGTTAACAAATAATGAAGTCTGAAAATACAAGATATTATAATTAAATAGATAATCTTAACGTATTATCTATTGCTATTTATCAACTTCTTGATTGCTCTATTTCCTCTCTTTACGCACACCAAAAAAAAGTATACAAGCAATGGGATTTTTTTGTGACTTCACTGTTTATTCCTTTATTGTAAATAGAAGCACATTTAAGTTAAATATTCTTGAAAGACAGAGTGTACTTATATTTTAATAATATAATTTATTGTCCCATTTTGGATAATAACTTTTGATGTAAATATGGCTAATGTTTTTGTTAGTGTCAACTCTAGACTTCCTAAATTTGTTTCATGATCACCATATCGTGATACTGACCTTGAAATAATAAGATTAGAAAAGCAACCATTTGAAGTCTTCTTATGTCTGGTCTGGTTTCTGAAACATGAGGGGTCACATTTTTGAGATTTTTCTTTCCAACCACATCAGGAATCTTCTCCAACAAAAGATGAAAACATTCTGCTGGTTGAAAAGAAGTACCACAAACTGCTTCTTGAAGAGCAACAAAAACAATCGTAAGAGTCACATTTAAAATCACTGAGGTTGGCTGCATTGATTTTCTCGAGTTGTGAGCCTTACTGCAGGCTTGCAAACAATAAGCATGTACCAACTGAAGTTTTCTTGATATGCAGAGATACTGAGCATCAAAAGCTCTCCTTGACAGCAGTTATCCAATGCATCTAAAAATAAAGCTATTTTATGTAAATAAGCTGGGAACCATAACCCTTGTATGAAGGCCTTCTAGGATGGTAGAAGTACTGTGAATAACCTCTCTTTTAAGGCAGGACTGAAAATGAGGTGAATACCATTTATGTGAATTCTTTCTCTTCTATGTTTTTTGTTTGCACTGTATTTGGTATGCATTATTAGCAGATAAACCAGTTTCAAATAATGCTTCCTGTTCGTAATGGGATTTGCCAAATTTTTTTCCCCCCCAGTAAAATTCTGAGTTTTGATGTGGGGAAATAAAATGCATCCTTGAATTCACAAGTTGGACTATTTTGTTATTTTTAATTCTCTCCTGAACCCTGTCTCTGTCTACTTAGCTCTACTCATCCATCATGCCACTGTTGACTGCATGAAATGCTAGGAATTGTGAGTTACAGAGAGGATTTTAAAGCTTTTTAGTCCCATAACATTTCAAACTTCCTCAACCAAAATTATTTTCTCTACACTTCTCTCAAGATGCTTATCACTCAGCCAACAATTTTCTTCTCATACTTCATAGAAGGACCATCTGTATTACCCAGCAATCAACTTCTATTGCCCCAGCTAACTCTGAGAAATGATCATCATCAGCAGATCCCTAGGACTCACCTTTCCATCCTTCAGTTAACAATGAAAACAAGAAAACTTATGTTAACCAGAAAAAAAACGTTTATAGTCTCATTCAAAGAGACATTTTTTGTAAGAGTATTGAACACAACAAGAGATTGAATAAGACAGAACATCTACCCTGTAGGCTAATTGTTCAATTATTTCTGATACCAGCTGAGGTAATGAGAGGAAACTTCCAATAGCAATTTTCAGCAACAGGACATTTTGCTGAAATGACCAGAAACTGTTTGTCTAGCTGAAAAAATGAGAGAAGCTCTCAGTATACATAAGCTAAGGTGTGTGTATAACACGGTCAAAGAGCAGAGATAGATGAAGAGAAAATATGCAAAAAGATCAGTTTCAGTAGGAAACTGTGGGAATAGGTCAGAGGTTCCAGCAGTCTATTTGGCAAAGGAGATACAAGTGTGGACACTTGCCTGAACCTCATCTTTATTATGAAATCAGCTACAAAATCTTAGAGAAACTGGTCCTTCAAAATTCAAGCATTTCAGTCCTTTCAGTCAGGCCAGAAAAACACTGTCAAGGTTATCAAACTTCCATGTAATATTTTAGCTCTTCTATATATATCAAAATGTTGAAGCACAGAGGACCAAAAAAATACCTTGCATGCTGCTTGAAGTCCTTCAAGGCTTTGTTTTTCAGCTGAAGAATCCTTTGGTTCAGATTCATAGTCTATGATTTGGGGTATAATGAGAACCTGGGTTATGTCTGATTTTATCCAGCATCACCTTGTGCTAAAATTATCTTCTGATGTTTTATTATGGACAACCTCCCTGTCTGAGGGCTAAATGCATTTATCTGAATGAAACCCCAGTGTGACTCTCCTTAAAGAACCCTGACTATGAACTCACGGGTCTCAGTAATGTCCCAGACAGAGCGCTGTAACCACAACTCACCAGCTGGGCAGTAAGTATTGTAGCCTAATTTGGATTATACGTAAACCCAGCAGGAGACTGCTTTATAAGGACTTGGTCTCTTCTGAAATGGGTGTTCACACACCTGGAAAATAATCACAAAGGACACACAATCTTATCTTTGAAAACAGGACATTTTTATCCTTTAAGGTAAAGACTCTTTAACTGGCCATGGCCTAAACAGAATGTACCATTCTGTAAACCTCAGCAGTGGTCCCACACTGACCAAGAGGCAGATCCTTAGTTCTTCCATGTGTTAAGAGGACCCACTCAGTTATCTTCCCCTTAGCCATCTGCCCATATTATGTGCCATCTTGTCTGTGGAGCAGAAAAAGGGAATGCCATCAGTAGCTTCAGCACATTGTTGAAAACACTGAATCATCTCCATGGCATTTCACATATTTATGCCTCTGAAACATCACTGAATTTAAGTTCCAACTATCCCAAACTCCTCTGGTACCAAAGCACTGCAACAGATCACATCTGTTAATCACCAGGGACTCTGACATTTTTAAAAGCAAATTATTCATCCTCTCCATATGTAACAGCTAACCCTGGTGGGAATATCTCAGCTGACCATTTGAGACTACATGTACACAGAGTTACTCTCAGAAGGTTTGTATGATGATGCTTAGCAACAAGGACATACTTTCACCTTTTTATTCCTAGTGATAACTGTGAGTTATCCCTCCAAAGGGGCTGGTTCCTTTTCAGTGCTGCAGCTATAAAAGGAACAAAACAGGTGCAGAGGACCATGCTCCAGATTTGGGAGT
The DNA here is from genome assembly GCF_022539395.1 of Myiozetetes cayanensis. Lineage (NCBI taxonomy): Eukaryota > Metazoa > Chordata > Aves > Passeriformes > Tyrannidae > Myiozetetes > Myiozetetes cayanensis. The sequence goes on along the minus strand of NW_026087521.1, from coordinate 29,449,730 downwards.
GACAGCCATGAAGGCTAACAGCAGGAAATGAAAGGCAATATTCCTGCTGTATATTTTTCAGTTGCCAAGGCTGACATGAGAGTGTCATTACATGGAAAAAGAGTTGAGATTTGAGACTTGTAAGGTCTTTGCCCCATTTTATTTCATTTGTGACACACAGTAAAAGGGTCAGAGTACTTTTCCTTGCAATGTCTATTACACTCATGTATGAACCAATGTCTCAGTTCAGCCTGCTTTTTGTCAACTGGGAGCATTTTTTCCTACTTCTATTGTGTTGAAGACCTCTGTGGTTTGTCATGAATGCTTTACTGCTGACATTTCTGGCTGATCTACCTCAACTTTCCAGAGTTCTTTTCTGGTAAAAGCCATAGAAATACTCCAGCAGGCAAATTGTGTAGACATCATGAATTCATTGTTCTTCTCTTGCTGTTTAGTGCTGTTTATCCCCTGGCAGGTGAAGAACCCTCGCTAGCTATCCCAGCCATGGCCAGGATCTCCTCTGCCATCACCTGAGCTTTTACTGGAGAGCAGAGGCACAGGCATTCAGCTATTTTCAAGAAGATCCTGGACTGACATGCTGCAGTCTGACTGCCACACCAGTACATGTCCTGCACAGCACTTCCAAGAGCAAGGGGGAGCAGATGGAGAAAGAACAGGAAATGGAGCCTCACTGAACTTGTTACTGCCACCACTCTCTTTGTGGCCCTCTCACTTCCCTGTGAGATTTGGAAGGAGCAAACCTGGAGGGACAACTGGGGGAGTTTTCTCCACTGGTCACAGCCAGCACAGGTTCACGAGGGGAAAGTCCTGTCTGACAAACTTAGTTTCATTTTATGGCAACTAGGTTAACTACCTAGTTGATGAAGGGAAGGCAATTGATGTAATCCTTTTGGATTTCAGTTAAGCTTTTGATATTGTCTCTCATCGTATTCTTCTGGACAACCTGTCCAGAATACAGCTGGTACTTACTAGTGGGGTTATGCAGGGCTCTATTTTAGGGCCAGTTTTCTTCAACATCTTCCTAAACAACTTGGATGCAAGACTCAAAGGTATACCAAGTAAATTTGCCAATTATACTAAATTGTAAGGAGTTCTGGACTCCTTCGAGGGCAACCTTCATACCATCTGTATGAAGTTTAACAAGGGCAAGTGCCAGATTCTACACTTCAGAAGGGGCAACTCTGGATGTACATACAGGCTGGGGAAAAAAAACAATGGAGAGCAGCACCATAGAAAGGGACCTGGGGGTCCTGGACAAGTTGAATATGAGTCAGCAGTGCCCTGGCAGCCAGGAAGGTGAACCATACCCTGGGGGCACCAGCCACTCAAGGGAGGTGACTGTCCTGCTCTGCTCTGCACTGGAGCAGCCTCACCTTGAATATTGTGGCAGTTTTGGGCACCACAATATAAGAAGGATATTAAGCTATTAGACAGAGTCCAAAGGAGGGCTATGAAAATGGTGAATGACCTAGAGGGGAAGCTGTATGAGGACCAGCTGAGGTCATTTGGCTTTTTCAGTCTGGAGAAGAGGAGACTGAGGAGAAACCTCATTGCAACCATACAACTTTACAACTTCCTTGTGAGGGGAAGGGGTGGAGCAGGCACTGATCTCTTCTCTGTGGTGACCAGTGACAGGATCCAACAGAATGGCATGAAGCTGTGTCAGGGTATGTTTAGGTTGGATATTAGGAAAACATTCTTCATCTTAAGGGTGGTTGGGTGCTGGAACAGGCTCCCCAGGGAAGTGGTCACAGCACCAAGCCTGACAGAGTTTAAGAAGCATTTGGAAAATGCTCTCAGGCACACGGTATGACTCTTGGGACTGTCTTGTGCAGGGCCAGGAGTTGGTCTTCAATGATCCTTGTCGGTCCCTTCCAACTCAGGATATTCTATTACTCTATGATTCAAAATCTCTGCTTTTGGCTTACAGTGTAGTGAAATTGATACTTATCCATGAGCCCACTGTAACCTCTCTTGGTTCCAGACTCACTTTCTGCAACCATCTCTGCTGACAGCCAAAGTCCACAGTCCTCAACAACTATGCCTGAAGACCAATATTTCCTTTATTTCCCCACTGTACCTTGAGGGCTCCTTTCCTCAGCAGATGCCGGCATCCTAGGCTTAAAGGAGCTACTGTAGTGTTTCCCTCAGAAACACTGGTGGAAACTTAACTTGGTGAGTGAAGGAAACCTGCAAGGGGAAAAAAGAAAAAAAGGCGGGGGGGGGGGGCAGTGGAAGCTGGGGGGGAAAAAAAATAAAAAAGCTGAGAACTCATTTTGGTACTGGGAACAAGTGTGTACAGCTATTTACAGAGGTTTCAGCTATGTGAATGATGGGAAGTAGCCATGATTGCTGTGAGGTCTCTAGTCCCAACAGGTCTGTGCTTGGCCATAAAGTGCTCCTTGTTTCCGGTTGTTGGATCACCAGGAGGCTGGCTTGAGGGCACCTCACTGGCACATGAAAAATGGATGAGATATGTCTGTGTAGCACAAAATCCAAAGGGGCTGCAAACAGTCGACTGGATGCTTGCAGCAGCCTGCTCCAGTTCTCACAGTGCTCAGCTCTCATCCCCCCTGGCATGGCTATAGAGCAGACTGGCTTCAGAGACCAAGCGGTGCTCGGCTGCATGCCATGTTGGCTGCCTCACTCCTCCTCCTACTTCTGAATGCTGGCATTTGCAGCACCTTTTTGAAAGCTGTCACCCTCCTTTCCCTCTTCCCTGTTTATACTGGATCACATTCACCATCCTCTTGGCTCTGGCGTGCAGTTATGTCATGGACAGTCTGGATTCACCAACAGGTGCTGTGACTCTGAGCACAGGGAAATGAAAGCAGTCTCTGTTCCCCTCATTTGAAGGCAGACAGGAGCTTTTCTTTCTGACTTTGAAGCCCTCTCTTCCAGCATGACTCCAGCTTCCTGTTCACACTGCAAGGACCTCTCTGATTTAGGAGAGGAAAAAAAACTTTGGTTTTAATTGACATCCAAGGGAAGCACCCATGATGGGTGAGGAGAAGGTTGTGTGTTCATGGTGGTAGAAGCTATGTCTGTATGACCTGCGGTGTTTATGAAAGTTGAGGGCAACATAGGAACAAATCTAAATGGAGGACTTCTGTTCAGGGTAAAGCACCAGCTAAGCCTTGGACTAGTGCTGTGCAAGCGTAGTGGCTGATTGCCCTGTTAAGTATGACTCTGACTTTCTCATGCAGGATGAGGTGACCTTATTCCAACTCAGCAAAGTTGTTTCTATACCTAAGCAAAGGGAAGTTCAGCATTCTGGATGATGGAAAAGTCAGAGCCAGTGAGTACTGCAGGCCAGGAATATGAGCAAGCCAGGGCCAACATGTGAGACCTCCACCAGGTGTTATTGGCCATCTTGGTGGGGCCACCTCAGAGCTCTTGGCCCATCATAGGTTATTGTATTTCAAATATGGAATTTCAGGACAGAGCAATTTAGCCCATCAGGAAAAGATCTGAGCCCTGTGACACTTCAGGTGAAAGTGCATGTCTAGAGGTGACTCACAGAGTCACACCTGCAGACCTTGAACCTGAGGCACTGGGAGCCTGAGGGGTCTGGTTGAAAGATGTGAAAAAGGGCCAAGGCAGGTGCAGTACAAGAATGATGCAGATAACTGGGCAGGAAATGTGTTTTTGCAGTGAGGATATTTTTAAATCCATCACTCAGTTCTGTAAAACCAAACCTCCCACCATGCTGCTGGTGGGAAGGGGGCACAGTGACAGCAGCAGAAAGCAAGCAAGGACTCAGCAAAGCTCTCAGACACCTTTGTCCTGATGTTACAGACCTGGAAGCAGACGTGTCTGTTATCTATAGGACAGATGAAGTCTGATCTCAGCCATACCTTCTGCAGAAGCTGAGAGGTGCCATGTGCAGGGAAATCTACTTTGGTCTCCCCTCTGGAGCAGACCAGAGGTGGAAGTCTCCTGTGCTGTCCCACTGCTTTCCTTCCCACCACGTCTCTCCACCATTCTCTGAGGGTATGTTTAGAAGATAACGCTTCACTTCGTGGTGCTGCTTATACTTGCTCATTCAGTGTAAATAACTGTATTAACTTTATAGGCAGCCCTGGTTTGAACTGACAGAGGTTCATGTAGCAAACTGGAACTACGCCAGGCCCACCCGAGCAGCATCCTGTTAGTGCAAGGTGGAGCCTGAGCAGCTCTCAGGTTGGGAGGTCTCTCCAAACGAATGTGATCCCTCCTTGTTCGTACAGATTAGTTTTAACACTGTCACAATGGCTGCCAAATGCTGAATCTGCCAGAAATGTTAACAAAAAGCACTTTGATCTCATTCACTTGTTCTTGTTAAGTATGTATTGTATTATTTTGCGGTCAGAAGAAAAATGTTTTGCCCTTGCATATCACTCATGTACAATAATCTATGTGCTGTGTTACACAGGGTTTCTGTTTTTCTCTGGTCTTTGCTTTTGAGCTGCTTACTTTAGCAGTTGTTGCATGCTATACATTTGTTTAAACACTTTCGGGAGGTTTTCTATTTTTTATATAAAAGACTGAGATTTGTGGATACTTGCTGACATTCTCATCTAAACAACTGAAGAATTTATTTTTTATTATATGGGTAAAAGCTACTAAAACATAATTTTAAACTTTCAAGATATTCATTAAGCTCTCAGCTTAGTTGTTAATACAATTCATGTATCTGTTCTTGACACAAAGTTTACATTTTTCTAACCATATATATTATATGTGAGCAAAGCAGATAATATTCACTAATGAAATGATACAGTGACAACTATCTAGCAACAGTATTTCTTGCAATGCATCAGCCTCACAGTGTACTGTAAAAATGGTAGTATATGAGTCAGTGTAATTCTCATCTTCAAACACAATGTAATCCCCACCAGCAAACAATTAAAAAAAAAAAAGGAAACTGTAGATGAAGAATTTTTGTGCCAAGTCAAAGTACTACATTTGTTTACATATAAAATTGAAGCACAAGACATAACATGTTAAGCTTATTGCCATGAGGCCCTGAGTATATTACTTGTGCTATATATCACACTGTAGTTGATCAACTCTCAATCTCATCTTTGAAGGTTAAATTCTGACATGTGATCAGGTAAAACAAAAGTTTCCTGTACTCTTCCTCTAAATGTTAAAAGTCAGAAAATTAGATACACATTTAGGAAATGTTATTCCACACCTATAAAATTGTCTAATGGTTCTTTTTGAAAAGGGATTTTTTTTTTTTAATCCCCGGATTATTGAATATCTCATGGGCATATCTTAACTTCATGGTCCCCTTTCTCAGTGCCCTATTTTCATTACTAAGAGCTGGTAGGTCTGCTTTCTCGTTTTTCTGTTTTTCTAATTTGGTGCGATACTTTCATGAAGAATCATGTCGCTTCTGTTTGGAGGTTTACTGTCAAAAGGAGTATGTCTTTATGATAAGACTTATTATCATGTTGAGTAAGTATGAGGATCAGCATATTACTGAGACTTACTAAGCCTGAACCCTGACATGTCAAGAAATATATTATGAGAGGCACTGAACAAAATACAATACAAAACTTGGCACAATTTAGAAAAGTTTTGTAATTAAAACTATTATGGCCACGTTCTTTCTGTTGGTAGCCAGTGTAACCCACATCACACATTAACAGGAGCTGCTTGAAGATACTGACCTGCAAAGTTGCTGCTTCAGTAAAATTGGGACATGATATAAGTGTTCTTAAACTGGTCTCTCTTTCTGAAGATTTCAGGGTCATCAAAACACCAGTTGGATAGGGTAAGCCCCTTTACGTGCATGCAGTCCATGAAATGGGAGATACATTTTTAAGATTTCAAGATATTGGGCCATTTCAGTCTTATTAACTGGAACATACATTCATACCAAAAACTTATCGGCCATCCATTGGATAGATGTGTTGTTCTCCTGAAGCTAAAATTGCACTTTTTAGCACATTGCCACTAAGGATACTGAACTTCATGCTGATGCCAGTGATATTGGACTTGAACAGCCCAGAAGGATCTGAAACCCCTCATTTTTACCATTTCACTGTCAATCCACTGTCTCACAGATAAAATGACAAGACTTGAGAAGAATACCTGCCTGTAAAAAATTCACCAGTAGAGGTTTTCTGGGATTTGAATATAGACCTCCATAGTTACAGGGGGTTTTTGATGACAGGTGCAACCTATTTGTTCTCAATGATTCTCTCCAAAGCACTTTTGCAGTTCTCAGGCAATGACTATCATTAGCAAATTGCTGTCCCACTACTCACTTTAATCACCACTGGGTGATTAAAGAGGGTGAGAGAATCAATTCTGATTAGCAGCAATAGAAATGGAGATATCAGGACAGTGGGGAGGAAATAGAGGTAATAGAAGGATAGGGGAAGGCACATTCTCCTTCTTACCAAAATAATCCTTCAAAATACAGACAGCTTTGCACAGTAATCTATAAATTTCCAGAATGTGTCACACAGTGTCTCTGTTCATGTTGTCAAAGTCTCCCACAGCTGATGAAATTTAAGGCAAGTGGTAGCTGCTGTGCACTACTTGTTCAAAATGACAAAGTGTGAAAATAATATCAATGCAGGAATTCATGGGGGAGGGAACCACTCTACTGTTCTTGAACTCTGTTAAGTAAAATTGTGCAAAAAAAAAAAAAAAAGAAATTAAAGACATTAACTAAGCACCTTTAGTAACTAGAAGCTACACATGGATTAGTCACAAGTACTTTTGTATAAATTCATTCTGATTCAAGCCTTTCTGGAAAGGTTTTATAGTAAAGCTGAACTGGTTTTGGCATTGCTCTCTCCACTGGTGCTTTATGATGAAGAAGTAAATCTCTCATGCATCTACTTTGCAAGAGACTCAGATTGACTACCATTCTTGAAAAATTCACATGGTGCTTACAGCTTGTTCCTGCTTTTAGATTTCAACCATGATGTCTTGTTCGCTAACAGCTAAGGTCACCTTTGTTACATGGCAAATATTTAAGATCAGTGTAATTTGTAATCTTCAGATAACATCCAATTCTAGTACTGTCTTTCCTGCATTGTCTTTCAAGAATAAAGTGAGGGATCTTCTGCAAGATTATGCAGTTTTAAACTCTCAGCAACCTAAGCAAAATATTGTGTAAAATTTTCTAAGCTTCTTCAGGCAGTTCCTCTTTACAGATACACTGAGTCCGGTTGGGAGGGCTTAACCCACAGCTGTGGAGCACCATGAAGCAGCTTTGCATCAGTTGTAACTCAGTAGTTGAATGACACTTTAAGTAAGCACTCTGAATTAACCTCCAGGGGAAGACCAACTGGGAGAAAAGGTGGAAACACTGTTAGCTGGGCAACTGTGGCACTTATTGGGTAAATACTATTGTATTTATTATATGAGCACCTTTTTCCCTTCTTTATATCCAGGATTCTTGACAGGATGATTGTTATTCTAAAACCAAGAGCAGAAGATGTACCTACCAAGAATTCAGGTAAAAATACCTAAAATTAAAAATGTTCAACTCTTAAAATTATAGGATGCCGTATCACTTGCTCAACTGTAATTGTTAGAATAGAGCCTAGAAACATCTGCCATAGGCTGAATTTTCAATTGAAAGGGTCCACCCATTTTTCAGAATGACATTAAGGAGATAATCTTATTTTACCCACATTAAAAATAATATTATTTATCAGAGAAATTCCAATGCTTTACTGTGTTGGGTTGAGGATCTGAAGTATGTCAGGGCTGTGTGTATAAGACTGGTATTAAGACTCTGTCTTTAGTCATTCTTTGAGAAATTTGCCCAAATTTGGTTCAAGAATAAAATTATGAAAATTGTCAGTTTGCCTCTGATAACTGATCACATTAGAGGCTGATACCTGCCTTTCCCCAAGAACCTGTTTAGTGTGCTCCATTATGGGGTGGAAAGGCAAAAGAATTTCTTCCCCTGTAATTACTCCTGGAGGCACTCAAGGATGTATGACCCAGTGACTAAAACCACGTACAAGAAAACTCTCCATTCCCACTACCTTTCCTGATGGCTTCCAGCTCTCTGAAACAGAAGGAAGAAGCTGCTTCATATCAGAATAGCTCGCAAGGAGGGCTGGAAGGAAGGGGAAAGTGGTGGAGGGAACAAGGAAGAAGGCCAGAACTGGAGAATGAGATCAGTAGGAGCACAGGAGCACAGCACCCACAAACTTCAAGTCATGCTGAAGACCCCTGAGCTTCTGCAGGCTCCAGTGTTGTGTACCTGGCTAATGGGATCTGATACATCTCTTTCAATATCCAGCCCTTATAGAGCCTTATATCAGTTACCTTTAGGTATCCAGCACCATTAGATCCAGGTCTGAATGCCACCAATAGCCAAACAGGGAGTCAGTAGTCTTCCACTCACAGAACTGCTGCATCTTGTACTGTATGTGTCTGCATCTGTTCAGTTTTCACTTTGCAATTGTATTAAAGAAAACCTATTTTAAATACCTTGAGGTTGAGGGTTCACCTACTCAAACCCATGCATTTGTATACCACACTGTGCTAAACCAAGTAGAGTTTCTGTTTCTCAGTGTTAGTTTCTCATTGCATCAGGAGAATGAAATCCAAAATAAGGGAAACACTTAAGAGTTCCAATTAACTTCTGAAAGCTTGATGAGTGCTAAATATATCATGTGGAGCAGGAAATAGACCAAAAGGCCTACAGTTCACTGATGTGTTTGTTTTAGTCCTTTGTGCATTTTCTAAAGATCCACTGATTGCTCTGCTATATTTATTTGGAAATGTCACAAAAGGGAAGGGGAAAAAGGATGCCACAGCAGAAAAGAAAAATATATTTGCCCATAGTTGAGTGGGAAAATAAAACTATTATCATAAAGACACAGAACTTCTGTATTAATTTTACAGTGAATAAGCTATTTAAAGAAAGCTGAAGCTTAACACTTTTAAAAAATAGCTTATGCATAATTAATTATATTTCCTAGATTGGTATTAAGCCCTTCTTTACTATAAAAACTGTAAGACTTTTTATTTTCTTTGACATTAATAAAATTTGAGATAAGTCAGCTTTAACCTCATTTTAATGGGGTTAAAAAATTTAGAATAATGTAAGAAATGTGTGTCTGATTAGAAGACTTTTGAGAAACCAGGGAATTGATTCCCAAACCACAGAAATTCATTTTATGCATATGTAATTTTTCTGAGTAATTAAACCTGTTCAGTGCTGGCAGAGGAATAGGTAATGACAAACCAGGGATTTAACTGCTTATTCTCCATTCAGCCTATAGTTTAAGCTGCTGCATTTCTGATCCCATACAAACCAACCAAGCAGGAGTGCACAGCTGAGGCTATTGCTCCAAGAGGATGTCGTACATATAGGCTCTGAAATCATGGATTGCAATCTATTGTGCAATACTAAGAAGTATTTTCACTTAAGAGAAAATTGACTATTCCTCCGCTTGTCCCCACCAGTGGTGATTACCATCTATGGGCACTGCCAGATATTAGAGAACAGAGGCTCTCTGATCAACAGCTTCAGGGCAACACAACCAAGCTGGACTTAAAGACTGATGGAAATCATCACTGTGGATGCAGAAAAGGCAAATGCAGAAGGTACAGCTTAGCTGTGAATGTAATGTCCTGGCCCCAACTCAATGATCAAAGACATTCCAAAACAAGCACTAAGTTTCTGCAAGCTGCCAAAGAATTTGGGTGCAGTACTAGGAAGAAGATGAAGAACAGATTATACATCAGTAGCAGCTACTCCCTAGCTTGATGAGGATGGATTTTTTAAAAAATAGCTAGAAATATTTACAAGCCTATTACACATCCACAAAGATCCTCAAGGATAGAGGTATGAATTATATTGTGCTGTAGTTCTCCAAGTTACTATATAAAGAAAATACAACAAACAGGAGTTATAGGTTGAAAATAGAAGAGAGAGTAATGAAAGAAATGTTGAACTAAAAAAGGAGAGGAGAGACTAGGAGAGAATCATGATACAAGGGTAGCTTTGAAACCAGGAATCTCCTGCTCTGAAGACAAAAACGTATCGCTAGAAAGTCACATTACAAAAATTAAACCTTTTGGCACCTCTTTCCTGCAAGGGCTCCAGGAGGGAAGGGGATACAAATATCACAAGGTGTCTTTCATATTTATCACGAACAAGAGGTATCATGGTTTTAAATAGCAAAACACGGTACACACACTTCTCGTAGAGCTGAGTTGCAGGTTACTTTGGCCATCCCTCTCTCTGTGCCTATCTAGCTCCTCCGGACGGAAACAAGCTCTCAAAAAGGAAACAAGCTTTACATGACTGGTTTGCAAGAGCATCTGGTGTCTTGGAAACTGCTTCTTCAGCCAGTTTTCTTGGCTGCTTTGGAGATGCAGTGATGTTCAGCTGCAGTATGGTTAGGCTTGCTTCCCAGATCATATCTGCACTAGCCCATGGAGCCTGGGTCTCCGAACTAGTGGAGGTAGATGGAGAAACTGCTCAGAACATTTACATGGCTGGAACAAACTTGCACCAGATGGCCATTCAAAATAGCAGTCAGAGAGAAGTGTCACACTGAGCAGATGCAAGTCTTATCCTTGAGAAAAGTCTTCTCAGCTGCCATTTTCCTCTGACTCATCTTCTAGACGAACTGTGTTTATTCCGGCTGCAGCCAGTGTTGAGTCACAGAAGCTGCATGTCAGACCAGTTCTCTGGGCCTCCTCTTTGGCTGGGGTGAGGAGGGTACCTTAGGCAACTAAACTTTTTGGGTCAGTACATGCAAATTGTCTCTTATTTTCACTTACACCGTTGCTAGGACAGTGGCACAACTTTAAAAGCACTAATGCAAATACAGACAAAAACAGCAGAGATTTCTAATGATAAAGAGCACCCCCTTGATTTTAAGGAACATTGGATCAGTCTTGCATTAAATCAGAACTTTGGCTTTCATCACTAGATGAGAAAAGATATTTTAAAAACAAAGTGTCCAAGATCTTTATAGATTTAATTATGTGAAACAAAAAGTTGCTCTGAGCACCTGCACCTGTATGAAATGCTCTTTCAGATTTACTGCTTTTGAGAAAGCTTTTTTCCTTACTATTTCAAGAACCACCTTTTTCAATACTTAAGCCATGATTTGTATTAAAACTGGGTAGTACAATACAATGACATGAAAGGTAAAAATAGAATTGGAGGAGGTTTTTTTAATTTCCTGCTAATTTCCTCCACATACTCTGAAAGGTTTACAGTCATTTTACCAAACACTGGTACTGTCTGCACTAAACATATGGTCTATTTTGGTCTTCTTTCAGTTCCCAAAATAAAAAACTTCTTCTGTGAATATCTTGCCTCCCCAGCTAGAAAACATGTGCATGTAGCTCTGTCACTCCTCTTTCTAAGCTACAGTCAATCTGTGTCATGAAGGAACAAGTTTCACCTCCCACCTTAGGCTAGCCTAAAAAATGTATATTCCCTTGCTCCAGCTATTTGACTCTGCTTCTATCATTTTCTTCTGCTCTCTTGAAGTTCTTTCTATCATATCCTCCCATTTACTGAGGCAGGAGATTTAATTTACCATTTTCTTGTCATAAGTTTTTAACCACTTTCAATAAAAACACTCTGTTGCTCTTGTTGTTTCTGGAGGGGTTTTTTTGTAGTGTTTTTTTTCGGGGGGGGGTGGTGTTTTTTTGTCTGTTTTGTTTTTTGGTTGTTTGGGATTGGGGGTTTTTTGGAGTGAGAGCAGGGAGCAGTTTGTAAAATAATATCTTTATGCTACCAAAAGTGAGGGTTTGGGCCAGTACTGTTCAGTCCATGGACCAACTCCAACAATTTCCATAGAATCCTTTAAACCATGAGGAAGCTCAGAGGCATTTACATTTCTTCAGAGATATCAGGCTCCCAAGATTTTCTAAGTTAATTATTCACCATATAGACTTTTCCAGGGTGCCATAAAATAAACAAACAGCAGAACAAGAAAGACAGTTTCATAAAGCCTCAACAGCACATACAAGGCCAAAACTCTTTATTCCATTTTTTATTATTTTGATGTATTTTTCCATGGCATTGGACCAAGTTATGCAACAAAAGGAAGACTGTCAGCATTTTAATTTTTGGGCTACTGCATTGCCTTGATTCTTTGGCATCAATGAGTAAACCTGCATGATTTTTGTACAGGGAGAAAACATCCTGCTTGTAGGTGGCCAAACACCTGCTACCCAAGCTAGAAAGGCAGGAGCTGTTGTCCTTAGTGTGCCTGATTTGAGGAAAGTAGGATGTTGTCTATGTATTTTCACAATGCCATTTATAAGGCATGTAGCAGCTTGCTACCATGTGAATTATTAGCTTTGACAGAAGAAATAAAATTTTAATACAAGACCTTGACAGAAATACTCAAAGGTATTTTTTGAAGCACAGGCTGAAGAAGTCAACTGCTTTGAATAAATTCTGATCCTAGAAGTGCTTTGCTGCCCTCCAGAAGCAACACTCCAGAAGCCTGTAAGAAAGTCCAGCTTCATACATCCTGAGACAATGGTTCTGCCACACTTTAGGTAGTCTATATTTCTGTTGAGAAACCAACTGCTTTTGCTCTGGTTTGGATGGAGTATGGTACATCAGCATATTCAGACATCAGGATGTTTGGATTCTGTAAGGAGGCTCATCTGGAAGCAATGTACATGTTGCAGTTCTTTGTAGAAAATGTTTAATTCTAATTTTTCATGAAAGCTCTTTCTCTTAGAACGACTCATCTGCTTAAAATTAGGCATGTACTTGTTTGTCTTGCTGACTTGAGGCCATACAATACACAGACCTCTGATGCTGAGTAATTTATGTGCCTGCATAAATCAATGGGCAGCCAACAAAGGACAGATTGGATTCAACAGTTTCACATATGCATTCTTCTTTTATGGTCAAAAGATCATGGAAATAACCTCATACGTCATGCCTTTGAAAGTTCCTTCCTTCTTCTGTCATGTCTGGAAAATGCAGTAGGTTATGATTATTTACAAGATTTTTAGTGAATAATTTACAATCATCAGCATAGAAAAAATGTGGACTTTGCTATGTTCTCCAGTATTTGGAGTTCCTTCTCTGCTTTCTCACCTTTGAAACGTTTAAATGTGTGAAGGCTGCATAAAGCCTGAAGAAGTCCTAGTCCTGTAAGAGAGTCAGACTCTGACAAGAAGGCCACGTGTCCTGTTCCAACTAGCAGAAAAGATTCTGCAAAGGGAGAGTTTCAGGACTGTAACTGCACATTTCCAACTCCCTCTGAGAAATGAAATGGAATGTGCTGAAGCGAAATGCTTTTAGAAACACGTCTTGTTGGTCTTCTTGAGTTACAGATGAGCCTTAACATTGAAAGCAGCTGAGCTATCTTGTCCTTTCAGATTATAGAAGAGTTTTTCATATCTGTATGGAAAGTGTAAGCACACATCCTTGCCAAATTGCAGAAAAGATGTGATAAATCCAGTAATACAGAACAGAATATTTGCATAGATGTGAATAATGCAACAGAGGAGAGGTAAAAATATAAATGTGGATGACTCCAGACTGGTAAAATCCTCATTTCCAGCCTTGATTTGCTTTCTTGCCATGTACCAATGCTTGTGGGCTATATTCAGAGGGAAAGGAAACACACTTTGCTAGGTAAAATACACACTGAAGTAAAGGTCTTTCTGAAAGTTATTTACCAGGCTACAGTCAACAGGTTTCAACAGGCCATTGTGTAGCACACTGAGAGCAGTGAAATCCCAGAGGCAGAACCCAGTGTAGCTCCCCCTGGACAGCTACCCTGCAGGATCTGGGAGTGGCACAGGGAGCTTTTGAGAAGGACAGTGGGACTTGCCATCCCACCAAGGGAAAAACCCAAGCCCTCTCCCCAGGCAGGCAGGCTGCTGGGACATGGCAGGGATGCCTGCCTGTGTGGGGTGCACAGGCACATGTTGGGCATGAGGGGCTGCCAGGCACAGGAAGAGCAGCCCCAAGCCAGCCTCTGTCTTGCCAGCTGTAGCAACACCAACGCAGCAGCAAGGTGAATGAATGAACCAGCAGGTTTTGTTAAAAAATTAATTGCCTCAAAACGACTGCATGTGTTAGGCCAGACTCTGCTTAATTTAAAATCCTATTGAGCCTTTACCTTATAATTCATCTCTATTTTCCACCTCATGTTCACTAATGGTAGAGACCATTGATGTGCATTTAAAGCTATTCCTGTAAAATGAATATTAAACATTTAATTCTTGAATTATATCTTAAAGCCAAAGGTGTAAGAAGGAGGCAGCATCTCTCAACCCTTTCTAATTTAGAGCTGGGGGTCAGAACTGTTGTTAACCCAGATAAAACTGGAAACATCACAAGAATTATGAAAATGGTGCAATTCTTTTTTTGTACCAACTAAAATCAGAATGACCAAATTTTCATTGGATTTTTCCATATAAAGGGACAGTCAACAATGGGAATTGAAGAAATGCAACTAGTGAACAATCCTTTCTTCCCCTCTGAGCTCCTTCCACTTAAGGTGCAGGCTTTGTTTGACACTGATATGTTAATGCTTTGTATGTGCCTCTGGTCATGAACAAAGCCTCTAACATAGCAGGCAGGAGAACATCTGAACTAAGCTGAAATCACACCAGACCACATTATTTGAGTTTTATGAGTGTGCACAAAACAGACAATCCCCTCTACCCTGGCTTTAATAGTTTCCTTCAAGTCTGGGAATTTACAGAGAAAGTAAACAGCAAGGTAATTAAAACATGTATTGCTTAATTCGTTGTTATGGGTGGCTGAGAGTTTTTTGGACAAAGTATTTTCCCTTTAGGAAATATCTGTGCTTTGAAAAGAAAAACATCTGTTGCAAATAGTATTTTTTTTCTCCAATTACTCAAAAGTCTATTAAAAAAATTTTCAAAATGGCCAAGTTCAACATTTTTGGTATGAGAACTCACCTTTGGTTCAAATAGTCTTTCAGAACTTCAAAGTACCTACAGTAGAAACTGTAAATGAGAGTCAGAATCCAAATGAAAAGTCTATAAATATTGATGTGCAATATCTTAATTCACTCAAATCACCATGTCTTGTTTAACAGATTGCTGGAATGAACGTGTGTAAGAGTTTGATTTTTCATCCTGATTCTAGCTAAAACCTTTTGTTCAAATGTCAACTTTCCCAAGAAAGAAATACAGTTTCCTCATTGGCCCTATTCCTCGTGAACCTTAACTTAACAAGTGCATGATACACTGATTTCTGTCAGCAGATTGCAGTGAGAATATACTGTGATAGAAATTGACTCCATCTTCCATTCCAGACTATCTTAAGCAGTTCTGTTAATATAACAGGCTTGTGGGCATATATTATACAGTGACATGAGGCCTAACCTTTCTCTTTCAAGCAGTTTCTCATTTCCTGACTTCAACAAACATAAGAGAATATCACATGGTGAAAGAATGCTGTGAAAAGCATATTGAATCATCTGGCACTATTTAAACCATGAGATGACATTTTATTTTGCTTATTCTACATGGAAATTTCTAACATCAGCTCTTGCTCAAATACATCAGTCCAGGCTCTGCTGTTTCTTTTCAAACATTCTTTATTCTTCTCTTCTTTTTATATCTTGTTGTATCTTTTTATCTTTTAGCTTGAATATGGATTTCTGTAGATGTCTACAAGGAGAAAAACACCCAGAGTCTGAAGTTTTAATTTTTCTTTCTGAAAAAATATAAACACAGAATTATTTAACAAGACCTTTTTTTCCTCTCTCTTCTTCTGTTTTCTCTAGACCTCTTCAGAGTCATAGCTAGTCAATAGGGTTTTAGTAACAACTCCTTGATGGCTGCCCTAATACTTCAGGGATGCTCTAAGGGAACCTTCAACATGTAAGTGTCAAAATAATGACATTATATGTGTTTAAATCAATTGATTTCTGGCAAAGTGGCTAGTATGCTCTGGAGGCTCCATTTGAATACCACAGTGCTTCTCAGTCCAGACTACTCATACACCTAAGGCTGACCATTCTCTTAAGAGCTTTCTTGGAGAAGGTCCAGAGCTCTCAACACCTTGAATGGCTGAGCCCCAAACACAGAGTTATTTCCCAGAAGAGGTAGCACTTAGTAATACTGTAAAAGTAACAATTCAGGAAAAAAATATATGACAGTATGAAAAGGAAAGAAAAATTAACAAAGCATAATAAGACATCACTTGCATACCTCTAGAGACAAGTAAACAATGCATTACAGCCAGTAAGTAGCAACTGATTGCTGCCATTTGAACCAAGGAGAAAAGGCTGTGTTGATAGCAGGGAGGATCTTAAGACACACCACATATGTTTTCATGGATCTGAAACTCAAAAATTACTATTAGATCTTCCAGTTATACTTCCTTTCATAGTGCAGGCCATAAAAATTCTTACTTCTCCTCCTATTCAGTAATGACTTGTGTGCTGGTAAGACCAGTCTGCTCCCCAGGGGCAGCCCCAGCCTTAACCTGAAAGCTTCAACA
Organism: Myiozetetes cayanensis; assembly: GCF_022539395.1. NCBI lineage: Eukaryota > Metazoa > Chordata > Aves > Passeriformes > Tyrannidae > Myiozetetes > Myiozetetes cayanensis. Next base: position 29,433,280 of record NW_026087521.1, on the reverse strand, counting down.
AGGGAAGAAGTGGGTCTTTTGGCCCTGATAGTCTTGTTATAGCCCATCCATTCCAGCAAAGGTTTACTAGCCCACATGCACTCCAACACCAATATTACATTATCCAGTGACATATAATTATACATGACAGGCCATGATTCACTGCTTGCTTCAAGTGTTCCCAAATGTATCTTGGTTACTTGCCACCACTGGCAATGGCAGCAGCTCTCAACTGGACAGGACACTCCAGCAATATGCTGCTTCACTCTACTGCACATATTGCAATTTGGAAAGACCTGGCATGGCTGATAATTAATTTGTAGCAGCTGTGGTACCTTTGCCCATCATTGTTGCCTAGAGAAAGATAGAGACATTTGAATGTCACAGAAAACTTCTGTTTATCTCAAAATTGATTTCAAATTCTCCATGGTCACAAGGGAAATTACTTCCTACTTCAGCTGACTCCATGGGAGACATGCAACTTAGAGCCAGGCTTACTCAAGGAAAAGGGGAATATGAGATTACAGCATTAGATATGGTATTAGAAAGGCCTGAGCACTGTGACTTTACTGTATTCTTTAGAGTAGTTCCCAGAAAATTTGGGGATTGCTTCTGTGCATATGAAAAAGTACCTTTTTCTGAGCTTAACTTATAACAGGTAATTTCCACAGAAAACAGAAAGAAAAAGTCTCAGAGAAGGGCATATAATGATATTTATTCCATAACATAGCTTTGCTGTAATCACATATGCAAGTTTTCTGCAATTAATTTTTGTTTGGGGGTTTGGGGTTTTTTTTTTCTGTTTTGTTCCACTTTGTTTTGTTTTGCCTGTTTTAATAGTATGAAGAAAGCTGGAAACTTAGGTAACCTTGCCTGAGTTCCAGTCATCCTAGTAACATCCCAACAACAACCATGCAGTGTCTGTGAAACATCCAGGAGATGCCAGACAAACTATCTCCAAAGTTTTTCCAAAACAAAAGAGACTCTTTAAAGACATTTTATTATCCATAAACAGTTATGAGAGAGATAGCAATTTAAGGAAGACAAGCAGATTCAGAAAGAGTGGAAATTCTGAATTCGTGCCTAAAATTAAAATAACTTCTTAATAGACTTGCCTTTACAGAGGAATTAATGAATGCTCTTTCACATCTTTACATAAAGCCAGACTCTGGCCGATGTGACACAGATTATTGCATGCAACATAAACAATATTTGGTCTTTTATCCTGGCAGCCAGGAGTGTACATCTCCATACCTGAACAAAAGACCCTTTCTAGCTTAGCAGAAGATGTAAACAACCCTGGTCACGAGTCACAGTCCAGGAACCCACAGGAATACCTCAGCAATGTTTCTACCAAATTCTGAAAGTCAAGCTAAGGGGCAGGTGGGGTAGAATACGGCAGCAAGCCTGGAGCAGGATTTGGTCTGAACACCAGGATTCATCAGCGGTGTTTGTTTTTGCACAGGCTGAGGACTGCCAGCCCCTGCCCAGCTGAGCCCTTCAAGCTGTAGCTAGGAGACTGCCTCCAACACGCTAAAAATATATCCCCTGCACCAGTCAGTGACAGCCTATTTGTAAGTGCAGGCGGAGACCCTAAATGCTGCTGAATTCAGGCTTTGGGAAGGCAGGGAGAGCCAAAGCACCCAGTACAAGTACACACTGACACACTCACAGAATCCCACCTTAGCCAAGGTTGGTCCCACTCCTACCTTATGCACCACTGCCCTCACGCAAGCCAAGATGCCACCAACAGACCTGTGACCCTCTGCCCTGATGAGAGGCCATATCTCCTCCTGACCTCCAGTCAAGTGTGGCAGAGGAGACCATGGTCCCACACACACCCCTCTCAGCAGGAGGAATGCGGGGCAGGACCTAAGGGCTCTTCCTCGTGGGAAGAGTAGAGAAGGGCCACAAAGATGATCAGAGACATGGCACAGCTCTCCTGTTAAGACAGGCTGAGAGACTTGTGGTTGTTCAGCCTGGTCAAGAGAAGGCTCTGGGGAGACCTTAGAGTAACCTTTCAGTACTGGAAAGGGACCTATAAAAAAGATAGGAATAAACTTTTTAGTAGATTGTGTTCTGATAGGACATTACATAATGGTTTTAAACTAAAAGAGAGTAGATCAAGACTAGATACAAGGAAAAAAATTTTTATGATAAATATGGTGAAACACTGGCTCAGTTTTCCCAGAGAGGTGGTGGTTGCCCCATTCCTGGAAACATTGAAGGTCAGGTTGGATAGGGCTCTGAGCAACATGATCTTGTTCAAGATATCCCTGTTTGTTGCAGGAGGGTTGAACTAGATGTTCCTTCCAACCCAAGCCATTTTATGATTCTATGAAAATTCACTTGGTGCCAACCCACATTTCCACAGAGCACCAGCTTTGCCACTCATAAAGCCCATCCCTGGCACTCTTTTCTGAACTCTGGGTCACCTGGGTTGAGGACTGGGAGACCAGAGAGGACGTCCACCCCTACCATCACCACTACCAGCAGGCTGCAGGCAATGCAGGACCTCTGTCCTTCCATCACTAGGCTGGAAGCAGTGCCCTAGGGAGCCCCGAGGCAGCCATAGGCCCCATTTCCAGACAGCTGAATACGTAGATGGTTGAAAATGAACTTCTGTCTCCAAAAACTTGAGCTATGCAATACAGTTCTGGGAGTTGGACTGTGTGTGGTCAGGAGTGGGAAGACTGGTTCATCTGGGTCATCAGCCAGTAAGATGTGTCTTGCTCACATTGAAAATACAACTCAGGTGAAAATGGTGCTAAAATGTATGCTGGAAGAGAGATGTTTTTTATTACCAGTTATTCCCTGTTAGTGATGCCACAAACATTGTGCCAAACAATGTAAGACATTGAGTAAACAATATGAGATTCTGCACAGAGATTTCACTGTCTCCAATTTCTGCAGATATCTGTGGCTGTTCTTACATTCCCATGCACGTACCAAGAACACATTTTTGCAACACAGGAATATTTGTGTTTGGGAACTGTCCTTTCAGAGTACAGCAGGAGCCTTGGGCACGGAAGCTCTGAAGCACTCTGTGTGTCCATAACCACAAAGGTACCTTTGATGAACTGCATCTCTTGCATTGCACATTTATAATTAAAATTAGTCAGAAAAAAAAGTCATTTTCTTTAACTAAAAAAATCCATATCTCCTGTGTGACATTAGTTTTGATGGAGATACAGCACAAAAAACCTGTTTCAGTGTTGTTTTATGACATGTTCATTCAAAATAGCAGAGAAGCACAAGCACTAACAGCAGTTTAGTTGCTTTGAAATGAATAGATTTATGTATCATACCACCCCATGCACATGCATGCATACAGTTACAATTCACCTTCCCTTCTTCTGCCTCCATTGTTGGGATTTTCTTCTATGCTTAATTCTCATTTGTACTAGTATCAATAATTTTTAACATATTACCTTACAATAATCGATGGAAGTTTAACATCAATCTTTTTCAGCATTTCAGCTATTGTTACACACTGTCATGAGTCTGGCAGCATTTGGCTGGGACCTGGGTTTGCAGGAGCACAAAAAACAGGTTTGCAAAGAGAGAGTAATGGAACACCAGGAAATTTTTTAAAAGATCACAGATTGCATGGATCTATTTGAGACACAGCACTGAAACAACTACTTAGTGTTGTCTTTCCCTTTGTATTTCCACTAATATCCTGATTCCTTCAAGCTGATAATCATAAGAAGAGCTTTATTAAAGTTACTGAAGATATAATAAAGGAAAAATAAATAGAGGGACGTGATACAGCAGGAGCTGGCAGAAGTCTGAAAAGCCTGCCTGTTGTTTTGCCTTTGAAATCTTGGCAGGCATGCAGAGCACTCAAACCTGCTTCCACAGCCTAGCTGTCACTCTCCACCAAGCAGTGGCTACCTTTATGTTACTCCAAGTATGGTCCAGAGATGTTTATGAGTTTCACAAAATGTCTTGCACAACCTGGATACAAAACCTTTAAAGAATACATTAGCTCTTGTAGACAGTTTAGCAGACAGAAGCTCCCTGAGACAACCACATGACAGTTTACAATAAACAGAATCACCTGTAATCGGGTATCTGCCTACATCAATGCTGAAGGTGGCATTCTGAGGTCCCTTGGCAGTGCAGAACCTTTTGCCTGCACCGGTTTTGTGGCTGGTTTCTTTCTCCCTGTTGATAACAACCTGGTTTAATTTGTTTTCAAATGTACTGAAAGGCTCTATCTGCCCCAGTCAAGGCTCTGTTTGAAAACATCCTCTCTTTTCTCAAACACTGGACATACCCTTGATCCTTCATATAAAATCATCCTTAAAAGTATAGTTGAAAATGTTTTCTAATTCTTTGGGGTTAACTGAGAAGGAGTCTAAAAAGCACATTTGAACTGTATCTATAAATCTAACTAATTGGCATTTTCAGCCAGATTTGCCAGGGTGACAACAATAGCTCCTTCTGCCCATACTATCAGTGTTGAATTCAGTAGTCCTACTTGTGTGGTCAGGTCGACCAAGTTCAGCACCCATTATAGGAACTGGTTGTCAGTTCCTTGTTTGTACAGCTGCTCGAGGTTTGTTCTCCAGTGTTTTGGGGGTCAGGCACTTTTTGCTGATGAGCTGTGAGTGCTAGTACCCTGTCTTCATTGGGGGATGTGGAAGGATGCCAGCTGCACACTCCTGCAGATGCACTTGCCCAATGGGCAGTGCACAGCTGCCTCCTACACTGCCAGTGCCACTGGTATGGTTATAGGAATGTCAGGAACCTGAAGTATTCCATAGGACTCTTGCACAAGTCTAACTGAGGAACACAGATGCAGAACAGCAGCTTCTTCAAATATTTATAGCAGCACCCTCTTGCACTCTTTTGTACACTCCATTCCTGCTTATACATGAAAGCGTATTTTAATGCATAATATTTAATAATATTCTAGGACTAAGTATCATCAAGACACATTAATTTATAGAAAAAAATTTTTATAGCTTGCTGACTCTTCCACTTTCTCACTCTAAATTATGCATAAATATATATGTTTCTTACAGTCATTTCTCTACTTTTTAATTTGAGCCTTTCTCATGCTGATGTCACTCCTGTTTTTTATTTCCCTTTCAACACTGTTCCTGCTATCCAGCTGTAACACAAATTTTCCTCTTCTCAAATACTTTCAGACCACTTTTATTTGGGGTTTTTGTGTTTTTTCTTCACATGGTCATTAGGACTCCTGCGTACTCTCTGAGCTTCCTTGATAATGGTTATGAAAATCTCTGAAGCTGGTTGTGGTGGGCCCATCCCAAGCTGTAGAACTGCCTTTCCTCTCACTCTGAGATAGAAAACCAAATATGCAATGCAAAGGTAGTGACCCTTTCTGCAACTGTATGCCCACAAGCCATATCTGCTTAAAGAAGAAAAGGCAAAGGCTGATTCAATGCAATTCCTGAACAACCTGGGCAATGCATGCTCTGTGAGTGCAGGGTTTGCACACCCTTGGTAAATCACACTAATTTCTCCTGTGCAAACACTGTCCTTGTAAAGTTAAACACAAAAACAGCTTTCCTTTGATATACAGCACATATATTTTCAGTGTAATTCCTCAAATATAAGTCATCCATGCCTCAGAGTTAGACCAAATAGTTTTTGTGGGACTAAACATTTGAGAAAATATTATAAATAAAGGGACCAAGATATTTTCCACACACTCAGTAAAAAAACAAATAAAAGAAACAAAAAGAGGCAAACAAATACAAACAAACAAACAAACACCAAACCAACAAACCAAACAAAAATGAAAACAAGCAATCAAAAAAGCCCAAATAGATCCCAAAGAAAAGCTAAACTAAAAGACTCCAAACTCTTGGGATGGGCGAGAGTCCAGATGATGCTTTTGTTTACCTGTATTAGATAACACAATTATACAACAGCTGCAGTCACCTCACCAGCCATATTCAGGACAGCAAATAAATACCTTGCAGTGCTGGTCCCCATAGAACAAACCACATTTTTCCTGGCAAGAGAGGCCCCACATCTATGACTTGGGGATGTGATGGAAAGAGGGATATATTACACACCATGACAGTCACAGTGAAGTGGTGTTGCCCATGACTGATTAGAAAAGGAACTGTGTCATTCCTTATCTTGAATAACTTCTCTTATCTTACGTATATTTTGTTTTATCCCTGAAAGAAAACAGTGGAGGTTGGCAGATGGACTGGAGTGCAGTTGGCTATCCTACTTCAAGCAGCTGAGATTTCTCGTGGTCTAATTTTAACTGACACAGTATGCATTTGTAATTTAAACCAGTCATTTTACTTTTAGGATATCCTACCCTGTCAAGACTGAACATCTGCTTTTATGACCTTCAGAATTATCTTCAAGTCCATGTAAAATCACCTTTTCCTGTGTCTGTACTTCCTTTTTTATCATGTCTTACCCAAAAAAACCCATTGGTTTCAAATCCACAGTCTTACTCAAAAATATCTCAAACAATATGTAGGGTTTTAATTCATATGGTTCTTCTAATTGCCAAATATTTTTATTACAAATCCATACCATTTCAGTAAAGGAATATGACTAATTCAACAGGTTATCTCCAACATCTGAGATATGAAAATTAATTGATGAACTCACTCATAATTTTTGTTTTTCTGATACAGAAGCCAAGTTTCAGCTCTCAAACTAGGCAGAGATGTGCCCAACATCATTTAAGTCTGTTCAAAAGAACTTACACACCTTTACATTTTTTTTCCCCTAGATACTATTTATAATGTTAAATGATTGACTTAAAAGTCCAGTTCATTGAAGCTCAGTTTCTCACTTGCTGCTTATGAGGAGGCTCCCTTTGGCTTTCGAGTTCTTGACCTCAACCAAAGATTGCAGATGGCTCTGTTGATGTTTATAAAACACCAGAGCATGATTTGGATGTTCTTGGAAGTACCATGACACAAATCATCACCAACTTTTGCCTACACAACGAGATTTTCAAAATGAAGCTTTCTTAATTTACTTCTAAAAGCAAAATCTGCAAAATCCAGGAAAAAAACCCTAAAAAGCACAAGTTGAAACTTGTAAACTTAGCTGGTTAGTGTGCTCCTTCCCTTGTCAACATACAATTTAGGGCAAAGCAAAGATATTTGCATGCTCAGTCCACGACAGCTTTTATCTTTAAAATTAGTCTTACTATTCTGGATTTATAATTTATTCCACAGGTACAGAATTTTCAAAGAGGGCTAGAAAAAAGTGCTAGAAAATTGGTAAAAATAATAACTGTTGGGTAATTTGAAATCCTGTTGAATTCATGTTAGTTAATTAAAGTTAATTAAAATTGTGATAAATGCATTTCACTGGCAAAGATTATTGTATGTTGTTGTACACTATATTTCTGGACAGAACTGTTTTCAAATAAAGCTAATGGTATTTAAATTAAGGACTTGTAGAAGCAGCAGGGACTGTAGGAAAAACAGCACATTGGCTCATATTTTCCATTTGCACTTTTAATCACAGATTTCAGCAGAGTCCATGTAGTGACAGTGATACTACCCTGAGAAATTCTTATTAGAATTTAGAAAACCAGCAGTGCTCCAGTCAGAACACTTTAGTCAAAACCAAAATTGAAAAGAAGTTGTACTTTGTTCACCACAGCAAGAAAGGGTTAGAAAAGCCCCAAGGAAAATGCATGTTTATTCATAGATCCAACTTATATGAACTGAAACAATTAAGTGGTAGTTTTGAAGCACTGACTTCAAGCCAAAGTGCTACAATAGTGTTGCACTGCAGACTCATTAGTTGGCACTAAGCTTTGAATAATTGTGTTCAGGGGCTAGCCTTCGTCAATTAAAAATGATGTATGTCCCTTTGTCTGAACCACTGATTGTTTTAAGCACAATCCATCCATCCAGAGGGAAACTTATCCATCTAACTTTTGACAAGAATCTGTAAACTGATTGGTCAGCATCAGATGGGAAGGTTCAATAATCAAATAATAATTAAATGTATATTGATTAGTGTAGCCTTGGTTTCATTTGTTGCCTTCTACTGCACTATGGTTGAGGAGGGATAGCTTTCTTATTATTCATTTGGACATCTTTCACTCCCTGGGAAAGTACTCTAAACATCCTCTGCTACCTACTACTTGCTTGATAATTAAGATGGACAAGGCTACAATTAATTCTGAGTTTTTCAGCAGATGCTGCAAAGTTGGAATTAAAATGTCTATCCAAATGTTACTGTCTTTCCACATGTTTATGTGAAGGGAAAGGCAGACAGACTTTCAGGTCTGGGTGTCACAGAACAAGCAGTGACACAAAAACGAATGGAGCATGAAATTAAATTTTAGAATTTGTGCAGTGTTTTCTACCACAGTGATAGTCAGGCAGTGAAACTCCCCAGGTTCAAGGTATCAAATGAATTCCACAACCCCACATACTTAATCCTGGAACTCAGCTAGGTAATGATTAAACCTGCCAAAAGAAGATTCAGAAGAACATACTTAGATTTGACACAGCAGTCAGAAGTTTGAAGATATTTCAGACCTCGAAATAGGCTGGAAATGTCTTGTTCCAAAGCAAAGAAGCTTCATTCTTTACCAAAGACTATTTACTGATCAGAGAAAACATCTGTTTAACACTATCACTAGAGGAGCCTGAACAGGGCTTTTGGAAAAAAGGAAAGGGTACTCATTTCAAAGTTCACACAAAAATTCCAAGATTCTGGTTTGCATAAGTAAGACTGAATGAGGATTTCTTTTTTCTTTCACAATACAAAAACAAAAATCAACTTCTATGAGCTTTTACTCAGCTCTCATTTTTATGCTCTCTTCATTTTCCAGACAGTAAGGATGGTTGCAGTCCAGAAGCAGAAAGATTTTAGGGCTTAAATAGTCCTCCACTTGAAGATTCAATAAAGGTGGAACTTTTACTCAGTTTCAGGTCAGGTAGTCTTTTGCAGGAAAATTTCTAGCTCTGTGATCCAGTCACTTAGATACCTTTCAATACACACAACTTTCACTCTCTCTTAAACTTCTAATTTATTTTGTTTACTTTTTACTAAAGAGAAACAGAAACCTTTAATGCAACTTTGCTAAATAAATTTTGACATAAATGTGAGAAATGTAAAAGCAAGAAAATATAACAGAACTGATCTAGGATAGAGCATGGTTTCTTGAAATAACCATCCTATTCATATAAAAGTCTCAGACTTCACCTGTTCAGTTCATTCTGGACTATTTTTACCCCAAATAGCTGAAATGTTACTCCAGATATAACAAATCAGCTTCTTTCTCTAGATTCTTTTGTCTAAATGATCACATCCTTAGTTTGGTATTTATTCCTACAACTATAGTGATTAAATACACCCATTGCCTAAAATCACAAAACTGAAATTTCATCCTTGTTTGTCATTACTGAAAAATGTACCAACCAGAACTAAATTTTTAAATAGGGATTTTTTTCCTTTCTTGCAATTTGCAAAGGATATCCAGTAAATTTGGGGTGATGCAAAGCAATGCACAAATAACTTCTGATCTGGATTCCCTCATATGCCATGTTGACTGTCACCAAGGGATTATATGCCAAAAAAAAACCCTCAGTGAAATTTGTAGCATTTCAACAGCACATAGTATGCATGTCAGTGAAACGAAATGCCAGTGCATCCAGTGGTGATATGCCACAGCTGAAAACGCCTTCTGTGGCATGTGTTTCACTCCTCTGAAACCCATGCTTAATGTTATAAAATGCTGAAACTGTTCTGTGACATTTACCAAGCCATTCCCATTCAGCAGTATTTTTGATGCGGGACACCATGAAAAAGCTAAACAAAATGCAGTTTTCTATCTCATACAAGTGGCTAACTTGCCATTTGTGTTTCTTTCGTATCTTTCCTGACTTGTTCAATATACTAAGTACATTGGTGCTGTCCTGGATCTCTGAACAGATATACTCCAGACATTGATCCAAAAAACTTAAATTTGACAGGAAAGGTCTCAAGACTGCAAAATGTTCCAAGTGTTGGAGTTGCATTTAGTCCCTAGCTGGTTGAAATAAGGGTTTAAAATCTCCTTGTTAATACTAATCTGAGGGACCAAATGAAGCATTTGAATCATATACAATACTCTCTTAATCTAGAGACATTTTTTTACTCATATGGATACATGTTCATATGTGCATTTCTGGCAGATCTTCCCTAGTTAGAAAGGACTGCCCATAAATGAAACATGGACTCCAGAGTCCATGCTCTTCAGAGGAGGAACCGTGACTCCCTGAGAGTTTGCAGAGCAATATCTTTGAGCAAGAGGCTCTGACTGAAAGGATAGGGCTGCTGCAATAAAATTTTTTAAAAGCAATAAAAGAAAATTTACAGTGGTGACGTGATTTAGGAGTTCATTGGGAAAGGCGCAGCTCTGCATGCCAGAAAGTTCAGGCAGGTCCACATGGCACAGCACAGCCAGGCCCTGCAGCAAGGATAAGCCCAGAGAAAGGAAGGGCGGTATCTCCCAGAGGTACTTTAAAATAAGATCCTCGGAGCTGCAGATTTGTTACGGGAAGAAGGAGGTTTGGATTGTATCACATCCAAGTTTAATCCCTCACTGTCAGGACCCCAGCTCCGGTCACCCCTTCCTGGAGGAGGTGGTGCTTCTTGCCGCTGCCATGCCACTCACAGAATAAGGGGGATCCAGCCTCACACTGTAAATCACATCCACAGGCAGCTCCCTTCACAGGCATGCTTGGTAGATAACAGGGCCTGGCAGCTTTGCTGCCTTCCAGGAGCTCACCAGTTGAACTCCCCAGTCCTGCTGCTGCCGAAAGAGTTGCCTTTGGAGTCATTAGCAGGGGAGGGGCCCGGCATGGCTGGGGATGCCTGGGTCAAGGACAATGGCTGCTCTCTTTTCAGCCCTTGCTGAAAGCTGAGAGAGCCATTAGGATGGCAGAGAGACATTCGTGTAAGGCAGAGAGACATTCGTGTAAAGCAGAGAGTATTTTGGTTCTCAGCAATTGCAATAACCATTGTCTTCTGGGCTGACTCTTTCTTCCACTCTGCTTCAAGTTTTTGTTTATTTAAAGAGAATATTTCCTGTTCTGGTGTTGCTTCAGACAGAAATTCCCTCATTTTGCCTTATTTGTCGCCAAGCTATAGGAAGGTGACAGAAAGGGTCAGTCTGATATTTTTCATGAGAACTCATGAGAGTACTTGTTTTGATGACCTGTTCACATTCTCAGCAGTTCATTTGCCACAAGGACAATCATCTGTGCCATGTACAGAACACGGACCCTCTGTGGAGACTGGTAGGCTTCATAATCGCTTCTGAATTAAGCCTCCTGACACCCTTGCTAAGTACTGTTATCCTACGTCTCTGGAGGAATATTAAACCAGAGAGAGATTAAATAAATTCTTCAAGGTCGCATATCAAGTGGGTGACAAAGCTGGGAAAAGAACATAAATTACTGCAAGTCACTATCCTTTGTCTCCATTAGCTTCCACCTTTTGTTGTTATTGCTATTAATAAACACAGACAGTATTACCAGCAGGCACGATTTCCAATGAGTAGCAGACACAATTGCCCAAAGCATTGTGAAAATATAGGAGAAAGATGCTCTTAGTCTTGAAGAGTTTGAAACCCAAAAGTAATCCTCTCGGTTCCTCACATTGCTGGGATGTTCCTTTACAGCCTTTAAATTTTCACTGGACAGTCACTCAACATTTTACAGATGCAGCTGTCTGTATGAGAAAAAATACGTAGTCCTTTTATGTAGGGCATACAGAATTCCAGGGACCTGAATGGCACTGAATTTCAGATTACCCTTTTTTCCGTCTTGTTGAAAGTAGAAAAGCACTCAAAGCAGACAGGATTTTTGCTCATTTCCTGCTAATAGAGCTGAGAGGAAAAGTCACTGATAGCACTGACTGACCTGCAAGAAGCACCCAGACAGCATGCTCAAAATTCAACTCAACAGCATTCTCTATACCAGCCAAGCCTGATCTAACACCTATATATTACAACGTGTGGTGCTGCCAGATACAGGCCTGGCTGACTTTATAGATTGGTCACAAGTTTCCCTTTTGTTATGAAACAGCTTCCAAACTTCAGACATGAACGCAGTGTGCTGACTCACTGCCAGGTATGTCACACACAGGACAATAATGTCTAGGAAGTACAAGAATCTGGATTTATTTTTAAACTTATTTTTATTTAACACTTCTTAAATGCAATAGCAGTAAGTTTCTGCTTTTGCAATTCCTACTTTATCCTGAGCTAGAGACTAAGTTATCAGGCAATGAGTAACTTCAGGCACTGAATTTACAGGGAAATTGTTGCACTTTTCAGGTGGTTAAAGTCATTAACTCATACCTTATTATAGCAGCTGAGGCATGCAATAATCAGCCCCAAAAGTACTGCTCTTCAGGTCTTAATGCTCAATTAATTTTCTGGAATCCACATCAAGAAACAAAGTAATGAAACCACAATAAGAAGAACCAGGGTAAGAGTTATTGTGTTGCCTTTATTCTTTCATTTCAGTCCTGGTTTATCAGAATTATAAATACTTCAACAAAACCCCATGCTGGTCAAGCCTCACTGCCAGTCCAAATTATTCTACTACTTCTGTTAACTCAAATAGAATTAATTGCAGAAGGCAGCCATGTGGGTCAGACCAAAAGTCCATCTACTCCAGCATGAGCTTCCAAAGGTGCTCAGCAGTGAATGCCCAGGAGACAGCATACACATAGGGCAAGCAGAAAGTGATGCTTTCTCTGTGATGTTCTCAATGTTCAGTCTCTCTGTGAATCACAGATGGTTCCTTTCTACATAATATCTTTCATTATACTTGTATTCCATGTATATATCAAATCCTTTTTTGAAGAGGTCTGTAACATTATCATCCACAACATTCTATGACATGAAGACCTATGAAATAACCTTACATGATACCAAGAAATAAGTCATTTGTTCTGGACTTTTTAATTTGACATCCTGACTTTCTCTTCAGTTTTGTGTTACTGGGGCATAGATGACAAAACTGATTCAGTAGTCATCCAACCTCCCAAAATCCATGTTGTTCCTTCTTGAAAGGTAACAAATCCTGTTTTCAGGGTAAGGATATTATAAATGCTTTATTGCAAAAGAAAAAGGAATAAAATAAAGGACAAAATGCACTCAAGCACTTTGCACATGCCTATGGAAGAGGTAACAGAAAGCCTTTACTGACAAGTTACACTTCAAAGTAGTGCAGGCATGCAAGTTTCTGGACAGGGCTCAACCTCCTTTACTGGAACAGCTGTAGAGGAATGTTATCCATGCAAGCTCAGGAAACAAATCTGCAAGTCTATATTCGTGATCCAAGTGCTGTACTCCTGAATTTTCCTACTGCTTACAAAACCAGAGAGTGCTTTTCTGATTCTCTAGTCTGATCACGTGGCTGTTAATCTTAAAACAATACTTCTGTCATCAAGCCCACATTTTCTTTTAGAGATAAAAGTGAATAAGGCAGGAAAAAGGACATGATAATATCTTTAGGGAAAAAAAGATTAAGGATAAATAAAATTTAAACATAACTAAAATAAATGAATTCCCAACAATGGTTTTAGTAGAAGAGGGCAGAAGTACTTAAATATTTCTGCCCTTGTGGTTGGGGAAAAAGACAGATTTATACGTATGATAAAATATTTTGCATACCATTATACCCATTTCTAAAGAGGATGCTAAGCAGCAGATTCCAAATGAAGATTTGCTAACAACAAAGTCAGATAATTCACATGTATGGATTTTAAAAGGGCCAGACAAGGACCTTTTAGTATTCATCATAATTTCTAGCAAGTTTTGGAACACCGAATAACGACAGAGGATTAAAAAAAAGCTCAGTTTGTGATAATATGTTAGAAGTGTAAGCAGACATTCAGAGCAATCACATTCCCAGCAACCTCGTATCAAAGGCAGTGGAATAGCTGCTGTTGATTTCTACTAATAACAAATTTTAAAAAGTAATAAATGCCAATCAACAACATTAATGCAAAATACATTTTACCAAGTTAATCTGGGAATGTTTTCACAGCATTATGTGTTTGGGTCATCTTTTATACATTTATATATTGGTTAATATCAGCACTGGAGGCAGAGACAGCATGAGGACATCTCCCTCGAAGGAAAATGGTGGGAGACACTGGGGGAGTGGCAACCACAGTCAGGACACAGAGGACCAGAGGCTCCTCAAACCATATCCTGTCAGAATCAGAGGGATGTATAAATGGCCTACAAAGGCTGTTCAAAGACTGTGAATTAAGCTAAAGGCCACCATCAGAGTCTGAGGCAGGGGAAAGGTCCGTCTAGCAGGTTCTAGTGAGCACATCTCAGGCGAGGCATGGTCTTCAACTTTGAGAAGGGTATTGAGGGAAGTCAGTATTAAGAGACTGTGTTCACCAATATGCTATCAGTTGCTCTAAGGTTTATTTCTTACTCCTTTTAGTTCAGCACATACAGTTTTACAGCTGGTCTTTGCACATGATTCACAAATATTTCATAACCCTATAAGATCTCCCTTTGACCAGCTACAAGAAAATGTTATGGCTTGTATATCCCACAGTGAACATTGATGAAGACTATTTAATGAGATCCAGTCCAAGCAGTTTCTGAAAAATTAATTTAACAAATACAGTCTCAAATAAATGTTGCTTGTCACCTATTTTATGCAGTCTGTGTGCACAAAATGTGAATAAACTGTGTTTATGTAGCAAAATTGAAAACTTACTTTTCATTTTCTGCCCACTGCCAGATGACCAGTTTTAGCAAATTAATCACTTAATATGTTCTAAAACATTCCTTTGCTTTATTTATGCAGCTCCTTGTTCATTGTTAGTTTCCTAATAAACTACAATCTTTCAAGTCTGGTTTTAAAATAAAGCTAATTTTTCTAAAGTGTGAAAATCTTTTAAGATTTTCAGTGAAGTAGCCTGTGGATATATCTTTACCATTTCCCTTTTTTCAGAAAGATTCATAATCTTCTTGATATAATTATATATTAAAGAAGGAAAATTAAGGTTCCAGTGGTCAGTACTGGTTATAAACAGGCCTGATTTCAGGAAATACTTCAATTTTCTAGATGGCACTTAGTGAAGCAAGTGTTTCTCCTCCTTTCATCCCGGGATGTTTTTACACCCACATTATAGAGTAATGAGGATTTTTGCCTGTTTAAGATGGGCAGAAGGAATTTATATGAGAGTCATGAGGCAGGGTTTGTCAGGTACACAGACAGGGGGCTTAAGACACAAGGCCACGCAGCCTCGGCTGTTGATAACAATGGAGGAAGTATTACCCTAAGAAAATGCCAGACAATGAATCTATCAGCTGCTTCTGACACTCAGTTCCTCCCTCCATTTCCTACTCAATCCCTCTCCGCTGACCTCCAAATCCCCTTGTTTCCTATATTGCTGATGTGTTTCTCAGCATTCTCACCACTGTCGTCTTCAGGCATTCTGTTATTGGCCCCCCTTCCTTACTTTCTGTGTGTTGTTCCTAGGAGATCATTTCTCAGTAAGAGTCTAATACTCATTATATAAAGTGGGAGGCAGCAAAGGGTGAATGACTATAAGATATTAATAATTTTAAAAAATCATAAAAACATACATGTTGGACTGATTCTTGCAAATCCCCAAAGATGAGAATATCTTTCCAACAACTTAGAATGAACTTTGTGGGAAGAGCATTCTAGCAAAGACTGAAGAAATAAGCTATGCTTAAAAATGCAGGTGGCTGAATTAATTTCTTCAATTCTTTAAGTAGCTAAAACAGCCACTGAAAAAGTTCAGATTTTGGCAGCTTTTATAAAGTCAGATTTTATTCCGTGGATGTTTCGAATGAGTCAAAATGGCAATGGCTAAAATACTTTATGTTTTAAAAATATATATTAAATTTTAAAATTTGGCCATTTTAAAGGTAGAAATTAATTAAAAATGAAATGTCCAGTAAAATTTTCAGCCAATCCAAAACTAAGCTTAAGCAGGATGCTACTCAGCTACAAAATAAAATACACCCAATATATGCCTGGCACTAACTATAAACACTCTCTGTGTTGCTGAAAGATGAAAGAATTCTGCAGATTTAAAAAGGACATAATTTGACATAGTTTCCTCTACTACCATAGCAACTGGTACCTAAACCTAATATAAAGGGAAGAGATCAGCTGAACTGTTTAGTCCTTTTTTTTTTGAATAGTTATGTTTCCGCCATTGCAATGACTCGATTGCACTGGGATGTGTCCCATCATTCTGCTTCTTTCCTAAAGCAGCAGCACAGAGATATGCTGTTCCAAATGGGGCAAATGTGCTTAAAAAGCCCAGAAATGTCCAGCAGGAGTGTGAAATGATGGCTGCTTTGCAGTATTCTGGTGCTGATATTGCAAGATAGAAGTACTACTTCATTTATTTAGGTCCACTCTGAGACTGTTTAACAGAGAATTTTATCCCATCCTCTGGATAATTCTTGATGAACTCCCAAAAATAAATATGCGTCATGTACAGCCCACTTCCATCCATCATCTCTGCCCATGTAGGGAAACCAGTCTGGCCCCAAATCTGGATTACAAGTGTCCTACTCTCCTGTACCCTCCCCTTCCCCCACACAAAGCCTAGAGAAATACTTTGCACCATGCCCAGGTTACAAATGTGGGCTCCAGGGCGCAGCATGGCCCAGATGTGATACACTGACAGGGAGAGCTTCCTTTCAGCAGCCTCTTCACTGGGACATCCAGACAAAAGTTGTGGCTGGGAAGTAGAAGAAAAGTTGTCTCTTAGGCATGTGAAAAGGTGACTCAAACTTTTCTTGACCTTTCCTATAAATGGAAAGATAAAACCATCTACAGCTCAACTGTGGCTAGGGCAACGTGGTTCGTGTGTGTTTGTCCAATCTCATAGTATCTGAAAGTATTCAATCAAACTGACACACCATTTTTTCCTTTTCTTTTTTATCACATACTTGGTTTGGTTAAATGGCATAAACTTACTCTGAATTTTAGCAGATCTCATCATGGGAAAATAAGATATGCCACCCTGGCACTGACCAGCAACCCTGATAATCTGGGATCCAGTCTCTGAAGAGGGAAAATACCAAACAAATGAGAGAGAAAAGTGCAAGAACCTTTTCTGTTTCACCAAGATGTTTCTGGGTTTTTTTCTCTGAAAGACAGTTATTTTAAGTTTCTCTTCAAATTTCCCCATTATTAAATTCCTTTAGTCCTGTTTCTGTCCTTTTAGCACCTGAGAGCTAACAGTGTGATGCAGCTGTGTCCACAAATTCATTCACTGGGTTTTGAGCTCCAGATTAAGTACCCTACCAAAGTCCAACTGTGTGAATTGGAACAGGCATAAAATCACCCTCGTGGAGAGAGATGGTGGGAAGACGTATATATATTTGCTTTTGTTTCCTCAGCTATTTCAATCTGTGGTCTGTTCCTGTGCACATGCTATAATGAGTCTAGTATTACTTTATATCAGGTTTGCATAGAAAGGAGAAGAATCTCAATAAAAATCAGAGAATCAGAGTATATACTGAGTTGGAATGGATCCATAAGGGTCATTAAGTCCAGCTCTTAGCTCTGCATGGGACTATCCTCAAGTCACACCATGTGCCTGAGGGCATTATCCAAATGCTTCTTGAACTCCATCCTGGTGAACACCATCAGACTTGTTGCTGTGAGCACTTCTCTGGGGAACCTATTCCAGTGCTGTCTGTACATCTTTTTTACCTCAGAAAAAATGTCATTCTTAGATCAGTTCAGAATGAGCCATCTTCACAAATTCACCAGCTCCTACTTCTCAGAAACCACTATTGTCTAAGTGTCAATCATGTGAACAACTACCAGCATTAAGCAAATTTCCAGAATTTTTGTCAGTTTGGTCCACAACTTTATACCCAGGTTGCCTAATGGGCTGAAAACTCCTGGATGCTATTCTCAGTCACAAAATCCTTGTAGAAATTGCCTCTCTTCACAATGGGAGAACAGGAGGAACCACTACGCTAGGAATGTGTTTAATATAACTCTTGATTCTTGTGGCTGTACTTTTGTGGCTGGAAACATGAAGAGGAGCCATTAACACATGACCAGCCAGCTCTCCAGAGGCTGTTGTCAAATGCTCTGGGAACCACAACTTGGCCACCCTGTAACCCCCACTAAATCCCAAATTCCCAGTTTTCCCATAGAGCCTCATCCAAGAGCACAGCAAACAGCTTTTTTAATTTATATATTTATGCATATTTCTAAATTTGTTTATTGTTTATGTTTATACAGACATGCAGCACTACGGAACTGATGCTGTTTAGTTAGGAGTGCTGGTTGTTGATGGTTCTTAGTTGCTGTGGTTAAGATAGTCAGTCCCTAGAATTCTTCAGTCAGTGCCTGTCTCCTGTTTTCCCTGTCTGGCTTCACTTACTAGCAATGTGTATCCTATCCTATTTTACTCCTAACTAAAAAGCCAAGCACAAGTCTACCTGCATAAAGTCACAGCAGGTACAGCTCTGCCAGGTACCTTCATTTGTCCTAAACCCATGTACTTTGTAAGGGCTCAGGCATCATCTGGGGCTAGGGCAAGACAGACAAATCAGACAGAGATATCTTCCTAGCTGGGTCTCAGGTGTGCAGCAGTGCCCGTGGGATGATCTTCCTGCCTGACCTCCACTGCCCTGAGAACGGTATGGGACCACAACTCCTGTGATGCTAGTGCCCTTGAGCTAGCAACATGAGCATATGAAGTGTGGGATATAAAAGTATTTGCCTTGGCTATCTAGAAAACTTTCTGGAGGGAACAAGGCAAAGGAAGCTTTAAACTGTCATCCAACCTCATTAAATTTGAGAGTTTCTGTTCATTAGCAGAAGACATGAAGCAAAAGCTTGGGTCTTCCTAGCAAAAACTGCCAGAATTCTGGTTCCCAGGCACACATCTTGACCAGCAGGGAGGAATACAGATGTATCAATTGAAAGTAGAAGATCCAAAATCCCAAACCTGATGGCTGCAAACACATAGGAGGATGTTCTGAGGGAGAAATACTACCTGCTTGCCCTTTTGTTATACTCTTCCAAAGCATACACTTTCAGCTGAGATCAGACACAGACAAGAAGGCTACATGGGCCTCTGGTTGAACACAGTATGGCCAGAAGGGACACCAGCTGTGGAAAGGTGTGCTGGGCAGTCCCCAAGTGCTCCTTCTTCCTGGCTTTTCCATCACCCTGCAGCTCCTCCAGCTCCCTGTATCTTTCAGTTTTATGTGAAGGAACCTCAGCTTTGGAGAGGTAAAGTGTGCAGGCCCATGTCCTTCTAGCATGGAGCCAGGACACAGAGGACAACTCTCCAGGAATGGGTCTCTGAAGCACATGACAAAGATGCTGTAGTATAGAGACAGCCTGTGTAAGCTGTGCAACTGATGTCAATAAGAGAAAGATCAGATCCTGGTTCCTAAAATTACTTGCTTTAAGTTAATGTTAAACATATTGCCAAAGCATCTTACACAATTTCAATTATGCAGTAAAAAAAATCTGCATTGTTGAGTTAAAGTTTAATTATATTGTCATTTACTCTGAGGAATGCTTGCGGTTTAATCACTGTTTATGTTTATTATCTTTTGGTTTACATTTTTTCCCAGATTAATAGATCATTAGATACCATCACATCAAGATTTCACATTAAGGCAAGATGCTATTTTAACATTACATGGTAACTCTAAAAAACAAACAATTGTCAGCCTCATGTCATTGAAACAACTTTGTTCCAAATTCATGTCCCTGGAAGCACTGGAATGTCCTCATGGTGAGGTGGCCTGCCAAATCACTAAACGAGGGCTGGGGTCAGCTCCCCTGCTGGTGCAACACTAATGACTCCATGGAGCTGAGCCAATGGGGATTTTGGCCCTCCATATAACTGCTCCCAGGATGTTCATTGTTCCGTTATATGGAACATGCACATTGCATTAACGTCCTTCAAATAGTCCTCAGAAAAAAAAAACCTCATGAAAGTGTCCTGGGGAGGCTGGATATACACAGAAATAAAGAAACTAAACTATATGTTAACCCCATGAGTATGCTCCCAAGTAGCTGCAGGACCCTTTGGTGTAACCAGTAATTTCCATCACAAATCAGTCACATAAATACAGTCCTACTGCAGAACTAATGCTTATCGCACAGCGGCTCAGTTGTGGTCTGGGTCCTGATCGTGCCATCAGGTAGCAGGTGCCTTCCCAGACTATTCAAAGGTCAGCCCTGACCTATAAATGCTGGACTGTGTATGGAAGGTGCTTGAACAAGCTGGTATTCACGTATAGACAAGGAGCAGTCAGAAGGAATTGGATCACCAGGTAGGAGAGTCCTGCTTTATCAGAGCAAGTTATTTATCAAGAACATCAGTATCAATAATATTATACTAACTAGAAAAAGAACTGAAGATATCATGTAAAAAAATGTGTAGTCAGAACTCTTCACAGCTTCCAAATGGTGAACAAATATTATGCAAGAGAGGAAAAGAATGAAGCTTTTTCTTCCACTATTTCTTACTTGGCTTGTTTTGGGAAAGTCATTTGTCCACATTTCATTTCAGATTACCATGTAAGTAGGACAGAATCTTATCAAGATGCATTCAGACTCTGCAAACACCAGACTTCTCTTTCAGCAAATGTGTGTCATTCAATGCAATCTCAAGCACAGAAAAAAAATGCTGTGTGGTCAGGGAAGATAGATTAGCATGAAATAATACACATACTGTACTGTACTGGAATATACTATACAATGCAATGAAGATAAATGTGCATATGTATAAATTAACATACATAAACACAAAAGTACACATATTGGTCTGTTCTTACCCCATCCCATACCAACAAAAATATACGTGAAGTTTTCTTGAGTTTTAATAGTGTGCATTTTTTGAGGACTGCAGAATTTGGTCATATTAGAAGTAGTAAAAATGCCAGAGTTTGTCTGCATTCCTCAGATAAGTTACATGCTCAAACAATGTAGTGTCATGTGTACTAATACCTTTCCAAAATGCACATGGTTTGATCAAACCTATATAGTTAATTCATATTTCCTCTCTGTAATTAAATGGCAGATGTTCCCACACAGATAAACCACGCATGTGCGTGGAGACTGTTAAACCACTCATAAATGCAGATATTTCTGCAGTCAGTGAATCACTTGCAAATAAATTCTGATTTCATTCTAATGCATTCTGCATACTCAAGAATCCAGCAAATATTTTCTGTGAAAAACTCAGCTGATGGGTGCTGCTCAACATTCACTGAGCACAGCTAGTAACTCACTGTGTAACCCCCACCTTGACTGGATGAGAAGGAAGACTTTGTCAACAGGAAAATAAGGAAGAATGATTAATTCCCTTCCTATCTGAGTGTTAAGTCATTCAGAAACATTCATACTAAAATTCATGAGACTTTGGGGATTTATTTATACCGGAAAATTTGTTTCAACTCATTTGTATAGTGACTTGGTGAATCACAGAGCAATGACCAGCTCAATTCTTTCATTTTTTTTTATTCACTATTTGTTAGTGGGTTTTTTTTGCTTTATTATTTTCTATATTTGCTGAGATCTTATATATATACATGAGAAATATATTTCTGTGTAAATAAACAGGAATACCATGGTATTCACCATGACCAGGAAAAACTATAGCAACCACCTCTGTGGAAATCTGTACGGGAGGGGATGCTTTTCAGGTACTCTGCTTCCTGAGCTTTCCTAAATGCAAAGCTAAACTTACAGGAGAATAAATCAGACTAAAATTTAGCCATCCAAAAGTTAGGCTGGTCAGCTAGATGGACCTCTGCATGCAATGCAAGTCAGCCCAGTAGTCTCAGAACGGGGAAAAAATCACCATCTGGGCTGTTTATCTCTATCTGTGGGGAGATGGGACTGTGGGGACAACTTAGGACAATAGGTTAATGAGAAAAATTTTATATAGTTCAGCATAAGTCAGATGAATCTCATCCTTTTGCCTGAACTTGGGAAAAATAACCAAGTAAAATAAGGAAGTCATAAGAGATTCAATAGTTTGGGGTTTTTTTTATTACACTCTACAAAGCTTCACATAAATGCTGGCTAAGGCATTTCTGAATATAGGATAATAACATAAACTGACATTGCTGGCTGCAATTTTTTCTGCCTTCATTCTGCAGAGGCTGAACATGGAAAACAAGTCACTGGAAGGGAGGGAAGCATGAAAAATGTGTCTCTGTGTACAACTGCAACCTTTCACTTATTAATTCTCAAAGGACTTACAGAAGAATCTTGTAGAAGTTTAAAATCTGACAAAGCTTAAAAAAAAAGGCAAGTCCTAAAACTTTTAAGATAATAAATCATAGTGTTCAGATTGCCCATTTCTTAGAATGTCAGTTAAGATGAAAGAGCTTGAGAAGGTATAAAATACTTAATCTTTTTTGATTGCTCCTTTTCCAAGTCATCATTCCTGTGTTTCTCTCTACTTTGCCTACAGAAGATCCATTTCTCTCTGTGTAACTTACAGTTAATTTGTAGGGGGTCAAACCTTTCTCTGGCTTTTTGGAAGGAATATAGAATAATCTCTACAATATACTGTCATGAAATAATATCCTAATGTAGCATACTGAAAATCTATCTCAACTTTATCTTCAATTAAACAGGAGAAAGAAGCATCAGATCATCTATTACTCAGATCAGTCAGACACAGTATCATTATATAACATATGCCCCTGAAAGTGTAGAAAAAGACCACTGAAGTTGCAAAGTACAGAATACAGATGCTATAAAGTCCCTAAATTAAAGATGTCACTGGGCTCAGTCTGGCCTCAGGAGTTTAATGTTCCTTTTATTGCTGAATATCATAGGACATCTGAACAACAGTTTCAGAATGTAATCTGACATTGTTTTGTTTTACATCTTTTTTTAAATAAAATTAGTAGGGTATAAAGGCATTCTGTGGATTATCCTGGCTTTCATGTGCTCTGAAATAAGATGTTTGAATAAGAAAATTCAGAATTAGAGTCTGCTGTGGCAGATACCATGTTCACAAAGTTAATATACTGTTATGTTATGATCTGAGAGAGCACATTTCCAAAATAGACAATCCTTGGGATATTTTTTATTAAGCTCCTTATCTCCGAGATATGCCATGGATGTTACAGACAGAGCAGGGATGTTCCTTCAGCATGCTTTAGACAGTCCCTGATGGTTCAGAAGAGCCTCTCCTGAGCAGCCACCTTCACAGGTCACCACTGTCTGAGCTGGTCCCCCTCACCACCCCTCCCGGAGCTCAAAGGAGACAGTGCAGCTACCCCAGGGAAAGCTGGATTTTTCAAAAGGCTTCAGCTCCCACGAAATCTGAGAGCATTTAAAGTTTCATCACCTCATTTAGCTGCCTACATGGGAACTGGTGGGTGCTGAACTCTTTGGAAACTCCTGTCCGGTGAAATGAACCTCCAAGCATTTTATATCACAGCTGACGGTGTCAGTGTCGACTTCTACATGTTGAGTAAGTAAAGTCCTGACATAATACACTATAATGACTCCCTGTGCAGCCCTTTAAGGCTTTTATGTAAAGACACACTTAGATGTCTTAATAGCTCAGAGCTGTTACTTTTACTACTCATAGCTGTCTTACACATGCGGGTTTATATGTCGATTTGTGTCAGTGTAGCTGCTAGGTGAACATATTCACATAAGCCTTGGAATTTTTCTTGGAAAATGCACCAAATCTTTTCCCCCTTTCTGTGAAATAAATTACATGCACTTGATGAAGTGCTTTCTCTGGTATTCAAAGAGGCCATTGCTAAGTGTTAATCAATTATCTGACAAAAAATCAGTTACAAAGATATGCCTGTCTGTATACCCACTAGGATAAGTGTGTTACAGTCTGGTAAACTACAAATAAGTCTGCACTTAAGTCTCAGGTTGTTTAATTAATCATTCTTTGTTTTCAGCTTTGGAGAAATTTCTTCATCTAACTGTTGAATTCCTGAAAAAAGGAGTTTGTGTCTGGAGCTGTACTGTAACAATAGAAGCAAGCCTTTAAATTGCATGTATACTTTAGACAACACATGTACTTTACAAACATGCTCCATGTGGCTATGTTTAGCAACCTAAAGTATATCGCAATGAGTGAACTAACATTTAAAAATAATCATGTAAAGAACAGGGGACATCTCAGCATTAACCACTACAACTTTTGGTCCAGGATACGCTTATAAAGTTTTATGTTGAACAAATTTAATATTATGCAGAAAAATCATCTTTGCAGGATATTTCACCTCTGCATTCCTGTGTCTGCCTTTCTTCCTAGCAGAGCCAACATGGCCTCAGGTGCTAACAAGGGTTCAGCTCCTGGGAGTGGAACTTTTCTGCAGACCTTTCATGGCTGTAGGACTGACTATTCAAGCGTGTGTTTGTTGGTAGATGATGGACTTTTCCATTGGTACTTGCCAGACTGACAAACCAGACCAACTCCTCTTTCAGATGTACTTCTGATGCTGCTGAGACTCTGAGAAGGCCTGTATATTAACATGCTTAGATTCATTTTCGGCCAAGTAGACTCTCTGAACTCAACTCAGGATAAATGTTTTTTTTCCCCCCTTAGCCTCTAGCAATATGTAAATAGGTGAAATCATCTCTTACATTTGAAAAATAATTAAAAAGGTAGAATACTATCCACCTAAATCCACTTTTTCAGATCTGGCATTTATTTCTTTGTCTGTTTACAAAAACTAGGTCACAGTATGTGTTCATTTCAAAGAAAAAAATTCAAATAACACCTTTCAAGTACAAATTAATGCTTCCCAATTATACCTTTCCATGGTGTTCAAAAAAAGTTTTTTAAAATAACAAATTTAGCATAGAAGAAATGAAAAAAATACCTAGTAAAAGAGAAAGGCTATCATAATTTACTGACTAAAGGTGTAAACTATTGGTTCTAGTAAGGTTAAAAACAAAGTGATAAGGCTAGTAGCATCATTCAAAGGATATATTTTTGGTTATGATTGTAGTTATTACATCATTTGCAAAAAGTACTGTGGTTTTGCTACAAACAGAAAGCTATTAAAGCAATAATAAAAAGAAAACTGTTAATTGAACAAAGAATAAATGAGTGGGGAAAAAACACTTTTCTATAGAAGCATATATTAATTGTCCCAGTTATAGATGTCTGTCTGAAAACTATTCAAGCAAGTGAATAATCCAAAAGCAAAATTTGTTTGCCACTTGTTTTCCAGTGTCTTCTTCAGCTGTAAAGGCAAGAGAGGAAAGAAGAAAAAGCCAAGGTCTTTGGTTTTCTCTTTGGTGTGCTTCCTAGGTGTCAGGAGTTGCACGTACAGTTCAGCACTCCCACCAGCACACTCCACACTCACATGAGTGCAACAGTACCAAGGTAGCAGAAAACACAATTTCCTCCAGATTATTATTAATTTTCCAGTGTTCACAGAATCATAGAATAGAGTGGTTTAGGTTGGAAGGGACCTTAAGGATCACAGAGTTCCAACCCCCTGCCATGGGTAGGAACACATTTCACTAGTGGGGTTGCTTGAATTCCCACTCAACGTAGTCTTGAACATTTCCAGGGGTGGGGCATCCATAGCTTCTCTGAGCAGCCTGTTCCAGTGCCTCACTACCCTCCCAGTAAATAATTTTTTCCTAGTATGTAATCTAAACTTAGCCTCTTTCAGCTTAAAGCCATTCCCCCTTGCACTATCACTACATGTCCTTGTAATGACTCAGATTAGAGAAAAACTCTTGATAGAGATCAATGAGGAGAAGAATTTTGTTTCCTTTACAATGCTTGATACAGCTGTGGTCTCTCCCAGGGCCCAAGGATGGGACCTGTGCTGGTAGCTGACAGCAGTAGCTCTTGCCACCTTCAGGAAAATATGAGCTTATTCCTTGTTCACCTGAGCCCTCTTGGCTTGATGCAAACAACATGGTGAGCCGCAGTGACAGAACAAAGCACACACACACCTCTGCTGTGGTCTGTGGCTAGATATGAACCAGCTCTTAGTTAACAGCTGAAGTAAGGAGTGACTGAAACAAGGCATGAGCTCTGGCATGCCTGCTGGTGGTCCTGCCACAGTGAGTCTTCATTCAGGTGTGGGTCCAAAGAAAAATGGTTCTGTCAGGGTCAAGGCTGCAGGGACACTGCAGGGAAAATTGGTAAAGAGATCAAGATACAAATTTGCACTGTTGCTGTCCAGTTTGACTTGACTGTGTGGTTAAAAAGCTTGTCCTTACAAATAAAATGCATTAAAGCTTTTCTCTCCCTCTCTAGCTTCAGTTCCATTGCCTTTTATCTGTTATGGTTTGACCCCTGATGGAAACTAAGTTTGAAACATCCACTTTCTCGTCCCTCCCTGCCTTCAGGTTGGATGGGGGGAATCAGAGGGGATAAAATAAACCCCATGAATTGAGATAGAAACAGTTTAATAATTGAAGCAAAGTAAAATTAATAATACTAATAATAACAATAATAATAATAGTAATAATAGGGATAAAGATAGCTAAAACCCAAGAAAAACAAATGATTCACAATCCAACCTCTCACCACTCATTGACTGATGCCCAGCCTGTCACCAAGTAGTGATTGACCCATTCCAGTCAGCTCTCCCCAGTTTATATACTGGGCATGGTATGGAATATCCCTTTGGCCAGATCACGTCAGCTGTCCTGGCCATGCTTCTGCCCAGTTTCTTATACAAGTCCTCCCTGGCAGAGCAGAGGAAACTGGAAATTCCTTAAGGTAAGAAGTACTTAGCAACAACCAAAACATCACTGTAATATCAACATTATTCTCATACTGAATCCAAAACAAAGCACTGTACCAGCTAATAAGAAGAGAATTAATTCTATCTCAGATAAAAACAGGTCATTATCACCCAATCCCTCCATGCCTGCCCAAAATTCAACTAAGTATTAAAACACTCTTCATTACTCTGGCTAAGAAAGGTACTAACAGAGGATAGATGCTGAAAACAATTGTTAGTACTGGTAGCACAGAGGTAATCAGTGAGGTTTTCACATGGTAGTTCATTTTGAGAAAACTCATTAGCATTGTCATTTTCCAGCTCACATTCAACACTTAGCAGGACTAACGACTCGTCCTCTAATCCACTGGCTGGAGAGGATACGTCTGCATGTACGTCCACAGGCAACCATGTATTAATATAAGTATAAACAAAGCTGGTGTTCCTGGACCCTATTGTTCAGAGCTGGCAATAGAAAAAAAGGAATAAAACTGTTAATAAACATTTTGAAATACCTACTCAGTCACAGCTAAACCAGACCTAAACTCAATATTTTTTGGAAACAGGAAAGAAGCAGACACTTCATTTCTGTGCCTCAGATACACATAAGCACAGCCCTTGCTTGTAAACCTGGCAGGCTCAGGCTTATGGACCTGAAAGTTACAATAGCATTATGTGCAGAAAGCTGTTCCCATTCATCTTTAACAATATGTAATTGTGTATCTTTTCTTGGCTAGTTCCACAGGAGATACAAGGAGTGTTAACACAAAAATAAAAAATGCCTGGGATATTGATGGAGAGGTGAGAGCCCAGAAGACTTTTTCCCTCAGTCTGGAAGATTTTTTCAGGAAGGTAAATTCTCTGAGAACTGACAGAATTTATGACCTAATCCAGCTGTAATTGCAGAGTAAAGTGTTTCATCAAATATGGGGTGAACTGGACCAGCCTTCACTTAAGATGAGCTATAGAAATTTATTTGTGCCTTTGCCTCTCCTGAACAATGGAATCATCCCTAATAATCACTCACCAGAGGACCTAAGCCCCACTGATCAAGGGAATGTACACACAATAAAAAGATCATCTAAAGGAGTTTAGTCTATTTAATGTACAGACAATCAGAGAATCAGCTGAATGCCAGCTGTATTTTCTTAGTTGTTTTTTTCTGTCTCAGATGTATACAATATGTGGAATTTCTTTAAAGATATTAGTTGAAAATCGACTTAATAAATAAAATGGCTAAAATATATTTAAAATGCATTCATTCACTGATTTTGTCCACTGGTTATTTAAAATAATAGCATATAATTAAAATTGTTTTGGCTAAACCAAAATATCAGTTGTCCCAAACACTAAAATGTCCTGGCTCTGCTCCTAGGTGATGACAGTACTATATTTAGTCACTGAGTACCACCAGCTGTCTCGCTAACAGAAGTCTGGCATTTTCCTTAATTGAGAGATGCAGTATGTGTGAAATGATACCACTCACACTCACTCATGATAATACTAGCATGACCTAGTTGAAAGCTTTTGATATTTTTTTTTCTTTGTTCAGAAGAATAACAGTTGGTTCAGTACAATGTTAAAAACTGAAACCTATTCAAGGGGTTTATAAGGAATTCTCTTTAGATTATGATCTAGAAATCTCATTTTTTGGAGTCCCATGGCAGGAAGGGCAGGTGAGGGGGATGAAATGGAAAATATAGCCTTCAACATTTAACAATGACCTTCCCAGTCACCCATATCTTGCAAGTTTGGGTGATGTTTTCTTAATTTTTTTTTCCTGACTGTCGGGGTTTGATCCGGCCACCGCCTCTCTGGGTAGTCCTTGCCCGCATTCTACAACAAAACTGTCGTGGTTTTGCTCTGGGTCAATTTGATCACACACTCCACACACAATTACTTTAAGTTGAGAGAAGGTTTATGCAGACGAAAGAGACTGGATTTGGGAAAATAATACGAACATTTGTCATTATCAAGCTAAAACTAAAGAACTATATCTATAACAATTGTGCTTAAGTAAAAAGTACTATATATTTACAGAAATACTTCTCCCCCCCCCCGCTTTATATCAGTCTAAGGAGGAGGAGTAGTTTCTTTCTCCATTCTCGGAGCTCCAGGTCTCTTCAGTAACTCTGCAGCACTCTCGTCGCAGCTGGAACTCTTTCTCTTTTTCTCTTGCTCTGTGTTGGCCTCCAGGGCTGGGCCTACCCCCCTCCTGGGCTAAGACCGGAGGCTGGGGGTTACCCAGGCCCTGAAGGTTTTTCCTTCCATGGGCTTGCAAGGGGACACTTGCTTACCATAGTTTTCTCCCCCCTTTCACTCTCTCCATTCAGCAGGGAAAAGACTGAAAAGTAATCCCTACCACCTGTAGAAGATTGCTGGGGTGAGGAGACCCCCCATGTGGCTCACAGAGGAGCCTGTGGATGTACCAGAAAACCAAGACTTCATGAGAGGGACTGAAATGAAGCAAAGTCCTGTTGAAGATTTATGACTCTGAGAGGGAAGAGACTTACGCCGGAGCAGAAAACGGCTTGGGTAGGGATGTTGGGATCCATGTGTGGGATCCATGCTAGATCCATGCCAGAGAAGTCTATCAAGGACTGTTCTCCCGTGGGATGGGACCTCCACAGGGAAACAAGGGTGGACTCATAAGCCATTATCCCCTGTAACCCCGTGGAAGAAGATCCATGGTAAGCAAGCCCATGGAAGGAAAAACCTTCAGGGCCTGGGTAACCCCCAGCCTCCGGTCTTAGCCCAGGAGGGGGGTAGGCCCAGCCCTGGAGGCCAACATAGAGCAAGAGAAAAAGCGAAAGAGTTCCAGCTGCAATGAGAGTGCTGCAGAGTTACTGAAGAGACCTGGAGTTCTGAGAATGGAGAAAGAAACTGTTCTTCCTCCTTGGACTGATATAAAGGAGGGGGAGGGGGAGGGAGAAGTATTTCTGTAAATATATAGTACTTTTTACTTAAGCACAATTGTTATAGATATAGTTCTTTAGTTTTAGCTTGATAATGACAAATGTTCGTATTATTTTCCCAAATCCAGTCTCTTTTGTCTGCATAAACCTTCTCTCAACTTAAAGTAATTGTGTGTGGAGTGTGTGATCAAATTGACCCAGAGCAAAACCACGACACTGACTGAACACTGAGCAAGAGGTAGCTCATGGTGTCACATTCTGGTGGACATTACTACTTTCTGTCAACCTTCTACTTTAAAAGCAACAGTAAGTGGATAATGGCTTTTGTTGCTGAATAGTTAGTCTGTCAAAAATGTAGGTTTGGATACAAAAAATTTATTTGTAAATTCTGATTTGCATTCCTAGAGTATAAATTTCAGAGAGGAGCCAACAGTCCTTTTCTGCACTCTCACTGCAAAGTTGTACTGCCCAATAGGCAGGACAAACATCAGGTCAGAAATGTAACTAAGTGCACCACTTTCCAATAGAGCTCCTTGGCTCTGGGGTCTGGGCAGTGGGCAATGTAGCTCATCTATTCTCTCTTGTTGACATGCTTCCACTCATATTCCTAAATAAACATTCACTGAAGCAGCAACTAAAAATCTGAAGTTATTCCTATCAAATGACCTAATTATCATCTTAAAGAGATGTATATTATTTTTTAACCAATAAGTAAGTTTGCATTGTTAAGTCATCAAGCCATAACAGAAGAGCCATGAGACCCCTGCCTCAGAACACTGCAGCTTAACATTTGCAATACTTTCTGGGTGGGTCAGCCTGGGGTTAAAATTCCTGCTGTAGACCAGACAAAAAGAGAATGGGACCCAAGGTTTCTCACATATGATGTGAATGTCTAGCACTGAGATCTAGGGCATGGGAGGAAGGAACAGGTTTAATACCAGCTTCTCCAGATTACCTCATTCCTCTTGTGAATATGGCCCTTGGGTTATTTTTACAATGTCCCAAAGCGAACCAAGTGATCCAAGTTGAATTAAATGTTTCAAGCAGTCCAGCACTGCTCTTTTTTTTTTTGATTCAATGAAAATGCTGAAAAGCCTTGTCTGGGGGAGCAGTCAACCACAACAGTCAAAAAAGATAGAAGAACAGTTATTGAGCAGGAAACATCCTTATTCACTGTGCCTGCTCCTGAAGGGCCAGCTGGAGCTGGCTTGTGCAGCCAACAATCCTTACTGAGAGTGTGATGGCTTGTGTATGGGCAAAATAAATATTTAATAGTATTTATAGTCACTGTATGCAGGTGAGGAGACTGAACACGAGCCTGCAATTTGAAGAGGTGAATTCGGTTCCCAGCTGGGCCACAGAATTTCTGTGAAACCTCAGGTGAGTCATTTACTCCCTGGATGTGCAAGTGTAAAATTCTTGGAGCTCTGTGAAAGGTTTCTCTGCTTCTGTGACCAGCTATACCGGCTGGAGATCTTGGCACTGACACCTCACGCTCCTTGGTATAAACAAGCTGGGTAGCGCTTTCCTAGATCTTGAGGACCTTGGACTAATGATAAAGTCATTAATGGGTCTCACGAATGCCCATTGTGATGTGCTCGTAAGGACCCAAAAAAAAAGAATGGGTAAAACAAATAACAAGGCAACACATTAACCAGTAATTTATTGTATACTAGACAGCAATTAGCTGTGTACTATATCACACTCCTATTGCAGGCTTTTAAATCTTTGAACACAGAATGTTCTCCTGTTCTCATGTGATGCTTCCTCCAAATGGGGAACTTCTGGTGTGTATGGCAGATCAGCCATTCATGAATTCATTGTTCTGTGAAGTCCCATTTTTCAGGAGTGAAGCTGTGACTTTTTGCTTCAGAGGTGGTCAAGAAGACAGCTAAACCCATACTGCTTAGCAAAACAATGTAGCTGGTCAGAATTTCTCACCATGTATTAATTGTGAAATGTACTTGAAAACTGAGATTTGAATTAAAAATCAGTGTTCTTACCTGACATCATTTGAGGGTCACTGAGCAACACAAGACTGCAAATGAGTTCTGGCCTGCTTATTAACCAGTGGTTAACAAGCCCAAAGAGATGAATAGGAAACACACAGTATTTCCCTGCCTGCCAATAAGTAAAGATCATCAGATCTGCTTTTCTGCTTTTCTATTCCACACTTGTATCTGCCTGGGGAAAAATCTGGAAGGGATGAGCAGGCTCTCAGTCACTGTTTAAGTACCTTGCTTTTCATAAAGTCATGAAACAGAAGTGTTTTGTTTGTCATTGCAGTTCACAGCTTCTGCACACTAAATGGCTTCAGATTCCTGCTAAGAGCTAAACCTGGTGTGCAGGCTGCAGCAAGTAAACAAGGTATATCTTAATGAACTTCCAAGTAACAACATGAGGGAACTTTTTAACACGGCTTTACTTTCATTACTCATGCTAAACTCTATGAGTGCTCTTACAGCCTCTAAGCCCTGAAAAAAACAGGGTTTGTCCCTGTGATTTCTGATGTAATATGACTAGGAGGCACAAACCTGACCCTAATTTAGTGCAGCTGAGTCACATGCCTTTACAAAAAGACTGGGTTAATTCTTTTTAGCAATTTTTTTAAGGGAAAAGAGAAAATTGTTAGGATCTGCATTTAATTAGAAAAGATGCTTGATTTCAAGAATATGCCCAGCAGGGTGGCATTTATTAACATCACTGTCTCTTCTGGCAGTAGCTGCTCAGACTAGAAGTGTCCAGTTCTACCTGCTGTTCAAACACGATCTGAGAAATAGGTCCTTCCCAGAATATTTTAGGATCTCAAAATAAAATCTGACAAGTTGGGACAAGCAAACAAAGAGGGCTTGAAAGGGAAATAGGTCAGGGGAAAAGGAAGGTCATATGACAGGACGGTTTGGCTTACTCAACTCCACCCATGCTCCTTTAAGAAGAGAAATAAGAGATCCTGATAATATCAGTGGGCAGCTTCCATCAGCTAGCACTTTGGCACGGACACTGTTGTAGTAAGGGGTCTTGAAAACTAACCTAAAGGAAAACACAGTCATGGAATGGTTGAGGCCGGAAAGGACCTCTGGGGGTCATCTGGTCCAACCCCACATGCACAGGCAGTGATATCTAGAGCAGATTGACCAGGAACACATCCAGATAGCTTTTGAATATCTCCAAGGATGGAGACTCTACAACCTTCCTGGGCAATCTGTGCCCGTACTCAATTGCTCTTACAGTGTAAAAGGGTTTTCTGATGTTCACAGGAAACCTTCTGCGTTTCAGTTTGTGCCCATTGCTTCTGGTCCTGTCACCAGGCAATCAGTAATAAGAAGAATGTTCTCTAGGAAATGTTTTTCACTCACAGGTTGCAAGACTCCAGATATCTGTGCTCACAAAGCATGGAATGGATTGCTTGATAAAATTCTTACCAGATTATTCACAAAGTACAGCATTTAAGAAAAAACAGGTCAGCTGCAGACACTGTAACTTGAAGACCTGGCTTGAAAAACAAACATACAAAAATTAGAAATTTTATATCCAGTATCTTACTTTACAGTAAGCCAGGGACTGCACGTTCCATTTGAAATTGCTTTGCTTCTTAAGATTTTCATCAGGGTTGTAATACCACACTATCACTTCATAAGCTTCAACAGAATTGTTCTCCTTTCTAAATCAGCACCTTATTCTTGCTCCAGAAATCTAAGCTTTCATTTTGAGCATATTAAAATCATTAGCATAATTAACATTAAAGGAAAATGTCAGGTAGCCAATATAAGTTCTCTGATGTTGCAAACACCATGAAAACAACAGCTTTGTTATGTGACCTGCACTCATTCATCTCAATGCAATATTAACAATGGAATATTAATTACAGGCATAATGCTACTTCTTACACCAACATTTTCATCTATTTCAGGGGTCACTATTGTGAAAACATCACCAGCTGTAGCAGCTGTTATGGAAAGATGTGACAGGCAGCAGGCAGCTTGTTATTGTCACCGATGCTGTAGATCTCAAGCATTCTTTGCCAAAGTATAAATTACTTAGCAGAAGGAGAATATTCTCCAGGTTTGGACCAAATGAATCTGCTGTCCTCTATTTCCAGAAATCACAACCAAGTTACAGATCTATGTCTCTCAACATACTGGTTCTCCCAAGTCCATTTCCACAGTGCATCCATAGTACTAAATTGGCCAACTGACCAACAGCTAATTCAGCACTGATGATAGTTTCAAATGATGGTACAGAGCTCACTCCCATCCAGCTGCTTTCATCTGGCCCTGGCTTATCTGCTGACTCACAATGATCTATTTTTTAATAGGCAATGTCAATGGTTACTAGCAACATATTGGTCAAGTAGACCTACACAGCAGAACATCTGTATTATACTCTTGACACAGAAGCCAGATGTCTAATAGCACATACTAATGGAGAAAAGAGGGGTTGTGGTTTTTCTTCCCTAATATGAAGACCTAACTTAAAACAACAAACATCTAATGGAATTTGCACAGGAACCTTCTGGAGCTGGCAGGCTATCAGGAGTACTATTTAGGCGATACAAACCCCACAATTAGTATGTCTGCAACATCTGAAGTTGCCCAAAAGGCTTTAAAGACCTGAAAACCTCTAAAGACCTGAAAACCTCTAAAGACCTGAATCTCAAAACTGGAAGGTACTTTTCTGAAGGGTGTATTTGGTGAGATGACTGCCATCCAATTCAAAGGGCTATGAACTGCAAAAGAGGAATTTTTGATGCTCTCAAGCCTTTGGGAGCAGGGAAGAAAACAATCAGGAGACTGAAGGGCGAAGCAGCACCTTATCAACTTCTAGACACCGTGTCTTCCAGCTTCAGAAACCCAGCTGTGAAAAGCCTCTGAGTAGGAAACAGGGAAGGAGCAGGAAGATCAGAAGTGAAAGAAAAATTACTGTTTGGCGTGGTCCTCCATCACATCAGAAGTTGGATGACTGAATAGAATGAATTATACCAGAAATTTCTTTAAGGCTGCATCTTTGCTAAACACGGTGACTGTGCAAAGAGACAGGCCACGTTTTTGTGAGGTGTGGACTTACAGGGACTCGGGTGACACATCTGAATGACCAAGGCTGGCACCTCTTGCAAGAAAGCCAAGGCTTGTCAAGCATAGAGGCTTTGTGTGAATCTGAAGATGTTAACCCCTCTCTAACCAAATGTAGTTTTTACAAGTTGATTTCTCCCCTTTCCCATGTTCTGCCATGAGGGGAAAAGAGGCCAGTTCCAAGCTAAACATTTTTTCTGGCTTTGCTCTTTCTTGACTAAGCTGAGCGCAAATGAGTAAGGAGAGCATGATAAATCATATGACAGATTACTCTTAATAACTGAAGCAGAAGTCACAAAAATTAATAAAAAAAAAATAAGAAAATACAGAAGGATCCATCTATAAAAGCATGTCTCCCTTGCGTTGTTCATCTTTCAGTTCCATACATAAATTGCACAATATTTCCACACCTATTTATCTTCTGATATTTTTATGGATCTAACCTCTTTTTTCCTCTCTGAGACATTCTTGCACTGTGGTTGGAGAGCACAGCTGGGATACAGCTGTATACTGTCCAACTTTGATGAGCTATAAACGTTTGCCCTTGTGCTAACATTGTGACATTGCCCACTGTTTTGTTTTCTTGAATGCTGGTGGCTAAAAGGCAGATCTGAAATCCCCAAAACCTCTTCTTTTAGCCAGCCATTGCTCTCCTTTTGTATCAGCAGTTTCTAATTAAACAGCACCATACTAGAGGACCTAAAGATCATTAAAGGTGCACTCGGAGTGTCCAAGAATAGAAACACAATACAGGTGGTGTTCCCACAGCTCAAAACAGACTGGTCAGTTTCCTCATTGATTAGCAATTGTGCTAAATGTCTTATTAAAGTCTGACCCTGACATTGCTAATAACTTTGGTCAGCCAAATAAATTCTTCCAACTTTTCACAGTGGAAAAAGCTTTCTATTTTATGATTTTATACCCCTATCATTAGCAATCTTTGAAACAGCATTCCACCCCCAGGTTGCGTTCTGTGGTTATGAACTTCATTTGATCACTGCCCCATCAATCTGACATTAACTGCTACAATTTACAACTGCTCTGGCTTTCTATCTATTAATGTCGTACCTCTGCAAGTGCAAGAAACTGCTGCCCAGGGGAAGTCTGAAAGAATGCAATGTCTTGTTAAAACCTGAAAGGGCAACAGGGGTGGGGGGAACAACCTCCCAGAAGAGAAAACCAAAGGCTTGATAATGAATAATGCTTCATTCTCTGCTGTGAACACGGGTGACCTGGCATGTAGACCACAGCAAAGTAGTGAATAATTCACTGAGAGAGTCATAGACCTCCTGGTAGACCACAGCATTGCTTTGTCTCACAAATATGTTCTCCCACAGAACAGGGCTCAACAGGATGTTTCAGTCTACAAATGTTTAAACAAAAGGCGGGTGTGATGGGGTATGCAAGGGGAGAATCGTGCATGGAGTAGGCCAGCCTGCATGGCTCTTTTTTAGCATCTGATTGATAATTCTATAGGCACTGAACATAAGGGTGACGGAGAGTAGAATGGCTTTGATGGAGATGAGGCACTGAGCTCATGTCCAGTTTCTAACCCAGACAAGAAACCAATTGCACCCTCAGACAGAGACATTTAGCAATATTCATTGTCTGAGCTGAAGAAACGGGAGCATGGACATTTTGAGTAGCAGCTGGAATCCAGGCTGGTTTCTTGACCTTTGTGCTCATAAAAGGAAAATCATCCAAAGGAACCGTTGGGGCTGGAATATAGTCCTAGTTTCCATATGAGTTTCTTTCTTTGCTTTTGAGGGTTTCTCAGCCTGAGAGGCAAATCTGAGGCCAGGTTGTTTCTGGTTTAGTTTGCAAATGTTCATGTCACTGAACACTATTCAGGCTTCATGTCCTTCTGCCTCTGAGCCCAGGGCTGTGAATATGGGCCCGGATCCTGGGGGCTATGCTGGGAGCAGAAGGGTGGTGCAAAACCCCCTAAATCCCATCTCTGCTCTGGGTTGCAGTTGTGTTTGGAAACAAAGGAACAAAGCTAGCAGGCACTTTTTGTTAGCTTGGATATCAAACTGTTTATAGAAACTAACATTTTAACAGTTTTTACCATTTCTCTAGCTTTTCGATCTTTGTAGCCAAAAATATTCTGAGGCTAATCTTACAGTACATCTGAAGTTTAAATTGTTTGATCTGATGGGGTTTCTGAGTGAGTCACTTCTATATCCAGATCCTCTCATGTTACCTTACTCACACTAAAAAAGATCTTTTGATTTAATCGTGGTCATTTCCTGCTTATAATATAGTTAATGTCTAGCCTGCGCTTTTCTTCTCTTATCCAGACAACCCGAGCTATTCCCAGGCTCTGTAATTGGCCAAAGTATCAAGCAAAGTATCCTCAGTTCTTCCTCCTGATTACCCTGCCACGTTGCACAACCTCCTATAGATCTTTTTTCTAACATACCAGGCAGCACCTCATCCTCTCACATAGTGAAGGATATATCTGGTCTGTCAGCCCATGTCTGTCATCAGGAGGAGGATGTCCAGATGCTAAAACTTTAGTTTGTAACTATGTCCCTTGAGCATGACGCAGTGAGGATGAGGACATGAGTGCCCATGTCCCCATTGGTGACTGCTGTGCCTGGCTCAGGAGGTCACCAGACAAACTAAATATTTTAGGTTGGTACCATACTGCAAAAGTGAGCTGGGTCTAATCATCAGTGCATGGGAAGGGGATGCAGGGACCGAATGCAGGACTCTCACACTGTACATGGAGCCTCCAAAGGAAGGAAATCATGTTTTGCATGAGGTGATGTCTTTCAGTCCTCTTTCCCCTTGGCACTTTATCCTCAGTCCCACAGGTACTGACTGATGCTCAGTATGACTCAGTTCCACTCAGCGTCACACTACAGAGAAAAAGAGACACTGCTGTTCTAACTCTATGCCAAAAAGCTTTTTGACTTTTCCATTTATAGATCACAGTCTGGTAAGAGTGTAACTCATTCTGAAAAGGACCTTTCCAGTCCATGCAGTTCTGCACATGCTTGCAGAGTCTCTTTACCAGAACACTCACAAAAACTCAGTATTACAACTAACCAGATAATTATTTCAACTATTTTCCAAATGTTGTTGATTTTCACTGTATACTGCAAATCTGTACAAAAATTTCATTTTTAAATATGAAGTCATTTTGGTGTGACTGCAGAAAGGTAGCTATTCCACCTTTTTCTTTATGGTGCTTTTAACTCTCAGATCAGAGAGTTCTTCTCCTACTTAGCGAAGCCACAAATGCTCTGTAATAGCTGATATTTTTATTTCAAATGATTTAGTCATCATTTTGAATGGTTCAAAGGTATTTGAGCAGTTACACCTAGTATTTACAAGCTTCCACTGTAATTTTGCCAACCATCAAAGTCATATGGTCTCCTACAAATTGGCTCATGAAACACCACTTTCTTAGTGTCTTTTTCATTATTTCCATAATACTCTCAAGCTGAGAAGAAACCTTAAAGGCACACAACTAAAGAATCTTTGTTTATTATTTGTAAAATTTTGGATGTATTTCATTTGGCCAGATTTTACTGACTATGAGTGGAGAGCTAAATGTTCCTGGTTTTCACTTAAAAATACAATTTTCTAACTTGGAGTGGATAATTGCAAATAACGCTGCTATTGGTATCAAATTAGGTCTCATATTTTCCCCATTGATGGATGCCTGGCAACTTCTATGAGAATTTTATCTGAGAACAGACTTACTTATTGTTCAGTTGCCAATAGGAAACGTCTGAGCAGAACTCACAGACAGATTCCTGCCACTCTCTGTCTCCGGTTTTCCTGCTTTCTGGAGAGGCCTGGTTTTGATCCCAGCTACCACTGGCATCCAGGAGAGCCAGGAGCACTCAGCCTCTCAGAAGTCACTCAGGGCCTTCATGAGGCTGAGTCCATTATTTTCAAGGACAACCTGAACGTATCACAGAGATAAGAGAGCAAGGATGCTCTGGGAGTCACTGCACAACATCTCCTGTAGATTTTAACAGGTGCTCCACCGCCTTCAAGAGAGACACAGTACAACTCCAATGGTTACTACACTACTATTTCAATCTGCCTCTTTATCAAGGTGTTGCCCCTGCCCTGTGGGCATCACTCTCTATCACTGACCTGTTAATAAGACTTTATCTACTGACAGTACAGGTCAGGTCCTGTTCCCATGGTACACAGAGAAGAGGGCTTTCCTTTTCTGGTTACTCCTCAGAAACAGGGCAGACAGAATCTAACCCTTTGCCCTATAAAATTTGCATGCTGTTCTGAAAGTCAAATGCGAATAATTCATGAATTTTGCAACCATCTCTAAGGAAAGAGAAAAATGGTAGGTAGAATTGGAGTCTGCTATTTTTACCTGTGTGTCTAGTTGATTACTTGTCATTCTTCTCACACAGAACTAAATATCTTAAATGCAAATAGCCAGAGGTTGTTGTACATTTTTTGCCCTTTCCACAGCTGTTCATTACAGAGCTCAACAGCAGCTGACAGCAGGTGAATATGTGGATGATGGGCATGGCTATATTCTGCTAAATAGAATGAATAAACCATTAAATGATCTTGTTTCTTGATATGCCTGAATGCAAGCTGCATCTACAAGCAAAACAACATTATATTCTGTGTAGCAAAACCCTCTTTTATTTTGCAGCACATCAGTCATGAAAATTTTATGCTATAATCTTTTAAGCAATTATAACCTCCATTTATTTTTAATTATATAGAGTATCCTTTTGCTTTTAGTTCTAGACAATTGAAATAAGAATGCATGAACTTGGAGTATTAGACTAGGTTCATTTGTTAAACTGTCTTTGGTGTTTTATGCAACTTGTTTGACCTGGGTGGGAATGAGTGACAATGTATTGTCAATTTTTGAGAATCAATTTCTTCAAAATTCACTAATATGCTAATTTAGCTATATGTCTACACATCACTTTTATCATAGGAATTGAGAATGATTTAGAAATATCTTTTTAGAGTGAATGCATATTATCTGTATGTAACATATATGCATGTATACAATGTAGACGTAAATTACACATTTTAGGCAAAAGGAATTAAAATATGAAAGAAATTATAAAATTAGTCCTAAAGCATCATCTCCAAAAAATAACTACAATATTTTAACAAGTTTTGGTTTAGAAATATGATGCTGGAATTGGAAGTGTTTCTCTTCAATAACAGGTTTATATTTTCTATAGAAATATTACTTCAGTTGTAGCTTTGCTCTCCATTTGCTCAAAAAGGAATTTATTTTCCTGTAGCTCTGGGAATGAAGGACCTCCAAGTCTTTCCAAGACCCCCTGTCCACACAGACATGACACTCAGAGCATTCCTCTGTATGATGAGGAATTAAGAAGGAGAAATGTAGGACCAGGCTGGGTTGGTGACTCCATCTGAAGGGTGGTATGTATCCTTGCACAACTATTGCTCTACCTCCAAATGTGAGGTTGAGAAAACAAAGTGGCCAAAGACCATTAAAAAGTTAACCATCACTGCTTTCAAAGTCTCTTGTGTCTCCTTGCTTGCTCTCCCCATCTTGCTTACACAGCAGAGCTTTTGTCTGGATTCCAAAAGCTGGGAAGAAGCCTCACAACCTTCAGAGACCAACACTGCATTACCCACTCTGGGAAACACAGGAGAAGACATTTGTCTTGGATTAGTAACACCTGCCTCTTTAAGACTTGCATGAGTGGTGTGAAACAGAGGGTGAACTGCAGAAGTGAGAAGTTCTAATAGCACTAAAGGTCAGATGTTCTTCAATTCAAGTAAAGCTCAGGGAGAGTAAGATTTACTAAAATCAAAACTTTAGGGTCTATGACTCACGAGCTTTAGTAAACCAGAGATATCTTATCCCACTGGCCCACAAGAAAGTCAGACTCAAATTCTCCATAGCCTAATGCTATTGTATTTTGTGTGGAATTAGGTTGCATTGTACAGCTGGTGCAATTCTGTTTCTTTGCAGCCAACTGTCGACTAAAAGCAGGAGAGAGATTTAGTAAAGTTTAATCCTTTTTTTCCGCCAGCTTCTGGAAACATATTGTGTGCTCATATTCGGAGTTGTCTTCTTTAGAAAATTCTTCTGGAACAAGCTTCCAGGGAGCCCTTTTTTCCAGTCATACTGCTGCTATTTGGCCACAATTTTGACCTGATGTGCTTTCAAGGCATCTGTATAATTTCTCTTATACATCTGAAATCCATGAAAAAGTGCCATACAGTCATCTGAGGATTCTCACAGTTTTAAAGGAGTGGTCTTTGCCATTAGCAGAATTAAAGAAACCTGGCAGCAGAAGCATATAAAATATGCTAATAAGAAGATCTGAAGACAAAGAGCAAAAATAAAAAGCAACTTGTAGACTACAAAAACATAAAATAAAGATTTATATATTAATACATATTTTAGCAATGTTTAGAGAAGTTGCATAATAATGAAAAGCAGATACAAAACTGTCTAGCTATACAACACTACAGATTTTTGCATGTAGACTATCATAAAAAATGACCATTGAACTAAACCCAGTTGAACAGAACAGAAAACAAAGAGCAGCACTGTCAGCATACCAAATTTCAGTAAGATTAATATGTGTTGCAAGTTTTGTTCCCAATGTATCTCTCTGCACTCATTCATCATCTCCCTCCATGAAGCCAACATGAGCTTGCAGCCTTTTTGCTGTCTAAGGCAACCTGGTGTCTATGAGCTTGTGTGTAAATATAGATTATTTGTCCAGTCCCCAAATCAACAGTCCTCACACAGTTAATAGCCAGTAGGACATCTTTCTGTCCCCTCACTGGGAATATCCAGGCCTTCTCCTGCTCTCACATTCACCCCAACTAACTTGAACTATTAAAAAAATGGTCTTTCAGAGTCCCACAGTAAAATTGGTGTGAAAAGATGGGCAATTCTAAAGGAAGAAAGTATTTTAGGCACTTATGTTAAAACTATGAAAGACTCTGCTAACTACAGAGGAAGCCTGAATGTATGACTCTGCCTAGACACCCATTTGTACATGGTTAACATTAACTGAGGGAATTGGGTGCTTAGAAAGATGCATCCAAACCACATTGCACACATGAGTAGATGCTACAGTCCACAAGAACCTGCCTATAGCCTGAGTACTCATTAGACCAATGCCTTAAAACAACCATTTCTGGCTCACCAGAAATTTGTCCTTTCTCTCTGGTGTTTTGAAATTAGCTTAGACTAACTCACTCCCTTTTTAATAAGAACAGTAACTCATAGTGATGCTTTTACAAGCCCTTACATACAGCATTAGCCTCAACTGCCAACTCCCCTGTCTACATAGACAGAATATATAGTATGCCTCATGTTCACAGGAGAGATGAGGGAGAAGTGGGAATTCTCAGAGCCTTGTCCCTATGTGGTGCCATCTTTTTCCTCTCTCCGCAGATTTTCACTGGTGTCATCTCTGATGTCATTACTAGCACAGAGTAGGGATAACACATATCTCACAGGAATGTTGTGGGTGTTAATTAATAAATGCTCGTAAAATGCTTGGAAACCTTCAGGCTGAAAAATGTATAAAAACTTTCCTGGAAATATTGTTCTTATTTTCTGTATCCAGATACTATGTCTCCCGAGGTCTCTGCAATCTGAAAGTAGGTCAAAATTCAGCTCTTAATAAGTTGAATTGGGAACTCTGAAATTTTCCTCCAGACACAATTTTGTACTGCTTAAATTAAGAAATATGGGGCCCTCTTCCCTGCACCCAAACACCGCTGTGCAA
The DNA here is from genome assembly GCF_022539395.1 of Myiozetetes cayanensis. Classification (NCBI taxonomy): domain Eukaryota; kingdom Metazoa; phylum Chordata; class Aves; order Passeriformes; family Tyrannidae; genus Myiozetetes; species Myiozetetes cayanensis. The sequence continues at coordinate 29,390,853 of NW_026087521.1, read as the reverse complement.
CAGCTGAGGGCAGCAATGAAGAGATCAGATGTGCTCCTCACACCCAGCCAAGGTGCATTTGCAAGCCAAATGTTGACATCAAAGTGCCAGCCCACTCCATGCTAACATACTACCTGGTTTCCATAGGCTTCTACAGTTTTATCTTTTGGCTCTGAAACAAAAGACATCCACATAATATATCATTTGGAGCATTAAATGCTTCCTTTTGGAGGAGCCATGATAAACCAAGTAGATGCACACATTTGATTCATGCCATCTAACCAGGTAGAACATGGGCTGTTAAAATTCTCTATATGTACCAACTGGAATGGAGTTAACTCCTACAAGAAATACATGACATTATGCTTTTCATTTTCATTCTGTAGGAGCAGACACAGCTGAGACATACGGTGTTTCCTGAGGTTAATGATAACCTGAGGTTAATGGTTTCTGGCTGAACTTTAGGCCCTCGGCTCCCCCTAACCTGTCATTAATCTCCAGGAAATGCCTGAAACCAAGCATATTATTTAAATCTGGCAGCAATTAATTTATCTCTGGACCTTACAGATGCTCATATTAAATTAAAAAGAGGATGATTTATGGAGAGTGCCAATAATGTCCAGATCTAGGCAAAGATAGATGTTATTCTTAATATTTAAAATTCAGGTTTCCTTTTTCACTGAGTCATTGACTATCAACTGTATTAAAGGGGTTTATTTAATTATTCTATCAAATAAGATCTTTTCCCTAATTATTCCTTTTCAAAAACACTTTGTTTTATATATCCTGCCAGCTGCATCAAGATTTTACCTCTTTTCCTCTTTGGGAGTGTTTCATGAACACTGTTCACTGTTGCTTCTGAAACAAAAAATAAGTGTATTTTTAGCAACTTACTTAGAAAGAAGCAATCAGATCAGTGGCATGTATAAGAAGTAAGAATTATCCTCCCGCTCAGCAGTGAATCTGTATGTCTCAGATAAAATAACAGCTGTGGTTTTAATTCTACATACTAAGAATATAGGCCAAAAATACAGTATAAAGTTGTCAGTTTCTAGAGAGCCAAAAGGTAAAGCTGTACACTGGTTTCTATTCTCAGTTTATCTCTGACTTTTAGGCTGGTGCTGCCAACAGTGTGCACACTCTCTATTAAGGCCTCGGAAGCCTTACCGGAGCTCTCAGTGATGTGCTTTGGCAATAGGTACCACTAAATCAGAGACACAGGCATCAGTGCAGTTGGCTCCATAGTTGCAAACAGTAGCCATAAATCCATTGAAACTAATCCACGTACCAACTGAAAAAAAATCCTTAATCCCACCTCCTTTCTGTTGTTTAGCTTTCACTTTCAAGTCTTATCACAGCACAGTATCGTTAGCCATACTGATAAAATGGAGTCTTCCAGACTCCTTAAAATCTGAAATTTTGCTGTAAAAACAGCTCAAGAAAAATATTCTGGACCTTCTGATTAAAAGATGATCTGTAAAGGGATAAAAATCAGAGTTGTGTATTTTTTCCTTCTTTGAAGAGAATTCCTCCTGTAATATGCCTCATGATAAAATGGTTACTGAAAAATCGCACTTTATGCTTTAATATTTCTGTAAAATGATTAAACCAATCCCCTACAGAAAAATTACCGCCTGCATTGCAATAAGAGCTCTACTGATACGCTGGATTATTCCACTCTTAGAGAAAGAGGAAAATTTTCACATGTGTATATGTGGTCACACATCTGGCTTTGTGCAGCATTAGCACTCCCTTTCCTGAAATCAATCTCTCTTGAATATTTTTTCCCTTAACAGCCTCTTCTCACATGCTAGTTCTACTACCTCTCAGCAGTTTTATGCATAACCCACCCATGGAGAAGAAGAGGGGGCAGGTGCAGTGGTTGTGCTATTCTGGTGAGGCTCCTCCTCACTAAGGTGGGTCTCAGCCCCAGCACTGCCTTCTCTGGAGTCATTCCTACCACTGGTAACACCAGTCTGTACATGTCGGGAGTACATCTACACTGCTGTACACAGGTGACTATGAATACTGCTATGAAAATTTTGTGTGAGTAATGGAAGACAGACATCAGCCTGCTCCACCAACATGTGACTCCTTTGTGCTTGAAGAAAATGATCTTCCTTAAGGTTCTGTTCAGAAACGCTTTTTAAACCCACTTCTTTCTTTTACAAGCTTAGTTTCATACAGCTTCAGCATCTCTTTTTCCTACAATATTTTGTCTCCATTTTGAAAATATCACTCTATGTGTTTCAGCCACAGCTGTTGCCCTCTTTCATAATAACTAATTAAAATACATATACTGCAGGATCATTTTCTAATAGCTAAAAAGGGATTACAGAAATACGTCTATAAAATGCCAGCCAGGGAAGGTAAGGGCAGTTTCTTCCACTTCCCTGCAGTCATACAAAGTGCCTGTTTCTTCCTGGATGCAATCAAGCAGCTAATCAGCTTCACTGGAACCTCTGATACAAGCGATTTTGGGGGTTTTGCCTTGGGGCAGTAAAAGTGTTTTAACCATGACAAAATACCTGAAATGCCCACAAATTGTAATGACCTAAAGAAAACATATTTCTAGTGTTCCCCTAAACACTAAGGATCCAGTCTGTACCATACTTAGTTTAGGAATGATTTGCTATGCACTTTACTAAACCTTGGTGTGAAAGATAAGAACATACTATCATGCGTGTTTTGTGGACATCTTTATGGCAAGAGTCAAATTCAGTGATGTTGATATGCTGTTTGGCAAATGAGTACTATTCCAAGGGAGAAGAAGTCAACTGTCATTATACAACCACATTTCTTATGGTTTCTTGATTTTCTGCCTTCTGGTATACCTAAATCCTCTAAATATGGGCTACTGAATCAGCATTTTGTATGCTCAGATGTGATTAAAGCTGTTCAGAGGACACGGATTCCATTTTGCTGTAAATTTCAAAGTTTCAGAATTAGTTTTCACTTTACAGAGGAATGAAAATAAACCCCTCAAACATTTTTGCAAATGGAAATTGTTATGAAAAGTCTATTTCTGAATATAAAACCTGATCTTTTCAGCTCATGTTCTTTCTCCTCTAGCTGCAAGTGACAAGGGAACCCCAGGCAAAAACTTTCTCAAGAAATGTTTGTCAAAACTGATACGTTGATACAACAGTTTGGCTTTGATGAAGTGACATATTTCATTTCACTGAAAATATTCTGACCAGCTCCAGATGGGATTGACTTATTTAAGCTAAGAAAATGATTCATTGTGAGAGTCTGAATAACCCAATAAAATAATAGAGTAATTCATGGGGAGAGTCTAAATAAACCAATAAAATCATAGAATAGAGCAATGTTCTTCAAATCAACATCATTGGATCTGAACTCTTGGCTTTATGTATGAGATAAATTCATAAAATATAAACAAATTCAAATAATAGGAAGTATGTTTATGTCCGTCCAATATAGACTCCTGGATAATATTTGCCATTTGCTTTAGAATCTTGAAGTCTTCGGAAAGTAAGGACTGAATCCAACTTTCTCCTGTGCTGAAGAACTAATACACATAGAACACATCTGAGAAAAATTTGTAAAACATGTTTTTAAAGTTTTCTATTAGAAGAAAGTCTAAAACCTACTCAGATAGCTGTTCCTTTGTTATTAGGGTATGCTGATCACTGAAAATATTTTACTACAACCTAACTTGTATTTCTTGATGAAACCTCAGATAATTAGTTTAAGCCAGCATTTAGAGGGTAATCAATCATTGCCTTCAATTGTAGTAGTTCCAGCTGTATTTCAAATATAGTAAAATTTTCAAGGTCCGCACTTGTAAAACATTTTTCTTAATTAAATAAAACATTTATTGAAGAGTTTCCCAGCTACCTGTGTTTTCTAACGCTGTCTTTTGGAAGAGAAGAGCAAATGAATAAATTTTATGGAACAATTTCTGAATCCCTTTCATATTACCTGATCAGTCATTTCAATACTTAACCATATATTATAGTATTTTGGCTACATTTCCTACATCAAGTTCAGTTACTACACCATGTTTAGTAAGGGGCCTCAACCTCCATTTCAATAAGAGAAAGGTAGGCAAACCATCCACCAATTCACCATCTCAGACTGTCATAATGATGTCAGTGGAGCTCTGAACAGCAGTGTATGTCACGAGAGCCTTGACATGGCCACCAGATGCAGAAAATGTAGAGTGGCTGACTTCTTATGAACTTCACACTTATCAGGGATTGGAAATCCCTGCCCGAACTACAGTTCTGAGTATCGGCTGTGGAATTTCCCGAGCCATCTGACAAAGTGCAGGCACTACAGCAATAGCTCCTGCCAAGCCATAGCTGTGATCCAAACCCCATTTCCTTCTTAGTCTGTCAAGAAGATTGGTGTGCTATCAGCCCAAGATAGAATTAAATCACAGGGATCATTTTGCTGAACAGAAAAGAGGGGACGAATAATCATTTGTTTTGTTTTAAACACCAGAGAAGTCCAAGACTTGCTGCATTGATTTTATCTCAAAATCTATAAACGGAAAATGTGACTGTGCCTGAACAAGGCTCTACCACAGTCGATCAAAGAAGATAACTTTCAAAATTAATTTGGGATGTTTGCCTAATGAATATAATTACAGTATCTATTTGATCCAGAATTTATGTAATTTGGGTGGGGTTCAATCACCAATAGGAAATAAAGCCTGATTCCTAGTCTTGTCTCTTGGGAAGAGCCTGTCCAAACCCACGTAGATCAGAAAATCTAATTCGCATTGTTTTCTTTTTAAGAAGACTCCTGGGGCCAATGGAAACATATGAGGTTTCATATCAGGTCATTAAATTGTCATGCTTTGTCCTTTGATTTAATTAAAATCTTCTTAGTTATTCAGACTTCTGTGCTGCAAGCTGAAATGTAAATGAATGATAAGATGAATGGTTTAATATAAAATGTGCAACTCTATATTTCTTCTTACCTGAGAAGTTAAAATTTGATAATATGCTTTTAACTCCACAAAACCATCACTTCTCAGTGTTCAGAATAACTGCTTGTGTTAGAAAACTCGAAAATATATTTTTAGTTTCCATACTACCAATATTCTCTAGAAAAATTACCTTCTCTTTTTCTATCCAACAAATGTTCAAAATTCTGTGAAGTTTAAGGGACTGAACAACATCATATAGACCATTTTGATGTTTTCATATTTTGATTAATTAAGCACACAATTGGATTGATATTATTCATAATTCAATTTCTTCCTTTCTTATTCCTTTGCTGAATAGGAAAAACACTTAGTCCCACAGCTATAATCTATTTTTTAATATACTACTAATGATTTATTATAGATGTCTCTCAGGAAGAAGAATAAGGTTCTTTTCATTCTTCCTCTGCTGACTTCAGCAATATAATTAGACATTTTATTTTATTTTGCTGATACCACTAAGTTCTAAAACCTAAGAAAAATGTGTGTTCCTTGATACCACTGGAAACTAACATTCAACACAGATGTTTGTATTCTCCATATGTATTCTGTTTTAAAAATCTCTGCATAGTGTAGGTGGTAGCCTACTCAATTACTCTCCAAGTATTTTTCTCTTCTAGACAAAACATCTGCAATTCAATTAAATATTTCATCTATTTTCTTCCTATCATTCCAGGATATAAACCTTGGTTCTGTTAATCCAGTGGTGATACTTATTGTGAAAAAGACATTTTGAAATTCTTGAAAACAACACAATACTTGAGAAATGAGAAGAAAACAGAGTGTTTTGACTTAGGAAAAGTTACTACGGGATCAGACCAGTGATTGCTTCATAATCACAGCTTTTCCCTGCCAGGCAATTAGAGAATATCATATATGTTGAATTTCTCTGAGGGCACTGAAATGCTTCTGTTCCAGCTTTGACTAAGGAAAGAATTAACAGGTTTACAGCTCAAAATTCCATGAACATTCTTTGGTTTTCACCCACTTTTTAGATAATTTAGATAATTTGATAATAATTTCTTCTAGAAAAAGTTGTAACTTTCAAACAGGGTATTTGCAGCAAGAGATCTCACACAGATTACTGGGGAGTAGCACATCAGACAACCTGCAAAAATAGATGACATTTCTATAGACAGGCTAAGAAATGCTTACTTGTCTCACATAAACGCTTTTGCAGGCTATTCTACATGGCACTGACTTTTGTAAGACCTTGTCATTATAGCATCTGAGCACATCCAGGCATGATTAAGTGAGAGCATTAGTAACTGTTGAGTTTTCTTTTACTCTCTGTCATTTCTTCCTTGTAAGGACAGTAGAGGACATTTGTCCCTCTAGGTGCATTTGCTTAATGTGTGTCCAGTGTTTGTATGAGCCCAGTTACTTTGGAAAGTCAATCCTCTGTCTCCAAGGAGGTCTCTCTGCTCCAGGAGGTTGCACCTGTCTGTTGGACGGGGAGATGCACGGCTGCCGCTCACAGCTCCCCCTGGGAAAATACCTTGAGTGTCATCCCTAGGCTGATGAGTGCACTCAGTGCTCCCAACATCAAGGCATTGAGTTCAGGGGCAAGCAGGGGCACAGGTGGCAGTCCCAGGGCCTCTCCTTTCAGAGTTTTTCCAGTGCTTCTCCGATCACCAGCTTTGTTCTGCTGCTTGCTGCCTTCCCTGGGACCCTCGTCCAGTTCCTTCCTTTAGGTATCTCAAAGGCTGGCTCTAAAGACTGGGCTTCACCTTATGTCAAGAAGACTAAATTTTGGAACTCAGTGTGTGTTTAGCTGCCCAGACCCAGACTCCCTCTCCAAGCTAACTTTAAACATGGAGTGCTTTAGAAACAAGTTCTGCACCTCAAAATTGTCTGTGTCCTTTGTTTGGAGTACGTGCTCCCTTCCCAGCCTTATCTTTTTCCTTCTCCTCATTTGCATCATGCTTTTAGCTGGCTAGACCAATGTGCTTTATTCCCAATCTACAAAAGACAAATTACCCAACCAAACAGCACACAGAGGAGACAGGTTATGACAATACCACCAAGTGTTGATACCAAGGGATTATTATTTTATAATAGAAGCTAGAACAAATTGTTTTTTGTGAAAGAAAGTCTGCTTTCTCAAATGCATAAAGTTTTTATAATGGTCAGAAATTGGCCAGTTCAGCAGATTTTATACACATAAATACTGTATGTAATATTTTATGTATAAATGTTCCAAGTTTACTCTAGTGTAAAGCTTTCCTTTAAAGAGTAATTCTCACCCCATAATTCACTTTTATGATTTTCTTAGGGCTTTAAGTGTAAAAGCTCAATCTGGTTTTGTTTTACCCTAAAAAAAAAAAAAAAAAAAAAAGGCACAGAGCAATTTTTACATCTAATCCACCAAAGGCAAATTGTCAGATATGAAGCTGAACATGTCACTTTTGCAGACACATACACACACACACATGTGCACATCCAGATACACAACAACTTTTTAAGACTTAATGACAATAGTTTCATGCAAGTGGAAAAAGGGAGGCCCCAACCGGAGCCGATGACTGCAGCAGGCTGTGCTCATTCTTGGGCTTCTCTCCAACCCTCCCTCCAGCCCTCCTGTTTCACATCTAGTGTAAAGATATTTCTCTCCCCCAGACAGTTTCTCACAAATCTGAAACTTGGGCTTTCTGCCAGATGCTGAAACTTAGGCTGAGTCCTTTGCCTGACCATGACCCTCTCTGTGTCCTGCCCCTTTCCCTTGGTGTTAGAGAGAAACAGTCAGGTTCTTCGCTTCGTCTTCCTCTTTCTCTTCTGCCCTGTATGCATACACAAGAGCACTGACTCCTGCACAACCATGGGCACACGTTCTCATGTGTTTTAATATGACCTCAAAGGAGAGGATTTGATGAGGCTAACTGAGGAAATCACACACGTTTGGACTGGAATGTAATCAGACCACAACACAAGTTCTGAGCCTTCCCTGGATTTATCAAAGTCAAGGATGAGGCTGCAGGGATGCCTGCTTATTCAGTCTTCTTCTTTCTTTGCCAGCTGTCCAACTTTCAGACATACAGTGCAACTGCTCACTTTTTGCCCCCCAATACTGTATTTTAGACAGAAATTATTCCCAATATATTCTAGTATCTAAACAATACCTGCTGCCAGAATTGCAAAACCAAAGCCATGCATGGTTTGCATTACCAGAACTGACTCCACTAGGATCTGAGGTTCTAATACATTTTCTCCCCATATAAACTGTGCAGTACTTCAGAGATGCAAGGATTCCCTTTTGCATTCCACTTCATATTTTAGCACTTTTTAACTCATGTATATGCTGCAAAATGGAAACGCTCTTACCATCAGTATGCCATATAAAAGTGTTTAAATCCCCTACTCACCCATGCAGGTGTTACGGCACAAATAATGGCAGCAGACACTCCACTGCCACTACCTCTCAAGTCATTACCATCTTATTGCTATGACAAGTTCACAGGGATGATGCTTAGTAAAGTAACACTTTAGGATCAGACACTAATGTGGTCCCAAGGTTTACAGCATAGCACATAGAGAATCTTACAGGATTCTTGCTGCTCTTGAGCAGCTTACAGTTTCTGGTGTGAATATTCCTCAGTTATTTTACTATTTTCTTGACAACGACAATAGATTTTTCTAGTCAAAAGAGATATGTTCAACTCACCAGGGGCAGTCATTCAGACTGACTACCAGAAATGAGAAATAAGTCTCATTAATCCTGGTCTCACAGGACTGAAGAAGATTCCTTGAATCACTTACACTCATAATTATCCATGGTGCTCATATGTTGGTTTACTTTCCAAGTAAAAAACAACTATACTCCCCAAGGCAAGAGCTGGGTGCAGTTTCAGAGATTGTTTAGTCCAGGAACTGCTGCTTACTGTGACAAGCTTGGTTCCCAGAAAGGCATGTAATACATGCTCACACGTAGGCATACATCTGATACTCTCCATATTATCTCATAAAAAACACCAGTTTCCAACATTGCCTTCAGGCACCTTACACTGAAAAATCACTAGTAAAAGTAGGCATTTATGTATAGGGGCCTACACACACATACACACGTCTTATGGTCACAGAGATGCCACTGGTGCCTCTATGCGCTCAGGAGCTCTGCTATAGAGAAACTTCTCCAAAAGACTGTGAGGAAGATTGCTCTATCTATATTGTTTAGGCAGTGTTTGGTACCAACCTCCACTATTCTTGCTGTACTGGAAGGGACACATTTTCTTGGAGCATTCCAATCACTCATTCAGTAATTTTTGCATAACTGCTAAATGAAGTGTGTGATCCTTTAAAAGAAAACCTACAAAGAGCACAGCAAATGAAAGGGACTAAGGTTGCACTAGCATCTTAAATTTGACATTTCTTATCCTATCAGTGACACCAATGTAGATTTTGTATTTTATTTTACTATGAGAATTCCTGTCCTCATTGTAAAGATATTCCTCTACTACAGCTGACAGAAAGTTTGATTTGAAGTGCTCCAAAAATGGGAGCTCACTGTCCCTACCTTGATTCTGGATCCAAACCAGAACTGACTAGTTTAACGTATCACCATAACAACAGCTAAACACCTCAATTTAAGTATATTTTCTCTACTCTTTTGTTCAAAGAACCAGTAGCTGAGTCATAGATTTCACACATTTATTTTGAAACAGGCTTAAGCAGACCAAGACAACCATTTTTGACTGTTCTTGGCACACAATAGACCACAGGCTAAATGTTTCCTTGGTTCCAAGGGGCAAAGCCATTGAAGAAAACACTTTACAGGCATTATAATTGTTATGTGATCAGCCAAAATTCATACTTCTGACAAGATGTCGGTAGCTTTTTATTAAGCTACCATTTTTAAAATATTTCATTTCCATTCCTAGCAAATCTTGAATTAACATAAATAAATATATCTAAGCAACAGATTTCATATATCCATACTTTCAGGGAGATTTTTTTTTATGACCACATCCACATAGATTTTCAGATGAGCTTTAAAATTTTTTTACTGGAATCAAGTATTGGAAAATGTTTAATAACAAAAACTTTACCTAAAGGAGCTCATACTATCTAAAGGAACAGTTAGACAGGGTTCATCTCTGAAGGGTTTAAAACAAGCAGGATTCTTAGTTTTAGAAGCATTAAAATAAATTTTATCTCTTTAATAACCATGATGTTTTCATATTAAAAGTAGGAAAATAATCATAAACCTCCACAACTGATTCCCTAGAGAACCCTCTTTGCTTTACTCACTTACTGGGGCTGCAGACAACAGACACTAAGACACGTGGAGGCCAAGCTTCTACATGCTTCTGCTTTGAACTATACAAATAATTTTTAAACACTGTGAAGAAAAAAAATCTCAAATATACATGATGCAATACAATTTGGAAGAGGTTCCCAGCTTTGTCAGATACAAACATCAGGATTAGTTTAATGAAGGAGGCAGTTCTGCCATACTCTATGAATAGCTATATGTGTCAGAACGCTGGGATGCAAAACAAAACATCGGCCAATATCAAACAAAAGCAAATGCATTTCACGCCCTTGCTGTTTTACACCTCTTCTTCTGAGTGGATGCATAACATGAATACTTTTTAGTTTTCATGTTAGTGATGTCCCTGGTGATATAAAAAGCCAAAATAACATCCTGAATGCTGGAATCTTAAAGCATTGCAGATGCCTTTGAAAGCTCATTTACACTAGTTCAAATATCAGCTGTAGATATCAGTCAGTGAACTTCTTAGAGATGTTCTCTAGCACACTGTAAATGGATAAGATATAGAACAGCTCAACACAAATCCTCCTTTGGTCTTTCTACAGATGAGACCACAGCTGAACACCTGTAGAAAAGATTATGTACAGATGTCTTCAAAGATTCAAACAAAGTAGAACATTAAGGAAAACGAGGCGCTGTGAATTCAGGAAACTATATTTAGATCACTAGTCGCCAAAGCACTGAAAAAGTCAGACCAATTTGTCATCTAAAAAGCAAAAAAAGCTAGATCTGTCAAATAAATGTGAACCTCCACCAGCCCCTATTCTGTCTCATGGTTAGAAATAGCCATGATTAATTTGATTAGGTAGCTGAGAAGGTAACTTAATTAAAAACTAAGAAAGCAGCTTGCAAGATCATAGCAATGTTCTATCCAAAAACTATGTAGACCTAGGAGAGATTTACACACATATGGATCATTCACTGCCATCTTTTAGGGGTAAGACCCAAATTTTTAAACAACATCCAGTGACATGTGTATTCAAGAACATTTTCTCAAACAGACCAATTTTCTCAAAAGTCTTGATTCTGAAAGAGCAAGTGATCTCTAGAGTATTTGAGGCTGGACCTAAATCTACTTTCGATAGCAACATTACCTTGTGCCCACAATGCTCTGACATAGGTCTCTTGTTGTGCCTTGTAACAGGCCTTTTATCTCCACACTTTGATATGATTACCTGCCGACTCATTAAGAAGAAAGGCCACAAGTTATTATTTTGAAATATATAGATTTAGTGGCAATTTAATTAAAAATATTTCATCTCAAACATAGTTGTGATGCGAAGTAGTTGAAAATATAGGACAAGTTTGTCTGGCTGAGGCAGAGATTAAATCATCGGGAACATATTGAAGTATGCTGTGCGTATCTTTAGAAATGCTGGCAAGATGATTTCCATGGAGTTAATAGATTCTTATCTTCCCTATAACTAAAAAGGATGAACAAATGTAAGGAAAAGTGACCCAATTTCAAAAAAGGATGCTTCAGATATTCTTCTCTGACAAAACCACAAATTCCCACTCTGCATCTAATCTTGTATTCATAAAGTAGTTTCCCTTATTGAATAGGATGTTATGAAGCTGTCCACACTAAACAGTGTGAGTGACTTAGTAGTACAATAATGGAGTCATACAATATCCTAAAAGAAAAACAAAACCAAAGAAGATTAAGTCAGTGAGCTCTATTCTTCCTTGAGAAATCCTTTTGAGTATGTTATGCAACAGCTTTCCATGAAAAACTTCAGGAAACCTCTCAAATTTGAGACCCATTATATGGTCTCAGTTTTTAACTGATGTATGCTAGTAACTTCAACAGGACTAGGCTGAAATGCCTGTATGTAGCTGTATGTTCTTGTTTAGCCATTAGCAAGCTCCCTGTGATCTCTGTCAATTACAGCTTATACTCTTCTCACTGGAGCAAGATTTCTTAGAGAGGATTGCTGGAGGATAGCAATGGAGAGAAAAGCACTCTATTTTGAGGGGAAAAACACTGTGGCTAGAGCTATGATGTGTTGTTTGCCCTCCAAGTGCCAAGGGCCACTCACTATCAATGCCCTCAGACCATGGTCCATACTATTCACCAGAACAGCCATAAATCACAACCCCAAATGAAACACCTTCCACAGCTCCTGAAAGACAAATTCAGCATCTTTTATAGTACTGTTGATGTTAGTAGTATGCAGTGAAGCACAGGGCATAATAGGGAAATTTTTCCTACTATGCCCTACTCCCATAACCTTCTTTGCATTTTCTTTAAATCCCAGGGATGCATTTCTCTTCATTATGGAAAATTTATACTTAATTTAAGGCCCAAAACAGAAATGCTGCTTACAGTAATGCTTTCTTGAGTCTTATTAACTTATGAACTCTTGGTGGGTTGCCGAGCACACACAGCAGCTTTTCGGTTATTTTCCAAGCTACATCAAAGTATTTGTCTCAAGGGCCTGAAGTTTTTTAATAATTTTCAGTGAGAGAAAGTCTCAAGAATAATTTTCTAATGTTAGTCATGTGTGCTATAACTGCATTTCTCTCTTTATGCTAAGCTTAGCAGTGCCTCTACACTTAAAACAGAAGGGAAGTATTACGCCAGTACTAGGCAAGTGATGTGCAGGTTATCTGACGTATTATTCCTTCTAGTAACCTTGGGAGTCAGAAGAGGGCCTTAGCCACACAGTGTGAATCTATACCCAAAGCTTCTTCTGTTTAAATGACTCGGGATATTACACAAAGGTGACAGTAGACTCCTGGTGAACTAGAGGGCACTGCAAGAAGTACAACACAAGCTTTTGCTTACAATAGCCCCTAGCATTCTCACATGCACTAGAACCACATTCATGAAGAGTATGTATAAATTCAAACAATGATCTCTAGCTAGCAGTATTGACACCTGAAGATGAATCATGGACAATATGGAGTATTAAGGTGTGCACACTTGGAACAATGACAGACCTTCCTTCTTTTCCTATAAAGCCTATTTGTACAGTCCTTTTCCCCCTTAATTATATGAAGCCAGAGCTGCAAAGTAAACACATTGCTGATGGGATGTGGAAGGCTTAGAGCAGAATGTTTGGCAGACTACAACCTCTACTTCAGCATGTATTGGAAAATATTTAGGTGATTAGTATCTACACATTCCTGGAACTCTGAGAGGCAAAATTTATTTAATAACAGTAACTGACTGGGGAAAGACTCATAAGCTTCCCCTGATGCCTGAAGAAGCTGATGTAGTGTCAGTCAGAGATGCATGAGCACCAGAAAGCCCCTCCATGCAGCTGAAGTAGGACCTCCACGCACACCACAGCGTGACATGCTGGTCTGTGCTCAGGTTCAGCTCCTGATCACACCCAGAGTTAGAATTCAGTGTGCATTTTACCACTGTATTTTACCTCAGCAGTTTCTGGAGAACTTGAGAGCAGGTTAGCAGATTTTAATTCTTTCTACTAGTTATCCTTTTCCTGGCTGGAAGTAAAGCTCTTTTTTTGTTAGCCTTTTCAGATGCCTTGCGTGGCTACTGAAACAGTGAAAACTTCAAGCTGCAGCAGCACATAATAATGCTAGCAATTGTGAACATTTATTACCTCAGCAGGAGACTGCAAATCAAGCACGGCAAACCAGCAACTCTCCTTTCATCAAAAAAATGTCCTGCCTTCACTTCTCAAGGGATCAGAGCTTCTTGGCCTCTGGCCTTTACTTCTTGTAGAAGAAAACTACTTACATCTATAAATTCCAGAGATCTGTTTGACTAGAATTGGTCCTTAGAAGCAACCTGGAGTGGACCTAAGTCCACAATGGTATTGCTCTATGTTGCTATGTGAGATAAAGAAGTCACAATGACCTTCTAATGCAACTCTAAGATTAAGGGCAAATAAGCACTATGGACATGGATCTGCAAACACCAGCAAGGCTTGCTCTTTAATATATACCACAAAATAGACACTTGAGAGGAGACTGGAAAGAAAAATGGTATCATGTCTTGCTTGTTTTTTTCCTGTGGAGCAGGAAATGTGGGGATTAATCAATACATCTGCAGTGTGGATGATAAGACTTTGGCTCACATAGAACAGGGAGGGATCCAGCCAGAGTGGGTGGCTCCATGCTGGGGCTGTATGCCACTGACCTGTGCTGATCCAGAGACCTGCAAAAGAAAATCCAAGGATGTCACCACATGGGCCTCCCTTGTGTACCAGGGAATTTGCTAAAGGAAAGAGGGGTTCAGGTTAGCTGTTCCTGACTTTCCTCCAGGCTGAGCCTCCTGCACAACACTCCACAGCAATACAACACCAAATCAGCCCTTTCAGCTCCGACATTACCCGGATTGGGTAAGCTTTAAGTCTCAAGTTGAGTTTTGCAGCTTAGAGACAGCTCTTTTAGTATGTGCTGGGTGATTTTATGCTATGTGTAGTGTGTTGTAATTCACCATATATCCCCTTTCTCATTGCAGCTTCAAGGAAACATACTTCTGATTTAAAACTAATTCATTCATTTGGAGCTACAGGCAACCTTGATTGACCCCAAAGGCAGAGACAGGTAACAAAGACAAGACCTAATCCTGAAGTATGTTAGTGCTGAGTTTTGTTGGGAATTTTGTCAGAGCTGGGATAAGAGGAAATGGCCACAAAGAATTTGTGGAGGCACAACTCTTTCAGAAAATGTAACCTATTGAACTCTACCTAATTAGTAATCAGGCTCCTTTCATTCATCTAAATTACAAACATCAGCAAGAGAGGAAGGGAAAAATCCACACTGATGCTTTACATCAATTAATTCCAACAGAACGTCAGAGTTTATGTATTATTAAACCTGCTATATAATTATACCTCTTGCAGTGGTTTGTTAGATATCTTGTCACTTTTTTTCCTACATCACTCATTCATTTCTTTCAAAATTTTATCTATCATTAAATAGTTCTTTTCTTAAAAAAAAAATCTCACAGTTCTTTGGTTCTGATTAGCCATACTTTATTGCTAATGTTCATCTAACTGCAATAGTAACGAGGACCAGACTGTGGTCCCCTTACTCACAGTAGCCAAAAGTTGTGTGAACCTATGCTCACTTCAGTGTAATCTCTCATGTGAGTATCTGTTCACCAATGCAAGGTCTTCACAATCTGGTATGTGGTGCTTTGTCATGGTCATGGGCACACTGACACTTCTGTGTTCAGAGGACTTTTGTAAAGATAGTAATAATAATAATGGCCAGTCAGACTTCGCGAGCGAAGATCCGGGGAAGGTCTTTACACCTTCCAGCCTGCGCATTGGATTTTTTAGGTGAGACACAGTGTGCGCGGAACTGAGCCCACCCTTTAATCCTAAGGTTCATCTGCCGGGGCCAAGCGAGCTTGGACGGTGGCAGCGAGGTCCTTAGGACGTAGATGGGTTGCCTTTTTAAGGGCTAACGAGCTCCATCTGGCCCGGGGAGTGGCCCTGACCGGGAATCGAACCCGGGCCTCGGCGGTGACAGCGCCGCGCCTTACCACTAGACCACCAGGGGCTCCAAGATAGTGGCTTATTGTTATTCTGTCATTGATTTAATTCTTGACAGTCTTGTAAATAAGCACAGGTAAAAGAAAAATATTCCAGTTAGCCCCATTTTATTGATGAGGAAATGTGGACAGAGGGATGATGTACCATGTCTAAGCCTTGCTTCATAGGTATTTTAGAAATAAGATGGAAAGTGACTCAGTACTGTGGCTCACAGGCCATAACACAGATTGCCAGAAGACTGCTGTCTGCAGCTCCTGGGTTCACGCCTTCTGAGGCCAGGACGAAATCCAGACCTAAGTTGTTCCTATCTATTATTTGTGTATTTATGGGGTGTCAGTCACTGAAGTACTGAAATGCCAGACTAGCCCAAGGCCACAGACTCAGCATCCAACTGGAGTTCAGATCTCAGGAATTCCTCCGTCTCATTCCCATGCACTGTTGCCTCCTCTGTGCCACATGAAAACAAAAATAAAGCTCAGGACACCTTTTTCTCTAGGACTTTTTGATTTCATATAAGAGATAAATGTACACCATCACTGTTGCCAGAAAGTATTTACCCATTTTGTCCACCTTTCTATAGGAATTCTATGATGCAAAAGAGCAGTGCTGCAATCACATATATCAGGAGACTTGTTTCAGGACTGCCATAATAAAGCAACTGCATTCCACTTGCTTGAACTGGACATGAAGGAGTAAGAGAAACAGTGGTGATAGAAAATAGATGTTAACATTCAGCTGTGTCTCCAACTTGCTCAGCAAAGTGCTTAATCATTGTCTTAATTCACTCTCACACTCTTTTTTGTCCTGTCCAAGACAAAAAAAAAAAAAAAAAAAGGCAGCTTGGGAAAAGAGTGAGGCAGTGAAGAAGGGAAAAGCTGGATTTTATTTTTTTTTTCTTTTATTATTCTTTTGTAACCCTAAGTGATTACCTTTTTCTAGCAATAAAAATCATGTTGTGAACAGTGAAGGTGACCTTTTGTACAGATCTTACAAACTACAGGGACTTGGGAACCTCAAATCTAAATCTTCTAAGGAATCTAGAAAAGTTAACTCTTGCCTAAACCACAATTAAAACCAAAGAGAAAAAGGCTCACCTAATGAAACACATCTGACTGTATTTGATTTAGTTATCAATGTTCCTTCTACTGCTAATAGAAAGAAATAGGCAAGACAGCTAAGGAAGGCCAAGTAAATCTTACTCTATTTCTTTCTTTTCAGTAGTTACATAGGGAGTTTGTTGGCTACCTTAAACATGGTTATCTATACTAAACTCCTATAAGACAAATCCCAATCCAAGTCACCACAGTTTAATCAGTTTTATCCTTATAGTTTTTGGATGATGAACAGCTTGACACAAGGCGTGAAGTGTATAATCCTTTATTTTATCTGTTTGAAATAAATATCAGAGCTTATCATTTCCCTGTTCCCTCTGAATGACTCAACCCTAAAGGTCCAATTTGGTAGGTATCATTCAACCACAATATCTCTTTAATGAATAAACAAGGGCCAAAGACCTGAAGAGCTCAAAGAGGCTTCTCTGTCCTCCTGTCTTTTAACTTCTCTGCAAATTCTTCTCTCTCACCTAAGCTCTCATCACCATCTACAGCTTTTAGCAGCTGGTGGTCATGATAAAGCAGGCCAGTTGCTGGAATTCTTCAGAGAACTTCCGACAGTCAACTTGGATCAACAGTCTATAGGAATAGTGCATTTCTGAAAGCCATACTCACTTTATACCTCAGTGCAAATGGCTAATGTTCAGATATGTCAAACAGCTCAGAATTAAGTGTACTAAAAAGAATGAATTTAATTTCTTCTGTTTAAGAATTAGAAGAGAATCTTGTTTTTAAATTTCACAGTTGCAGAATAGTCATTTCATTTGACTTCAGGATTGTTTCCTGTGAGATGGGGTGGTTGGTACCATGTATAGAATTAATTCAACGACACACTTAAACACACAGAGTTCTAAGCAAGCAAGTAGCCCTAATGAAATAAAGAAATTAATATTGCACTGTCCTTCAGTAGTCAAGACCTGAAAGTCTGAAAAATCATTTCTAATTTTATCTCCACAGAAAAAACAATTGAAAAACTTTTATTTAAAAAAAAAAAAAACTATTCCTGCAGTAGCTAATAGCTTGACTTTGGACTGTGGCATTATCTTGATAAACTTTCTTTCCAAGGTACTGCTCAGTTTCCTCTAAACCAGGGAGAAAGTGATCAAATGAGAAAGATTGACATGGGGTTGTGTTTGAGACCAAATTACTCAGAGGCAGAAAGTGGTGGGCAGCCTTCCTTGAGACCCTGTTCCAAAAACATAGTATGTCCTTTGATTATAGAAAAACTGTTTTCAAAGGCATCATAGCAACCCCTGAAGGACACTCTGACTTTCAATATGGGACAGAGAGTTACTGTTTAACATTGAAATACTGTTTATTAGATAAACATTACATTTAAGTAGCAAGAAAACACATGAAACCGTTGCGAAAGTTAATGTACTTTCTTTGCTGCACCTTTGTTCTTCATGTTATTTTTCTTGAAGAAAGAGTTTAGTATTGGAGCAAAGGTTCAAAAATCACCAGTAATATAAACTGAAACTTACTTGTGCAGTAATACTGTGTGTTCTCCATGCTGTTCCATCACTGGTTTCAGTGTTTGCTCCTGAATAATTACTTTCTTTTTCACAACTCAAGGATCTTCCCCTTGGTGCAGGAAGAAAGTAAAAATTTCTCTGTGTGTGACATCAGTGTGACACAGCAATGCGCGTAATCTTACATGCAACCTTTCAGTCTAAATTCTGCTCTTAATTACACTTGATTCATGCTGTTGGCTTGCATATTTTTGAAGAAATTTAAGAGAGGAGATCATTTGCAAGACTGAGTACAGCTCTGCTCCCATGCTAATCTTACTTCCCTAGTTTCAACCAAGTTGCTCCTGATTTATATTAGTTTACCAGAGATCAGGTTCAAGCATGAAAATGATCAGGAAGTTATAGACCTTTATTCAAAACAAAAATATTTTTTCTCATTAATCAGGAAAGGTTATGGAAAAAGTAAGTAAGTGACTTTACATTTGGCTGATATGTGGGAACATTTGCTCAAGTACTAAATCCCCCTTTAAAGAAAAATAACATGTGCTAAAGCCTTAAAAGGAGTCCAAACAGAGGATTAATTGAGGAGATTGATTTCAGTTCTCCCCACCCTAATTTAATAGGCTTTTTCCCAACTGGGTTTTGGGGGAGTTCAGTGTTTTAGACCACTTATTCTTAAAGCAGTAAGGAAGAAATCTGGAAAATGATTTATTGTGAGGATTTTCCATTGTACTCAATGGACATTCTGTATTGCCTTTTTATTTTCCTCCCCTACTTTCTAGCTAATATGAATCTGTTAGAGTTTATGCTTTGCATCTACTGGTACCATGTATCTTCCTTTGACATTGAGCACAAAAGAGGTGGAGCCTGTATTTAAAAAAAAAAACCAGACATTTCATGACAGTATTTTACAAAAACATATAGCTCTTATTTTCAGGTTGCTTTGGATTGTGAACTTGTTGATACACTAATGTGCTTTAGAACTGCTGTGTGTTAGCTGAGGAGCATAGAGTTAGGTCGAGCCTGAGAACTAAAAATCTCCCATAACAAATACAGCATTTTACCAAAGACCAAATCCTAGTTTGGTTTTGGGTCACAAAGGTGCAAGCCCCTCATAAATCAAGTTGTTTTCTGGACATAGACTGAGGACAGAGAGGAAATAACTCCTTTTAATAGAGGATGCTCTTGTAACTGCAGTACCACAACACACCAACAAAGACAGCTGTGTCCCATGCTGCAGGAGCTAGGGCTCAGGGCAGCTCTGCCCAGGGAGCTACACCAACTCGTGGTCATATTACAGGTGAGGACATGCTGTTGGAGGCAGCTATTTCTCCACATTGCACTAACCTCCTGCTGTTTAAAGCTCTGGCACAGATCAGTCTCCCCTGCCTTTACTGCAGCTCTGCTAGTGGATTTGGTCCTGCTCCACATACACTGCTGTAACTCGGAGCAGAGTCAGACACGCCAGGCCAGACCCTTGGCTGCATTAGCAGACCACACACGAGCAGGTTTAGCCTTACCTTGGCTAGTAACACCTCAAGCAGCTCAGAAACCAGAAGGGGAATGCTCCTGGATTTTTAACAGCATAGTTTTTAATTTCAAAAATGTTCTTCCAGGCTTATTTAAGCCACAGGAGATCAGAATGGCAGAAAGGGGATCAGTTCCCCAGAAGAGTATTCAAGACCATGATGGATGGGGCTTTGAGCAACCTAGTCTAGTGGAAGGAGTCCCTGACCATAGCAGAGGACATTGGAAATAGGTGATCTTTAAGGTCCTTTCCAACCCAAACCATTCTATGATTCTATGAAGAGTACCTCAGGCACACCTCTTCCTCTCCAGGAACAGATATGCCCATACCATGGCCAGAAACTACCAATTTTGTGATACAAAGCACGTGATCTGGCCCCTATACTACATTTCCTGTCAAAGCTGCACCTAGAATTTATGAAACTTGGTGATCTTTTTCCCCTGTTCTGTTTTAGATTAGGCTGAGAATTCATCTGAGCATTCAGAGATTTTTAATACCGTCTTTTTCTGGCTAAGCAGTTGTAAAGTTTTATTATTTTCCCACACTGTAGGCTTTCCAAAATGTACCGCTTTTATAAATGTAGGAAGAGGGAGAGAAAATGGGTAATTATATCTCCTATCCCTTCTTATCAAAGCTGTGTGTTGGAAGAGAGGGAGAAATTGAGAAAAAATGAGAATAGAATTTATTGTAGAAATTTCTCAGCTGAATGTCTTCCAACTAAGCTTCCTCTCCCAAACCTCATAATTTCAAAGGCTAAGATACACCTTACATGCAAGGATTTAAATGTGAGGGGTTTTTTTGAGATGTAAGAAAATAATGTTTCCAATCTAACTTAAATACCAGGGGGAAAAGTGTGTTCAGTGATATCTTCCAGAACTACAGCTGCATTGTGATTGTGTAGAGATTTTAAAATGCCTGGCCTGTCTATAGAAACCAGCTGTGAAAAAAAAAAAAACAAACCAAAACCACACCTATTCCTACAGGAACCTGAAGGAAAGCACAATTAATGGATGTTCTCACTTAACCTCCAAACACTACAGCATGTGCTCCTTTCCCCAGGACATATACATGAGTGATCTCAAAGGGGCGTTTGTCTGTCACATTACACCCTGGAGCTTTGAATCAATATTTACCCACTCCTGTCAAACTCAAGCACTTAGAAGTCATGACTTCAAGCCTAGGCCACTGTGTGATGAGCTCCCAAATACTTAGATGCTTTTTTCCGACTATTTCATTTTGCATTAGAAAGTTGAGATCATATTTTTAGATCATATCTTTCCTTCCCAGATATCTATGCAGTATTTACAGTATTGAGAGATCCAAAATATTGAGAATATTGAGAAGTACTTTTGGAAGTTCTTTACAAGAGTCCCACTTGGGAGCCACACCTGTGGTCAGCTCACTGTGGCTTTGTTTGGGCATTATGTCTCCCTCAGTTCCATGCATATTCAGGGATGTTCATCTCCACATCTATAACTTAACTTTGCAAGCAGCTCAACCCAGAATATAGAAATCATACATGAAATCAGGTTGAAACACTCAACAGAGTTAGGAAACCTAGCAATCTAGAGACAACTGCTTGAAAGATGGGAGGGAGAGAAAATGGTGAAACAGGTTTTCTGTGAAATACAAGTAACAGTTAAGAAGTTTGCTACTGATGAATCCAGTAGAAATAGGACAAGATAGGATGATGATGAGAAACTCAATATGCTCTGGTTATTCTTTTTATGTTGGAGGTTATTCTTTATTTACTTTCTTCAATCACTTGGGAGTGGATTAGCAGCCTTACATCTTTCATTATTATTGTACTTGTCAAAGAAATTGTACTTAAGTTATTTACATCTTTTCATCTCTGGAACTCCTTTTTAAAGGACCCCTCCTGAGGTGACCTGGATCCTGCATGTGGGACATGAAGACTTGCAAGCATCTCACAGATTCAGAGGAAGAGTCATGGAAAGCAGAAATCTCCACCACATTGATATATAACACAGAATCAGTCAAAGGAATCAAGTGAAATGCAACACCTCCAACAATATCCACAATGGGAATGATTTTGATAATTGTGTCAAGATTTATCTCATTGTTTGACCTTTCTCACCTTGAATGTATTTACTAGCACACTGTCTCACCCTCCACCACACCTTCTGCCAGACTGCTGCATCAAAGTATAATTTTTCACACTGATAGTAACTCAGAATCTCAAAGAAAAGCAATGTCAGCAAATTTCTAGCAGTGAGGAGAGAGCATAGGCTCTACTAAATTCTGTTTTCCAAGCAAAAGTAACACGGCCACTTCTCACCGATCTCAGCAGAAGTCATGGGTTAGTTTGTCCTCTTGATATTTTTGTGAATCAAGGAGAGAGAAACTGGTTGTTCCAGGATTTCCAAGTCCAACTAATGAAACAAACATACCCACTATATCATATACATTTTGTACATACTCACATATTACCCTCCACCTTGTATTCCACTTTTGTTTGTGAAACAAAACCAAAAAAAAAGGAGCATGTTTCTCTTGCATTCCATTTCTGTGAACAATAAATCAGGCTCCAGAGAGCTCATAAATTTTGCTTATAGGAGTCGGATTGATAAAAACCATCTTTTGTAGACACAGCACTGCACCCCTCATTTTTGAATGCTTTCTTCCTGGAAAGGAAACAAGTACCCTGACCCCCAACAAGGGAATAAGGGAGGGAAAAGCTCTTCATTGCTGCTATCAAATCTGTATCACCATCCAGGAACCCTGTGTCATGTTTCTCCAGTATGGTTTTCAAGTCATTCTTCTGCAAGGTAGGAGATATTAATTTTAGCCCTTAAGCTGTGAATGGAAGAGTAACAAGGTAGTGAAGCCTCAGGTTAGCATTCTGGTGACCAGACTGATCCACAAAAGATGGGAATCATGATCTCCACCATCAGCTATGTGAACCTGAGCATGAACTTCTTCCAACTGGCATGCACTCCCTTGATTTTCCAAGACAGGATCACCTTTTAGGAAGTACCAGTGCAGGTACAAATTTTCAAAAGAGACTGCTCTCCTCACTGTCTTGGTATTATCTGCAGTGTCTTTGACCAAGTCTCAACTTCAAAACTAGATATATTAGAAAAGAAAATGCTTTCACCTAATGAATACCATTTCTTCTCTCTTTTCCCCCTTTTAAAATCTGTTTTCATTTTGCATGTGTGTTAGCTGCATTTGATAAATGATGAGCTAGGGGTCAGTGAGATTTTGACATGGTTTGACATAGATTTGATGACTGACAAATTCTGACAAATTTCCCACTGATTGCATTTCAATATAGATTTTTGCCACTGGATCAAAAAATAGAGACTTTGTAAGATACCTTTGTGGACGACCAAATTTTTTAAATTGGTACAATGAAAAGAATGAAAGTGATCCCTGCTAACACAAGCACAAGAAAATACTGTTTTCTAAGTATCAAGGAAAAATTGTTGAAAGATTTTTTTGAAAGGTTGTGATTCTGGGTTTTTTGTACCCAATTTTAAGCACATTGAGTCAGGCGCTTTTCTTTGATACAATTAAACAATGTACAGCATAAAATCATTCTGTACTACAGAGAATCTTGAAACAATTGTTTGAGTTCAAACTGAAAGAGGGAAAATTTAGGTAGCTATATAGAAGAACTTCTTTACAGTGAGGATGATGAGGCACTGGCACAGGTTGACCAGAGAAGTTGTGGATGTTCCATCCCTGTAAGTGTTCAAGGCCAGATTGGATGGGGCATTGAGCAACCTGGTTTACTGGGAGGTGTACCTGCCCATGGCAGCGGGGGTGGAACTAGATACCTTCGGTGTCCCTTCCAACATAAACCATTCTATGATTCCACAATCTGAGCACTAAAATGAGTCCTCAGACTTTTTCTTCTCAATTAGCATAAGCTGACCAAGTAATTCAGTGTGAGTTTGACAAATCCTGTTTTGCTGACTCCTTTGTTTTGACTTTCTGGAGTTTCCATTATATCACGTTTAACTACATAAAATGCAAGCAAAGAAATATAAGGCCTATTTAACTGATAAATCAGGTGGCTTGACATATTTTCATGTCAACCTTGACAGATAGATAGGCAGAGTGTGAGAAAATTACAGGCGCAAATGAATAAGCATGCCTTTTTATATCCAGTACCTCAGTTTACTTAACTGTTGACACCTCAGAGAGGCAACTAATACACAGTAAACCTTACAGGGTGGAGAATGAAAAGTACAAAAATTTGGCAACACTCCCCTCTGACTAGGTCTAGAGAGAGACTTAGTGTTAAAGGGAGATGTCAGGGCTGTAGCAAATTGTGATGTGACACTGTGTGGAAGAGAAGAAACCTGAAACATAGATGAGTGCTTAATTATCAGCTGTTTGGGTAGCATCACTACTGAAGAGACCTGACATTAGAATCTGGCAAAAACTGTGGGGAAAAAAAGAACAAGCATTCAAATTCTGTAAACATTCCTGATTTTCAGAAATGCTGCCCACTCATTATCCCTTTTCCCTTCTGTTGGATTTCTGGCTCTTAACCATCTCCAAAGTGCATCCTTCGATTTATTTACTTGCAGCTTTTATGTTTCCATGAACTCCCATGTTACCAAGTTTCAGAACTCCAGTGTTTTCTGAAAATGTATTTCAAAGTAATTTCAAACTGCTTAAGGAAGTAGAATCTTAAATTTGTCAATATAGACACCAGCAGCATAGTGTCTTCAGCCAACACGATACTAGAAACAATGTAATGCTGCCTAATACACGGCAATACCAATAATTTGAATAATGAACATCAAATTCTGAAAACAAGATATACATTTAAAACACAGAAAGAAACTTTATTGCATTCTTTCTGTACTGTAAATCTGAGGATTTTTTTATTTTGTTTGGAGTCTGGTTTTTTCACATTTATTTTCCAAAGTTACTTTCAACAAATGTTGAAAATAGCTAATTTGTTGATACTTAGTATAAAGACACAATAAAATGCATATTGTCTGGCAGAGAGGAGAGAGAAAAGAAATACTTCTGACGACATTACCATTTCTGCCTCACTGCAGAGGTCTGGCTAAAATGCTATTTAAATTTGATTGAATTCTCTTTATCGTTTTCATTTTTCAAACCAATGGTTATTGAGGCAATGTGTATTTATCCATGTGCATGTATGTTACCTGCAAACTTTGCATTTATGGCTTCTGAACGGATTGTTACAGTGCCCGTCGTTGAGGCAAAAAGACATTAAAGAGTGTGAAACAACTCATATCTAAATCGTAGTCCTAATCATAACTGAAAGCATATTCCCAGTATAAGAATTTAAAATCTAGCAAATATTTGTGCTCTGTGTATTACTGCACTCATCCTATCAGCATCAAAACAATATCACGTGAGGTTATTATTTGCAACTAATAGACGCATTCAGCTACATAGCTTGAGTAATGATTACTTCTAAAGAACTTCCCTGGTGTTAAAAAATCCCCTAACTTTATCGATCCTTCTGAGATATTTCTTTTTTAATTTGAAAAAGAAACATAATTTGCTACATTAGTGATCTTCCAGTTTACCTCTTCAGGTGGAAGAAAATTTAATTCTTTTCACTTTTAGCATGATAGTAAAAAAATGCTGAATACTTGAAGAATGCACTTACATATGCTGGGAGCTGCTTTCGAGATCTGACTTCACTTTTACCTGAGTCCAACTAACTGAGAAATTATTTCATTAACAGTGTTGATGATTAAGACTAATGCTGATGTTTTTATTGTTTCTTAGAGAATCTTTTTCTAGGTATGTGGCATGACTGAAGACAAAATGATACTTTCCATTGATTTAAAGGTCTGGCAAGTCAGGTCCTGTATTCATGAAAATAACAAATCAATTAGTAAATTTAAAAATCCATAAGACTTGCAAAATTGCAAATTCTTATAGCAATGCAAATTTATCCATGTTAATTTTTGGCACTTAGTAGGAAAAAACACAAATTAGGCTAAAGATAAATTTAGCAGAGTTAAATGTTTAATTTGTTTTTAAGAATGTGCTTTAATTTTTGTAACTGTTGCATCGGTCACATAATAATGGAGGAGACTAAAATCTATAATAATAACAACATCCGTGCATTAGACAGAAGTAATGCATTGGAAAAACCAGAAAATATTACAGGCTACAGATGTCATCTGTGTCCCCATACATGAATAAGCTCTTTCAGATTACACTTTTGTACTATCATTACTCAGTGTCTCAATCAGGCAACTCACATTTTAATTTCATTTTGATTTAATTGCAAGAATTGTAATTTCAAAGGAAATTATCAGTACAAAATCCAATAGTGTTTTATCTTAATTACATCTTATTCTTCATGTCTCCTATTCTTCTCTGAGGATGATGAATAATTGATTACATGATTCGCCACAATTATTTGATGAAAAATCAATGGTATTCAATCAATTTGTTTAGCAATTGTGCTTTGCAATTTACATTTAAGTAAAAGATTAAGATCTTCTGCATAGTTAAATAATGAACAATGTTTAAATAATGTTAAAACTGTAACACAGTGAAACAAAAGTTAATCAAGTTAGGGTTGTGATTTGCACTTGTGCCATCATAGAGAAGGAAAAGGACAAATGGTGGTGTGGCATATTATCCTTAACTTCTAACACCTTGACTTCCCAAAGCATAATTTTTAAGCAAATTGAATTTAATAAGAACAAAAGATACTTAAATTTATTATAGATATTTATACAAAATAATATTTATTTCCTTCTATCAAGGCTGGTTGGGGGTTTTTTTCTGTGTAGTACTTACAAATCTAGGTTGGTCTTATGAAAGGGCTAATCATCAAGTGTCAGTGGATGTGGGATCAGACATATGCTCACAAAGCTGTTTCATCTCTCAAAACAGGGACAACAGAATGTTGTTCAATCTCCATGTCTCATGTTCAAATAGAAACACCTCCAGGTAATGAAATAGCCACACCTCTGGGGAAAATGGTGTGAAAAATCCATTGTAGTCTCATAGGCATAGAGGTAGGAGACTGGTAGGACTGGGAAATAAATATGCAAAGAGCCACTGGGTTGCTGAGGATTCATCTGGAACTAGAGAAACGCAGGGAGTTTTTCCATTGTCTCTTGAATACAACCAGATTCATCTGAGACCACTCAGAAGGCAGAGTACAATCATCCATGGCCAGAATAGTTACAGAAATGCTGGGATGTTTTCCAAGAGATGCTCCAAATGTCACTATAGCTCACAGGACTGCTCTGGCAAAAGGGAGTACAAGGCACTGCAGCAGATCTTGGAACCAGGACTGGGATTGCTTAAATGGATTGTAAACTAAATGTTGATTTTTTTCATCTCAGTCAAGTTGCTCATTTTATCCCAGTCCATAGAAGATAACTAGGCCAGAAGAATCAATGAAGCACTCTGATCAAAGGCAGGGCAGGAAGCCTTCATATAAGGGTAACATTTCAGCTGGGATTGATAGGACTTAGATAGTTAAACAACCAGTGAAGATGCCAGGGAAAGAAATCCATAAGAAACACTTCTTTAGCTGGCCATGCAAGGATTCAGCTGACTTCTAAACAGAGACTAGGAACAACCATACAACTGAAAAAGTTATGGAGCCATAGGATAAGGTCAAATCAAACAAAACAGGCAAAATCAGCAGAAGAGATCTTATACAAAAATGAAAACGAGATGCTGTAAACTGGAACAATACTTGAAAGGAAAGTTGAGAAACCATCCCCTCTCCAAAGTGCAAGCATGCACTCCAGCTTTGTCCTGACTCTGTAGCCGGATGCAATTCCCTCCTTCCATACATGCTACACTCAGGTTTACATGGGAAAAGAAATCAAACCTGGATGGTGTGATGGGAATCATAGTACTTCTCAGTCTGTCCCTGCTTTGACTGACCAGTGACCAGGTTTCCAACTACCCTGCAAAACCATCCAGCACTCAGGGTATGTCCGATGTAGATTGTTGAGTCTCATGTGGATGCAGAAGAGGAAAGCAGTACACCTGCCAAGGCTGTGGGGAAAACAACCCTCTTAACCAATAACATTTTGAAAACTCATTATTAAGACTGGGGGGTTTTAAGTCAAATCTATATAACTGATAAAGAACATATTACTGGGTACAAGCCAAAGAAAAAAAAGGGGGTTATAACAATTAGCATTTGAAAACTTGTGCCTAATTGCTTCTGCCAGTCCACATGACTCCATTCCAAGTAACTTGGTGCTTGGTAACTTGGACAGGGTTTATTTCTGTCCATGTGTTTCTGTGAAACAGCCCAGAAACACCCAACAGAGAACTTGAACAAGTGCTCTTGTTAATATTAATAGTTTATGTGCTTCTATACAGATTTTTGTCTGAACAACTCAAGTGCTGCATAAGCCTCTGCTTAGTTTTTGCATGCAAACAGGGAAACTGAGGCATTCCTACTGCTACTTAGAGGTACAAATAGAGAAAAAATGGCCATTTTACACATTGTGGGATCCCTTCTTGAAGAAAGACTAAGGAATAAAAAGAGAAGGTAAAAATCCAATGTACAGCATTATAGAAAGTGAACAGCAGAAATTGAAGCACTATTCCTCTCCCAAAATGCCCAAATGAAGTTGGTTTGTGCATCACACCTTAGAGAAAAGCTAAACCAAAACCTTGTAAGAAATTCAAATCTTGCCCCTAATCCATTACAAATTTTGTTTTAATACACAGTAAAACCACCAGAGACACCTGTGGGGTGGCCTAACATCAGTATCAAGACGGCTGTGCTTCGCTCACACTCTCCATCTCCAAGGATAGCTTTTTTCTATTCCCCATACTTACACTGCTTTAGTAATTAGAGAACATAGTCTGACCTGTATCTTCTGTACTGGATGAATCCAAAAGCTCTAGATGACAGGATCAGGGTTGGAAAGGACCTCTGAGGGCCACCTGGTTCAGCCATCACTTCCAAGCCAAGCTAGCCTCAAAGCTACATCAGTGCTAGACTACATTTATGCTACCAAGCTAAGGAGCTATTTTTGTTCACTTACCTGAAGTTACAGTTGTAACTCTATATGTATGATTTCAATATGAAAACATGTGACACTTTAAAGATAATAAGAAAAATTTAAAGTATTCACTGGAAGAGGTAGGATTGGAAAAGAAGGTCTGATGGATTGCTCTAGGCATTTCCTTCCAGAGTATCTGTATGAATCTGTGTGGATGCTTTCCTCCTACTTCAAAATCACACAAAAACTTCTCATACTTCACATTTTTAAATTTTAACCTCCTGCAACATGGACCAAAAATTGCATTCCTAACATGAAATTAATGATAACTGTCAGGACTACTGTCTGGAGAAAAATCCTGAATATAGAACACATTTTAGAAAATATTTTTCATAAAAGGGGCAATAGTCTCGTGGAATTTGGAGTATTTATTATGTTACAGTAACAAAGCTGTGACTCGAGCCCCTTTTAAACTTGTTTATCAGTAGTTTATTTTTTTTTCTTGCATAAATATTTTTGAAATATTCAACAGAAGTTTAAGATATATAAATAGATATTGTAACTCTTGGTCTTTTTGAATGTGCAAACTTTCCTTATGCCTTCTCACACCCTACTCCAGTGGCAGAGTAGACCCCATCCTCAAATTATCCAGATTTCAAGTGAATGAAAAGTGCATGCAACTAAAAACTGTGAACAGTATGTGAGGACAGAATGCAACAAAATCACAGGACAGCCACGCAGCTCCTGTAGAAAGTGCAAAAAAAAATTGATGGAGAATATTATATTCCCTTCCTCAGTAATTGCATTTGCAGGTTGTATTTTTTTATCTTATTTCCTGAGGTTTGCAGTAGGTGTGTTTTCTTTTGGACACAAAGTCCTGCAGGTCCAAAGAGAAAACTGCCTGTGCTGTTTCCTCAGGACTACAGTTGGTAACTTGGACAGGCTTTATTTCTGTCCATGTTGTGAAAAACAGAGCAGGTTATAACACTATTAAAGCAACTTTGATGGATTTGCATTGCAGACATGGCTGTAGAATGGGTAAATTACATTACTGTAGCAAACTTCCCAGGCTACCCATACGGTTAAGTAGAAACTAAGAGTTTATAGCTTAATTAGAGGCATTTGTAAGTGAGGATCAGATAAACAGATATACAACTTAAAAGAGTGCATTGGCCATAAATTCTTTCATTCTAGATTCAAATCTGCTAATGTATGACTTCAAACACCTTTGACAAGGTTATTGAAAAGCCAAGCATCTTATTTCCTATGCCTTTGGAACCTGAAGTGGGAAGAAGTAAATGACAGAAATCATGTAATGCTGCCAGCAGAGCCTAAACATATTTAGATCTTTGTGATAAGTGTTCCAGAAATGTTTGAATAGGTGGCAGGGAAGAACACAGGACAAGGAATGAACAACTCTAAGCGGGGATATGGCCCTTTTGCTATCTTTGCCACCTTTTCTTCGCATTCCCTTTACAATTATTTTTACAATATTATGATGTAATGTATTTTTATTATATATTTTACAATACATTTCTTCTTTTTCACAGTCTTCCTTCATCCCCTGTGTCTTTTCTTAAATTGTTGATGAAATCCAAACTCATTTTGATGGAAAGGGTGATAGAGGCTGACTCTCCTGAGGTTTCACCAGTCTGTCCAAGTATCTATTCTTTCTCTCTGAAAACTTCCACGTAGATGCAATCTGGAAGTGTTTATTTTCAGACTTGGTTAGGATTTAAAATGAATTGTTCAGCAATGTGATGGTGATACTACATCCAGGCTGCAAGGAAACGACAGAGCAGAGCACCCAGGGCTTGAATAGCAGTTGAAACTTTTAAGGTGATAAGTAGGTTTAACACTCTTGCTGTAGTAAAGTTGTAGCCTTGGGTTGTAATCTGAAGTTGTTTCCTGTGAGTTACATTTTTTTTTTCAGATGCAGAAAGATGATTTTTACCAGACTGGAACACAGATAACAAACTTACTCAGCTAACACAGGAAAACCAAATATGCTTCAAAACAAGATGGGAAAATTGTCATTTCCATTTCCTCATGTAATTCCTTGTTTAGAAAATCAAGAGAGACACTGCCACGCAACAGACCAGATCTGAGCTTTATATAAAACAACTTCTGAGGTTCCAAACACATTTGTTTCACCAAGTGGGGAGAGTTTGTGACTGCTTAGAAGTCACTCTGGCAAAATTACCTCATCTTCCAATTTGCATCTATAGAAAAAACATAACGTTGAGTTAAACGCCTTAATTGTTACTCATCCTTTGATGTTTCCACAGAGGGTTTAAACACTGTGAGACCACTGGAGAACCATGAGCTCAATCCACGTCGCTTAAAGTGAGTCAAGAGCAAGCCACTGAAACGAGGCTGCAGAATCCGGAGGCTGAAAGTGATACCGAAAGTGCCGGTAACAACATAGCAAAGGGATTTAAACGTGAGCCTGGCTACTTCAGTGTCCCTTTAATGCCCGACGCCTTCGTTTCGCGACCCTCTCGGTGTTAACACCAGGGTTGCTTTGCTTTGGAAGTCTCCATCCCTGCCAGCGCCCTCCGGGAGCTTCCCTAAGCCTGGCGGCTGCCGCACCCAGACGCTCTTCTCTCCAGCGGCTGCCATCGGTAGGTATGCGCAGCCCACCGACAGCACCGTGGGCGGCGAATCCTACCGGGACGGGCTCCATTGCCCACCTCTGCACAGACCAACGGGAAAAATTTTTCATTAACTTTCCCCCTCCCGATCCCTCGGCGGAAGCTGGCGTCTCCAGAGTTCTGTCTGACCGGGGGAAACGGAGCGGGGAGGCTGCCTGTCCTCCGCCTGCTCCCCGGCCATCCCAAACCGGGGATGAAAAGGTTTTCCCCAAGTTTTCCCGAGCCCCCTCCAGCCCCACACGGCACCGCCTCCCCCGCGCCCCGGGCCCCGCCCCTCACCCCGCCCCGGGCCCTGCGAGCCGGCGCCCGGCCCGTCCCGGCGGCGATTGGTGGGCGCGGCGGGCGGCAGCCAATGGGCGCGGCGGAGCGCGGCCGGGCGCGGGCCGGGCGCGGGGCGGCCGAGCCCCATTAGGGCGGGGGGCGCGCAGGCCGGGCAGTCGCGGCGCAGGCGGCAGCGGAGCGGGCGGTCCCTGCCGGCGCGGCCGGGGATGCGCGTCCCCCGCCGGCGCTGACTCCGCGCTGCAGAGCCGCCTACCCGCCTCTCTCGCCGTCTGTGTGACGGACCCCACCGCCGCTCTCCTCCCGGGAATACGTCGCCGTCGTCCGGCCGCGCTGCGGGGAGGGTAAGTGGCGGCTCCCCGGGGAGTGACGGGCAACCTGCGGCGGGACGCCCGGCGGGTTTGACCGGGCTCAGTCCGCGGCCAGCACTATGCCTGTGGTGGCGCGGCTCTTCCCGCTGTGCGGTGTGTGTCCTGCGCCCTGCGCGGGGCTTGACCGTGAGGAGCCGCCCGACCCCGGAGCCGGCGCTCGGAGCGCCGCTGGCGCGGCGCCGTCCTGCGCGGAGCTGTCGGACGGGGCTGCGGGCTCGGCAGAGCGGGGGAGGAGGGGAGGGCGCGGGGAGTCCCGCCGAGCCCCGTGGCGGATCCCCGGGGAAGGTGTCGTGGCGCCGCCGCGGTGCCGGCTCGGTGCGCCCTGCGGAGCGAGGGGCGCGCCGGGGCCGCCGGGTTGAGCGAGGGTTCAGATGCGGGAGCTCAGCTGTTGCCTGTCAGTGGGTGACAACTGGCTCCTGCAAGGCAGCCTCCGCCTCCTCCCTTATCCTGAGCGAAGTAAGTTCTGCCCCGTGCAGGGACCCTGGCCGGGGGCGAAATCTCGGTCTGCCATCCCGGCAGTATCTTCTGCACTGTTCGCTGTTACTGGGGGTACCCCGTCCCCCGCACCTCCCCGCCTCTGCAGTACGGACCTCGCCGAAGTATATGCTGCGTTCCTTCCTCGGTGAAGAGAGCTCTGGAAGGGTCGTGGACCCTCCCCGAGCCCTTTCTCCCAGAATATTTATGCTCACCGCGGGATTTCAAACTCTAGCAGCCACCATTTATCAACCGACCGGGCTGGCTTGAGTCCGGGCGCCTTCGCTACGGTCCGAGCCCGCGGCTGCTGGGTCTGGCCTTGGGCAGGAATCTGTAGCTGTCCCCCAGCGGGGTGGCCGGGAAAGGCAAAATAGAGCACCCGCCAATACCAGTGTTTCCGAATGCCATCAGCTGGAGAGCGAGGAAACGCAGCGGGGGGTATTTTACAAGCGCGCTGAGAAACGTTTACACAGCCGACTTAAGGGTTAGCAATGCACATTCCCTACATGCTAAAACCTCGAATGTGGCAAAAATATGACTAGGGTTATTGTAGCGAAGTTCCCTGTGATCGTTGTTTAGCTGGTAACTGAGGTCTTTAAACTGCATGTTTTGCACGACACTCAAGAGTGAGTACTGAGGTTTTCTAGGAGGAAGGGATTTTCCCCCTTTAGCTCTAGTTACTGTTATTATTTCTAGGAGGAATTACGTGATTTGTACTACTCATTTACAATACAGGTATATCACAGTGGCCAGGTTTTCATCTCAAGATGTGAGTAGGTCAGAGTGGGCTTGGACAGAGAGCGAAAAGGAAAGGAGAAGGAGAGAGCAGTTACTCTGATATAGTGACAGATTCTCTCATTTCTCCCTGCAGAGCCCCGGATGAGCTGGGCTGGTGCAGTTCTGCCAACGGCACGGTTAATTGTGTCCTGTAAATCAAGGTCCACGGAGCTACTCTCTGTATAACAAAAGGTTCTGTAATGAGTAAGCCCA
Organism: Myiozetetes cayanensis; assembly: GCF_022539395.1. Lineage (NCBI taxonomy): Eukaryota > Metazoa > Chordata > Aves > Passeriformes > Tyrannidae > Myiozetetes > Myiozetetes cayanensis. The sequence continues at coordinate 29,357,328 of NW_026087521.1, read as the reverse complement.
GATCAGTAATATAACAATTTTAACATAACTGGGCAAGGGGTGTGCATATGTGTGGATCTTACAGGGTTAATAGCTAAACTATTAAGATTGGAGTCAGATGTGGGTAAAAGCAACAGGAGAGTCTGGTTTTTCCTAATATCCTGTAGTATGATAACTCTGAAGAAGGTAATTGTTTTAAAAAAATCTGTTTCAATTTAAGATTTATTAAGCAAGAAGAACCTTATGTAAACATCAGAATCCCTTTCTTGTTTCAAAAGGCAAGAAATGGCTAGAAATGTCATTTGAACTTAAAGACTACAAACTATGTGTGGATTTTCATGTGTATGTGCAAGAATGTTATTAATCTCATTTTCAACTCAATTGTTTTACTTCTTAGGGGGACTGGGGTGTTTAACTCAGGCTTTTGGCAAAATGGCTTCTGCACTTCTAGGTTTTGTTCCCTAGTAAGTGAGTTTTTCCTTTTATAAGGCTTTTAATAAGACTTTCAGAATACAGAAGAGATAGCAAGTGCCTTCCAAAGGAGGAGAAATGGAGGGGATGGGAGGGGGAAACAGAGTTTCGCTTACATATTTTGTGAGTTGGGAATGTATATTTGTATATAAGGAGAGGATCTGAGGAATGACTTGGCATGCTAATGACCTGGCTTTTCAGAACTTCAAGAGTTTGGTCTGTCTCCCCCTATGGTTATAATAAGAGATTAAATGCATTTGGAATATTTAATTAATTAGCATATGAAAATAAGATTACTTTTACTTTGTTTTCCTGCGAAACTTTTCTATGCTAATGAATGTCTACGTTTTGCAGAGTAATTTAAATGGCTTTGTTTTGCATTATGTTTTTGCAGATCGCTTTGACCCTTTCTAATGCTGCAAGCCTTTGTATCATAGCTTAAAAGTCCTTTTGCTTTGTCATATTAATCCATGAATAAATATGTTGTCAATGACTGCTATACACAGCTTCTAACAGAGCAGACTGAGAGTTGCTCTTAAATTTAAGGCCTCTACTTGCTTGGGTGCTGTATCTTGTGCATTCCGGTATTAATTGGATGTGCAGTGATAAAGTCCCTTTAAAACAAACAAACAATCTGGGTTGTGTTTCTGTTTTCTACCACTACCTTACCCTAAAGTTAAAGAGATCCCTGCTGTTGGGGTGTGAAACCACACTTTGAAACGTTACTCTTTCTAATAATTGCGAAGCATTATTCATGCTTTTGGGAAAACTGTTGTATGATACAATATTGCATTAAGAATGCTTGACTGAGATGAGTGTATATTCACCAAGTGGCTTATATCAATATTCACTTTACCCCCTTGTATTAAGGCTTAAGCTTCAGTTTGGCCAGCTCTGGTTTTTACTTATGCTGTTTAAACAGAGGTAAACTTGAGGTTAGTTCTAGCCATTAGTATATGCTTGGTGTAAGCCATGCATGCTTAGGTCCTGCTCCTGGAAATGTTTACAGAAATGAGTAACTTTTACTTGAGTGCTTAAATTGTTTGGATTAGGAGTTGTATAATGGGAAGAACCAGCTTGGAAGGATACAGCACAGCAATCACTCATCTTTTCCCCCTCCCACCTTATGGCTAAAGAATGATGGGAAGAAACATGTTTTTCAAGTAACAGCACACTGAAGTCGTGGCACTTCTGGCAGAAATTCCCAGATAGACTATCAGATCAGTTTGCCAAAATTACATGCTTTTTTCAGAAACAGCTCTTTGGCTGCTGGTTCATTGACAAAGGGTATTTCCAACTACTGAAGAAAATTTCATAGGTGATCTGCTATAACTCTTCCTCTTTGTATTTTACTTGTTTGTAATATGTATATTATACTCTTTTTTAGCAGAAAACTAAATGAGTAAATGACTTTTTAGCACAAACTGACAATACTTCTCAAGCATGGTTTTGTGCAAGGAGGTTTTTCTAAATGTACAAAATGAGTGAAGTGCTCATATACAAGAGGTATGAGCCAATACAAATATTTTCAGTATTTTTAAAATATCTGCAAGTGACAGCTTTTTGCTAGTTTACCTTTTCTTGGAACACTGCCTGGAAGGCTGACTCCTTAAAAGTTCTTAAATATGGCCATCAGCTCAGTGAGTTGCTAGCTAGTAAAGCTGGGGTAGACAGTCTCTCAGGCAGGCCTTTCATTTGCAGTGGATTACGCATCAACAAAAGCTGGAACTATCTTATTTCAGTTGTTCTGTACCAAAGTCATGTACTCCTGTCTAAGGTCTATGTTTGAAACAAGAATTTATAGCACCTGATAGCTCTTGATGTTCTGCCCTCTGAACTTCTCTCCTTCATTTTCCTTTTCATCCCCTCTCTCCCCTCCTTAAGATGTAAGAGTATTATGGAGTGTGCTTCTAAGTTTGTATCTATAAAAGTGTTATTCAGTTGTCCCCCTTTTATCTAAGCACAGATCCCACAGCTTGCAAATACTGTGTTTGACTTTAGTAACAATTTTTTTTAAATGGTTCCAGTTGCATACACTATTGGCTTTGTGGAGCAGTTGCGTGCCAAAAAAGCATTTTCAACTGCCATCCAAATATTGAAATATAATTGCTTGCTTTTATATTAAGTAAATTTTGTTTCCTGTGATGTTTTTTTAACCCCCTTTTTGAGCTTGTTGCTTTCTAATCTTGGATCAAGTAACCCCAGTTTTAATACTACATGATTCCAGAACTAGGCTTCTGTCGGCAGCTTGCCAAATCCTGTCTAATGTCTGTCTTAATGTGGTGTATATGAAAACTGACTTCTCAGTGGATTTGATCACTGATTTGTATAATTGCAACCAGCGTGATTAAAAATCTGCATGTCAATATCATGATGCTTATAGTAAAAGTTAGTTGTTTTTTGTTGTTGTGTTTTTTTTTTCTTTTAAGCAGGGTGATATTATTCCCTTAAATTTTCTTTGAAAGAGTCTTCGTTGTCCAAACATCTTAATTTCTGAATGTTTGGGTGTTTTAAAAAGAAAATAGCAACAGGGATGCAGTTATGAATATAACAACATAGGTCTTGGATCGTGCTGCATGGTAGGACTCTTGCATCCTCTTGTTCTATAGGAAGCCTACATCTTCTCACCAATCTTAGAAGGACTGACATGAGACTCACATCTGAATCCTTAAACATATCTAGACAGACACTGCTACACCATTTCTCAAAACAATCCTTCTGTATTCCTGTGCTCCCTGCTGGAGCCATGTAAGTCACCTCTGACACAGGCAATGTAATTGTTCAGCTTTTCCCGTTTTGCCCTCCCCTAATCTCTTCATTAACAGAGTGCTCCAGTGACAGAGTAGTGCTAGCTCAGCAAGAGGCTCAGCCCAGGCACCCAGGCACTCTTGCTCAACCTGTCCAGCACATGGGCTGGTCGGACACTGCCCTCACCCATGGCCCATTTCTGTGGCAACACAGACACACAATAACCATGGCACAAATTGAAAGCCACTTTGCACTTTCAGGTGTGGATCAGAGTTGTCTAAGAGCAGTAAAACCTGACTTGTTTTCAAGTATGTTAAAAATTAGTGCATGATTAGTGAAGATGTTTTTTAAGGATCTCTTTGTGTAATCAAGTGTTAATCACCCAGAAGTTCAAAAGTGTTTATGTAAAGAAATTGCATGTGTTTGTGTGCATACTTTAGAACTACTACACTTTTACTTTATTTCAGACTCTTTGCGGGAATTGGTATTTTCATATAAAACTAAAAGCTTCACATGCTGAGATGACTATTCAAAGTATGAATATTTATGTACTTTAAAATGAATTTTATTAAGGTGCTGAAGAAATATCTGAACCTAGCATATTTGCATCTCTATATACAGACTTCTAAATGAGTTATGCTAGGTCTAGAACCTCACTAGCGAATTGCCAATGTCTTTTGTAAAAGTATACATACGGCTTTCTGAGAGCTTTGAACTGTTTTCTCATGCTTTGCTTGTCAGAAAGATTGTATGGATAACTCGTGAAAGGGCTCTTTTTTTCTTCCAGTCTTGTTTGCAAAGTATGGTGGATCTGTGTTATAAATATTGAGTTCTTAGTCACACTAGGACTGAAATGAGTTCATTCTGTGCCTCTGGAATATGATAAAAATATATACAAAGGATATGTTTATATTTAATAAAATTAATAGCATAAAGCGAGTGCAAAGAAACTTATAAACCTAAACAGCTTGGCAGGCCAATAGCCAACAAATGTCTTAGAGTACTGCCAAACACAGAAAGCAGACCAGGCTCTCATCTGTTCTGAGGTACCAAAAACGTATGTAACTCCCAGCCTCTTAAGGATGTTGTTTACCCAGGATGCAGCTTTATTCTGTCTTCTCAGCAGTTCAGTGTAGATTTGGATTGCAGCAGGTATCTGCTAGGAGGTACCCCTGCCACTCAGGAGAAATGTGACTGCCTAAAAATGCAACCAGTTGTGCTACGGCAGCTCTTCACAGCCAGATCCCAGTGTGTGTCCTCCCTTTTACAGGGCATTGGCACCCCTTTAGGAGGCTCTGGGGAAGAAAGCTGTGTTACCAGGGTAAAGCTGGAGAGAACATCCACATGGTTAGAGGGAGTCCTATGTACTGCTGTTGTGCTCAATTATGAGCTGCCAAAAAGCTGTGGAAGCGCTCTCAGCAAAGGATGCTGCCGAGTAGGTTGGTGAGCTTAATTGCTTCTTTAGCTATTTGCAAATCCAATAAATGTCAAGCTTTACCCCCTTCATACAGCCCCTCTGCTTGGACAGTCTTTGCAGAGACAATCTTTGGGTCGTGTGAAGCTGTAGTTCAGTGGTCCAGACTAATAGCACATTTTGTTCTCAATGTATGTTTTTTCAGTTATATAAAACTCTTGATTTCATGCAAGAACAGCATGTATGGTTTTAGAGTAGCTATGTAGTAGTTAATATACTGAAACTGAGCAATGCAGGTATTTGATTGAAATGAAGTGACCACAGTGACATGGAGGCATCTGTTTCATTGCTGCAGATTTATTGCTTTTCTCATTTCTTTGCAAAATGTCCCCTGGCACTTGGAGCTCTATTGTCTAGTTCTCAATCTGCCACCTTTTAGGATGTCATTTTGGAAGGTTAATTTTTTTAATGTCTCCCTGTCTGTCTTATACTGTGACTGTTCATAAGCATTTTTAACCTATTAGTGGATGTCTTACTAGCCTAGAGCTCATGCTGTAAGGAGGTAGTGATACCAGCCTCCTTTTTTTTTTTTTTTGTTTTTACTTTGATGCCTAAGTCAGTGTTCAGCATCTAAATGCTAACTACAAAACATTCAAAGCTGGATATTCAAGGGCATGTGCTTGTTCTTGCGTGTCTTTCCATATTCCCATGGCCTCTGGAAGGAGATATGCTTTGAAAGAACAGGTCTCATGAAAATCAGGAGCTACATCTTGAATTATGCAACATTTTTTCTGCAGGTGGAAACTGATGGCACGTTGTCCTCCTGGAGTGCAGGGGGCGACTTAAAAACCAGTATGTGGGCTGTGACACGGATCACGCATATGAGTGAGAGTGGGGGGGGGGGGAAACACTTCCAAACAGGCAGTTACAGTAATATTCTGCCAGACTTAGACTCTGAATGAGTATAAATTACTTCAAACTTGCATTACTGTTGTAAATGAAACCTGATAAAGCAATGAATTATGACTGTGTATTCCCTCTGTAAAGTACTCAAGCTATTTACCTTACACTGTTGCATAGTTTCACAGGCACAGTTTAAGTGGGAATGTAGAGATACTTTGGAAATATTTAGGGGTTTTCTTTTTATTTTAAGTGCGCTTCCCAAATCAGTCTGAACAGTACAATGACTGTGTTCATGCACACTGGGGTGTGATGAAAGAAGAGCTTCTTAACCACATGCTGCTACCAAAAAACAAACAAACAAAACAAACAAACAACAAAAAACCAAACCAAACATAGACCATAAAGCTGTAGGTTCTCTTCTACTGTAGCAACGAACCAAGAAGTGATTTTGTCACTTATGTCACATCTAGTACTTTGTCTGACTGGAGTTCCAGTTTCAAGTGTTGCTCTTTCTAACAACTGTAATATTAGTTGTTCAGATGATCCTGAAGGGTTTTGGAAGATCATCTGTTTGGACTTGAGTATGAATGATGATTAGGCCCTATTTCTAGCAGTGCAAAAAAAGTTCAGATCTCTGCTCTCACTTCCCAGTTACTGGGAATGGAAAGTCTGTATCCTTCACAAAGAAAATGGCCTGCTCCTCATTGTATAGAATAACTGTAGGAAAATATAAGTCAATTAAGTCTGTCTGAAAAAAATAAAAAGGAATATTTATTTCTAAACTCTTATTTTAGAAGCCAGTGCCTGGGCTTCTGACTTTCTAACAGCAGTCTTAATTCTTTAAAAAAAAAAAAAAAAAAAAAGGCAAACCCTGGGTAAGCTGCAAGTTCTCCCCACCCCCAGCTAGAGCCTCTTTGCCTGCCTTTGCTTGTGTACTCTATCGGTTTCACAGTTCATATACTTGTGTTTTTTTAAATCTCTCCCTGCACTCTGGTGGGAAACATGTCTGCTGTTTCCTTTCAAACACACAAGGCTTGATTCTCCTCTCACAATGGCATAAATTGTGAAGAACTCCACTTGAAATCAATGGAAGTAAAGACATGTAAAATGGGGTGAGAGAAGAGCCTAGCCTCTGGTTTCTATTTTTAAGTGAGTCTGGTTAACCTAAAATTGTTCAATGTGCCACTGTGACTTTAGTTTGTAGATATCAGTTGCTATGCTTGTTTCTTTTCATACATAATGTATCATTTTCATATATAATACATCACAGCTAGTACCCTTAATCATGATGCACATGTCTTTGACTTAATACCTTGGTACTACTACGTCAGTTTTGGTAGTTAATAAGTAATATGTATGGTAAAGTACTTAACTTACTAGAGTCAGATCCTACAAAAAGTCTGAGTTATAGTTGTATTCCTGTGCAGCTCCCAAAGGAAAGAAGGGTTGGCTCCATTGCTACAAGCTAAACTTTCTTTCTGGTTTTCTACTGCTTTAGTAGTTCTAATCTGTGAATTTTTTTCCTCATTATCCCGGTTCAAGATACTAATTCTACATAAACAAAACTTTCTTGGTTACTGTTGTTTTTCTGTGCTTGTAAAGTGTTTGTCTCCGTTCTTATGTTTTCTACATGCTTAAGAACTTGCTACAACTTCAAATTTTCTCTGAACAGTAAAGTACTCTGTAATAAACCTAGAATATGTGCACACAGTTCTGGAGGTTGTACACATTTGTTTATTTTTTGGCAATGGCTTATGGTCCTTAATTACCATCAGTAGTCAAATAACAGAATGAGATTATACAGCAGTGCTGTAAAAGCTGTTCATGCTAGCTATGATCTGTACATGTGTGGATATCTGAGAACAGTCACCTCATTCATTAACCAGTGCAACAGACTCCAACTTTACCACTATTTAGTTTTTGAAATTAATGCAACGTTCTCTACCCTAACTGAAACATTGCTTTGACTGCCTCTTTCTGTAGTTTAAAAACCTCCTGTGAAATAGTTACCTCCTGTAATGTATTCTAACTTGAAATAAATCTATTGGTGCATTTGAATTTTTGTTTTCTGCTAGAGTAGCAAATCACAGGTGTCCACAAGGGAGTATCTTTAAACTTGAATACTGTGGTATGCTTAATATATCACTTAAATTTTATCTCTGATTTTATTATGATGAAAGTGAAAATGCTGTGGTGTTTACCTGTTGGGTCCTTGAGCTTTCCCCTTCCATTTTAATCCACTAGCCCCCCAAAAGTCAAGAGGTTGTTTAGCTATTATGTGGTGGCCTTTTGTATCAGGAACAGAAGATGCCACAGAAGCTTACTGTGCTGCACTGGGTTGTAGTGATGCAGATCTCACCATTCAGTGTGGCTTCCCAGACACAGAGGTCTGGGGAAATGCATGTCTGGGGAAACCCCCGAAGCTTGCCTCGCTAAGGCTACCTATGTGCTCAATTTTGTTAACATCACGGAGGGCCAGCAGGATCCACCCACGGTCCGGCATTTTGGCTCCTTACAAAAGTCCACACCTGTCTCCCCTGGGGTGAAAGTCAGGGTAAAAGATTTGCACACAGGGCAGTGGTCTCAACAGTGCGAACTATTAACCTGGGGTAGAGGGTATGCTTGTGTTTCCACAGATGAAGGACTGCGCTGGGTACCTGCTCGATGTGTCTGCCCTGTATTGGATGAACCATGCCCACAAGTTACGTGAAGTCCATCTATGGCCACACTTGACAACTGAATGCTACTGCCATGGACTAATAACGAATGCACTGTCTGGGCTGTAACTCTTGCCTGTTCGTTTAGTTGTTTTTGTATTATTGATATTGCCGTGGTTTGTGTCTCCCTTGCAAGGGGCCCCGCAATGGATGACATTCGTTGGCGGTTTCTTTAATACAAAAACAGGGGGAATTGTGGTGGTTCTCCCCCAGCTGGCCTGGGGGATTCGGGAAGAGTTAAAGTTAGTAGGAACCTTTGTTCAGGGGAGAATTACGCCCGGACCCGGAAGTTGTAACAATATGGTTTTCCGGTAAAATGTGCTGAGCACAGCAAAATGTGTTTCGTGACATGCGCAGTAAGCAGAGTTATATAACACCGTTAGTGGCCAATGGAAGAATATTTATGTATGTGGGAACCAGTGGAGAGTTGACATGTGTAGCCTAAAAAGTGTATAAAAGTAGCAGACATCGTGCAATAAAAGGTTCCAGCCTCTGGATCCACAAGGGTTTCGTGTCGTGTCCCGCCTCGACCCGCGACAGATGCACAACTGGCTTCTGACTTCTTGACTACAGTTGAGAATTCCAAGAGCAAATCCTTCCTTGTCCCAGCTAGGTTTTGCATTATTTACCATGGGGAAAATGGTTTATCATAGTCAATTCACTGTAGCTTTAACCATGGCTTTTTTGAAGTGTAGTTGTCTGACAGGTAGCGTGGTGGAGACTAAAATGTGGTGTTTGCTGCTGCTGTGGTCACATGCAGCAGTGCTTGCCTTACAGCTGATGTGGGGAGTGGAGGGGGCAGAGAATGGTCTATGATAGGGATACATATGCTTGTTGGTCAAATAAGCTGTTCCCACCTGGAAGCTGGACACTTCTCAGCTTTGTTCAGGTAGAGCAGTCCTTGTTGTGGAGTAAGGAACTGACTGCCTTCCAAGTGCAGAGATGTGAAGATGGTCTTCCTGATGGAAGGCTTTACTCTTTTGTCATCTCACGGCTTTGAGACTCATTCTGTCATATAATTTTTGGAGCACTTCTAAACTCTTCTGAGAGTTATTATTGTGGAGGCTGCAGTAAGTGTCTGGAAGAGAAACTACTTTTGGCAGTATTTTTAAAGCATGAGGTCTGGTGTGCACGTCATTTTTGGGTACAAGAGAAACAAGTTTCTGTGGTTAGAGTGTCAGAATCTATGGGAAAATGAGTCTCTAATGCAAACTGGTACATACAGCAAGCTTGAAGAAAGACTGAAATCTCTGCCAAGCAATATGAAGCACCTTATTTTCACAGATGAAGCAGCTTCTATTGAAAAAGATATGGGAATAGAAGAGCATGCTTCTGGCTCTTTATTAGTTGTAGTGGTTAAGAACAAATCCAAGATAATAGCGGGTAATAAGATTGGTGACTTAAAGGCTCTGAACAAACTTAAGTAACTTTCTGCCTGTTGTGAAACTCATGATGTAAGACTTGACCTCAGAAAATGGAGATGGGTTTGAAAATCCAGAGCTTGAGCTTGTTTATAGGTAATTTTGAGGATCTGTCACCACAAATTACAGAGCTGATGGTGCCATGCTTCTGCAAGACACAAATCTGTTTTAGAAGTCGCAATAAGGCCAATGCAAATTTTAGAAAGTAGTCCTTCTAGTAAACCATGCCAGAGCCATTTGCTTTCTGTCTTGATTTGTACGTAGGCATCCTGAAAGCTCTGACTACCGAACAGTTCACTATGTACCTATTCCAGCTGTCTTTAAAAGCTACCTTTTTTTCACACAGATGCTTTCTGACAAGAGACCTGAGATAGATGCTTGGCACTCGTGTCTTTTGTGGCAGAAAGCAAAAATGTAGGGGTCAGAAGTGTGAACAGATTACTCCTGAATAATCCCTCTATTCAATAACAGGTCTATGTCAAGGTATACACTGTAAGAAAATGTTTAAAACTCTTTTAAAAGATGCATGTGTTAAGGACAAAAGTGTGTGTGTTGGGAAAGTAGAGCAATGTTTTCCATAACACCAGCAGGCTCTAAGGTTTTATCTGACTGTCCTCTTTAAGGAAGGTAAAAATGATTAAAAATTGGTATGCTGTGGAAGGGTGCATAGAAAATACATATTTCTTGGTATCCTTCCAGAATTACTATTTAGAGACAATTTTGTACCGTTGATGTCTAACAACATTCTGGTAGCCTCAGTTTTCTTTTCCATGGAACAGTTCCAGCCCTCACTTACAAATTAGCTTGCTCTGTGATACCATATGGAATAAAATAAATATCAGGACACACTGCAAAACGTTTATGCCTAAATTTCTGACCAAAGTATGCACATAGTTTGCTATAGCTATGAATTTGGCCTTCAAGAAAAACATTTTGGAAGACACCTGATCATGTGTGCACATGCTGTGCCTGTACCACAATAGCACACTTCTGTAAGGAAGCCTGGGATCCACTCCTCAAAAGGTGAAACATTTCTGTAGCTGCCAGGCCAACACTGTAAGATGCAGTACCAGTATGGTATGCAGAGCATACCAGCCTGAGAAGGTGTAGATGCTTATCAAGTCTGTCTGCAGGAGAAATGCTTGAGAACAGTCACCTTGACACTGCATAGATGAAAAATATGCAGAATTAATGATAGTCCTTGACACTTCCACTAAAATACTGAAATATGGGACTTGAGCTCCAACTACACTTCTGGTTTTGCAAAGTAAATCGGACTATTGTGATAAGGCCTGGCTCGGCTCTTTTGCAGCTCGTGACTCCAGGGAAGGGCTGAAGGGTAGGGTCTTGCAACAAGGACGGTAACAGCCGAATCTGGTCAGGCAAACACCAAACACAGACTCAAAGATGACAAATGTAGTAGATAACTGGTAGGGTATGGAAAGCTCATAGCCTGTGATGTTAGGGCTCTGGCTGCTACTGTTTAGTGCAGGCCTCGTAATCCTGGTGGGAAAAGGCAATCTCTTCACGGGGGAGAGGTGCAGTGGAGCTGCAACCATGGGGTCAGTGTGACTTGTGATGGTGGCTTAATGTATTGCTGAACAAAAGGTCGATGAATTGTCATAGAATGATTTGGGTTGGAAGGGACCTTAAAGATCATCTAGTTCCAATGCCCCTGGCATAAGCAGGGACACCTTCCTCTGGACCAGGTTGCTCAAAGCCCATCCAGCCTGGCCTTGAGCACTTCCACGGATGAGGAATCCACAGCTTCTCACCCTGAAGTCCTTCTCCTCAGGACTGCTCTCAATCCATTCTCCTCCCAGCCTGTACCTGTGCTTGGGATTACCTTGACCCAGGTGCAGAACCTGGCGCTTGGCCTTGTTGAACTTCATGAGGTTCGCACAGACCCACCTCCCAAGGCTGTCCAGATCCCTCTGGGTGGCATCCCTTCCCTCAGCCACACCACACAGCTTGGTGTCGGCGACCTTGCTGAGGGTGCACTCCAGGGCACTGTCTGCGTCGCCGACAAAGATCTTAAACAACGCCGGCCCAATACCGACCCCAGGCGAACCCCACTCGATAGAAAGCTCGTTCCGCCCGTCGCCTCAGCCTGGGCGGGCGGGCCCGCTCCCCTAGCGGGGCCGCTCCTCCAGCGGGGTCCCGGCGCCGCCGCCCTGCTCACGGCACGGCTGCGGCCCCCACCGCCCCCGCCAGGTGGCGCCCGCGCGCTGGCGCTGAGCGCGCGCCGGCTCCTGCTCCCGCCGGGTCCGGGATCGGGATCAGCCCTGGGAGAGCCGGTGTTAAACGGAGCACGGCCGGGCTCGGGGGAAGGACAGCGCTCGTGCTTTTCACAGTGCGCTTGTGGCACTCGGAACACTTCTGCCTGGCCGTGTTTTCAAGGCTAAAATTATTTCAGGGACGGATTTGCTGTGGCACCAAGAGCAAAGCAAAGTCTGCGTTTTCATTCCCCTCAATTTGCCATCATCCTGCTTTAAATGAGTGAAATTAAACGGATTGAAGGACAGATGACAACATGCCAATGCAAAAAAACCCAAACAAACAAAACCCCAAACAATGCAGGAATTTTTTCTGTTCCTCTGCATGCTTGGTCTCTGGTAATTTGCCACTGTTCCAAATTACACTGAAACCCAAAGGAAAAGGGAACAAGCTGAAAGGTCCCAACCTGTCTACTCAAAGATCTGTGTAGGTGTTCATCTTTTAGGGGGACATCTTGCTTCATTTCTTCTGTCAGGACAGGAGGGACATGACTTTGGAGGTAGAGCTAGAGAAGTGAGGTAGAACGTAGCCCTTGGCCTCTGGTTGCCCCAGCTGGCCAGAGGGTACGGCAGGAGCCTGGCAGGCTATGGCATTCCATGTTGGAGACTATGGACTCTTCCCCACTCCAGAAGACCGTGGACAGGCAAGTGTGTGTGTTGCCTGTTTTGGTGGCAGCTCTGTGAGGGTGCAAGTGGTTCCAGTATGTAGGTGGAGGCAGGAGCCTTCTCACAGCCACTCCACAAACACGGAAGACAACAGAAGAAGTCCTTGCACTTTGATGTGGTTCTCTACGGCCCTGGTAAGCTGCCCAAACTAGTTTAACCAGGCCCAGAGGCAGCAGAGCGAGGAAGAAACGGGCTCTGCTGAATAGCCAAAGGAGCGCTTCCTTATCACCCTCATTCCTGGGGAGCTTTTGCCCAGAAGTGAGCCTGTCCCAAAGATACAGGAGCGAGATAGTCCTGCCTGAGACTGAAGGAGAAACATGTTTTGTTAATAATTGCGAGGAGGCCATCTGGGGTCAGTAACTATTGGTTCTCCTCTTCAAGGAAGGGTAGGCAGGTGCTAAATTCAGGCTTGCAGAGTAATCCTGCTTGGGATGCAGGCTGTGACTGCCACTGCTTCCCTCTAATGGCCTTGGAAGGAGAAGGGGCACCTAAGGACATTTCTGAGACTTCAGGCGGATTGTGCCTTCAAACAGCAGTGTCCATATCTTTCGGTAGATGCAGGGTGACTGTCAAATAGGGAGGGATGTGACTCACCTGACAAACTTGAAAGGGTGACAGCCTGCAGCTGGATTTGTAGATCAAAGCCTTGAAGCGCTTCACCCCGAGCTGCATGGTGAGCTCCTCCACATGCATTAAACTAGTCTAACTGCAGAATGAATGGAATACTCGGTATTCACAATTTTCTGCAGAAAAGAAATGGGGAGGAATTGTTGGCCCTGTAGAATTTGAGCATCTGGCCAACTTGACCAAAATATTGTTTAAAAATAAGATGATGGTTTTTCAGAATTTTAGGCATGTGGTTTAAGAGTTTTTAGCTAAATTCTTGTAAGTATTATCCTGTTAACATGAAGAATGTTAGTAGTTTTATAGACTTTCTGATAGGGCTGTGAGGCAGAGGTGCTAATAATGAATCACCTGGGTGGTAGATGTTATAACCACTCAAAAACAGACCAGAAGCCCTTTTTTTATTATTTTTAAAATCTTTTACAAGTACTGATTAGTCCTACACCAAATAAGACTTGTCTCCTTTTGTACCCTTCTTCCTACAGGAGAAAAAAACCATTCTTTTGGGAGTGGTTTGGGGTTTTTTGTTTGTTTGTAATTTTTTTTTCTGGGGGGGAAGTTCCTTGATTTCAAGCTTGGGAAAGGAAACCCTCAGTGGTAAATAACTGGGTAAGGATCTAGCAGGATGGGCTTAAATGAAAGTGCCTTGTTCAGCGACTCCTCTCCCTTCTTAATTGCACAATGGACTTTCTCAACACTGCTTCCTGGTATTCATCCAAGACCTTCAGCTCTGATACCTGTAAACAATTAGCATTCTCCCAAACGGCACACAAAGCACTTGGGTTTAGCAGTGTATTTCTGTGTGGCAGCTGTTTAACCTCCTCAAGGAATTTTTCTGTCCTCCTCCTCCTGTCTTTCTCTTCTATGTCCTTTCCTCGCAGTTGTTTGTTGGTGATTTATTCAGTTTATATGCAGATTCTAAATACAGCTGGTTCTACGTGATGCTACTGTATTCTCTCCCCTAAGAAGCTATAATTGCACAAAAATGTCAGGTTTTAATTGTATATATCTAGTAGACCCTATATAATGTTCATATCTGCTTTTCAGTTTGTTATAGCAGTAAGCTGCTGATGGGAACATAATGTTCCACTCTCTCATACAGCAAAAAAATGAAGCAATTCCTGGGCATTCTGTGAGGTTTCTTTTATTGCTGTCCTCATCCTCTACTGCATTTGAACAGAGTACATTATTAGTTGTCTCTTGATTAGTCAAAAGCACAGTACAGGAACATGGAAGCAAGAACTCCTATGAAATGTACATTGCCTGCTGTTACACAGCTTGGCAATTGGGAGACAGGGAGTTAGACGTGTGGTGCAGAACCTCTTATATAAGGTGTTAAAATGGGTTGAAAATCAACATTTAATGAGAAACACTTAAAGGTACGCCTCCGAATCAACAGGACTTAACTGGTATGGAATATGTACAGATGAGCACAGTCTGGGAACTCCTTCTTAACCAACTGAAAAGTTAAAATGGTTGACTCCTATGAGCTTCCAGAGAGTGGAAGTTCTCCTAAACAACAGCTTTCTTTGAGTGAAGCATTGCTCAGCCCTGGTGCTAGTTTTATCGTGCAATCATGAGGCATGAAAATTGCCATATAGAAGTGCTCAGTGCTGCAGTACTACTTTTAAAAAGGAAACCAACCCCCAAATTTTTCAATGTTGTTGCATTAGCTTTCATTTTTCATCAGAAAATGCACAGCCTGAATGATAAGTTTACAAAAAATAACTTTTTCAAGTGTGATGAGGTAATAGAAACAGCATAGTAGCATCTGCATGCCAGTCCTTTGAATATCAGCTGCAGTGTGTAATGCCTGTGATCATCTTGGTCTTCAGCAACCTGTGCAAGAAATTGACTTCAAGGATCAAAGTTACCCATATTTTACACCAGAAAAGCGTGAATTACAAATAGCTGGAAATTTACCCTTCAATGATCATTTATCTGTCAATAAAGACCTTTAGAACAAGGGAGAAATGGAAGTGGCCCTTACTCTTTGAACAGTTTTTTTTTCTTGTAATGACTAAGGTTTCTTAACCATATGCATTAAATGCTTTGCATTTAAAAGTGGAAATACTTTTACGTGGAACTTGGAATGCGTAAGTCTTACGGCAAGTACTAACTGAATGTTTTGTCTGACTGACCATTTCTTATTAATTACAAAGCTAGAAGTAGATTGGGTTGATAAGGCATAACCCTGAAGCTGCTTCCTGTACATGATCTTTAGTGTTTTAAAAATTCTTTCCTTATCACATTCTCATCGTATCTGGGATCATGACACAGGCCTTTAGGGGATGACAGGCTGTCATACCCCCCCCCTGGGATTTTTGTTTAAGTCTTCTAGCATAAGTTTTAGGAAGCTTCTATTGAGTAGGTAACACTTTCAACTTGTCGATAGCATGCTGTCTGTACTCTGGCATGCAAAGACTAGTACAGGAATACAAAACATTGACATCACAGGCAACAGTCTGAAGTTGATATTCCATAATTCAATGTTTGTGCTGTGACTAGAGCAAGCTAAGATTTGGCAGGCTTTTTAGCTCAGGGAAAGCTTAGCAAAGTAAATAAATCTCTCAGTGTTGCTTCAATCTCAAAAAGTATCTTTTAAATGTAGACAGCTCTTGCCCCTCACTGAAGCCTGAACTAAATATTGAAGACATTTCTTGAAATAAGACAAATTGCATTGAAAAACAAGAACAGGGTGGTTTTGTTTTTTTCTGGAAGTTCAGCTAAGTTCACTGAAAGGCTGACGTTACATCAATGGCTACTGCTCACTGCTTTCTTCATAGATCACCTTTTTGCATCATAAAACCATTTTTAAAATGAAAACCTAAAATATCTTCTAAATATCTCCTAGTATGTCCTAAAATGTTCTTCCTTTCTGTAGAACATGTAGCTGTAGTGCCACTAGCTGTCTTTTTTTTTTTTTTTTTTTTTTGGGGGGGAGGTGTAGGACTGAATCTATTTGATGGACCTAGTGAGCTGCTTCTGTAAAGCCCAAAAGGATATGTTGTGTCTGCACAGCATCTGAACAAAATGCTTCACAGAAGTATGTAGTATCAGCAGGAAGCCTAGCTTGTAAAACAAAATGCAGATCTAAACCACTGGAAAAGGCCATCCTCTGTATCATACCCAACTTGCAATTTCTTAACTCTAAGCTAATGTTTCATGAAGGTAATTCTGTACACAAATAAGGCAAAAAATGTCTCTTTAAAAAAATCCATTGTTGTTCTTGAACTGTTTGTACTCAGTTTATAATTGATGCTGAAGCCGTATCTGTTCATCTGACTTGCTTTTGGTTTGTTCAATAAAATGTTGCTGCACTGTTGCTGTGAAACACCTTAAATTATTGGAATACAGTGACACCTGGCAAGTATTGATCACTTTTATTCCATCAACAGCACATTTTTCCATCTGTACTTTGAATAAAAAGAATAAAAATTGAAGAATGTTAAGTGTGAATGTGCATTTTTTCCCAGTTATTTTTTCTGATCAATAGAGTCTGTCAGGACATTTAGAAAAATAAACTTATTATGTAACAAGTCTCATTTCCATTTAAAGTATTGCATATATTCTTTCCTACTTTTGGTTAACTTGGTCCGTACTCAGGTCTACTCTTCTTCCACTCAATGACTTGAGTCACTGATGATTACACTGGTGAACACAGAAGGAAAATGGTACTCAAGGGAACTCTAAGAATGGGAGAGGTAAAGAATCTGGAGAGCCAGAGAAGATAAAGTAATTACCATATATATTTTTCAAACAGTTCCTTCTTTCATTTGAATAGAAGCAAGCTTATAGTGACCCAATACAGCTGGTAATGAAATGGCAGTATAGCTCTGACCTGAGTGGAAGTTCTTCAGTGGATAACTTAACAAGGGTGTTGTACTCATCGGGAAACAAAGTTGTTGTCTGAGCAGTGTGTATACATCTCTACCACCTAGCAGTTTGCTTAGAAAATCAAATACAATGGACATCATGCTCAAAAATGTTACAAATTCATTTTAATGGAGGATGACAGCACTGGAGCATTTCAAGAGTGTGCTCACCAAGCTAAAGCAGTCACCACACTGGATGGGAGAGTTTGATGACAGCTGTAAAACATCAGTCTTCACACCCATGGATCACTGGAAAACTGAGTTTTGGACCCTTAGGTTTACTTTATCATTCACATTTATTTGTGTCAGGTCAAACCCAATACAAATCTTACGTGAGAGCTAGCACAGTTACTCCCTGTGTTACCCACAGGAGAAATTACAGGTGCTTTTGTAGAACCATGCTGTTTGGAAACAACTTCTGGAGGTGAGCTGATCTAACCTTCTCTCAGAGCACAATCAACTGAATTCAGACCACCCTGTATCAATGCAGCATTTGGATTTGTGCAGCATGCAGCAGGTCTCTTAATAAATAAGCTAGTGTTTCTATGAATTGTATCTCCATAAATTAGAATGCCTTTAGTAAATCATATGTTCCCACTGGAAGAATGGGGATAATAGGAAAAATCCCAGTTTCTTTCCTTATGTGTCCACTTGCGCTTTGCGTGTGCAGTGCAGCATCACGATCAGTTATGAGAGTATGTTGACCTGTTTGTCTGACTTACTTCATTCTTGGACACCTGGTTGCTAAAGCAGCTGGCTGCAAGGTCGACCAAGTGGCACTTGAGTAACAATAACTTCCAGTGCTGTTAGAAGGGAATTAAGATTTAAGGAGGCGCTAAGTTGCTTTTCTTTTGAAAGTAGCATCTAAAATATTAATTTAGAGGCTGTAATTGTGAAATACAGACTTTATGTTGTGGTTTAGAGACATACTGTAAGTGATGGGCAATTGAGTTTTGTCATGCTAAAGCAACTCGGTCATTATGTAGGACAGCAGACCCAATCATTCACAACCCATGAACAGTCAGGAGTTTGTTCTCAAAACGTTTACAAGATCATAAAATTCTTCAGAAACAACTTCTTGTGAGTATCAGTTTAGAGTACTTCCAGAGGAGTACATAAATAAAAGGCAATAAAGATTGTCATCTTCTAAATCTACATGGTATGAAATAAGGTTGAGAAACTGGTCATTCTGGATGAGTAGCAATCTTGCAGCTCAACTTGAACCTCCAAGTTTGGTTTGGTTTTCATATTCAGCATATTTGCAGTATGCTCCCTTGCAAGTAGCTGAAGTTGCATGTTTGTACCTTTCAGACAAGATTTTTATGAGTGTGGATTCCTTCCAGGTAATTTGGTAGTAAAGGGGAAGTTTGATTAAGTCATAGTTACGTTTTAAAGAACATCTCAGAAGTTTTGGATGCCCAGAGATACCTACAGCAATTTAGTGGAAATTGGCTTTGAGTGGGGATTATCGTGGAGACTGTAATTTGATTCCTATTGCTTTTCTGGGCATCTGAAGATGGTTAGGGAACTGCTTATGTGTGAGCATAACAGGCCTATCTATTGCCAGGGAGTGCTGGTGGCACTGGTAGGTAATTTGGCCATGCAGAGAAAGCATGTCCTTCCAGGGACATGTTCTGCACTGTTCTGTCTGCACTGATGCTTTTTTTGGTTGGGTTTGGAGGTTTTTTGTTGCCATGTTTTGTTTTGGTTTTTTGTGTTACTGTCTAGCATGTCAGAGTCTATTACTGTTCCATCAGTTTACAGTGTTCTATATAGGTAAATAAAACTTTTTTATTCTTTCTGTAAGTTGTTAATTGCTTTTCAGTTCTGTTTATATAGAGTAAGTTCAGCCATAGAAGTTCATATATTATACTTTAAGCCTCCGATACTCTTTACTTATACAAACAGCTAATTCCTACCCACAGTAAACCTGTCTCATGTTCTTCCTCGCCTACGCCAATGTGCAAATGCAAAATAACAGAGAGGTTCAGGGTATCACTCTGAATGTGCAAGTGGAATCACTCAACATGGATACAGCAATAATAGTTTGAGAACAGCAAAGGGAAAAGTAGTCACAGACGGCTTGGTTCTACTGGCTTAGAGTGCTGTTCAGATAAATGCTGCTGTGATCTACCTCTCTCTTTGTAGTGGCATTCCTGCTTGTCTAATCTCATGGTGAACTGGTTTAAAAAAATCAAATCAACAGGAAATTTCACTTCATTTCTCTTTTTCTTTTGGCAGAGTTAGCTTTTTGCTTGAATAAATTCCTCTGCAGTTCCACCATGCAATCAGCTGAATGCCAGTGCTGGCACAGTGCCTGTTGTCTGCATGGAGGAAGAAGGCAGAGTCTATGCATTATCCCAACCATAAGTGGGTTTCAGTTGTGTCTTAGAGGTCTCCAGTTACGCAGTTCTTGTGCATTTTGCTTTGTCTTGTCCTTCAGTTACACCTACTTCTCTCCTTCAGGTCTATTTACAAGACTCACTTTTATGACTTCACTAATAGTGAAATGTTCCTCAGAAAAGGTGACACCCACCAAAATAGTTGGGAATGCTATTGCCTTGGATTACTGCTTCTGGTGGTGCAAAGGTTATTAGGGATTGGAACCCTTTGCCTGCCATTTCTTCATCAGCACGGCTGTCACCCCTGGCCTCTTTGCCAAAACTTATTGCCCTTCCCCAGCAGAGGTGATGGAGTGTAGGGTGGGTTTACAAGGTTTCAGTTAGAACCAGGGATAGAATCATAGGTCTAAATCCAAATGGTAGGTAAAGAGTACATGCTCTGGGGAAAAAAAAAAAGTGTATCCCTAGGTCTAGGATGGAGGAAGTAATTACAAAAGCTGAGGTTTCCTATATGACAGACTTTTAAAAAACATTTTTCCTGTAGATAAAATATGAGAAAGTTTGTCCCTAGTGCCTTTTTTATGTTGTTGTGTGATAGGCTGTGAGATGGAATTAATTCCAAATAAAAACAAACAAACAAACATTTGTATGTAGCTAACTGTGTTTGGATTATAGTTTGCCACTCAATCTTCTGGGCTGTTTTCTAGGGTACTATATATAACTTATTTTGGTTTGTGGTTTTTTGGTTGGTGTTTTGATGTGGGGTTGTTTTGCTTTGTTTGATTTGGTTTGGTTTAGTTTTGGTTTTAAGTGCCAGGAAAAGACTTCAATGCCATAATGATCTTATTGCAGATAAGGACAGCAGTGGTAAGAGATTTAAGAATACTTTACAATAATTGTCAACCTTTAAAAATTTCTGGAGCTTGCTAGATCTTGAATGCTAAATCTCTTCAGTGTAATTGTGCTGTATGGATTTGTAAATATCTCCTGTGTTTTCTGTTCTTATTTGATTGTTTGATCTGCATTGTACCCAGAAATGTAAACTCAGATCTGATGTTTATAAACAGTTGCTTGTATACATCAGGTGTACAAAAGCAGAAAATCAAGGAAAAGAAAAAAAACCAAACCACCTGTTTAATGCATTCATTACATTAATGAACTGTGTGTTCACTGCTGTGCTCTTAATGAGGACTTCAGAAGTCCCACATCTGAGGGCTTGTAGTGCAGTGCTGTGCCAAATTGTCTGTTGCTTCCTCATTAAGCTTTACTAAGTACTGAGTTTTGGTGTTGTCAGAGATTAGTTCCTTAAGGAAGGGAAATGCTAAACAATATTAAAGGCTATTTAAAAGATGGTGCTCTGACAGTAAGTCGACGGCGGCAGCAGCAGCAGAGGCAGTAGCGGCACCCAAGGTAAGCCCGGGGTTTAGAGCTGTAGATTCAAGCAGCGCAGGGAAGTTCCCGAGCCCAAGGACACCTGAGCAGCAGCCCCACCCAGACCCGGCAGGTCTTGGCAGCCAATTAGACAAGCAAAGGGCCCCGGTTAGGGACGTTGCCAGGACCATCTGCGGGAGATTTAAAGGGCTCTAGGGAGTGTGAGTGACACAGAGGGCAGAGGGGAGTGTGGTGTGGCAGTTCATGCAGGAAGGGCACAGCCACTCTCCTGGCTCTGGTTATGTGTTGGGTGTGGGTATGGTGGTTTTTGTTTTGGGGTTTTTCTTTTTCCTCTCCAACTTGACTAGATCCAGCAGTGGTTTACAAACGACCAAAAGCAATTGCTGCTGCTGCCAGCAGGACTGTGGTGACCCAGACAGAACCCTCCCAAGAAGGACACAGCTGTGTCTGAGTCTGGTGTTAGTACTGCAGGACAGTGCAAAAGACACCTGTCAGTGTTGTGAATAGGTGAATGATCTGCTCTGTCTAGTGGCAGAGCTTAAGGAAAAGGCTAAGGAGTATTAGAGAAAGAAAAATAGACTGGTGGAGTTTCACCCTTCCAAGCCTGAGAGAGCTTCCAAGCTTTCACCCTTCCAAGCTCAGCAGGAGTCAGAGATGCCCTGTCCCTCTTGCTATCAGGCAGAAGGAGGAGAACCTAGTGGATGGGGGGAAATGGAAGTGAGTCCCTGGTCAGGGAGGTAAAAGAGTCCCCTCCCAACCCCCATCACCTTCCCAGATGCCCTTACAGAACAGGTGTGAGGCCCTGGATCTAGAAGGTAGGCAGATGACACTAGAGAAAAAGATCTGGAGTGTCTCCCAGTTACACTCCATCTATCAGACAGATCATGACCATCAGGTGTTAAGAAGAAAACAAGGGTGGTTGTAGTAGGTGACTCCCTTCTGAGGGGAACTGAGTGCCCTGTAGCCGCCCAGAGCCATGTCACAGGGAACTCTGCTGCCTCCCTGGGGCCTGAATAAGGGATATTAGCAGGAGACTCCAAGAACTAATTCAGCCCTCTGATTATTACTGACTGCTGGTTGTCCAGGTTGGCAGTGATGAGGTTGACAAGAGGGCTGAATACCAGTGGAATTAAAAAGGATTTAAAGGCTCTGGGTTGATTGTTGGTGGGACAGGAGAGCAGGTGGTCTGTTCAATTCCTTCAGTAGCAGGGATGAATGATGGAAGGAACAGGAAAACCCATGTTACCAATAAGTGGCTTAAGGGCTGGTGCCATCAGTGGAATTTTAGTTTATTTGATCATGGGGCAATTTTTACAGCACCAGGCCTGCTAGAGGCAGATGAGCTTCATCTCTCTAGCAATGGCAAAAGGATTGTAGCCCATGAGTTGGCAGGGCTGACTGAGAGGGCTTTAGACTAGGTTTGAAGGGGGAAGGGCATGAAACCAAGCTCTCCAGGATGTCTTGATTGAAGTACATTATTGTGAGTCTCAAAAACTGGTGATGATAAACTTCATAAATATTTGAACTAAAGAGTGATTAAGCTTGATTTAGGCAAGTTGTGGCTATGAAGTACTTGCCAAAATTGTTACTTCATTATATCCTGCTCCTAGGGAAGGGAGATCCCGATTGCAGCTGTGTAATAAGTAGGCCACACCATGCTTTAGCAAAGAAGCCAAGAATATAATGTCTAGAAATAAGTTCATTCGAGGTGATACCTATAGTTATGTGATGAACTGATGTTGAAGCTCTTTATTGCCAGCAATCTGTGCTGTTCTTACTGTGTTTAAATTTTCCTGTGTATTCTTGTAAATACAGATCTTAAGAAATAAAAAAAAGCATCAGATTTATTAATGAGGCTAAAAATATGCAAAACAGGCCATGCATCTTCACGTGGCCCATTGGACTGCTATCTATGATATCTTCTACTGTTACATGGTGTAGAAAGACTGGATGTTTAAAAAAAATTATTAGAAAAAAGCAAGCAGGCAAGGACTGGAAAATTAAGTTGTCAGATTCTCCAGCTGCAGTAAAAAGCAAACTCAGATTCTAGTTGCTGAGATTTCTACAGCACTTGGCTAATAATGCATTATCTTGCTGTATTCTTGACTTTGAGCAGCTATTGTGCTGAAGTGAGGGTCCTGGCTGTCGCAGTCTTTCCCACTTTCTGTGCCCAGCAATGAATGGCTGGAGCTCTGAGAGAACAGATTGTCTGGCTCTTTTTTCCTTTCTTTGTAGCCAACCTTGTTTCCAATCTGGTCTGTAGATAGCAAGCAGGGACTGGCTATGAATAATGTCTGTGTTGCTTAAAAGTGACATCTGTGACTTGCCAAACTGCCTACATGAAATGCTTCCAGTGATCTAGCTGTTGCTCATGCACCCCTGTAGGAGGGGGACAGCAGCCTTAGGGCAGAACCAGAGTGCTCTGCTTCACTTTATTGACCTTGGGCATGCACTGCCCAAATCCTGGTGTATCTGATCCACTTTGAAATGGTGCCGAGGCTCGAGCGGAGCCACACGCCGTTCCTGTTGCTGATGGCTGTGCCTGCTCCTGCTGTCATACAAGTAGTAGAATGCAGGAGAAGCAGGAATTCAGAAACCCTGTGTTCTGATACATGTCTTTTCCTTAAAGAGCTTATGTATCAAGATTGACTCATGAGGATTTCACAGAGAAAGCTGAATTTTCATTTCAAGGGTTAATACACAGATCTTTTGGAAGTGATAATACAGACAGTAGATCGTCCTGGTGGTGGCTGAGAAGTATAATTTAAGAGACTTCTGAGCTTCATCTGCCTCTAAGAAGGGAACAGGATAGTTGCTCAGCTGTAATTAAAACTAGGATCTAAAAGACTCTCATTTCTCTGAGGTGCGGGCTTGCATAGTGCAATATAAAAGAAGTTTTGATTTGAAGGGCTGCAGTTACTTACTGCTTGCACCCATAGTCTGGAGAAAATACTGATGACAGATTGCTCTCACTGTCATGGCAAGTTCTTTATTCCACTGTATTTCATGATGCTGCCAGGGTTCAGCCTAGTGATTGTGGCATCTTTCCCTACCTGCCCTAAGGTGTGTGTAGTGTTTGTACTCTGTATCTTTAAAGGCAGTGTTAGCAACCATTCAGAAGAGATGGAAAGACCTTTTTTTGTAGGAGGGAGGAAAACTAACAACAAAGACAGTTAATTGAACAAAATCCACTCATTTATCTGTAACCTTTCACATCTGTTAGCTGTCCTGAGTGTTGATTTAACAAGGAATCTAGAGATAAACTTAAGTACTGAAGAAGGCTTGTTTGCCATGCTGACATCTTTCTTCTCGGTTGGTAAAACCAGGAAAAGTCTCACATATGGGTTGTAGTTTGTTGTGCAGAGAGGTGGTTTTAGAAAGAGTTCTCATAGTGAATTCTGTTGAAGAAGCACTAATTACAGCTTTGAAATCTACTGAAGCAAATGACTGAATGCTGTCTTAAGAATACTATTACTTTGAGTTGAACTTGATGATCCTTGGGGGTCATTACCAACAGGATGTTCTATGATTTTTTAAAAAGAAAATCCACAACATGAGATCCTTAGAAACTTAAATAGAGTTAAACTTATCAACACCCAATTAAGTTATTTTTTTGCCTTTTTATCTCAGTTTCTTTGAGACAGCATGTAATTAAAATAACTTATAGCTTGGGTTGTGTTAACTTAATAGTATAGCCTGAAAAAGATCCACAAAACATAACTATTACTTGTTTTTACCAGTTGATCATGAGAAGTCAAGGTACTGAGTTTAGGAAATAGAGTTGTAGGGTAGGATGCCTTTGCACACAAACTGACCAAGTTTGTGTGCAATTTGTCTCCTGGATATTCTTCTGGGACTTCTACTACAGACAAATGAATAAAGCTTTACTGCTGTGTCAGTATTTTTAAGCCAGAGGAGAGGTTTAGGGCTTGGGGGTTTTTGCTCCAGAGTTACTTTTAACTTCACATCTATACTCTCCAAAAACCTAATAGCTAACAGGATGGGTTATTCTCCATCATCCGTGTAGTTACTGTTACGACGGCTGATTTGGAGGGGGGCACCTTCAGGCCTTGGGTGTTAAATCATTCTCTGGAGGTGTGATGCTCTCCCAAACTGCCCCTCGAGCACGTGGCTCTATGAGCCCGTAAGAAGGACACACAGACCACGGCTGAGGGACGGATGAAAGAGGAAGTTTATTGGGGATGGGGGTTTATATGGCTTTCAGGGGGATTGAAAAGGGACCAATTACAAGGTCAAGGTACTACCGAAAAACCCAATCAGGTAAAGAGTTAATAGCCAATAGAAAGAGGTGAACAAAGGCCAATGAGAAGACCTAAGGATATCTTCCCAGGACATTCCTGCATAAGGGTCCTTTACAGGGGGGTGTCCGGAAGGAGACAGAATGACTTTGCAAAATACAGAAAAGCCATCTTAAGATCTGTTTAAACAACATGAAAAACTTCTGTTTCTATAACATTGGAGCTGTTTTCTTCTTTTCCTTCACCAGTCCATCTCTGTCAGGACTTCTTCCATCCCATACAGGGAAAATCCATTGCTACATTACTGATTGGTTGTTTTGAGGAACTATAGAATGCAGATACAAAGACAATCCTTTGAAACCAACTCTTGCATCTGCACACAAGGTTTCTCTTGCAATGGATGAATAACTTGGTGTTAAGGTGTGTACTTACAGGAGTTCTGTTTCCTGTCTAGCCAGGAGATGGCTCTGTCTAGCCATTCCCAAAGGACATCAAGATTTCTGAAACTAGAGATAACTGGTATTCCTTGGGAGATCTAAATTTGGTGCTTCATGCATCTGTTTCATGAATTTTGGGATACCTATAGGGAAAAGCTTGAATGGAAAAGAATTCTTAACAGAATTACAGTAAGAAAAATGGATGCATATGGACATGATTGCCTGTAATTGGAGATCTGTTTGTAGAAGGTCAAGGTAAAGGCCTTACAATAACCAGAACCTGGCTAAAAAAGCCTGGCAAGCACTCAAAGAGTTGTCTTGCTGCTGGAAACACAGCCTTTGAGCTGAAGCATGAGCAGCTGTGAAGCATGGTTTTCTTATTTCTCTACAAGTGTTGTAACACCTAGTATCTACTTCCACTGATCTTAAAATAAAATAATAATGGTACATGCTGAGTGGCCTCATGCTGTTAAGCCACTGATATTTGATCCCGTGTCAGTCACAGGAAGAGAGAAAGGAGGGTTACTGATCCATTGTTTGGTACTTAGTGGTCTACTACAAGACTGGGGGACTCAAGAGTAGAAATGAACACAGGCTGTTTTACTAAGTTGAAGCACCAAGACAAATACTCGAGAAAACCCATTAAGAGCAATTGACCCATCGGCTCAATATTCTGCAGAAAGTGAGGAGAGCACATGTTGAGAGTCTTAAGTGCTGCACGGAGTGAACTATCACATGAAGAAGTGTTATGTGTACATAGATTTTATAGTTAAAGGACTCAGGTGAAATAACAGTTACAGCCTGACTGTGAATTGTATTTTTGACCTATTAATGCAGGTGGTGATCACAGTTCTTGCAATTCATACTTGTGTCATCTAAATATGCACAAGTGTATCCTTCATGATAAGATCAGATGAAATGATTACTGAATATCTTGTCTGCCATCATAGCTTCTTAGTTTTTTCTGTTGAGCAGTAGGTTATTAACTGTTGTTTTTTTCTAAAATCAAATTAAAACCAGGTAATTGGATAGTATAAAACTTCTTGTTGTTCTTCTGTTGTTTTCTCTGTTGCATTGCAGATGATTTGCTGAATTTAGACTCACACTGATAGATCTATAGAGTATTCACCAAACATGGGCCTCTTTAAATAGATTTCAGTCTAATTGCACACTTTACTGGTGACAAATGTTGCTAAGACTCTACATAAGCAAACATAACTGAAAAAGGAGGAAACTGCAATTTACAGCCCTGAAACCTTCAAGTAAAGCCTTCTTTGTCAGGATATTCAAGTTCCAGGCACAAAAATGCCACATTTGGAAGTATTGTTGTAAGATTGTCTTAAAATGGCCAATAAATGTTGGTTGAGTTCATAGTATTTGGTGAAATTTTCATCAGAGTTTCATGCTGAGAGATCAGCCTTCAATTTGAAAATAAAACCACAGACATTTAAACTCAGGAAAATTTCTACTGAAAAAAGTAAAATATAAGCATTTTAAAGTTGGAATAATGTTGGTGACGTGACAGGTAGCATCTGTTTTCTGGAGATAGGATTCAATTTAGAACTTAAGGAAGTTGATTATGGAATGTTTTGAGGATTTTTATTTGCTGCTTCCTCTATAGACAAGTTGATTTGCATTTTTCTTGATACTACAGAGATGTCTGTCTGATCTTGAGGTAAGAATAAGAATCTCAAATTAATTCAACACTTCTGGGAAACCCTGGCTAGTAAGTATTACTAAGTTTGACGTTATTGTTGCCCTGGCTTCTGAAAGGCTGGACTTCTCTGTGAGGTTTCACTGTTGTTAGTTTTGTTTCGGAAGAAATGTGAATTTAGTTTGTTGGGTTTTTTTCCCAGAGGCTTTGTGGAACTGAGTAGCTTTTGGGCACCCAAAGCTGACTTGCTTGGATGTGGTTTTTCCTTTTTTTTTTTTTTTTTTTTTTACCTGACACTGAAAGATTTATAACACTCAAGTATTTCTGACCAGTTATAAAATCTGTATGGCTCAATGATCTATAAATATTTTGCAGTGTGACAAGGTATGAAGTTCTAATCAGTAGAGGGAGCTGTGTGCAAGATAAGTGGTTTCTTCCATTCTGTGGTCCAAGTTCTGCAAGGCAAGACAAGACCATTTAAAAAAGTTTTGAAAGCTGGCTGACTTACTGTAAAATACTACTGGCTGTTAACTTAAGGCACTAGTGTAAATTGATCTCAATGCTTTAGGGAAATGCATTTCTATACAAATGGGTATAACAGAAATTACCCTTTTTCAGATGTCCATGAAATCATAGATTGATCAAAGAAAAGTTAATTTTGAGATGCAGATCCCAACTTGGGCTGTACGTGTTTTGAGCAAAAAGTTGCAAAAAAGAATGAAAAGCACCCATTTGAAAATCTCTTTAGTATCTGTGAGGCTCATCAGTACAGGGGACATTTTTGTCTTAAATTTTCAGAGCTCATTTACAACTGTACAAACACCCACAAAGAAAACTTAATGTACTAATTTTTTCCCCCACCCTCATTAATCCTTGTACTTTTCATAGCTCTAAAGTAGGATGGTTTAACAGCTGCCTCAAGAGCAGCTGAGACATTCTTATTACTGCTCATCTTAGAGAAGGGTAGGACAGGCAGATGGGGAAGGAACATTTCCTTTGCAATCATCACGGAGGATCTAGAAATCAGACTTTAGCTTTACTTCATCTGAGTCTTCTAACTCTATGAGAATTAATGTGTGACTTTTAGTGCAGCACTGTGAAATAGAAGGTTTGCATTAGAAAGCTCTTAAGATGCACAACAGCTGGTTGCTGAACATGTAATTTTACCAAAGTTAAAATAAATGATTTAAGAAAGAAGCCTTTTCTTGTAACTTGTGCATGCATGTAATTAGTAGGTTTAAACTTTTCCATCTGCATGATTGTTCTTTTGCATTACATAAGTCTCCAAGAACAGGTTTAATTACCTAATTAAGGCTATGGTTATTATTTCCTGTGGAACATTTTAATTACAAATAAAATCTGAGGTGAAGCATCTAATATTGAAGGAGAAGGTTTGTTCTGAGATTTTACAGCCATTTATGCTGGTATAACTTAGTAAATGTTTCCATATGAAACCCTAAGGAGCAGAAACTCTTATTTACATATATCCACCCACAGGAGCAATTCCTCCAAAGGTAGCCTGCAGAAGACATTTTTGAAGGTGCTCTCAAGCCTCTTCATACCTTGAAGTAGAAGGCCTGGAAATGGTTGCAGTTAAGTCGTATATGTTCTTTAAATAATTGTTTCTTAGGTACAGAGTGTGTTGGATTAGTTACTTAGATCTTGATGGAATGGTGGTCAGGTTTTCTCCATAGTATGTGGTTTTGAAGGTTTGCAAGGTACAGGACAACAAATGGAATTGCTTCAAAATTCACGTCACTGAAGTATTAGAAGGTCTTAATTAGTTCTTTAATGACTAATAAAAAGAAAGTCTCCATTTAACACAGAGATTTTTCTTCATGATGAGAAGGCACTAGAGTAAATACAAACTTAGACTTTCTCCAAGTCCTGGATTCTCAGGAAAGATGTTGATCTTTCAAATTAAATGTTGAAACCTGCAAGCAGATTGGCTGAACTGCTTTTCTGGTTCTTCAGATTTTATGCTTTTCAAGAAAGGGGCATTTTATATGGGAAGATGCTCTTTTCTCTATCCCTCAACCCTCAAGAAAATCCAAACCAAACCCTCTATTTTTCCAGCTGTTTTGTCAACAACAGCAACAAAAAGCATATAATCCTATGTGTATGACAGCAGCACGAGAACTAGTGCTTGTACAATCACCTGAGCTTTTTGTTAGAAAAGACCTGAAGTTTTGGTGTGAAAATTATTTGAAAGTAAGAAAAACTTACTCAGAAAAGGACACTATAAAGGTTGAGTCCACAGGCTGCTTTTGTGAAGTGAAGGAAGCCAAGTTCTCCTTTTTGCAGTAAAGAAAGTGAAACAGATGGGCCAAGTGGTTTGGCAGAAGCAGAAAGTTTTATTGTTGGAAAGGATTAGAGTTTAGGAATTTTGGTTTAGTGGTTTGCACACACCCTTCTGACTATGTACTTATTAATTTTTTTAATAAGGATGTGGTTGAGATGCCGAATTTCTTGGGGGTTTTTTTTGAGAGGTGGGGGAAGTAGTCTTTCTTGACAATTTAACTCATATGTGCTTAATACTGTGCACTGGAAATGCACATAGCTCCAAAAATCTGTCTTGCTAGGGAGAGGGATATCCATGATTTGTTTGCCCTAGTGAAGGAAAATGTGGTCACAGATATGTGCTTGCATTCAGGCCTTCCAGTGACTGAAGAGTTGAGGTGCAAATGCAAACCAACCAGATTTTCCTGCCACTCACCAGAACACATGTGAGCCTGTTTTGGGACTGGCAATGAGAGAGGTTAACCTATTTCTTCTCTGTTGGTGAAGCCTTATGAAATGTACGTTCTGTGGATTGTTCTTTCTCCTTCAACAGTCCATGTCTGGCTCTGGGCTGCAGAGTGTAGCAAATCAGGCAGGTGGAACATGTGTGTCACCTGGCGACTGGGCTAGCACTTTGAGAAAAGCAGCCATGGCTTTACACAAACTACACCTCTAACCATGGAATGAAATGAAGAGGAAAAAACCCCAGCAACTTCAGGCTTGTTAAGCTTGGTGGGGATTTCAAGTTAACTTATTTCAGGTTAAATGCCACGTTCCTGCACAAATAATTAAGAAAGTTTAAAGTCAGTTTCCATTAATTACTCTGGAAACAAATGTTACTGAACACAAAATAATTATTCCACCATAAAATAGATGGAGGTACTTCTTAGGATAAACTACTTTGCATCTTTTAGCTGTCAGTGTGCTCTTTTAAATTGTACTGTTACTTGTCTCAACCTGTCTACTGTTGTGTCCTTAAGTGCTCTGGAATAATCTTGCTTGCTTATAATCTTACCTCTGTGTGTGTGTGTACATACATATACACACATGTAACGTGTATCTTGTATGTACGTAGAGAGAGAGCCTGCAGCCAAGCGTGTCTGCATTGTAGCTTACAGTCTGTGTGCTCTGCTTCCCTGTTGCCTTGGTTCAAGATCTTTTCCTCCCTGCACTTCAGGGTCCTGTCCTGAGAACAGCAACCAAACTGCTGGGAGAGAGGCAGTGTGTCTGGATCAGTACTGCAGGGAAGTTGTAAAAACTGAGATGGCCTCGGGGAGAGAAATCCCAACGCCTCTATGTGTCACTTCAGATAGTCAGACAGATGATGGGGCAGGTCCTCCTTTTGCCAAGCAGACTGCCAGAGATACTTTTGCCATCACAAAACAATAGAGAACTGAAGCTCCATTAAGATCTTAAACAGAAAGAAATCTGATGCAAAATCCAGTGGCAGTTCTGTAATTCCTGGGCACAGGAGTGAGCACAGGGCAGGTGCTGGGTTGGGCTGCATGTAAAGCAGAGTACATTCTCCACTGAGCAGCTTATCCTGTCTAACCACGGCATACCATGGCTGTTTGGCTTGCTCTTCTGAAAGCTGTGCCTTTTGAGGGGAGGTCTCTCTGCACCAGCAGTGTCTCCACTGCAAGGGCAGCCTCTCGGAGTGCAGATGCTGTTACTGCACCTGCTGCTGCTGTCACTTTTCCATTCCCTGGGATCTCCTGGCACTGCTGGAGCCTGGTCCAGAGTCCAATCTCAAACAGCCTCCCATGCATGGTCAGAACTCTCATCCCAGTACTTTTCCCTCCCTATAAGCAGTTCCAGTGACTAATGTGGCTTAATGGAAGTTGTCTTCGGTTACCTTTCCCTTCCCTTCTGTGCTCTCCACAGCAGTGCCTTGTGTTTTGGCCTAGAGCTATGGGCCTCCCTGAGGAGCTTTTCCTCCTCTGATTCCCAGCTTAATCTGCTGCATTGGTGTTGGCTGTTTCCCAACATTGCCAGTGCTGACTATGCTGTTTATTTATCCCATTGGACATCGTTAAAATAAAGTTTCAGTGTAATTTTTAGGCTATTCAGTGGATCAGTGCTGTTTGTACCTAAGCTGTCGTAGTCTTACTGATATTCAGAGGTTTAACTGAAAGCAGCAATCTTTCCTGAGTTCTGTCAAGTACTGAAGTCCTATTTAAAACTTACCTTTAAACAGCTTTGCACTTTGAACATTTTCTTTTTTGTTTGGTGCCTTTTTTCCTTCCATGAGCATCTGTTTCCAGATCCAGACTGTTGGTGTTAGCTCTCCTGTTCACCTGAATCACCCCTTCTGCTCCTGGTATCACAGCTGCTTGTTAGGATAGGGCCTGGGCATGGGGAAGGAGGTTGGTTGTTAAATCTCTTCATCTTTTTGCTGGCAGGAAGATGGTGATTCATCCTGTCAGCTTTCACTTGGAGTATTTCTAGACCCCAGATGTGTTCTGAGCATTCCCAGATTGGCTCTACTTCCTTGGAAGCAGAAGCTGTGGGGGAATGCAATAGAGACATCCAATTTTAGCGGCACAAGAGCTATGTAAGTGCGGCTATATTGTTGCTGGCCCAGGGTGAATATCCAGCTGCACTGCATCATGTGGCTTTACGAGCCTGCGTCGCTGCTAGCTCATGAGTCTCTGTTTCTGATCTGTTTCTTGGTGTAGGCACGCACATCTTTGCAGATGTGTGTGCTCAAGGGTTCAGTCTGAGATGGTTGTAATTCTTTATCTTACCATTTCAAGTACTGGCTCTTGAGCTGTGACTGGCAAGGAGCCCAGCAGCCATATGGCAAAGGGCATACTGCCCAATGCTGTATTCTCTTCACTGACTCCATTTGAAGTCATATCTAAGTTTTCAACCCTCCAAACTTTTGGATGGGCGAGCCTGGCCTTCCACTTTGAAGCACACTCTCAGGAAACAAGTGGGCAACTGTGATCCTTAAACTACAAAGGAGAACGTAAAACCTTTTTCTTACTAACATCATGAAGTGAACTCTCCAGAACGACTTTTCTCAGGGAGGCATGCTTGAAATGTGATAAGCAACATAAGCAAACCCAAATGGGTGATGATGGAGTGACTCAAGATAATGGAATTAATGAAGAGATCAGCTCTTCTAGATCAGTCGTAACTATTTTAAAAAGCCTAATCTGTCAGTTTCTGATAAACATTACCATATTGAATCTTGCTTTGTTTGGCTCCCAGGGTTGTCCTGGCTTGCTTGTATCTTAGGCTATAAAGTTAAGCATGTGGTATTTTTAATAAATGCTTATTCCTGTATCTTGGTCCAGTGAAGAGATACTTCAGAATAAGCAGAACGTTGCAAAACCTTATTTCAGCGTTTTGTTTCTTTTTCCTCAAGTAATGTATTAAATGAGAGGCTGCATAGCAGCTAAAGCAGTGTTGTCTAGGAAAGCATCTAGATATGAACCGGTGAGATCTTAACTAAGCTTTTCATGGTAGAGCTGTTTTGTCAGTCAGGTCCCTGCTTATTTATGCGTTAGAAGAGTGGTATTAAATTAATTGTTCTGCTTGAGTTAAAAATTACATACGCACCTTAGCCTGCTGTTCCATAGTTTTCTACTATAAAAATTGAGAAAACCAGTGCAGAATGGCATGATTAAACCCGCTGTAAATTACTTGTTTTAAACAAATGTGTCCAATATAGGTAGAAACTCATGCCTCTGGCATGCATGTAATACTTGCTAAACTTGAAGCCTTAACTCTAGCTTTTTTCTTCCTTTAAAGCCTACTAAATATTGTTAGATACCTGAAGATCATGGATAATTTTTCAGTAATCCTGGCTTCAGATTTCTTCTACAGGGAGAAATTAATATGCTGCATCTAAATGCTAATAGAGAGAAATGGCTGGATGGTCCCTGGCAACTACTGGAGTAATAAAAACCTTCCTTGGGCACAGGTTTAGATCATCCTCTGTCAGAGTAATGTTGTGGAAGTATGGCTAATGGGGTCAAGGTACATGACTTGATACTGAAATGCTTTCTATTTCAAAGTGTGTACGCCTAAACATGTTTACAGAGGCACAAAGACTTATCTGTACAGTTGCCTCTGATGCTCAAGTTTTGAGGTCTAAAGAAACTGGGCAGCTCCAGGGAAGGGACTGCTGTACATGGTGTACATGCTGGTTGTGTAAGCATAGCAGTATTCACCTGGAAGACTCAGGCACAACTGCTTGCTTTTAAGCTTTGAGAGAATCCTTCTTGAATGTATTTGATAGAAACAAGCAATGTTTTATTAGAGTTTATTATTTAAAACACCTCCTACTCAATTCCTCCAATTTAGTCTTCTCTAAAAAGCAGGTTCTTTCTGAAAAGATTGCTCCTCCTAGAGTCAAGGCAGGTATTAAGTGTTTATAGATAGAAGATCACCCAAGATATCAGAAGAACTTTGTGTTTTGCTATACTCCTGTGACTAACTGAAAGATAATGCAGTAGAAGGGAGGTGGGAGGGAGAGGACAAAAGAGGGGGAGAGACTATGTGTGTGCAAGTCACGATTACAACCTGTGCTACTTTGCTGCCGGGGCATGGAAGGCGAGGGCATATAAATATGTGTTAGCTAAGATGGAATACAGCCCTAAGACAAAACTGCTTATAACTTGCATGTTATCACACATCAGCCTGTCACCAGTGGAGATTAGGGTTTTATTTTGCCTTGGTCAGTTTTATTAAAACTACAATGTGCCGTGTGTTATGGGTGTGCACTGCGAGGTGTCATACACTGGCATAAACTGCTCTTGCAGCTTTGCTGCTGAGACAGGTGGAAAGTATGTGGAGCTCTGCTGGTATAGTGTAACTTGCTTGGATGTTACAGTATAATAGCTTTCGTTTGCAGGCTGTGCTCTTTGTAATCGTGCTTGCAGAAACCGATCATGGGAGGTCCAAGTGAAAGTTTCTTTTTCCCATCTGAAGGGAACTAGAGGAACTAGAAAAAGGGTAATTCCTTCGGTAAAGATTGAATCTAACCCCTGAGTTTAAACTCAATTCTAGAATCAAAACTTACTTTAATTGTGATCTGTTTGTGCTTTCAACAGACATGTTTTAGAGTAGATGACCTTGATTTGCTGTGGGTCACATGTTTACTCCTATGTGTAAACTGTGGCCTGTTGATCAGACAGGAAATGTTTTGGTTTGAAAAGCTTCCTGTCATGTCCTCATTCATGTGAAAATGAAGCTTCTTGCTGTTATAATCCTTTCTGGCACATCTTGTTACCGGTGTCCCAAGCTAACACATCGAAGGAACTGCAGTGCAGATGTTCCAAAGACATTGCAGTGCTCTTTCCAAAAGATGCTGCTCTATCCAAGCAGATGGTTGGCCCGAAAAAACGAGGCTGGGACTCTGGGCTGTTGCTCCAAAGAAACTGGGGAGAGAGCTAAGTGAAAAGGAATTTTAAAAGATGAATGACATGCAAACTTGTTATTCTCAGTTTAGGAGATCTTTACTAAAAACATGTGGTTTATGTGTGAAGGAAGGTCACACATCAAATACTGGGAAAGGTCTGAGGCAAGTCATCTTAAATCTAGATAAAGGTACATGCATCCAGCATTAATGCAAACTGGCAGATGTGGGATGACCACGTCTGCACCTTAACAAGTATGATCTGTATCACGTGATCCTGTAATAACTGGAGAACGGCCAGTTGGTCCAGGCTGACTGTGCCCAGTCTCCTCACTACTTGATTCCATATAGCAAGCTAACAAACAAACCCCTTGTCTCTTTGATCATCCAAGAGAGTACCAGCTCCAAGGGAGTTCCTGCCTATGAGGCCAGCTTAAAATGAATACAGGCTGGTGTGTCAGACAAGCAACTAATCAACAGATCTGCCTTTCCAAATGTCCACTCCTGTAGTACTACTGTCTGTGTGTTTTCTCCTGTCCAAAGGAGTGTTGCAGGTTTGTGGGATAAGAGCAAGTCCTACTGGGCCTGGCTTCCTGCTACAGCAGGTTTGTCAAACCTGGTATTGTAGTAACCTTGTTTCTCTCTTGGCCAGGTATAGGCTTCTCTGTACACAGGAAAACAAGGTGACCTGCTTTGGAAGTAGAGGCATGTGATGGATTTGCTGCACTTCACATGACTTTTTTTATTATCTGCTTTTCATTTGTCTAGTGAAGACAAATACCTCTGCATGAAAAAGTCTGTTGGATAGTGATGGCATAGAGAACTTGGCAAAACCAAAGCATTTACAACATCTGTATCTTTGAAGTGCCTGTTTAATAGTGCCATTGTCATGCCAGTTGGAGGCAACACTTCTCTTTGCAATTGAAAGGCTCAGCAGAGCTAGCTGATAAGCACTGGTGCCCTGCTGGGAAACTGACCCTTTGAACTGGGAAGAATCTCTGCAGATAAGCAAGTAATGGAATTTTTATCAGGTCTTGCTTTTTATTGTAGCACGTTTAGAGTTGTCAGGCTTTCTAAGTTGCAAAAGTGTTTTCTCTCTAGCCTAGTAGGCGTGTGGGCAGTGTAATAGTCACAATCTAAAGATGCTGCTTCCAGGCTTGAAGGGGATAACCATGCCTTGCGCTCACAGAACGGAAAGGAAGCAATGACAATATAACCTAAATAACAAATGTATGTTGATTTAAGAGCCAAACTTTCTGAGCATCCTAACTCCCAAGGGAAGGAGTTTCGAGGATACTCTTAGTATCTTTGTAGATATAATGATAATGAAGTTTTTTTCATTGTTCCCTTTTTTCTAAAACAAAACAAACAAAACAAATAAAAACACAAAAACCCCAAACCAAACCATTAAGCCAGGAAGTTTATTTAACAAACTTCTGTCTTCATTTCACTGTAGAAATAAATGCTCTTTTCTGTATTAAACCTTACAGATACATTTGTCTCTAAAAAGTGTTGTCTCAACAACATAATAATGTTTGCAAGCAAAGGACTGTTAAGCACCAAGCTTCCTCTGTTCGGGTGAGAATCTGCTTTCGTTTAAATCTGGGATCAAGCTTTTCAAGGCTTTTATTTCTAAGCCCTAAAATTGAACCATTAGACTTCTTATCTCAAATCTCAATACCAAGAAAGCAAAGAGAAGGAAACAAAAATTCAGACTTGACCTGGGTTTGAGCCTTGTTGTGTCCCTGTCCTGGATACTGTTGATATTTCCATTATGGCCATTCCAGGAAAGCACAGTGTGGGTCTTGTGGAAGGGCTGCTGTCGCCTGTGGGAGTGTTTGAGTTGGCTTTGCGTGTTCTGAACCAGGACATTGTATATTCAGCCCGTGCAATCTGTTTGGCAAAGCAGCCGTCTCTGGCAGGCTACACATCCAATACAGATGGTTTGATTAGTGAAGTTTGAGACAATAATAGAGAAGAGATGGCTCTATTAAACATGTTGATTTGAACAAATATTTCTGGTGGACGACCTGCAGATCAGAAGAAAGCTGTAAAGGAAAGTACAACAAAATGATGTGGGAAGCTGCTGCCATTGCAGTGGGGGACGGGGTATGTTGCTCTGAGTACAAATTAATCAAGTTCAGGCTGACATTCCTTCGTGTCAGGTTTCCCCTTTGGTCTCTCTGAGACACTGCTGCAGTGGAAAACCTCTCTCTCCAAATAGTTTTATATCACTTCATTGCTCTTTAAAATGTGCTTTATTCCTTGCTAACAATATAGCACTGCTATGCTATATTAATGAATTTGTAATTTAAAGAAGGGGGGCAGGGGCTGACACATGCTTTAGTTCTGGTACGCACATGATTTTGAAGATAAACAAAGCTGTTTCCTTATCCTCAGCATGTACTTATTTTGTTTTGCTGATAATGAGAAAAAATTAACAGTGTTAAACATGATTGAAAACAGAAGTATCTTCTGAAATTAATGTCTATGTGAACGGCATTGATAGTCCCTTTGCTTCTTTGCAACTCTAGGGTTCATTTATAAGATGCATTAAAAAATTATCCTAACTCCAAAAGTTTCAAATGTCTCTATTTTGTTTTCAGTCTGGTAACAATGATCTCTCTGCATTTGCTTCTCAAATATGTATAAAACTAAAAGTTATTTTTATTAAAAATTGGATGCTATCAAAAAGTTTCCAAATTATGAAAGAGTTTCTGAAAGTATTTTATAACATAGATGTTTTGCATTGAAGTTTGTTACTACTTCCAGCACTGAGGCTGGAGTAAATCATAGTTCCAAATTTTCTTTTTTAATAAGGATGTGTTTAAAAGACATGTAGATGTGGCACTTGGGGACATGGTTTAGTAATGGGCTTTGCAGTGTTAAATTAGTGGTTACAGTTGATGATTTA
This sequence comes from Myiozetetes cayanensis, assembly GCF_022539395.1. Taxonomy (NCBI): domain Eukaryota; kingdom Metazoa; phylum Chordata; class Aves; order Passeriformes; family Tyrannidae; genus Myiozetetes; species Myiozetetes cayanensis. Next base: position 29,319,588 of record NW_026087521.1, on the reverse strand, counting down.
AAAGGTATTTTCCAATCTAAATTATTATGTTATTCTAAGGAAAGCAATGAAAACCCAAAAATTCAGGGAAGGCAGCAGTTATTCTGCTGTTCCCCATTTTAACCATGTTTATTAAAGCCAGTGGAAGACTTCTCAGAAGCCCAAGACTATATCTATCTGGGCAGTGTTTCATTCACAGTAACTGGTCCCCTGACCCTGAGACCAGACTGCCCAAATCCACTGCCCTTGGCCATGGTTTCCCTGCACTGTACACTGCAACACATCATGCCCTTCTCAGAGACATTAATCTTTGGTGGACTGTCTTTTTTCACATTCAACATGCATGAAATATTCATCACGGTGCTGAGAGTGTGTGTTGCATATGTTGGGGTACTATGTGAAAGCATGGCTGAGTATTCAAAGACCCTCTGAGCTAGTACTGGAGGACTGTGGAGGGAGAATGGAAATACTCAAGCCCAATCCTTTCCTGGTCCATCTGACAGGAATGGTTCATGGCCTTGCTTGTATCCCACTCACTGTGTCCAGTGGTGCTGGTTACTCAAAACCATGCCATGGAGTGTATCACCAGTGATAGGGTGTGAGTGGCTGCAGGCTGGTGCTTGCACTTATGTGCTGTTCCTGTTTAACTTACCATTGCAGAGATGGTTGGAGTGTGCTTTCCGTTAAAGGAGGGGAGGGTTGAGGTGTTCTACGTGCAAGTATTTGGGACACTGGGGGCATTTGGCACTGAGCAGGCTGCAACTGCAGTGAAAGCTCATGGCTCATGTGTCCTGGCTGATCATCCCTACTGATGCTCTGATGTGAGTGCTCTCCAGTGCCTCCTGGGCTGGGGGCTGAAGGTTCTCAGCACTGTCTTCTGGTAGAAGTGCTCAGTGTGACCTGCTCACCCAGTCTGCTCTGGGGGGTTCCTTTTGGTGACTGCCTGTTTCCAAGGGCACAGTGGGCTGGGAGGCCCCAGAACACCACTCTGCAGGTACAAGAGATATGTGCAGTTAGATTATTCTGCATATGCAGTACATGAGAAGTTAATTTAAGGTTTAAAAAGAGCTGGGTTGAGGAAGTGCTATGATGGGTACCCTTTCTGAGACCAAACTGCGATCAGTGATCTGTCCAGAAAAAAGTTTGGCACTGCTGCCTCACAATACTGTTGCAGAGGTAGCATCATCTCTAACTCTGTACTGAAGCATTCTAGCAGAGTGTCTCATTGAAGTCATGGAAATGGAGGCTGATGCCATCAAAAACAGAAACTAGTTTATAAAGATCTCTGGCATAACCTAAGTCTATTCTCAGTTTAAAAGATAAGACCCTTCTTAATACAAAACCCAGCCTCTGAAGTGACATCTCTCCACCAGATCTGAAAAATGTCTTTGTGCCCTTGAGTTGTAGGAGGAAAAAAAAAAAGAGAGCATGCAATTTGGAGACCTTCTGGTTTTTGGTTTTTTTTTCCTATTTCATTTAAAGTAGAGAGGTGATCTATCCCTTCTTATCTTTTTCCATAGACTGAGCTGTAATGTAAAATTTTTTTAACCCCTTGTTGTTAATGCTATGATGTTCTGCTACAAAATCACTGTATTGTGAACAGCACAGAACAAGCAGTGGGTTGTTTTATGCTTCTTTGTAATTCCAATTAATGATGTCTGGTTTCTTCTAACACCTCTCACATGAGGGTTCTAGCTCTGCTCTTTGAAACAGATGTACAGCTATGACAGTAATTAGATAAACTCCAGTGACTGAACTTGGCATGCACTTCCCAGAGGGATTCTCCTGTTTTGCTTACATCAGTGCCCAAAAGTAAGAGAGCACCATGCAGAGCAAAACATGTTAGTTAGCTGGAAAAGTGGATTCTGTTGCTGCATTGGTCTTCAAGAGAAAAGATGTGCGTGATGAAACAGTTTATTAATCAAGTTCTAGTCGTTCAGAACAAACCAAGCTTATTGTTGTCAGTATTTCATGAGGCATGTTTTCTTGTAAAATAACCAGACTTTCTCCATAAATTTGAACAGTGTGACATAATTCCTCTACTGTTGTGAAAAGCTTTCTTTTGCGTCTCTTTAATAACATCAAAGTAGCAAAATGTTGATAATACAATGATTTTACAGTATTGTCAAAGTAGTGTACAAATAATTAATAAATCTTTGCAAGAAAAGGGTGGTATCAGCCCATGTTTCAGATGAGGAAAGCTGACAAACAATGCTGGTGATGTGTTTGTAGTCACAGGAAGGTGATACTATACCTTGATCCGTATTTGAGGAGTTTAGTTTGTATGGGACACTTGATTTCATAGCTGCGGTATCTTTCTTTAGATGTTCTGCATGGGTCTAACAATATAGAAGCTTCATTCGGTCTCATAGATCAAAATTCAAGGGTAATACACAAGCATCTTCCTGGGAAATGTGACAAGATACTATTATTTGGCAGGGGGTACACTTGCTACGGCTTAGGATAACTAAGAAAATGTTCAACTCTGCCTCAGACAGCATTGTCCCAAAAAAAAGCCCACTGTTAGAGGGATTCAGTCTTTCCCAAGACAGACCATGTACTTAATTATTGCCTGGGTGTTAAGAGCAGAGACTGGCTTTCTAAAGGACGGGATTTGCTTTGGGTTCTCGTTAAATGTTGTGTGCCGTAGTGTGACACACAATATGCCCTGCAGTGTGTCATGTGCTATGATGCTAATCAACATTCAATACCAAAGGAGGAGAGCAGCTGCTCTGCAGTCAGCATGTCTGAACAGTCCTGCACCCAGCAGGGTATCACTTAATTCACACTAATGGATAAAGAACTGGCCTCGTAACGCTTCCGTAAATAAGGCTAATGATCAGGGGAAAAATGCAAACTAGTTCTCATTTATTTATACAGATAGGTATAATTAGAGGTAATAGCTGGATCCAAAAACTTGCTCTCCAGCATTTATTTGTTGATAGTACAAAATGTGGATGGCTTGTTCCACTATTTATCTCTTGTGAAATTATTAACTTCACATAGAAGTTGAAATATGTATGCTCTTAAATTCTCATTGAGAGAGTTACAAGGTTTAATGGGGGAAAAGCTATGGATAATTGCATCTCTTAAACTTACCTCAGTCATTTTCACTATGTGTTAATGGATCTCTATTGTAAATCCACTGCTGAGAGGATCAGTTTATTGCTTCAATTTTTTTACCTTTTTCCATTAGCTTCACTGTCTTCTTGTAGTTTAGAGAAATCAAGAGGCAACCTGTCTATTGCAATTATGGCAGCTGAGTAATAAGGTCGCAATTAGGTACAAAGGTCTTACTTTAGCATCTAAGCTGCAGAGTACTAACTGCACTCTTCCATTTCCCCTGGCTTTCTTCCTCCTTCCTGGTGTTCCCCCTGCAGGTGTGTCATCCCAGTGGCACAGCTGGTGCCATTTGATCATTCACGTCTTGAAGAATCAATCAGTCACAGTGACATAGTGCAATGGTGTCAAGCAGAAGTTGATCAACCTGAAATTTTAACAAGTTATCATCTACTTGGGTTTGCTAAGCAGTGCCAAGTACATGTTTCTCACCCTACTCTACGTGCTGGTTTTCACTGTGCATATTTCTCTAAAAGTAGGTAGTCTTCCCAGTGTGCTGAGTAGAGAAGAAGTAAATCCAGCCTTTATCTAATTTAGAAGTGGAAGCTGAGTGACACTTGAGGCTCTGTGGTCCCAACACAGAGCCAGTCTGGGTTTATACAGGCATTCCTTATTTTCTGTAGTTCAGTGTTGTGCAAACTAGCTACATAAAATTCTGTGAGAGCAGATTTTACTGCAGCTGATCAGGCTCCTTTCTGGACCTTTGCATGCTAACTAAGTCTTGCAAAATTTTAGGTATTATCTGAACAGTACACCAAGAATTGAGAAAGGACATTCTAATCTAACTTGCCATAATGGCGTCAAGTTGGTTGAGAAAGCAGTAGCAGTGGTCAAAACAAGGTCAGGATTCTCCCTTCTTAATTAATCCATTTCCTAATGAAACTGTAGCTAGTTTAACTAGATGATGTTTTCGAACCTTTTATCTTTTTTCTCTTCTTTGATGTGCCCATTAGTAATTTCTTAAGGTCCTTTCTGCATGAAGCTTACACAGCAATCTGGAGGGGTGTGTGGGATATTTGCTGATTAAAGCAAATAATCCAAACCTAAAAAGTGATTCTTGCCCAAATCCCCACCCTCCTCTTGTTTGAAAAAGTGGTTCTTGCTTTAAAACTTGGACAGTGGAAGGTTCAGAGTACCTTCAAAACACTTGAGTTCTTGTTATCACATGGAAGGAAAGTCCAGACCAGCTGTCAATCAGTTGCATTTACAAAAAGAATGTAATTATCACTGATTCATTACTTTTGCCTATCAGAAAAGGAGTATTGTGAAAAAGTACCAGTGAAGAGAAAGTAGATTGTGACTGAGGAAGGAGGAATGTGTGTGTAACAGAAAAATCCAAATATTACATTAAGCTGGAGCGTCAGATGTATATGGCTGTTGTGAAACATTTATTCTTATCTTTCCCCTGCTTACTGATTATCTGCGAGTTAATCTTGTCCTAGCAATATTTGTTGTAGACAAGAAAGCAAATCAGGATAATACACAAGTTTAAAGGGAAAAAATAATTGAAAATTTGAACTAATACTACACATACATGAGTATTTCAGGACATTTCTATAGACTCTGTATGTGACTTGCCATTTTTCAGACCTCTAAAAACACCGTGTCTTGACAAATCACCTGTCAGACATATCTGAAATCATATTGAGCAGCTCTGTTATTCACAGGTTTTACTTAACAAAACCTGGTTTGTCGAAATTTAGGGTTTTGCCTTGATACATTGCTATCTCAAGTATATGCTTTCAAAACCTTTTTAAAAGATAATGAAACATCATGTATTTGAAAGGTTTGGATTTTTTTCTGCTGTCTCATGCTGAAAGTGATTGAACTTTTTTCCTTAGAAACTGCAGAATTTTAGAAATGAGTCTTGAGCTATCTTTGTGCAAGTGGTTTGACACTTGAGTAGATTAGCTCAACCTCTGATGTTGGAAGTTGTAGCACTGATAAAATGGTTCACTTCATATTGGCTGAATGTAAATATATTCAAAAAAAATGCAGGTGGAAGTTGTCTATTCTAGAAGCATACGTTGTCTATGGCCGTAGATTGCATTAGCTCTTGTTCACTTCCATTAAATTCTGGTACTCTTTCAAAGCTAGGCATTATTACTTCAAGGAATCCAGCCTCCTGAGCAAGCTTCTAAGAAAAGCTGGGACGTGCTGGCAAGCCCAGGTGGGCGTAGCTTAAAGCTCAGAGGCTGCCAGCTGAGTATCAGGTGTCAGGTATTGTCAAGCAGTTGCTGTTTCAGCAGCTGACAGTACCATGAGGACTTAAGGATCAATGGATGCTTCTACAAAGGTCACTCATGTCAAGGGTACCAGTTGAGTGTTCTTAAAACAATCTCATCTGTACTATTTGCTTCATGCATAAGGATTTGCAGTACTATGAATAAGCAAAAATATTTTACTCCTAAAATATCCTCATATATTTTTAAGAGTCTGCAAACATTTCTATAAATACAGTTAAGGGGATACACACATACTGGAGACTCCAGAATTTTCTGTAGTAATGTCATGTTGGTGTTGAGATGAAGCTTGATATGTAGGGGATTTAAACTGATTTTCTCTATTGTAGTTACAATTAATTATCTTGCCAGTTGGTGTGGAAAGGATAATGACTGCTAGCTAAGAAACATAATTAACTGGATTTCTATTTGAATATTTGTTTAACTAAGATCTTCAATATTATGCTCCTGAACAAACAGACATCTTGAACAAACACTTCCTGCCCACTTGGCCTTTCAGTTCAAGTGCAGTGAAGATTAAGAGAAGGAAAGGAGCACTTTTATAAGTCCAACCACCTGATCCAACCACCACCCACTAGATGCTTAGGCATCTAGTTCTGTAGTGAAGGGAATACTCTTTCATAGTATCACCATTGAATCATGGAATGGTTTGGGTTGGAAGGGACCTTAAAGATCATTTAGTTCGAACGCCCCTGCTATGGGCAGGGACACTTTCCACTGGAACTGGTTGCTCAAAGCCCCATCCAGCCTGGCCTTGAACACTCCCAGGGGCATATCAGGCCATTGAGCGCAGGTCTTTGAGTGCCACCATCCAGCCAATCCCTAATCCTTTCAAATGCTGTGGATGGTGACTCTACTAGGTCTGAGGTTTTTATTGATCTAGCACTTCTTGCCTAATCTTTCTCCTCAGTTCATACTTGAGTGTCTGTAATCCCAAGGGTACTTGGCATGCAACTGAGAGAAGTGCTGTTGAAGCCATCTTCCTGATTGCCTTTTGATGTGGTTTTGATGTGTCAGTGTAGTTATGATAGATAGCTTCTTACTAGGAGTGGGACCATCCCTCTCAGCTTTCCTCCTATCCCATTCCTAATACTGACAACTGTGCTCAACTCATCCTGCAATAAACCAGTTCTGTGACCTAAAACAGCAGAGAAAAACTAATCATGCTTAGAGGAAAAAAAAAAAAAAACCCACAAAACCAAATAAACAAACCCAAAATCAAACAAACAAACCAACTCCCCCTAAAAAATAAAACATAGAGAAGCAAAAGGGGGGGTGGGGAGGTGGGAGGAAGTAACCTCTAGATCAGCGTTCCTCACTCTCTTAAGCAGAAAGTCTCTTTGGGTTTTCCAGAAAATGTGCTGAATCATCCCCCTCCTAGGAAAAGAAACAGCAAGCTTCAGCCATGCATGTTTACCCCGTATCTTATTGGTCATACACAGATTCATATTGGTGAGGTGAAGTTTGTACTAAGGGCAAAACCCCCTTAACACTGATTTTTATTTGCCCAGGCATGTAAATGGGGGCTGGTTTGGTGCCCATTTTCGAGTAATGGGTTACATTAACAGTACTTCCATTGGGAAACAAGACACTGGGAAAATTTTTAGCAAAATGCCAGTATATGGAGGTTTACAGTGCATTTAAGAAAGACACGGGAGTGAGGGGAAACCTTCATGGCTCTCAGTGAAGGAACTTCAGTTAGGTGGACTCTTTCTTATTCCTCTTTCTTTTTTTTTTTCTTCCTATTTTTTAATTTTGTTTAGGGTTGGAAAGAATAAGAAGGGGGAGGAGGAGATTTGAGTATCATTTTTGTTTTAAGGCAGCAACAAAGTAAAGGAACACATTGCAAAACCATGTGTTAGTGTCTGGAGTCAGTGTGTCATTCAGATGCTGCCTAACCCATGACAAGCTTTCTTAAGCGTGAAGAAAAAGTAACCTTATACAGATCAAGAAAGCTACGGTAACAGTAGTGGCAGAGAGCATGAGCTGCCTGGATAGATGAGCAGTGAACCTCTGGTGAGGTAGAAGCCCGCCCAGGTTTGAGACAGGGGTTTTCGTTTGCTGAGCAAGAAGTGAGAGCACTGTTCCTCAGCTCACCTGGCTCAGATAATTATTTAGCCATTGATCTTTCTATGCAAAATACTAAAATACTTACCATGTTTTGGTGACGCCTTTTGGTAGAACTTCATAGCTTTCTGTCTTGACAGCTCATCAATCAGGTAGTGTCTCTTGCAGCGCTCTACTAAGGAAAGCTGATAAAGGTGTAATGCATCTTGTTATCCACCTGACATTTTTGCATCCTTCTTGCATCACTTTCTGCCCTGAGGCTGACCTGTGAGATTAATTTGGTAAAATAAACTAATAGTTAATCTAAGCATTGTTCTCTACCCTGTATTTGTAGGGTGCTGTGCATGAAGTTTGTGGAAAATGGTTGCATAGAACTGTGCAGGGTACCCATTTCACTGGCTGCTGGATTTCCCTCCTGCAGATTTTAAGCAAGAGGAGGTTACCACAAACCTTTGCATATCTCATCTTTGGCTTAAAACTGAGTTTTGTTTTTCCTGGATATAATGCTGCAGGAGCAGTGGTAATCCTCCATGGCAAACTGCCTTCACTTAAACTCTGTCACTTGCGTTTTTTATTGAGTTCAGGCTTTTGAAAAGTATTGCCAGTGACAGGGAAGACTGAGTTTAACTGGAGCATCACTTGTGCAACAAAGTCATACTCACAAAGGGTTTGAAATTTGGTTTTAAATATTAGTTCAAATATTTGAATTATTAGTTTATAATATTACTTTATTGTTGTTGTTGTTGTTATTGTTATTATTTTCTTTACATGGATGTCCCACTCCTAGGGTCAATGTCCCTTTGTGTGTGTGTATGAATGTTGACCACAGTGGAAGATCCACAGAGTTCACACCATTTCCTTTTCTAATCTAAATCAATTTCCAAACCAATTTAGATAAATTGTAAGGAGTTCTTCAGAGGCAGGCCTGGGAGCAGAGCTTGACATGGGTAAGAGTGTCATCGTGCACCATCTGCACAGGCTTTGGCACAATACTTGACTGAAATTCCCTCAATAAGCAAACAGTGCATTAGCCCTGGCCCTGCAACACCTTCCCCGTTGCATAATAGTGTTTGTGCTAGGGTGTTATTAAAACCCCAGGCAGCGATTCCACCCTGCCTCAGCCTCTGCTACTGGCAAAATATTGCAGGCACATGTTGTTGCAACGCACTTTGTTGTGCCTTGTGCAGCCTGGGAACAGGGCACTGATGAACCGCGGGTGTCAGTGTGGGCAGGGGAGCCCCACTCGTGCCCATCAGCTGGTGGTTGTGGTGGTGTTGTGGGGCAGTTTCCTCTGGCCTGTGTGACCGTGGGCTGCGTGGAGCCAATTACGATAAAATCAAGATTACTGTCTTCAGATGAGCCTGTGGGGTTAAGAGTTTCCAGATACAGCAACAGACCTGTTGGTTCAGGAGCAAGTCCTAGCCCGATCTGACAAGGAAGGGCATTTTAATGAAATTTTAATTCTCTGCTGCTGAAGCGAAGTAGGATCGTGGTTTTAGAAGGTGTGTTGGTCTTCAACTCTGAGAGCATTAAGGAAAGGAAATAAAATAAACCTCTCTTAGTCAAGCATTCCCAACACAGTAGCTGATGCCAGCCAGTCCTCAGGCCATCTGTAGCTGGTGTAGGCACTGTTTCTCTCCTTAATGCTTGATTGCTTGATGCCTCAGTGGATCTATGTACTACTGGTTGGTGAAAATAAAAATGAGCTTTTTTATTATTGTTATCTATTTGCCTAGTGCTACTTGATTGTCTTATTTTGTTATCTGATGTTATTATTTCCACTGGATGTATTGACTTACTTTCTGAATTCATTTGTGGCAGTGTCCCGTCTGCATTGAAACTGAGGCAGGCAAAAGGCAAGCTTTTGGATCACAAGGAATGCAGCAAAGAGGGGAGTGGAAACCAAGCACCCTCATTTAATCACAAACCCTTGCTGGGCAAAAGTAATCATACTCTTGTGTTTTTTTTAATTTGTGTCATTTCACATGCACTCTTCCTTTTAATTCCTGTCTCTTGTGTTTTACTACTATGTCTCCTACAGAGCTGGTTTTCTCTGGATCTTAAATGTTATTTTTAAACATTATTTAAAAATTGGCAAAGATTCGGACTTTGGAGCCATCAGAACTCATAAGATGCTGCCTCCATGCCCTTTCTCTGCAGCCTCAAGAAAGAAAATACAGGAAGACACCAGTCAGCGGCACAGTCAAGAGGCCCAATATGTTGGTAACAGCACTGGTTTGCCCCTGCTGCCAGCAGCACATGGTGATCCACTGTTGGCACCAAACTCTCCCATTTGGTGGGCAGGAGGAAGCAGTGTTGAATGGGGAGAGGTTTCACCTATGGCTGTAGGTGTGAAGTGGCTCAGAGAGGGGCTGGTGGCTCATTGGGGTCCTTCAAGGCTTGAGCTTTGCTTCAAGGACATCCAGTGTGTCAGGTGTCTCCTGGTGATTGTATATAGTGATAAAATAGTGCAGACTGTTCCCACCTGTGAAGGCATACTTCCAGCCCTCGTATCTTTAACCTGTGAGAGGAAACCTAAAGCTGGGATTGACAAGATATTCCAAGTATCTGGAGATGCAAGTGGATGTCCACAGGGGTTTCTGAACACACCGAGGCAAACAGAACAAATGTAAAGTGGTCTTGGAGGTCAGAATGTTTATATAGCACCTAAGCAACTGTGTATAAACAGCCAGTTTTCCCAGAAGATAGAGGAAACAAGGCCGGGAACTGAGCCTGCAGCTCCACAACAGTCGAGCCTCTCAGGAGTCTGTCATGGTTTTTCCTTGTGCTAACACTGGCAGGTCAAGGAAATTAAACCAGCATTTTTCACTGGATTGGGTTTTCCAGTGGATCATCTCAGATCATGGTGAAACTACTTCCCTTATTCTGGTCTCTTCACTCCTTTGGGGCATAGACCTGGGACCATTGAAGGTGAAAAGGACTTTGGTGCTCAAAATGCATCCTAGAGCTAGCTCCCTGTGCTGTAACCTGCAGGCAGGACCGTACATGGTCGACTCATCATCTCTAAAGTTCCTGAAGGGCATATCTGCCTGCCTGCATCAGAAATTGGCTTTGATTTGTGCATAACCCTTGGGAAACAGTTGCAGTTGTGGCTCCATGGACTCCTCCTGTGCTGTCAAGTATATGGAAAACCTTTCCTGGTTTGTTTTATTTCAAAGCAGAAAACCTGGTTTATTTTGAAGAGTTTTCTCTCTGACTTCTCTGAAAGAATTATTACTGAGATTTTTTTGTTTGTTTGTTCTAGCTTCCATCCACCTTACTGCATGCTTTTACCTTTCATAGCTGACTTGCAGCTTTTTATTTTAAATGAACAGGTGAGATGATGATTAATTAAAATTCTTGGGATGGAGGTGGTGATCATTACAGGGTGATGATGCAGAGGGTGAACTCTTCTGTTTATCCACAGAACTAATCGGGCTTGAGAGGTGGGTGTTAAGCCACTGTCCTACCTGGAGAAGCTGCCTCTGAAGCACAAGCAGTTCATTACTTTTCTGCTCCTTGGTCTCTCTTCTGTGATTGCCAACAAAGGTAGCAATTACCAGGTTGTGTCAGGGGATGGTTCCTGATGTGGATAATTTGGAACTGGGAAACCACACTGACAACTCAGCAGATTTCTTTCAGGCCAGAGAACACCCCTGGCCTGGTCAGTAGTAAAAGAAAGTTGTTACCCAGACTAAATTTGCCTTAGGGCAAAAGGTTCCATATCCATCACAAGTCCCCTGAAGCATTAGGTTGTTTGAAGGATCAATTCCACCCAAACAGTCAAGAATGTGTTACGTGCTGTAAAGGGTGAGTCGTTCTGTGCCTGTCTTTTTAGTGTCTTTTTTTTAGGCAACTTCGGTGGCATAGTTTATGCTTCACATAACAGGTATGTATGCTGTAGTATTTGTTGTGTAAAAATAAAGAAAAAATCATAGCAACACATTTGTTCTTGTGGAATCAGCCTGAATCAAAGGAGGTAGTTCAGGAATGAGTTTCACAATTTGCAAATGCCTAAGGGGAGTTATGATAGCTGGTTCTTTAGCCTAACGTTCAAGGGTGCCATACAATCAAGTGTTTGAGACTGAAACACAGCAATTTGAGATTTAAAAAAAAAAAGAAAAAAGACCAAAAAAAAGTAGTATAAAATAATTGACTAATTGAAATAATTTAACAGGGACTGTAGTGAATTTAATAGGAGTTGTAATGAGTTTTTCATTGCTAGTACTTTTGAATCAAGAGCAGATGTTTTGTTCATGCAGCCAGTAATTGTAGGAAAATCTTATGAACACATTAGTTCAGACTAGAAGATCACAATGGTTGGTTTTGGCCTGATAATCTATAAGTGCATTGTCCAGAACAATATAGTAGTTTCTGTGCTCAAAGTAGAAAAGTCCAGGAAAAAAAAGAGCCATGCAGCCAACTATCTCTGTACGTCCTCCGACACTTCAGTGTCAGGGAAAGCTTTAGGAAAATGGGGGACAGTTTGACTGACAAGGAAAGTAAGTGAACATTTCTTTGTTGGCTTCAGTAGACTTGTGGTCAGGAAACTTCGCAAACTTATCTGCAGCCATTGTGTTGGTTGTGGTGCAGAAGTTCCCAAAGGTGATTCTCATTTTTGCAATGTGCTGTGCAGAGGTGTTGAGCCTCTGGTGTGGGGAGGTGCTGAGAAAAGGTCAGGCACTTCTGGAAAAGGAGTAGGTGGTATATGCAAAATTGTTGGTATTTATTCAGTCACGTAGCGGGAAAGAATAAACATTGTTCCTGATATTTCCATTTTTGAATAATGATGAACGGAGTTGGCAGATGTTCAGCTGGAAGCCACATGGGGTCTGCTCAGTCCAACAAACAGAACAGGATCACTCTGGGTCTCGTAAAGTTTGTTCAAGTGATACGCCAATTCTGACCTCCAAATTACTTAGCCGTTTCAGAATGGAGGTAGTACAACCAGTGAAACTGCTTATGGAAGCAAAATGGGGTGTGGAAGGATGGGAGCTGGTTAGTTTGCTGGAGTTTCAGCAGGTTTTTTTCAGGCGCAGGAGCCGCGGAGTGTGGCTTTGATTCCCTGAGGTTGGATCCGCGCGGGGCCTCCTGCCTTCACGGTTACAGGTGAAATGGTCAGGTCTCCGGGCACATCTAGTCGGTCGGTGGTGGGGATCGGCTGCTTGTAGCGTCATTAGCCCGGGATGGGCTGTGCCACGTGAGATCAGATAGCCCGGCGTTGGTCCTGATCCACCGGCCGGCAGGTCTGTCCGCCTGCTCCTGGCCGTGGGGAATCGGCCCACGGGAGCAGAGGGTGTGGGCTTCTCCCGGCCCGCCGTGAGACTCGCGTGTGCCCGGCCGAGGGTTGGGGGAGCCCGCGGGGACGGGGGGACAGGGCTGGGGACAGGGACGCTGCTCTGAGCGCCTCGGCCCGCGGCACCCGCCGCGCCTGTACCCGTCAGGGCTGGCTTTCCTCAGCGCCCTGCGGACAAAGCCATTCAAATTTAGAGGAGTGAATTTAAATCCATGCAAATTCGGTTCCTGGGGGAAGCGATAAGTGTCTGTGAAGTGCCCCGTCTCAGTCCCGCACGGCGGGTCGGGGCAGATAGAGCCGCCCCCGGCCGCGGGCTCTCGGGGACAGACGGGACACAACACGGGGCTGGGTCACCGCTGTCCCTCGCAGCGGAAGGGGGGGTGGGGGTGTGTGTTGCCGCTTTGACCCCGAAATGCAGCGCGAATAAATTCCCTTTGATAATGACTTCCCCAGGGAGACAAAAGAGCGGGAGGGAAGAGGAAATTTGACCGCAGTGTTCACGGTTACACTGGCGGTGCCGGGGGGAAGCTGGCCGCCTGCCTTTGAAGCCGAAACAGCCGCCTCTTGGGGCTTTTTATGCCTACGGGGGTGGGGGAAGTGGTAAAAGCGGGGGCTGGCAGCCGCTTAGGAAATGCACCGGTAGTCCCGGTGCTACTTCTCTGTACATAAGCTGGGGCTCGGACACCTCATTCCCACTTGAGATGTGGTACAGGAGGCAGCGATGGACGGCTGCTCGCTGTGGTCTTCGGCTTCAGATTTGGTTTATTATTTTTATTATTCATGCACAGCGATCTAGAACAAATGATTTCCCGTCCTGACCCGAGCCCTTCCCGTCCCGGTGCGCGGGGCGGCGGTGGCTGGGCCGGGCAGGGTCAGCCCGGGGCGGCCGGAGCGTGGCCAGGGTGGGGTGGGAAATCTATTTCAGGCGTAAACACGAACAAAAGCGCTGTCCATCGTGTCCTGAGCGCAGAATTTATTGTTTCTGCAGGCGCTCAGTCCCTGGGGTGGGCAGGCGGCGGGGCCGACGACCCTTCCTGCCTCGGGGCCGGTGGCAGGAGCCGCTCCCCCTTCCCTCGCTCCCTCCCCCGCCTCGGGCAGCGCTTTGAACGAAGATCCTTGGTGGGAGAGTTCCTCCCGCCGCCTGACGAGGAGCGGTGAGGGCGCCCGGCACTGGGGTACGGCGCGGTCGGGGGAGCCCCCCGGGGGAAGGCGGGACGCGCTGCCCGTTCGGGGCGAGTCTGGGGAGGAGCGCTCGGGAGGCTGCTTCCTCCCTGGCTTGCCGCCCCGGGGGAGGGGGACGGAGGGCGGCGCAGGTATCTCTCCCGCTGCGCTCCCACCAGGCGGGACGGGGAAGGGAAGTGGTGGCGCCGCCCGGCAGGGACAAGGCTGGAGGAGCTCCCCGGCGCCCCTTCCCTCGGCAGAGTGGTGCCTGGCGCTGGCCGCTCCTCCGTACCTGCCGGGCACGGGGGAAGCCGCGGGGAGCTGCCGGCGCCTGCCCGGGTGCAGCCCCGGGTCTCGGTGTGAAACTGCCGCGACGGGGCGCGGGTCGGGTCTGCAGCCGGCATCGCCGCTCCTGCGCCTCCTGCCCCGGCTCCGCGGCAGCCTGGCCGCTGTTCTGGTGCCGTACAGAGGTAATTTGCGGTTACTTGTATCCGCTCTCCCTGGAGGCAGCTCGGCCGGAGGGGCAGGGTGAGTGAGTGGGTGCCGGTGGATGCCGGTGCCTTCGGCCATCCGGCTGCAGAGCGTGCACCCAAAGGGGATGGGTGCACCTCTGCCCCACCGGAACATCTTTGGAACTTGGTCAGGATGGAGAGAACCCCACCTGTCCTTCAGGGAGCTTTGCCTGCTGAGAACGGCACCGTCCCAGCTCCTCCGGGATAAGCGCTCGTGGTGGGGCTGTCAGGGTACACAGGGCTAGGCGCGGAATTTTTTTACTTTTCTATTCTTTACAATTCCAGCCTTGTGACTTATTGAACACTTTCTTCAAGTGTTTTCACTGGAAACTTGTCTCAAATGAGGGCTGTGAGCCCTAACAAAGAATGGTGTTGTTCGAGAGCCAACAGGTGACGGGGTGAAACCTGAGTATATGTGTACATTGGAGTAAAGTCTGGCTGCTGTTTAAAATAGAATTTAAAAAAATCAATGGGAGACTGTAAAAGGCAACATTTCTTTCTTTCTAAATCTGTACACTCTCCTAAGGAGAGAGGGGGGGAAGCATCCGTGAGAAAACCGCTTCCTCGTCTGGAAGTTTGGGTTTTGCCTTTCTGCAGCGTGCGCTTGAGTTTCCATCGTCGCTGTAAAGTGCCAAGGATAACACGGCGAAATCAGATGTGTTGGCGTGGGGTGATGCTTTGTCATGGGGCTTCCTCCTTTTGTTAATAGAGGTAGCCTGTCTTCGCACTGTGGCTCGTCAAAAGAAAATACCCTGAAAAGGATAGTCTGATTTTCAGTTGGAAAAGTAATCTTTGCGCTGGGATGCTAGGGGAGGAAAGCAGTTAACTCCTCTGTCGGTCCTTGTTCGCTGGCTAGTGAAAGGGGAAAAAGTTCTTACTTCTAGGGTCCATCTAGAGGTCTGTTGAATAAACAAGTAGACAGGCTCTGTTCTTTCCGCTACTGCTCTGGGTAGTTCATTACTCAAAGGAGGCAACAGCTGAAGAAGTCGGTGGTGCTGATACAGATTCTGCTCATCAATTGGATCCAGATTTTCCAAGCATAGAGCTATAGAGCTCACTGTAAATACGTTACTTGTTCTGTAGCTAGGGAAGGGGACTTCCTGATGATGTGTGTAATACATATTGGAAATAGTCTTTGAATTATTAATAGGTTACTTTATGGTTGTTTATTGCTGCTGTATTACCCTTTCCTCTTCTAATGTAGTTATCTTGCACCAGGGATTAAATAAGCAGGTGAATGAGCTGGTCATGCTAATCTTAACTCGTTGAGCCTTCATTGTGAATGGATGCATGTGATATGCATCTTGTATCCCCTATAGCCTTGTTAACAAGCCTTCTAACAAAAAAAGTTGTTAAAACAATTTACCCTGCAGGACAGAGTAAAACAGCAGGGGATGGGCAAGGAGATGTTTGTCTAACTGTGCTCACAAATCATGACCTTTCTATCTGGTCAGGAGGGAACATAATCAGTGAGCTGGAAATCCTAGCACAGGGATAACCTTCTTACAGGCTTCAGCAACAGCTTTACTCTAAGTTTGATATCCCAATATTTTTTGTACCCATAGGTTTGTAATTAGGAGTGTAGTTTGTCTTTGCTTCTAAGGAATTTGTCATATTATGGTTGTTTTAATTCATCAGTGGAAAAAACACATTAATTGCTTTTCTTTTTAAATCGAATTTAGCTGTGTAATTCAATTATGTTATTCATAGTTGTCAACATGCCAGTGAAATACCTCCTTGTAGACTATAAAGCCTTTTTTAAGAGGTACTATTTGAACAGAGCTGAAACCTCAAAATGTTCCACAGACTTTAAAAAGCAAAGCAAAACAAAACATCCTTGCTGTGTTCTGTAGGTGTCACGCCAGGAGTAGAAAACCCACCTTTCTACTAACCCCTTGGAAAGCACTTATTTTTTCAGCTGTTGTTTATATTCATTTGAATCCTCCTTAGGATGTAATCATTTTAAACAGATCACTTTGAAGGATGAGTGTGGTTTGGAGGCGGGGAGGAAAAACCCTGTAGTTTTAAAGTGCAAACCAAATCACACTTGAGCAGGAGAGGAAGAAGAACTCCTAAACAAGCAATTGCTAAAACAGTTCTGCAGACAGCCTGCTGTTAAACTAGGCTGGATTAGAAACCTTGCTCTCAGCAACACCACAGTATTTGTGACGTGGCCGTATTGATACGTGACATACTGTCAGTCATTTTGTAGATAGCTTCATGTTTGCTCTGTGGGAGCATTTTTCTTTGAAAGTGAATGATGTCCTTAGAGTAATCTCAGTTCACTGAAGATTTGTGGACCTTGCTTTGAACATTTCCAATTGCCTTCTCTGGGGAGGAGAACCCTGACAGTAAAGTTGCATTTCACAGTTGGAGGTAAGGTGTATTTTTCCTTTATTCTCTATCAGCCAAACTTTCAGCTGTCCTGTATGACTGGAAACTGGACCTGTGGGTCTGTGGTTTCCTCTTGTTGATGTGCAAGCTCTCTGAAATGGATTGGTCAGAGGAGGCCCAGGCAGGACCAGTTTCTGCAGAAAAGCAGCCTGGTCTCTTACCAGTGCCTTGTTTTCCTTAGGAATTAGGCAGCACTCCTACACTTACATACCTTTGCTTAGTCGAATTCCTGACGTTGCCCAGCGCTGCTTTTTGCAGTGTGGAAGCAGTATTTAGCCTCAGTATTCAAAATACTCAGAAAAGTTAACACGTCACCATGCATTCAGATTTTGGGTTGTTTCCTTGCCTTTCAAGAGAAGTAAGTCACAGAAGTTAATCTTTGATCTTGCAGAGAGAGGGTTTGCATAATCAATATGGAGCAATTACTCAGTGACTGGTGGGCTTGTGTTTGGCATTGTGTGAATGAGGCAGGGGTACACTCTGCTCAAGTGCCCAGGCACTGCCAGAGCTTAACCTGTCCCTTTGCCTAAATTAGGTTCAAATCTGCTTTGTGTGGGGTGCGGTTGAGGTCAGGCTACCTAATGAAATATCGGCAAAGACGTTTCACCTACTGACTCCTTTCATTCTTGGGTTATTGTACAGGAGTCAGTTCTTGAAAGCTGACTGTTTGCATTCAAGTTCTTGCGTTGCAATGCCATAAGAATTGGAAATATCATCTGTGAGTGGCACAGTATTGTAAACCAGATATCTGCCTCTTTCTAAATGGAAATGGTAAAACAGTTCATCTGCTGCTGAGATAACCTTGG
Source organism: Myiozetetes cayanensis (assembly GCF_022539395.1). NCBI lineage: Eukaryota > Metazoa > Chordata > Aves > Passeriformes > Tyrannidae > Myiozetetes > Myiozetetes cayanensis. The sequence continues at coordinate 29,302,010 of NW_026087521.1, read as the reverse complement.
AAGGAATTTGGCTTCTCAGTGATTCTCATAGTGATTTAAGAGTTATTTGGATATAGATGATGCAGGACACAGGCTGCCAACCTGAGCACCCCATCCCTCAGCGACAGTGAGCACTGTTCCCTCTTTTTGCAAGAGTGATTTCCTAACTGCATCACAGTGTTCCTCTGTCCCTCCTTCCTCAAACCCCAGTTTTATGCAAGCAATAACAAAAACATACCTGATGCTTAACTTTACTTCCACTAATAAGTTGAGAAGGGAAACAGTCTTGTGTCTTGTCGTTTGTTTCTGAAGGCAACTAATTCAAGGGATATAGTATTAACCAGGAAGCCTGTCGTTCTATTTTAAATATATAGGACTGAGTTTGGTTATACTCACCCTCCTTGAGAAAGATGGTGACATGGCAATGTTAAACTCAGAAGCTGTTTTGCTAAACTTCAGCTGTTCAACTTGAGTAAGATTTCAGACATGTGCCTGACAGCTCACCAGCTTTCCAGAAAAAGCCTCTTCTCAGAGAGGAAGTTGGCAGGTTTGCTTGCCCCATCAAATATTAAATTATTCTCTTATTACAGTGCAGCTATGAAGTGTGTTGGCATGTCAGCCGTGCACCAAAAATGATGCCTGTGTTTTTGGACCAGAAGGTTTTGGAGTAAAGTTAAACAACTTAATTTCTTTGAGCACTAGCCCAGTGGAAGAGTTAAGTAATGCCATCTCTTTTTATTGGGTGTAGGAATGTATAGATGTATAGAAAATAGGACTAGATAAGATTGTATACTACTGGATATTGTAATTTCTCTGAGTTTGTTGCTCTGGATATATGTGGCCACTTTTTATGGAACAGGTTTAGTTTATGTGCTGAATCATCAGAACTTGGCACTAACTAGTGCCTCATGCTTGAAGGAGAAACTCCTGTTAAGTAACCAGCAAAATACACAGTCTTAAATCTTCCATCAGCAACTTATTTTCTCTAATATGGTGGTGATGAGACTAGATATGTAATAACATGGGACCCACCAGAAGCTTTTAGATTGCTCTCCACATTAGACCCACCAGCAAGGTTATATGGCAAGATTAGAATTTTCTACAGCTCAGATCTAGCTCTCACAAAATTGGATCTGTGTTTAGATAAATAGGTGAAAGAATGTCCTAAAAACGGGGAAGACATAGCTCATGTGTAATGTAGTACTGTTACAGCAAGCTTGTTCCTACCCTGAGTGGTCAGGATGTCTGCCATATTAGGACACATCCTCTGTGGTTTTGGTTGTGTGTATTTATATACATATATATAAATATATATATTCATTGAAATTACTCATCTGAATTTCCTAAGAACTTCTGCTCTAAGTTCTAATGTAAGACATTTATCTTAAGCTTTTTACTGCAGACTGCTATGGATCTTGGTGAGAGCCTTCTCTGCCAGTTGTTACTCAAAATGATCCCACTGATATTAAACTTTGCAGGCTTCATGAATCAACAGAAGCATCACCCTGTAGGGTTTTAAATTGACAGAACAATCATGATGTATTTTACAGAGACTAATCTGGCATAATTGAATTTCAGATACTTAGCAGGACCAACGCCCTTCCGCTCCCATACAGCTAAAACAAAGTTCTCAGAGGAATCCAGCAGATGCTTGCTGCTCTGTGCCTGCCTTGTGAACAACAGGGTGCTACTTGCACAACTGTCTTTCCCCAATAATTTCTTTAGTTTTTGACAAGTGGTTGTCATGTCTTTTGTTTTACTAGATTAGTGGTAGTAATGGCTTCAAGAAGAGCTTGTGTCATTCATGCTGTTAATATCTGCTCAATGAGTCTTTCCTAGATACAGCTCTGTACAACCTGTGATGTGAAACAAGCAGAACTGTAAAAGACGACAAGTGTTAATACTGAAATACATTGTGGTTGTCAAATGTGGTAGTGTGTGTCTAGGGTTTGTTTTGGGGGTTTTTTGAGTAGTTTTATTTTTATAACTCTTTCAAGAACTTTTGAATTGCTTATAGCAAGTGGTAATGAAGCTTCAATAATTTATTATTCTGGGCAACAAAATTAATACTGAACTGTTTTAAGATCATTTACACTGGTAATTAGTTGTTGCATGTTCAAATTTATTAAAGCTCTATTAATCTCTTTCTGCAGATCAGTTTCTTGATGAGCTGCAGCTGAAATATTTAACACTTCACACTCATGCCACTGGAGATGGAGCCCAAAGCCAATAACCTCGTTTTTGGGTGTCAGCGAAGCTCAACCTCTGACGATGACTCTGGATGTGCCTTGGAGGAATATGCCTGGGTTCCCCCAGGCCTCAGACCAGAGCAGGTACCAACTATGCTTCTGCATTTTAAAAATAAGCCTCGTAAGGACTGTCTGAGAGAGTTATGTGCTCCCTCTACAAGTGTAATTAAATGAGCTGTTCCACAAAAATATTTTTTGCCATTGGGCTTTGTCACAGTGTTCATTACAGCTTTCCTGTCATAATATTCTTCTGGAAAAAAAAAAAAAAAAAAGGAGAGTGAAGATTGATACAAAAACATTCATCCCATGAAAATTCCATGGTTAATTTGCATCTGATTGAAATGTGGCTGGATCCAGCCTCTTCCCAAGGGAAGGATGTTTCCACCTTCTTACCAAAGCCCACATGGAAGCAATGAAAGCTGATGCTTTGGGTGAACCTGGTCAGCAGGAGACTACAAAACAGCTTTTGTCTCAACAATGTGTAAAATGCAGAGAGCAAATTAAATTTGTTTATATAGTGGCTGTTTTCTGGAAAGCTTCATGCCTTGTGTGGTAAATTGCAGAGGGAAACTTGGAATTTCCACAGAGCTGTTGACCGGCCCTAAAGGGGGTGGGAATAATGAGAACATTAAATGTGCATAATTTATGACACCCCCCTAATTGTCACTGCAAATTGCATTCCAGAAAAGCAATTCAGCAGCTGGGTGCTAGTTTCATCAGAGACAATTCAGGTTTGCTGAGCTGGTTCATTTGGGTCTCGTATTTTCAGCAAAAACCCTGTCATAGGTCTAATGTAGCGTGACTTTCTTCCTTCATAAATGAGATCTGAGATAAAACAGTAGCTAGAGGATGCTGGCAGTGCTTGGGTGATGCATCTCCCTTGGACTGAACTCTGCATTTCTCCTGGTCAGGTCCAGCTGTATTTCGCCTGCTTGCCCGAGGAGAAGGTCCCTTATGTTAACAGTCCTGGAGAGAAACACCGGATTAAACAACTTCTCTATCAGCTGCCACCCCATGATAATGAGGTAAATACAGAATTTAGGATGAACCGTCAGGGCTTGGGATCTCCCTGCCGGCTTTTACGTGGAGAATTACCTGCCTGTGCATTTATTACAAGCCTCAACTGTGGCCTGCAGTGGCATCTGAGCCATAAAGCAGCATGGTGTGTACACTGAGTCCATTGTTCAGCTGTCCGCTTGGCCTGTGTGCAGATAAGAGCTGTCTGGAAGGACACTGCTTCTGCTTGTTAGGGAGGCTGGTGTCACTGCAATAAACTTAACACAAGTTGGTTTTATAGTGTTTGCAGCCACCCACCAATTACCAGGAACCTACAAATTCCTGAAATTGCATTGTAGCGCACAAAAAGGATGCTTTGTGATAGTAAAAGGTTTGCATCTCAGTTATGCAGTGTAATTTGGAGTAGAAGTGGAAATAACAAACAAGCTCTTTGTAAGGAAAGGGGTGGGGATGTCAATACTAAAGATCTTGTGTGTACTGCAATACTTAGTTGTGGGCACTTAACCATAAATCTAAAAGACAATGTTACAACTGATTTGGGTTCATTCCATTGTTTTAGGATAGCAGCAGATTTTGGGTTGGCTTTTAAAAATATTTTTTCTTTCCTAAACAACTCCTTAGTTTAACATGGTGGGTTTTTTTTTCCTGTAATGCAAAATCTCTCTCCATACTACTTCTGTGTTATGCCATATTACCTAAATATTAAGATGGTAGAGAAGGCAAGTTGGAAGAGTTTAATGATGAGTGGCAGCAGGCCTGATGAATTCCTTGCATATAAGCACTTACTTATTAATCTGTTACTTTAAAGGCTCAGTATATAAAATAAATTCTCTTGTGTTTTCATTGGAAGGTGAGATACTGCCAGTCTTTAAGTGAAGAAGAAAAGAAGGAACTGCAGATGTTCAGTTCTCAGCGCAAAAAGGAGGCACTTGGCCGAGGCACTATTAAAGTACTCTCAAGAGCAGTGATGCATGCGGTTTGTGAACAGGTAATACTCCTACTGCCACAAGCCAGCTACCAGGCTGAATAATCTAAAACTGCAATATCTCAGTATTAAAATTTAACCTTATCTCTGTCTATATCTGAAAACATCAACAAAAAACCAAAACAAAAAAAGTGTTTTTGAAGCTGCATGGAAGAAGAAGGAAGGTAGTGCTTGCTTAAGCAAAACACAACCTTTGATACTGGGAATGAACTGAGTCTTTGATGTATTTCCTACTCAAAAAAAACCCCTGATGCTGATTCATACTAAAGTAATGACAAATGAAAAACAGACATGTGCTTTAAAATGTTATTTTATATAAAATAAACTTATACGCACAAAAGGTTCATTGATACACATTTTGTCTAGACCAAAATTGATATTTTTTCCATCTTGTCAGAATTTTGGAATAAAATCTCATATTGTGTTTGGCATTTTAACTTAGTTTAAATGCAGGAAGCTAGAAGTTTGGGATGGGAAGTGTGTTCACTTTCTGGGTTTGTTCCTAGTGTGGTACAAAAGTAAATGGCGGTGAAGTTGCAGTTTTTGCCTCGAGAGCTGGGCCTGGTGTGTGCTGGCATCCCTCGTGTTTTGTGTGCTTCACATGCAACGAGCTGCTTGTTGACCTTATCTACTTCTACCAAGATGGAAAAATTCACTGTGGCAGACACCATGCTGAACTTCTCAAACCTCGATGTTCAGCCTGTGATGAGGTAAATAATTCACATTTTACAGCCAATCTACACTCCTGCTGTTCAGTTAACAAACTGCAGTTGGGAAACACCTAACTTCAGATGTAGACACTTAAGAAGTCAGGACTCTGCTGCATAGATATGTTTGGAGGCTGAGGGGTATTTCTTGTTAAATTGGCAATATTACAAGTAATATGATGGTATTTAGAAGGCACAAACCTGTTTGTGTTTAGAGTTGAACCTTGTAGATCAAATAAGAAAAAATATCTGTACAAATATGCCAAAATATCATCTTTAGAGAAGCCTCTTTAATGGTTGAATTCTTAGGTTCCTTTTTTTTTTTCTTTAAAATGTGCTGGGCTTTTTTCTCTTTTTTTTTTTCTTTTTTTTTTGTTCTTATAGAAAAGGTCAGAATTCCACAATTGCTGTGGGAGATTGTTTTTCTGTCTTTGTATTTAAAAGGCAGTAAAATAAAAATAAATTTAGCATATGAACTGCAGAGCTAGGATATTTTACATGCTCTAACTCCCAAGGTCAGGTTTTGGCCACTTAACTAAAAGAATCCATTTTATTTCTGAAAAGATAATTTTTGCTGATGAGTGTACGGAAGCTGAAGGTCGCCACTGGCACATGAAGCATTTCTGTTGCCTCGAGTGTGAAACAATCCTGGGTGGACAGAGATACATCATGAAGGATGGGCGACCATTCTGCTGTAACTGTTTTGAATCTCTCTACGCGGAATACTGTGAGACCTGTGGGGAACATATCGGTAAGTCCTTTTTAAGCATTAAAGTTACAAACTAGGGGAAAGGGAAAGCCAATTATGAAATGATTTCACATTCCAGAACTATGAATTCTGCAAGTAATTTTTTAGAGAAACCCAAAGCACTGCTTTTTCTCCCTTTCTAGGTGTTGACCATGCTCAGATGACCTATGATGGGCAGCACTGGCACGCCACAGAAGCTTGCTTTTCTTGTGCTCAGTGCAAGACTTCTTTGCTTGGCTGCCCTTTCCTTCCAAAGCAAGGGCAGATTTATTGTTCAAAAACCTGCAGCTTGGGAGAGGATGTTCATGCCTCCGACTCTTCTGATTCTGCGTTTCAGTCTGCTCGATCCAGAGATTCCAGGAGGAGTGTCCGCATGGGAAAAAGCAGCCGGTCAGCTGACCAGTGCCGTCAGTCTCTCCTCCTGTCACCAGCCCTCAATTACAAATTTCCTGGCCTTTCAGACAATGCTGATGATACCCTCTCTCGTAAGCTGGATGATTTAAGCCTTTCAAGGGAAGAGGCCAGCTTTGTTAATGAAGATTTCTGGAAAGGAAGAGTAGAGCAAGAAATGCCTGAAGACCCTGAAGAATGGGCTGAACATGAAGATTACATGACTCAACTTCTTCTGAAGTTTGGTGATAAAAGCCTCTTCCAGCAGCCCACTGAAGTAGACATTAGATCAAGTGAACACTGGATTTCTGATAGCATGGTCAAGAGCAAGTTGGACTTGAAAAAAAGTAATCCAAGCCTAGCAAGTAAGAAATATCAATCAGACATGTACTGGGCCCAGTCACAAGATGGTTTGGGAGACTCTGCATATGGCAGCCACCCAGGCCCTGCCAGCAGCAGGAAAATCCAGGAGCTGGACATGGAACATGGGGCATCAGGATACAAACACGACCAAACACCGTGGTATGGAGGTTCACTCGAATGTTTGTCTGACTTGAAACAGCAAGAACAAAGTGTTCGTGATTCAATGGATTCCTTGGCTTTGTCTAACATAACAGGTAATGGGGAAATAAATGAACAGTTTTGATAGAAAGGTCAACCAAAGTATGAGTGTTGGAGTATTTTGAACAAAGATTTTTCATTTCTGTGATTTTTAAAAGCTTTGATAGTAGGAGAAGCATGTAAAGTAGGCAACAGCTTTTATCAAGCATGTAATCTTTAGTGAGATATGTTTCAGCTGCTTAAATTCTATTAGACTCTTACTCCTTTTGACTTCTCTTTGCTTAAAGCAAAAAAATTCATAATGTCAAACAGAGTAAGAATGGCCTTAAACTGTGCATTTGTTATATACAAATCACAGCTTTAAGCAAATGACAATTTTTTTTGCCATACCTGAAGTACAAGAAGTTGCATTATATATTAGGATAAGATTAAAGGTAATCTGCAAAACACTTCAGATAATTTCCTGATTTGCTTGTAAAAATATGTAGAAAGTCTGAAAGGATGGTAAACTTCTTAGCCTTAGGAAATTAGGTTTATGAGATTATCTTTCTCCATTGACTACAAGGAAACTGGTAATCTGCTTTTTTGAACCTCCTTGTCAAATGTGATTGAAGTTACCCAGAGGGATAAAGTGCATGTTAACCTTCCTTTCCTAATTCCCTACAAACCCCCCAAACCTAGGAGTCAGAGACTCATTTTAAAAGTTGTTCAATCATCTTCTCCATTTTTTTTCCTCCTCTAACCTGAATTAGTGCAGCTACTCATGTAGCTCAGGCCCAAACACAGGCTGGCTGCAGTTGCCAAGCAGTAATGAAGGAACTGAGGAGGGGAGGTTGTTTCAGGTGGCACAGGAGGAGAATGAACTAGAGGTGTTGCACCTGGGACCATCACAGGGCACATGACACTGTTGTGGGAATGAAGGGTCAATAGACACAAACGTGGAATACACTAGGCCAGCTTATTGTTGATGCTTTTTGGAGGATAAGGATCCTTCTTTGCAAGGCAATAAGCTTGGCTTTCCTGTAGCAACAGCTGGAACATGAATTTGGCAGTACCAGAAACATGAAATATTTTAGCCCTAAAAATGGCAAGCATAGACTGCAGAATTATTTTAAGTAATAATTTTTCTTAGAGGCCTAGCTTGTATTCATGTTTCAAAATTTTAAACTTATTGAATTTCTGCTCTTGATGTCCTCATGTTAGCTAATTCTTTGGTAATCAGAGCTATACTCAAATGTTTTAAGTCAAAACAAAGTTTAATCTTCTATGAAGCTAGTCCTTTGGGTAATAGTTCTGAAAAACACTAACAAGGTCTGCTTTGCTGACAAGAAATGTTTTGTATTTTGTTATAATAGTTGTCTCTATCATGCTTCTCTCATTTTCCTTTTCCTCCTTTCTCCATTCCTACCACAGGTGCTTCAATGGATGGAGAAGGCAAGCCACGGCCATCCCTCTACTCTTTGCAAACTTTCCAAGAACTGGATGTGGAGGACTGTGAGAAGATGAGCAACATGGGAACTCTAAATTCTTCAATGCTCCACCGGAGCACAGAGTCCTTGAAGAGCCTGAGCTCAGAGTTGTGTCAGGAAAAAGTCTTGCCAGAGGAAAAGCCAGTCCATATGCCTGTACTGAGAAGATCTAAATCCCAATCCAGACCACAGCAAGTGAAGTTTTCAGATGATGTTATTGATAATGGAAGTTATGAGAATCTCGAAATACGTCAGCCTCCAATGAGTGAGAGGACTCGTAGGCGTGTTTACCATTTTGAAGAACGTGGAAATCGGCCTTCTCATCATCGCAGAAGAAGTAGGAAGTCCCGTTCAGATAATGCACTTAACCTGGCCACAGAAAGAAGAAGCTCTCCGAGAGAGAGATTTCGTTATTACTCCCCTCAGGATCATGAAAAATTTATTCAGAATAGGAGCTCACGTGAGCTTCGGGCATTTATTCAAAACGCGGAGCTGTATGGACAGTATGCCCATACTAGGTCTGACTATGCACTGAGGAATCAGGTGGTTGATAAGTTTTTTGGGTTGTATGGTGAGGAAGATGACTCCTGGTGTTCAACTTCATCCTCATCATCCGATTCTGAAGAGGAAGGATATTTTCTAGGACAGCCAATTCCACAACCACGGTCACTGAGATATCCGTACTATACAGATGATCTTTCTGGTCCAACTACTGCATTATCTACTTCTCAGTTTGGACAAAGGACAACCAAATCAAAGAAGAAGAGGGGACACAAAGGAAAAAATTGCATTATTTCTTAATTAATTCTTAATATTTCTTAATTGGGAAGACCAGTCAACTCTGTTGCTACAGTATGAACCACATCTTTTTATATTAATAATTGTACTTAGGCAAGTTGCTGAAGTTCTTAATGCTTTGCCATTGTAAATGATAACCCTGCCAGAGTTTACATTGTTCAAGTAACATTCAGAAATGTCTCCACACCAAATGATCTGCTCAGATACTGCTAGGTTTACATACTGTGTTTCAGCTGTCACAATACTGTTACTGCAGTTCTTGATAGAGACTTTTTGTAGATATTTTATTTTATGCTCGCTATTCACCTACACTGAATTATCTGAGAGAGGATTCAGCAAAGATAAGTAAATAAAAATGTCAGTCCTGTGCTGTAGCTATATCCACATAGATGATCTTTGACTTTTTCCTCTTGCTGCCAAGAAAAAGAAGGCTCTCTGCTGTGTCTTTTCTTCACAGATAAAGCTCACTCTTCCTCTTTCAAGTTTCCTCACAAAAATTGGAATTTTTTTTTTAATTTGGGAAAATGCTCCTTAAGAGGCAAAAATCAGAATGTGGGAGCTGAAATGCTCGAAGCCTTGATGTATCCTAAAGCAACAGTAAATGGTTTATACACTTAACTTTCATGGGTTTTCCTCCACAATTTTTTGACAAACTGTAAGGTGAATGTTTTGGGTTTGGGGTTTTTTTTGTGCCTGTTTAAAGGAAGGTGTTAATTCAGCTGCTGGAATTGGACTTAACTGCCAATGAGTGGTGATGTTTCTTCTGTCATTCCCCCCAACCCTTCAGCAGTGAGAGAGGTAAAACTGCTGGAGTCCTTTGCTCAGGCATGTAACCCCATTTAAGTCAATGAATCCACTTTCTTACGTAACAAATATTTTCATAAGGGCTTAAGGGATTAGGCTCCAGAATTGTGTCTTTTCACATGCATTATCCAGGTTTTAAAATGTATTAGCTGCAATTCTAAGTCAAAAAACATTGATATTTATAATGTAGTATTTCATAGGCTTAAATGTATTCATAATTTAACAGTGCAAATACTAATGTACATATTGTACAGTTAAAATTTTAAAATCTGAATATTTTTATATCCCTGAATTTGAAGAAGTTTGTTACAAGATCAAACTAGATTTGTTAAGGGTTTAACAGCAGCATTATGGATGAAATATTGCTTGTATTTTAGTCAGGGGGTTTAAGCTGAAAAATATTGAAAAATGTTCAGTGCAAAACAGCTTAATTTTGTCTACTAGGTATTAAAAGCTCTGTATGCATGGTGGGGCTATGTAAATACTCTCTATGGCCCTCTTAATCTTGCAAGTGTTATTTATGGGTCAAACAAAATGTAAACTATATAAATGTAAAAACCACACAAGCCTGGAATATATCAGTACAACCAGTATGCAACTCCTGTGGATGTGGATTTTATTATTATTGTTCCCCCTCCTTTCCCAAAAATAATTTCCGAAGTTCACCTACATAAAGGAAGAGAGATCCTGGGTGGTTCTAGAAGCCAAGCTGGCAAAAACTGTAACCTAATAGCTAATCTCAAAAGTTCCCTTGAACTCAGATGTGGAGCAGGAGCTACTTTAAGTTATAATAAACTTCTTCTACTGTTTTAAATAAATTTGTTAACTGTGACATCCACTAATTAAGATAGTAAATGCTAAAGCCAATGGCTTTCTGACCACCTGAGGAAAGGAAATGAATGAAATAGTAGATGCTTCTTACCAGAAAAGCCTGTCAAATCAAACTAAGCTTGCCCTTCTTGAGGATATAAAAGTTGTAGATAAAAGCAGCTAAAAGTAAGGAATGGATACACAGGCACTGGCTTACACCAAAGAAAATGAAGCTATTGCGAAGGCTAAATCAGACTAGCAGTTACTTGCTTGTATTTTTCTGGGTAAAACGGGCAACAGATCCTTTACTCCCAGAAGTGGTACTCATCCTGTAAGTCACTTCTCTAGTACAAACAAGTCTCATGTAGGTGAAAGCTGATCAAAGCAATACCCTGTTACATCCCATGGGCCGATGGGTGCCTCGTGGGATGGTTCCAGCTGGCAGGCTCTGCCCTGGCTCAGGCAGCACATGCTTCACAGCCACCAGACTGCCAGAAGTTACGGGGCATGAGGAGAGATGTTGACTTCTTAATACCTTCCCCAGAATGCTCCAACAATGATTAGGACCTTCCCTTCTTGCCTGCATTTCCAATAATGGGAAATCAGGGTCCTCAGAAACAAAATGCTGTGCTACTACTGCTGTGTCCTTTGTTGGACCAAGTAACAGTCTCATGGAGAAATGTCTCCACCGGTATTTCTTCTGATCTTACATCATCTCCTGAGATGCACCATATGTACTCTCTCAAACACCAATGTCTTATGGAATATTAGATAATAAAAGTTCTCCATAGATTGCTAGTTGCTTCTTAATATTTTCTTCTTTAAGAAAAAAATTTAAGATGACTATACAACTTTATTTATAGTTTTCTCAGCTTGACATAAACAACTTATATTATTTTTGACCACTTCCAATGAGAAATATTTCTAACTGGTTCTTCTACCTTAAATAGAATGGTACGGGGTTAGCACATTAACAAGTGCTAGGAGTAACTTCTACTTTCAGGAGCTCTTACAGTGACAAAGAAATCAAATTCCTCCATCACAGCATGTTTTCTTTCAACAGTGCTCTTTCTACCACTTTCCAGGAGCCCCACAGAGACTGTCCACTAGACCAGAGACATTTTTTTTATACTGATCTGAAATAAATCCAAACTACATGCTTGTTCTAGAGGAAGCAAGACTAAAAGCCATCCTTCTGCCTTAAATTAAGGAACTGGCATAGTATATTTTACTTACATCAGAAAGCATACATCCCAAAAGGTTAAACGTGAACATTCAACACAATGTCAAGTATTAAATGGAAAATCATTATCCTCTCACTTATGAATGCAAATGAAACCTTTCACAGAAATAACACGAAGAATTAAAGACTCCTTAGTTCATGAGTAAAATTTAATCAATTTCTTCAAAAAAGATTAAGCAAAGGACAATGTAACAAACTTTTGAAAGATCTTACTGACCTGTTAGCTAATATAAAATACTCAAGAATACTGGCTGACAAGTCAGGCTGGCTGACAGGTCAGGCTCAAAAAATTATAGTAAATGGGGTTACCTCAGGCTGGCAGCTGGTCACCAGTGGCACTTCATAGGGCCAGTGGTCTTTAATATTTTTATGAATGGTTAAGAGAGGAGTCAAATGTACATTAAGTAAGTGCTAACACTACTAAATTGAGAGGAGCTGTGGACTCCCCTCAAGGGCAGAGAGGCAGAGAGATCTGGATAAACTAGTGAACTGGGCAATCACCAGCTGCATGATGTTTAACAAGAGCAAGTGCCAGATTCTCCACCTGGGACAAGGGTAGTCCTGATTATACATACAAATTGGAGAATGAGAAGCTGGAGAGCAGCCCTACAGAAAGGGACGTAGAGGTCCTGGTCAAAGGCAAGTTAAATACGAGTGAATAGCTGTCCTGGCAGCCAGGAGGGCCAACCATGTCCTGGGAGGCATCAGGCAAAGCATCACCGGCCGGTTGAGGGAGGGGATTGTCCCGCTCTGCTCTGCACTGGTGCGGCCTCACCTTGAATATTGCGTGCAGGTTTGGGCACCACAAAATAAAAAAGATATTAAGCTATTAGAGAGAGGAAGGTGGTCAAGATGGTGAAAGGCCTTGAGGGGAGGAGTGTCTGAGGTCACTTTGTTCAGCCTGGAGGGGACTGAGGGGAGACCTCATTGCAATCTACAACTTCAAGATGGGCAGTGGAGGGGGAAGTGCTGATCTCCTCTCTGGTTACCAGTAACAGGACTGGTTACTAGTAACAAGGAAATTGAATGAAGCTGCATCAGGGGAAGTTCAGACTAGACATCAGGAAAAGATTCTTCACTGAGAGGGTGGTCAGTCATTGGAACAGGCTCCCCAGGGAAGTGGTCATGGCCCCAAGCTGCCAGAGTTCAAGGAGCATCTGGACAATGCTCCTAGTCATATGGTTCAGTTTTCAGTAGTTCTGCGAGGAGCAGAGAGTTGTACCCAATGATCTTTACAGTTCCTTTCCAACTTGAGATATTCTATGACCATAAGCTTACGTATTAATAGAAAAGCACTTGAAAAATCAGATATTTTTATCATAGTAAATTTAATCAGGATTCTAACAAAGGAAACTCCTAACAAACTGTACAGTAACAATGGAAATTTTTAATCAAAAATATATTAAACACAATTTCAGTAATTTTTCATTAGCTTTTCTAACCCAAAGCAGAAACCCAAAAAGGTTCTCTGTCCTGTAGACAAGTAGCGAAGTGCTGTAGTTATGCTTCTGCATTAGAGAAGACTGCCTGTGGTTCACAACTGATCTTCATAAAACAATGGTAAAACTGATCTTGGTAGAACGACAAAAAAATCTTGCCAGAGGGGGCGGGTCAGGTCTTGCTACTGTGTCACAACAGGTTGCCTCTCTTTCCCTCTCTCCCTCACCAAATTAGCATCCTGTAGGACCCATGAGCTGATTTCCACTCACTGTGCAGCTCACATAATCCTAGTTGCCAAAAAGAGCAGTTGCAGGTCATCTCCTTTGAGCAATGTGAACTCTTAGAAACCAACAAAAGCCAACTGCAAAACCACACTCTACTGACATGAGAACTAACCAGGCATCTCAGGAATCTGATGCAATGAATACTTAATACACCATAGCGAGATCTGCATGTGCAAGATGCTGTGATACATTCAGTACCCTGCACATGCAAAATCAATGCTATTTCATTTATGTTTCTGTACCCCATTCTGACGAAATCGAGAAATGGTGAGTTTGGTCTTTAGTCCTTTTAGAGTTTCACATGTTCCTAAATGTATATGCAGACAAAACAATCATGCTATTACTTACCTCTTTGTGATTATGACTCAAATTATCCCTTTCCTAAAACTTTCATAAAAAACAGTACCTTAATAAATGTAGTAAATAGTCAGGATTCCACAAATGAGTCCTGAATATTTTTCACTAGCAGCCTCTTGACTTTCCTCAATAACTGTTCCCAAAATACAGGTTGCTCCATCACGTAAAAAATGGTCCCAGACTCTCCTAGGTTTGAAATTATGGTGAATTTGGGGCCTTAGCGATCAACTTTGCTTTACACCTAATCCAAAGCTACCATCTACTAAAGAGATGGTCCCGCTTGCTTTCCTTGCCCATCTTTGCCACCCCAATTCCTGCTCCTTCTTGAAGTTAGAAATAAAGATTACACACAGCCTCCTTATTGTTAAAACTGATGGATGAAAAGTGGTGAGAACTTGTAAGGGGGGAGAGGAACAGAGTAGGAAAAGGGAACTTGCCCTGCTCAGTGGCTGCCTGCAGTTACATTCTGTAGGGTGTAGTCAAAAACGTAGCAAATACAAACAGTAAAAAAAAAATAGAATCCATCCTACATAATACTGCTTACTAGTAATGAGTCCTGATATGGAAAACACCGAAATTTAAAAAGGATTTGCAGAACCTGCAATTATAAAAAAATACAGCACTTCTTATATCAAGTAGTTAAGAGCTGCTCTAGCAGTCAGAGACTAGAGGTAACTCCTTGTGTAATTTTTACAGAATTAATTGGAATTTTTAAATTAAACCAAAACAGATTATTTAAATCATAATTGTGACCAATTTTGCAAGTCATCCCTTTCTATGGGGGATGATATATGAAAACCAGACATATTTCTGCATATGTTGAGGAATGGGAGTTGTGTCTTATTATTTTAATAAAAAAGACATTGTTTGAAGTTACACTTATATGCATCAAAACATAGGAGTGCATACATCAGACTGAACATTTTTTTACAAGCTAATGATGTAAAGGTTTCAAAAATAGTTTGTCACTTTACAACATTTTTAAAAAGAACATTCTTTAAAAGGAATATATGTCAACAAGTACAGGTGGGAACAATACAATTGTGGAGACTACAGTGAACAAGGGAACAGCCACCTGAGCTACCTCAAAGGAGCACAGCCTTGGGTTCATATCTCCAACAACATATCTCCTCTTTCCCTGCAAAAGCAGATTTACATACTCCTTAGTAGGAGCCCTCTTTGAAGGATTCTGAGAGATCTTGATTGGCAGCATCATACTCAGCAATGAAATGTTTGAGTTCTTCAATGCATCGCTCACCTATTTCATGCAAATTCTGCCTCAGGGCAAACTGAATGGAGTTCTCTAATGATGGATCTTTATCAATTAGCATCTTCACTACCATGCCAAAGGTTTCACAGTCTTGTCTGTAGACCTAGAAACAACACATTTTACATTAAATGTAAGACTCTTCACATTAGCACACCGACAGCCCTCATTGAATTAGATCCAAACCAAAAAGGAATATTGGATTTAAAGTGAGTTTCAACTGTAAAACTTATTGGCATTTACCTCTCTTCTGACCCGTACTAATACAAATGTAACTAGCTCAGAACTATCTGGATACCAGACATAACTTTTATTGGATGAAATACCTTCAAAGGAGATATTAAGTTCCTCTTGCAGAAATATTTAATAAATAATGGTAGAGCAAAGTGTAAATGCTAAACCAGATTTTCATTTCAATATATTTAAAATTAAACTGTGGCATGTCTAGCAATCTAATCTTTATACAAAGCATCAATAACTTAGTTTGTAATATTTCCTTATACTTTAAATACAAGCCGTGTTTGTTTGTTGGACATCTGTTTATTGTAGAAGTCCTTGACAAATATGACTTTAATTAGTTTGGGTCTACTGGTGATTCAATGACTAGAAAACAGAGAAATCCCGACAGTGGTTTACCTGAACCCATCTGACCTCATCCTGCAGGGAATGAGGAGTTTTCAAGTCAGTAATGCACCACATTTGAGGTGAAGGAACTTCTCATTATCACTGCAACTGTTTTTCTAACAAGCATCTGACTGTGCTCTTAGGTGGTTTTCAAAGCAATCAGTGTCATTTCAAATTTGGTTTTTTCCAGACTCCAGTTAAGTTTATTAATCTAAACATCCAGAGAAAAAGGAATTTGTCAAAGTCTTTTCAACTGCCAGGTGCAGTTCATTTTCACACCTCTTTGGCCAATTTCCATTTAGAAAATACCTTGGCTTTTTGAATGCAGATAAGTAGTAATTTTTCTATCTGCATATTTTTTTTGAGGAAAAAAAGCTAAAATGTTGATACTCTTCAAAGTATGATTATCTTTTAGCATTCTGTACTCGTCTTTGAACTTGTTTTTCACAGGTATGTGCAACCCTTTCCTCCCACATTTATCTATATTGTGGACACCAATGATACAACTGTATATAACAATTCCCCACTACTAAAAACAAAATTAAAAAACAAAGAAAACACACCCACCCCACACCAAAACCCACCACACTACTGGATCCATAAGAACCAGTTTCAGGTCACCTTAAGCATAGTCATGTCAGAGGAGCACTAAAAAAAACCAACATTCTGCATAAAAACTAAACTATTCTCAGAAAAACAATGATTTACATGATACCTTTAATAAAGACAGTTTGAAAGCATATTCTATATAAACAGTCTAAAACAAGACCCAAACACCAGTTGACAAATAAAAGAAAACCTTTCAGAAGAAACTGATTTTCAGTGGTGATTAACAAATTAAAAAGAAGAGTGCAGCCCAAACCAAACTGGAGCTAAGCATCTTCAATGTGGAAACGCTGTGCACATGACATTTTTTCAGAGAGGGGTTTGTTTCCTTCTTTGTATGTTTAGTTCTTCGGTAGTAAAATACCAGCACAAAACCCAGACTCCCAGAGCTAATGTTCCACAGCAAATAAATGTAGTACTTGCTAAAAGAACTTAAGAGTAAATTCAGTAACTTTTTTCTCTGACTCTTTCCAAAGAAAAAGCTCAAGAAGAATTGATGTCTCTGATTAGTCATGTGACAGACAGATGAGACTTTGTTTTGGGTAACTCAGGCCTTTCAAGTACTTGCAGCACGCTTGCAAGCACCCTCACAGGATGATTTCTGAAATATTTTTTTCTCCCCAAAGACATTATGCTTTGGGGGAAATAGTTTGATTTTTTTTTTCTTATTGCATTTCTATTTGTCCTATTTTATCACCTTCAAAGTGGTCAGACCAAGGATGTGTGAATGATCTTCCACAAGTAAACAAACCTGGTAACTCTGAGTCTTCAGAGGACCCTGGCACTAACAGACAACACAGATGCATTGCCCAGTCTTCTGCACAGGAAGGCACCCAAAGCTACAACTGAAGGAAATGTTCTACTTTTAATTGGTCTTCAAATGAATGGCAAATAGTACTATCTGCTATTTCATTCACACACTACAAAGAACTAACCCAGATGAAATTCTCTGACCTTTAGCATATAAATATTAGCTCAATCTAAGCATATTTTTCTTTAAAACTTTCACAAAAGAAGACTTGGAGGAGAATCTAGAGAGCCATGGTTGCTGCATCTGGAGTCAGAAGTCACTCTGCTGTCACAACAATCTGAAAATGAAACACCTTCACACAAGAGATGAACATTTTCAATACTTTATGACAAAAAGACTTAAAAAAAATAGAATTGACCTAAATTACTAAATTAGGGAAAGAGGGTGAAGGTGGAGCAGGAAGGCAGTTCTAACAACAGAAAACAAAGGAAACAGCTCAGCTCCTCTAACAATAATTGAGCAATTTTCCCTCAAGAAGCTTTCTGCCCCAGCTGCTAATTCTGATCCTCCTGGTGCAATCTGCCTCCTTTCCAATTGTGCTGATAACCTTATTTGTATAGCTGCAACATAAATTGCATCACTGAGATTATCCCTTTTAAAATTACTTTCCCCCAATTAATGTGATTCAATTCAATTCTAAAATCAGATGCATCTGCACGACTGAAAGAACTGTGAGCCATGGTCTTAAAGTGAAAATAACTTCACAAACCAGTTTATATCTGAAGTCAGTGCACAACTACCAACCTTCAGAGAGAAGTTACTATGCTTTACAGAAGGAAATAGAGATTATAAATTACAAGAATATCAATACAGAGGATGTTAATTACAACTTAATGGTACACTCAACTATTTCAAAAATGTGTGAAAGCAGTCAAAGCTCTTAAAAAAAAAGAGGACAGTGGCGTGACATTAAAATCCATCTTTACACAGAATACAAGGAGGCTATTTCTGGAGAATAGCCAAGAATGTGATACTTGACAAAGGAAGAAAATTGCAGAAGAGATTCCAGACAAGCAAAAAAGCTCTGTTGGAGAAAAATACTGGAAGAACTTGTGCTACAACAAGGTACAAAACCAATCTTATCTTTGAAATTCCAGCTGATACTGATTTTGATCTCAGACCATGAAAAGCTCATCTGTAAACATCTGGAACTAAAAGCTGAAAATTATTTCATGTGTGAAGAAAGAAGAAATAATGTTTTTAAAATGAAAACCAAGAAAGGGAATGATACCAATGACATGATTATTCTGTCCAACATATGTCAGATAATCCTGAAAACAGCTAGAGCCATAGGGTGATCATTTACCAAGGCCTTAGCATACATTTATTCTCTGACCTAAGCTACAGCACCAGCATAATGGAAAGAGCATGTACAACTTCAGTAAGCAGATGAAGGAGAAGTATAAACAGCTGTTCTATTCCATAATACATAAATATATTTATTTTATATACACATACGTGGTCTTCATTTTCCTATGAACCAGAAGTATTTAACTGAAGTTCTCTTTGAAGAGTTTTCCAAAATCAGCACATCTGACATCTGTGAAGTCAATATGCATACTTTTATATTATTCTTATGGAATTTTAGCTCTTTTTATTGTTACATGATAACAGCTTAGAAGCTCTGACTGAGATCAACCCTTTGCTGTGCTGGTCTCCATATAAGCACTTGATGCAAATCTAAAGGTGTGATGCACCTGCAACATGTTAGTGAACACTCCTCATTTATTTCAGGAAACTAAATCAAAACTTGCACTTAGAACTGTTTAAATATAGCTAAAAGACACTTATTTCCAGATATAACTAGAGAAAAGGAAATGTTAATCCTCCAGGTGTGAGGTGATCAAGCCCTAGAACTCCCCAGGCAGAATGAAACTTTTGAAAACTCCCTGATCTATGTCTATGCTACGTTTTCACAGTTAACCTCAAAATGCCATCAACAGTGTCTTAAATTACAATGTATGACATTGACATGAAAGGAACGACGGACACCACACACTTCTTTCAGCTCAGCTCTTCTCTGAACAGGAAGAAAGAGGGGCAGAAGCAAGCACACATGGACTGCTCATGTCTTTGACTGTTATATCCCATCTTCAATGATAATCTAAAAATGATATTTGCTTAAACCAAAGAAAAACATGTTGAATGGCTTTGCTGATGGGTGAAATTATAACTAGCTAGGGAATACCTTGACGACATGCCTACCTCACTCAAAGTCCACATAATTTCCTTTCTCTGCCTAGCACAGCCCCATGTTTTTCTCTCAAACTGTTCCACAGCTGCACATGCATTTTGATCAACAGAGCTGTTAGACAATATAACCATAAGTAATGAGAATGAAAACCAGAACTTAAGATGTCCTACCCTTCAAATGATTACAGGTTGCAGAAAAGTCATAAGAGTAATCTTGACCTCAAGGTCTTGCATACCTGGCCAAAAATCAGCTTCATTTCAAAAGCAAGATATTCAAAGGGGATGAAGACAACCCTTATTTCAACCCATGTATCAAGTTTACTTTAGGTCAGCTCTACAGTCTGTGCAAAGAAAGGCTTCTGAACCTCTCAAGATGACTCAGAACAGCTAAAACCACAGCATCTCTTCTAAACAGATTTGAAGAATAGGGAAACAAGAAGTTCCCTGATAACTGGAATGATCTCCAGGAAGACTGGTCCCACCAGGATACAAAAGTTAGGCTTTGCATCTCCCTTGTCCACAGCTCACAGAAAGTAGAACTGAGTAGCAAATGAAAGATGCAAATTTCTACTGTCTCAGAAAGGACTCAACTGAATCTTCACTTCTCATTTGTAGGAGAACTGATCTAATGAATGTGCTTTCTTTTATATACAGGTGTTAAAACATTAACTTTCTTCTCCAGCTATGGTTTTGAATGAATATGACACTGTAGCACCTTTTTTGAATGCTCTTGGCTTTATGCACATGTAAAAGCCTCTTGAATAGGAATCATCAAGAGACTTGCATATGCAAAGCTTGAGCAGCTATATGCAGGAGATGGTCAAACTCACTTCAATGCAGAAGGGGGTACTTGCAAACCTGCTTGCAAACACAAGCAGGACCACCAGACATGACAAGGGCCATATCCATTAAGTGCATGTGATGATTTAGCAAGTGAAATCTATGCCCACGATTTAATCTGTAATTTCAAACCCCTTGCTCTTTTTCATCACAACTTTTCTTGCTTTTTCTCAGCATTTTTACCATTCAATACATTTACAGATTCATCCAACACTTTCTTGCCTCCACCAGGGCTCCTTCTTCACAGCAACACAATATGCATCTAGGCCCCCTGAGCAGCTCCACACTACATGTATACAGCCTCAGTGCTTGAGAGTCAGTGCTCATCTTCAGAGATGCCTGTTCTTAGGTCCTCATCCAAAAGGCCAAAGACCCTCAAGGCTCAGTTCACAGAGGGGAAGGAGCGAGGCTTGTGGCTCAGAAACCACGTTAAACAGCCTGCAACCCTTAGATACTAACTCACCTTTGAGAAGACCCAACATGCCCAGCAATCACAATCTGGCATCTGTGATTCATGCAAGTACTCATTTAATATATTATCTTTAAGAAGACAGAAGCTCTTCAGTTACCAAGGGCACATTTCCCACAAGTATCAAATACCCCATGCAAGGAGGAAAGAAGCAACATGCTTGCTGGTAATTGTTTGATTTCTCACAAAGGCACAGCATGAACTTGCAGAGCTCAAGTACAGCACAAGTTTGAAAGCTGTAGAACATCCCCTCCAGACACCTCAATAATGAAGGAGCAAACTGTCGGAAATTTTCCTTGCTTCAGCGATGCCCCAGGGCCCCCCCACCACCAAAGAGAGGTAACAGCTTTTGTTTCCCCACCTAAACCACGATAGTTGGGTTGGTATAGCCCTCTGGTGGTATAAACCAGTTTCTTATTTCACCTCCTCAGCAGACCTGCTGAGCAGACCAAAATAAGTCTGACTAACACTCTTCTGTTGACTCAGTTACATCTATGCCAGGTTTTCCCACCATGGGTGAGACTATGAGTAAAAATTTTTCTTCTACTCCCAACTAAAAGCAATACTGAAAATTTTTGTAATGTAGACTTAACTCTCAACTGATTGCATATGCAGTCAAATTTGCATTTTAATTGTGCATGTAAGCTCTAGCAAGCTGGGAAAGTACTATACACTGAATAACTTCTGAACCACCAGGGTCACAGTTTTTTCTTTGCCAAAGACATATTTTAAAAGGAATTATTACCTCTCCCCAAATCTCTCTTTTAAATTTATTTACATGCTATCTTAGATTTTTTTCCACCCTGCAAATTAGACTTCATTAACTTACCCAAAATTTACTCTCCTAAAGTACAACAAGGTAATCCTCTACTGAAAGAGTACAGAGAAATTTTCATTACTGCAGTGGCAGTGTAATTGCACTGTTATATTTATGAATACAATATACAAATTTATAGTTCCACAGTGCAAAGAATGCTCAGAACTGTTAAACCATTTGCAGACAATTCTCATGATCAAGACATTTAGAATTTGCTTTCAACCAAGATAAACTATTTTTTATGGTTACAAAAAACTGAATTAACATACAAAAAATTTAATGCTTGGTTAGAATAGTGGTATACGATTTTTAATTATACAATATCAACAAGTCTATTCTGTTCCTTTCTTAAAAATACACTAACAACTTTTTCCTGAATCTACACAATATTTTCTGCACCCATTAATCCATGTCTTTATAGATCAACTACATATTCATTGAAGTGCAAACTGGGAGAAATAAGTTAATCTACTATGTAATAATGAACAATTTCATGTTAATTTGCTACTTACTGAAGTTATGCAAAATATTGAAGTTATTTGCACTTAAATGCAATTCTGCCTCCCTTTCCCTTGAATGTTTAAAATGCCTGGTTTAATAGATTTAATCAGCTTTCAAAATGTAAACCCAACATTTTTGGCACCTAAATACCTGACTGAAAGGTCTGTTGGAAGCCTCTCATGTGGAACAGATGTCAATACGGCCCTCACTGTAAAAGCAGCATGAATTCAGATCTGGACTCTGCTTTGCCCTCCAGCACCAGGACTGGCAACATGTGGGGGCAACAGGGGAGCACAGCACAGCAGGGACAAGGCGCTGGGAGCTGCAGTGCCTGGGAGGAGGACTTTGGGCGAGGCAGCTGAGGCTGGCCCTGGACTCCCCAGGAGCCGGGGCCACAGTGTTTCTGTTCAGCTGGTCTGCAGCGCCTTGCTTCTAGGTCGCAGCATCTCCTTTCTGAGATTTTACTTATTCCTTTGACTAAATTAATCTGATAGAGGAAATGCAGTGTAAAACAATGCCACTACAAGGCTTCCCCTTCATTTAAAAGTAGAATTCTAGAAAGCAGATGAAAAGAGCTCTGTAAAACTGAGGGGTGGGTGCCTATGTCTACAGTAACAAACTCTCCGCTGGGTTTACACATACATTTTAAGACTGAAAACCCTGAAGAGTTGGCTTGGGTCCTGAGACACAATCCTGGTCTTTTCCATGCTGTGTAATACACTGGAAAGAAAACATGAAGGCTAAATTATTTACCTGTGAATCCATTACTTCCAGTTTAAGGTCAAGACATCATCTGGATACTCCTGTGTTTCATACCATGTCCCCAATGACACCTCTGATATTCTGGAGAAGCCATGGGGTTTAAATAGGATGGAGCCCATTGCTGCTCAGGAGAAGCCCATGACTGGCTCAGGCATGCCATGTCTGCAGTTGTGCTCCAACAAAGCCACACTGCCTTGTCTTCCACACATCAGCCTCCTCTGCCCATGGCTTCTGCTCTTCTCTGCCCCTCAAGAGCAATCACACCTCTAATCATCCCTGCAGAGAAGCACCACCCCTCCTCAACTCCCTTTTTCTTTTCGTGATCCAAACAAAAAATTACATGGTTTTGTGCATTTGCTCAATGCTTATGCAGCATTATATTATATTATAAATCTAAAGATGGGACATACAGCTTTTGTATGACACTGTTGAAGAGACCCAAAGAATAACAGAGCCTCCTATTGTTAAATAATAATAGAATAATAAAAAAAAAGTAATAAAAAATACTAAAAATAGTAATAAAAATAAAGAGCAATAAAAAGGTAAGTCCTCAACAAGTGCAGTACATGTTTACAGCTCCAGTTACACAACAAGGACAGATCTGTAGAGCAAGGCTGTATAGTTTGGAACAATCAGCAAAAAAAAACCCAAGTTAGTACTACTTATAAAGCTGTTCATGTGAACCACTGAACTGTCTCAGCAATCTTTAAAGTCAAAGGGAACAGGGAAAGCATCACATTCAAAGTATTTAGCACAATGCAAGATTAATATTAAACTGCTACGACTCATACTGCCTGGCAATGAAATTTGTATCTGGACAGCTCAGCAACAGAGTTTTCATTTATGAAAACTTATATTTTGCAACTAGTTTCCCATTGCTTTAATGTTACTACACACAAGTTTTCAATAAGAAGCAAAAAATTATTTTAAACATATTGCTAGGAAATCCATGGATTTACTTTAATATTTTTTAATGCTACGGTGGAGGACTTGACACAAATGTTTAAATGAACAAGAACTGGTACACAACAGAAATGTACATGATGATACACTTCATTTAATGTTACATTTTGGCAAGAGCAAGCGTATTATTACTCCTTCAAGAAATGTCTTGCTCAGTCAAGCAGAAGTAGCTCCCATGTGGGAGAGCAAGGACTATTATGTTACATGGTTTTACCGGAGATAATTCTTTGCTAAACCAATCAGACCACATAATAACAGCATTCTAACACCAACTAAAGGCCCTTGGAGACCAGTTTGTGTGTGGCCTAGATTTCATAGGCTTCTTTACAACAGATGTATTGGATGAGGGTAGAGTTACTTCATATATTAACTTGTGTGTTCCTTAGGTAAAGCAGCAGTACGAGTTTAAATTCTGCCTCTTCTTATACAAAGTGTGTGCCTTCTGTAAGGAGATGATAAATCTGAATTCAAATAATCCATAGCAATTACAGTTCATCAGTTTCTAAATCTCACTAGGAGCACCGATAATCTCTTGAAGATATATCAATGACATCTTTTCAGCTCATGTATAAGAATACCCAGCTGTATGTTTAAGAAATGCCCAGATAAAAACAACTGAGCAGCCAAATCCAAAAATTGCCTGAAAGAGCAACCATTTATGTATCTAATTATTTCTCTTTGTTCTATAATGATCTTCAAGTCTAGAAACTGTGTTTTCATAGGAACATGAATGAAAACAAATTCCTAAATACTCTCCTCTCTGACTGATGCTAAAAAACTCCCATTACTTGAAATACACCAGTTCTGGATTAAACAGGAAATAATCAGCTTTATGCCAAAGGAAGGACCTCGCCCTGCAACTTTTTATTTATAAAATACTGAACTGATGGAAAGCTATTTCCTAAATCTGCTCCATGGTAAACTAATTGCTCCATCCAAAACAGGAAGGGTGAAGTTTATCTACAGAAGACTCTACATTAATTCTCTTGTTAAAAATGCTTTCAGTTACGTCGACCGACCATAAAGGAACACAGTATTCATTTAAGCGTCAGCAGAATGGGCCGCATATTAACAGCAACAATGAAATGACAAACCAATCCTTCTTGTCATAAAAACACACAAATATTTTGTATGAAATGTACAGTAGTTCAAGATCCACACCAATCAGCTGTGTTGCAGTCAAGATCAACAATGATGCACTTGATTTTACCAAAAAGTGACTTGTGGTGATTTAGTTTTCCCTCAGTGAAAGTTGACACACTTTCAATTTCAACAAATACTCTCAGACTCAACATTGTGTTAAGAGGGCTCATTTTCATTAATGAGGAAGACAGAATTTTATCCTGAGGTGTGCATCACCTGTATTTTCTCCCATTGCAAAATGAAAATAAGCAGCAACAGAAAAAAAACAACCAAAAAAACCCTTTTTCCAATTAAGAGCAACTCCAAGTAGGTTAGTTGCACAATTAACTGGCAGCAGCATTGCTAATATAAATTCAAGGTTGGTGGATCCATGGGTTTAAGAACCAGTACTTATGAGAAGACTTCCTCATCATCACTATAAAAAGAGCAATTTATTTTTTTTTCTTCTTTAATGGTTAAAAAAAAATGCCAAAACAGGTTTGAAATTGCATGCCAAAGGGTAGGTTTTTTTCATCACATATGTGGCATAAAGAAAACACTACACAAAATAAGTAAACTACTGTATGTAATGGACAGTTTTTCAGAAGGGAAAAGCAACAGCTGCAAGAAGAAAACCAATTACTTTGATTACCCAGATTTTATTGCTTAGTTTATGTTAAACCTTACTGCTTCTGAAAGTTTAGAATTACTTCACACATTATATCAGCCTTACAAATCAGTTTTATTAGTGCCTCAGTAATGGACCAAACTTTTTTTAATGTCCAAGTCATTGTCCTGTCTCTGCCCTTGAAACAGGCACTCTTGTCATTTAAGTACTCACTTTAAATCTAAAATCAAATAAAGGAAAATGACAATTAAGACCATGTTTTTGAAGACTTCTGTGATTTTTCCTTAGCTTGTGTATGGGTGTCTTTTTCCACAGGCAGCTGTGACAGCTGAAAAGACTATTCCCCTTCCCAGCTGTCAGTACTCCCATGCCAGAAACGATCACCCCACTTGTTTGTGTGAGCCAGTAGGATACAGGACTAAAATGAATTTTTAGGCAAAACCAGCCTCATTAGGTCACATGATAGCACACTGGTTGGGCTGTGGAGAGGAATCACCCATCCTGGGTGAGAAGGTGACAAGCATCTGTGGATGACATCTTAAGAGGACATTTTATCTATAGTTTTAGTGTAGTGCGTACAGTCTCCTTGAACTCATCTGGAACTACTCACAGAACTTCCACCTAACCCAGAAAGACAACACACACAGGATCTGTGTTTAAATGTTTGCATATCTTAGTAGGTATCTTCAGTAAAATACAAAACATACACAGAAACAGAACATAAAGCTAGCACAAGGGCTGGGGTTGGAGCACGTCAGAAAAGCTTTATGATGAAGCCTCATTTCTTACTGCAAATATATTCGTTCCTTCTGTGTTTTTAGTATTCAACACCCAAATCATCTCTCCTTCTGAATCTGTTCCCACAATTCTAGCTATTTCCACTTCAGTTTGGAAGCAGAAATCCAATCCAAAAATTGGTAAAAACAGAAAGCATGTCTCTCCCCAAAGAAAAAGCCACAAAGAGTAGAGATTGTCTTTTATGGTTAGTAAATCATATGTCTTAGGGCAGCGATTACCAACTGTGGTTCCAAGGGAATGTAGTATGAGTTCTGCATTTATTGACTGGATATACCACTGACTGTATCCCACAGTACTTAGAAATAATTATTTGATAAGTTTGGGTTACAGCTCATAAGTAATACTGAAGAATCAGAGCGATTAGTTAGTTCAAAAGAGTTTAGGAATCACTGTTTTTTTCACTGTGAACTATTTTTCCATGTGAAAAACAAGCCTGTTTTGTATTTAAAAACATCATCTCAGAACATCAGCTTTCTACATTCTCTTTAGAAACCTTTCTTATTGAGATAGTTAAACAACACTGCAGCATTTCAGCACAAGAACTGTTACCTATCAAACTCATTAAAGGAATGTTGGCCCTGTTAATCCAGTGTCACTGAACACTTTCCAGAGGTTGTCCAATGGGGAGAACTGACAGAGGACATACTGGGAACAAACTTGGCAAGATAATGTGAACACACTCATGACTTTTTGAAGTGTTTGCTTGTCTCCAGATTCTGGCATCCACCCACTGAAAAGCTTTGATTCTTTTTGAGTCTGGTTTCAGTCAGTCCTTATAAGAAATTTTATGACCATAAGAAGAAAACCAGAATCATCAAATACTGTTCAGTGTTGGATTTTTTTTTCTGAGACAGTTTTTGAGAGCTTTAGCTCTGTATTTTCAGATAGCTTACAACACCTTTCTGTGATCTGTGACACCTATAAATTGTGCTAACAGCATGATGCAACAAATCCACTAAATCAAAGAATAACAGAGATATTTCTAGTACTCAAACTACAAAACTCAGAATCACAGGGTCATTAAGGTTGCTCTCTAGTACCTTTAAGACTGAGTCCAAGTGTAAACATAACACTGCCAAGTCCACCATTAAACCATGTCCCTAAGTGCCACATCTACACATCTTTCGAATACCATTATGGACAGTGACTCCACACTGCCCACTCCACACTGGGCAGTCTGTTCTAGTGTTTCACAACTGTTTCAGTTAAGAAATTTTTCCTAATATCAAATCCTAATCTCCTCTGGTGTAACTTGAGGTCATTGCCTCTTTTCCTGTTACTTGTTACCTGGAAGAAAAGGCTGACCCCCCACCTAGCTACAACTTCCCATCAGATAGTTATAGAGAGTGATAAAGTCTCCTCCGAGCCTGCTTTTCTCCAGGCAAAACGTCCCCAGCTCCCTCAGCTGCTCCTCACAAGACTTGTGCTCCAGACCTCTACCCAGTTCCACTGCCTTTCACTGGACACACTACAGCACCTCAATGTCTTTCTTGCAATGAGAGGCCCAGAACTGAACACAGGATTTGAGGTGTGGCCTCACCAGTGCCCTGGGCCTGCTGGCCATACTATTTGTGATACAAGGATACTAGCAGTCTAGACTCAGTCCTCTTGGATATACTTCATGAAATATCTTATTTACTTTAACTGTAAAACAGGGAGGTTCATTATGGTACCAGTATTTGTTTACTAGTAACAACAGTAAAGCATCATGTAAATTAACAAGTCAATGAAAAAAAAATATATAGCTAGAGGAAATCAGCAGCTGCCCTGAAACTGTCAACTTCCTGCAGGTTAAAAATTATTACCATCAGAATTGACCATTTCTGAGATTCAGTTCAGAGATACAGCAAATTCTGCCTCTGGCTAAAATTCCAATGTGTAGAAATTCACTTGGGCAAATCACACAGACAGCTGAAGGTATGGGGGAGTTGACCCTTTAACTAAACACTTCATAAAATTTCAAATTACCACCACCTTGTCAATGATTTGAAGAGATCCTCAAATAACTAGAAAATCTGCTAATATCTGCAAACACCCTTTTCCATTTTAACCTTACCTTTAAAGATACAAATTATAGAGTTTGAATAGTCTAAAATAACTCACTTTACAGCAGACACCAAAACAGGTAATTTCACATCAAACAGCTAAACTCCAGGGAAAGAGTAGAGTAATAAGGAGGCAATACAAAAGAAGATCTGAACTAGATAATGAAGCTGAAAACCACAGAACTATATCTTAAAGTATTTATTGAATAAAATGTACTGTTACAAGATAAATAAACTTTTTATGCTGAATCTTTAAGCAGAATAATTGCTGCTGCTGATAAAGTCTACTGATGCTGGATTGATACAGTGTGTTTTGGATAAGAAGAGCATGGAAAGAGAGCAGCGAAGTCTCTTTTGATAAGCAGAACTAAACAGTTTACTGCCTAAGATAAAAACAGGTTGCTAAAGGTCAAACACTTCAATGCAACAGCCAAAAGAAACAATACCATACCATTTACCTTTTAACCTTACTTCATACGAGATTATCATGTGCTCTCAAAGATACCGAGTACAGGGGTTATTTGTGCTAACATATCCTGAAAAATAAGGCATTCCTCCCTTCATGGAGCCTTACAAAACTTTTTCGTAAAAAAACCCAAACAAAATCTCAACACCAAAAGTAGTTCATGCTTATAAACATCTGGCTGAACTACACTGTCTAGAATCAAAATTAAATCAGGAAAAAATATTTAATTATTTAGAACAGAGCAAGCCAAATTAAATAAAAAAGCACAATGAAAATGAATGACATTTTCTTATTTAAATTAAAAATTCCAGTGGGCTTTCTGTTCTTTAAAATCTCATAAAGGTATAAACATTGCAAACCTTTTATTTTCAAATCAGCAGGTAAGGGATTTTGCTATTTCAAGGATCAATATCCAAAAAGAATTCATTTATATAGTAAACAAAGGATTATTTCATTTATTTATATATTTATTTAAGAGTAATATGGACTGTGTAGAATAATAACACTAACTGTTTAAAAAAAAAAAAAAAGAAAAGCTGCCTTCTCTAGGGTAAGTCAGTAGCTTACACTCTTAATGAAGAAAACACGACTAACACTTTCCGTTTGTTGGCTGCAATGCACTGAAATCTGATCCTAAAATTATTGCTTAGTTCTAACATAATCCATTGCCTCACATCATATTACCTCAACTTAGTAATAATCTCTTTTTCATTTGTTCACCTCTTCTCTTTGTTCTCCTTAGTTCTCCACCACTCAGCAAACTACACTGTGGACAAAGCCTAATCACTCTTCCTGCCCCAAAGACCCTGCAGTTGGCCAATACACATCTAACAAAGGAACCACTGCTACCTCTGACAACCTTCACTTCTGCCACAATTTCATCCGAGTCCCTTCCTATTCCTTGGCAAGTCTTCACTCAAGCTGTCATATAATCTAACACTCTGAAAAATCAAAACTTCACTGAAAAATATTTCACATCAATTGAATTATCTGAGCATCTTTATATCAATTTGTGATAGAAATGCACTTACATTTCATGCATTTCTGCCAAATAGGAAAATATAAACAAAAGGTTGTAAGGGGGATACTTTTGATTTAGATGATCAATGGAGCATAGAGGGGTGAGAAAGTGATTGTATTAGCATGTGAAACTAGCCAGAGTATTGTACAATGTAACTTTACTGCACAAGTTGACTGTAAGGACCATTGTACTTTTAGTAAAGTCAACTAGATGTCTTTTATTATCATAGCTGAGTTCCTCCTTGGCTTGGTTACATTCTGCAAGATAGATACAAATACCCTTGAAACACAGTGGTAGAGGTCATATATAGGGATGAGGAAGGTGATGGAGAGAAGAAGATGATGTGGGCAGGGTCATTCGCCCCCTTGCCCTACAGTAGGGCATGCGCAGACTGTTGCCATGAGGTGATGAATGGGCGCTGTTTGGCTGCCACTCAAGCATCACCTTATACTACGTACTGGCCCTACGTAGTGTAATATAGAGCTGATAAAATGGGGTGTCAGGACTGCTGGGTTGAGCGATACTCATCCTTCCATCGAGACTGTGTTGCTCCGCGGGGACGCCCGCTAAGCATGAGTGCTGACCAGCCGCTGCAGATCCTGGTAGCCCTGGCCTGTCTGTGCAGGTAAGCACAGCTTATTGATAGGAAGCAACCAAGAAAGCAAACACTTTATATCCTTTTTCTTGTATCCCTTTAATTCCCTTTTTACTAGTGAATATTGTATCCCTTTAATTCCCCTCATACTAACTAACACTTTAATAGAGGCTGTTCGTAGTACTGTATGAACGCCAATAGATAAAGTAGTTTTTTTGTATTCTTTTTAACTTTTGATTCTCTTTGTTAATAGTTTTTTTTAACTCTCACTGCAATAAAAGATAGTTTGTAGTGTTTGAATGACTGTTGTACTCGTCTTTATTCCGGACAAGTATCCTTGCGAACCTGGTACAAAGGTATGTTCTACAATTGCATGGAAATATCCATGAAAACACCTTCCACTGTATATATTATGTATATATGCACACGTGTTCTTTCAGAGCTTAAATATAATACATAATACAGCAGCTTTAAGGAATACAGTAAAAAGCTACCTACTTACTAATTACACATGCATGCTGAGTGAAATCAATTGCAAACATACCAATGAAAATCTGTATCCGTATACACATAAAACCTTATCTGACACCAGGCATTGAGTATTCATACTCGGGTAACATGCTAAGTGACCTAGCCTCTTTTAAAATCTTAGTTGATCCACAACAGATGAAAAAAAGCACAGCACTTTATCCCTAAGAGACCTCTGCATATCTTAATATAACTCTTCAGCAATATGTACATAGCTTTTTTCAAGAATACTTTATACAACCTTAGCAGTAGATGGGATACTTTTCTTTGGGATCACTGCTTTGGCTGCTTACTGTGACACGAGTAACACCTACACACATTAAAAGGCTCCAGAGCCAACTCATTATGATGATATGTGCTTTTCTCAGTAGCAAAAAGTCCATCCTGCTTAAAATAGGAACACTCCTAAACCACAGTTTTCTTGGTGACTTACCTGGGTCATGAGAGACCATATAATTACTTGCTTATCTTTGCTTCTGAATTTAGCAAAAACACAGTTGCAAGAAAACCTCCTTCGATATCAACATAAGGAAAAGAAAAATTGTACAGTGAGCTGTAGTTATGCCTACAAGTAAATTTGACAAAAACTATGAAAAACATTAAAAAAATAATCAGGGCATTTTTGAGTTATGGCTAGACCTATGCTAGGGTAAACAGATTATTAATTTCATTAAAAACTCATTTTTACATTGAGAATTTTTTTTTCCTAGTCAATGACCAATATAGTAAATTGAACCAAAAGCACCAACTGAAATGATCATCAAATTTTTTAGGAGGCAATTTCAGGTACTCGATGAAGGAACGTTGCATTTCCTGCCTTACAATTGTAGCTTCCTGCAGACGCCTCAAGGGCATCCAGAAGGGAAGACACCAAGCTGGAAGCACCTGACTGCTCCCCACTTGTTTCTGGGACCAGAAATAGTAGCAAGTTTTCTTACATGATGTAGCGTCTCCACCCTCCAGCCAGGGAGTAAACTCCACTGCACTTGCCCATGGGCTTTAGAGCTTCTGTGGAATTAATTCCCATCTCCACCCATGTTCCCCATCTCATTCTTTCCCCCACCCTCTTGGCTGCAGTTTCTGATCTTGGCACAAATTTTTTTTTTTTTTTTTTTTTCCCAACTGCAAGTCCAGTCCCACCCTGGTTCATTGCTTCCCACACTCAGATACTAACCCTACCTCTACCTCTCCTATCACCACAAATTCTTTCATCCCTTCCAGATTTCCTCCACCCTCCAATTCAGAGGTCACCTCATTCCTCAGCTAGACATAGTTC
This sequence comes from Myiozetetes cayanensis, assembly GCF_022539395.1. Lineage (NCBI taxonomy): Eukaryota > Metazoa > Chordata > Aves > Passeriformes > Tyrannidae > Myiozetetes > Myiozetetes cayanensis. The sequence continues at coordinate 29,269,837 of NW_026087521.1, read as the reverse complement.
CTATTCCACAGAAACTCTTGTATCCTTTTGTCCCTGCCTTCCCAAGGACATATCCAGTCCTCTCTTTCTTATGTTATGGTCCACCTCTTGCCATATGAAAGAACTTGGACAGGAAGATTCCTAATTTGACACTCACTTGTCTTCCTAGGTTAGTTTCTCCCTTTCAATTGTGTGGAAAAAAAAAAAAAATTTGTTGGGGGTGGAGGGGTCCACTGGTGCCTAATTACACATTTCAAGGAGGCTGCATCTAGCTCACAGGTCCCCCCAAATGAACAAAGAGACATCCTTATCTTAAACCCTAACAGAGTCCTTGACACAACTACCCTGTTCAGTGGCAGGTAACAGACACATGCAAAAGGGCTTTCAGCTTTCCTTCACGGCAGGTTGTGCCTTGGTGTGGGAACATTTCTCTATAATTGCACACTTCCAGTTCTTCATCACATTAGCTGAGAAACAATAAATAAAACAAAAATCTTTTGGTATTCATTTTCCTAAAGTGAAAATACTTCAGGAACTGCAAGTGATTAGACTTTGAATTAAAAGAGACCATTTAGTTTACAAAACCAAGCTATGTCACTACCAAAAATACTGGTTTATTGTGACTGCTCTTTCTGGTCAAGATCTAGTCAAGAACTTCAAGGCTGGAGCCAACAGGTTTCAGTTTGGTTCACAACTAAACCAAAGTTTGTCTCCAACAGGTCACGTGGAAGAGGCTGTTATGACAGTGTCTAGTGATGCACCAGTGCTTCCATGTGAGTTAATTTTTGAAAAGATGCAGAACCAATGCTATCAGAGTTAGAAGACGGTGAGGTGTCTTGAAGAAGAGAGTTCTGGTTATGGCACCTTTAGATAGAAATTGAACACAAATATTTTTTAAAGTTTTATCTTCCCTATGACAAAAATAAGCGGTTACTATGCAAATACCACCAAAGACTACAGCTTTCTATAGATTTCTCCCTGATGATTAAGTCACTAAGCAGTGTCTAAGCAGTACACTAAGTGTGTCTGAACAGAACTTTCAAGATAGTGAATGTTCAGAGATGGTAGTGTCTCAACACACAACCCAGCGTGGGTATAGCAGCAGGCACATTTAAGGAGCCACACTGTGAATAAATGAACTGGGTAAAGAAGTACCTACAAACTTTTCATTTTTTGTCTTGACCTGATTCATGGCCAGGCCCACAAAAACTACTGTGTCAGCACAGGGAACAGTACAGGGACATCATTTCTTAAAGTATGGTAGCACCAAACTCTCTGTAATATGCAGCTGCAATGGTAAAAGTTGGTTTTGGTTTTTGGTTGTTCGGGTTTTTGGTTTGTTTTTAAAACACCAGCACTTGCTTAAAGGAGACTTTTGGGTGTCTAATGAGATGCAATCATAATACAGTCTCCACTGGAATGCATGCAGTTTCTGTTACTGTCTATTTTCATAAGGCTTGTAACAACTAATCATCTTGCTTTATGCCTAAATTGAATTTTGTTGAAATCTGACAATAAAGTTGAAAGATACAGAGCACAGATACTCTGCGACTGCATAAACTAGTTTCTCCAGGAAGCCAAATTAAAAAGAAACATAATAAAATGGGTAAATTTCCAGTTGAAGCTTGTGTTAGATATCCTAATCTATTTATGATTTTCTGTTTAAAAATGCTTACATGGAGTTTTTTTCTTAAGGTAGCACGTGACAAAAAAGTTTTATATATAAATTATCTACTATACTGAGGTGGTGAACTGCTTGTGAGCTGTAATTATGGTCAAGTAAGCAGACACAGAACCTGCATAAGTACAAGATTTCACTTTGTAATGAAACTAAGTATTTAAGCTATCTGCAGTCAGGAGAAGGGGAAAGACTGCTAACAAGCCAATTAAACATTGGAGAAACAGTATCAAAAACAGGTATTAAAGGTTATTAGCATCACTGAGAGCAATACTTGAAGTTCAGTAGTTTAAAAAACTATTGTATGAACAATCCTTCTCAAGAAGCGTGAGAAGCTAAAGAACCATGAAAAACATGACCCACTCGGTCAGTATTCAGCTTCTGTGTTTGTTTCAAGTTAGGTTGACTATTAAATGCCTTGCAAGTCAAAGTACCAAGGAAAACTGGCACACTGTAACCTTTGTCCTGTGGGGAGTCTCAGCCCTTGTTTTTCTGCCATGTTTTGTGAAGCGTGCCCTTGCGATATCCATACTAATGTACGTCCAGACAATCACTGAGGACTCAAAGTTGCAACATCAAAGCAAACAAAAGTCAGACAAAACAGGAAAAGTGATCCTTGCGGGTCAGCAATAAATGATGATGTGCATTAGTCATTTATACCCCAAGATAAAAATCTAATGTTTTCACAATCGATTTACAGAAGAAGCACATGCATAAACAGCTTATGCTACAATAGATTTCTCTCCCCATATCATTTAGGAAAGTTCCCAATTCTGATGTCTTTTAAAAGAATAAGATCACCCAGTATTTCAAAGGTCAGAGACAATTAATACTCTCTGTATGCAAAAGTTTTAAGACAAAAACTTCTGTAAATACTAAATGCACTCAAAATAATTTGAACAAAAAACTATGTAACAGTCTTCTGTAAATTGTAGTTAATTTTAAATAATCCACTAATATTCACAGAAAAGAACAAGCTATCACAAAATGATGTAGTCTATCCATCTTTAGAACATGCTGAGTTTAACCTGCTCAGTGGAACAACTGCCAAAAGAAAGAAGACATCAGGCAGTGAGATTTAAGAACCAGGTGACAAATAATACCTGTCACCCAAGTGTCTTTGGTCACAGATGATCCTGTATTTACACATGAATCAGCGTTGTATATAAATCAGATTACAAGTGGATCACAAGATTAAACTATATTCACCAGGAAAACTGTCATATACAAACCAAGTTTCTGTTATAGAAAGATAAGCACCACAGTCTGTAAAAGACTCAAAAATCCATAAAACTGCAGATTCACACTTAAGCAGATTTTCACTCCCTACAAGTAGAGTGACGCTGTCTACTTCAACCTCCTGAGGTCTGAAAGCTCTTGTCAATGCGGGAGAAATGGAAACCAGCTTCCATGCCAAACATCAAGTCCTTCCTGTCACCACATTTCATTTACCACTTACAGGGCTTTCTTCATGTTTGCTCAGTTACCACATTCCCACCATCACACATGGTTTTACGAAATCTTTCCTTTATGACACTGTCCTCCGTCTGCTCTACATACATCTAATTTTAAGCACCACTTGGACTTCTGTTTCCTCTCTAAGTCTTTCAGAAGATCAATGCTCAGACTGTATTGGGAATACTAATACAGATGAAGTGAAATCAGTGGGGAGGGAGGAGGCTTAGATGTTAGACAGTAGTTCTTTGAACTTGGGCTAATTCTAAGGAAATTTAGATCTCTGGATCTAATTACTAGGTTTATGGGACTGATCCTATTCTCATTCTGTTTCAATCCAGGAAGCAGCAGGTTCCCCTAGTAACAATGCTGAAGAGACAGTAGGTTATAAGAACAAAAAATATTTAAAACTTTGATCATCAGTGCATAGAGTCAACTAAAAGAGAATTTTATCTTTAATCCTTAAAACAGTCCAAAAATAAAATCAAACACCACTGCTACCCTACTTCTTAAGTCCACCAATGGCCTTCTGTTAAAGCAAGTTGAAGAGGAGCCTTTCTCTATCCTCTGAATTAAATCCAGGTTATCAAAAGGAAGAAGAATAAAACTGCACCACCACCACCACAAAAACCAACAAAACTACAAACAAAAAACCCACAAAACAAAACAAACAAACAAAAAACAAAACAAACAAAAAAACCCCCCACACCACTCCACCCCCCCAACAAAAAACGCAACATACCACAAAACCAAAAACTCTCTCCTACAGAAATTACTGCCTTTATCAAGGCTCAGACTATTCATCATTTCTGGTTTCATCCTTCAGCATTCTCAGGAGCTTCTCCAGTGTCAGTTCAGCTTATCCTTCCAAGTATCTCAACTACTGACATTTTTTTCAGTAAGCAATTTCTCATAATTAGTTCCTAATTATATAACATGGCCCACACATTTTTACTGAGTTTCTTCTCTTCCTAACACCTTTTCCAATCCTGTCTACACTCATCATCTCCTGAACTTATCTTTTTTTTTTCCAGCCTACTCAGTATTATCGTTTCCAAATCTTCTTTCATCCTGTTTTTATGTTCTGGTTTCTCATGAGAGAACCAACAATTTTAAATCAAGCAATCACTGCTAGCTGTTGATTGAAAAAATGCTACTTAATTAATATCTCCTTAAACTTTCACTTTATCCAACCAAGAAGTGGATCTTGTCTTTCAGATTTGAACAACCTTCTTTCACATTTTCTTTGGTTTCAACTTGGTGCATCAATTTTATCAAGTACCTAACTACTAACCCTCTCTCCTTTAAGTCTTACAGAGATCTGTGACCACATTATAACATCTGTAAACAATTCCCCTTAAGACTGCCTGTAAACAAACAATTCTTCTTGAGATCTTGCAATCTGCAGTACTGCGTGGTCACATAGTGAAGTGCCTCTAGACCGAAAAATCTACATCTGTCAATGGGTTATAGCCCCAGCATTCACCAACTCCAAAATCATGTGATCAGCACAGGCCTAAAGCTGTTTACATAAAAAAACATAAGATCTTCAATAGATAGTTAATGACAGAAAGCTAAAGGTGAATTATATCTAATAAGAAATACCCTACTGTTACTGGATAAATGCATACACATTTAAGTTCGCTTTAAAGTATTTCCCTAAGAATATTGCATATTAAATAACACTTTCTATCAGTTTTCCAATGAAAAAAGCTGCTGGCAAAAAGCTGAAATGTGGTAATATATTTCCTTATTAAACCATACCTTCAGGTGCTGAAGTAAAATGAATGAGTTGCACTGATTTTGCATATGCAGCAGTTTGTAATTAAGAACACAGCCATGCATACCAAATAACCCATTAATGTCCATGGAAAAGGAACAGAATACAGCTTAAAAATTGCAAAGTGAAGGACTACAACTTCCAAAGCAAAGGACTACAAACACAAGAAAAGGAAAGTAGCTAAAATGTTCACATCCTTTTACATGTATCCTGCTTTAAAGAAACGTATTTCTAAGAAGAATAAAAGATACTATGAAGATATTGACCAAAGGCTTTTATGTGCTCCATCTTGCAGTTTCATAAACATGAAAGCACAGATTTCTAACGAACAGCTCATATTTACAACACTGAAAGATCCTAACACAAAAAAAGACTTAACGCAAATGTGAACTATAAAGACCCAATAAGCATAGAAATGTAACTGATTTGATTTTGCAATGGTAAAAAGGAAGTCTAGAGTAAATATTAAAAGATGGTAGAAAAATCAGCAAGTCAAAATTATTACAGAAGAAAAAGTGTCTAAGAATGTGTAAAAAGAAATTATTTGCCTTTTATATATAAGGATAGTGATACAAGGAAGCTAATAAACCACAGAAGGATGAAACAAGATCATAGGGAGATGATATAATTAGGTAAAGGAATTGTCATCAATTTTTAAGAGAAGCCTAAGGCAAAATATCAAAACCTGAGACAAATGCTTTCTTGATTATGAAAAAATAAATTAACTCTCTTAATTACAACTTACATTTAAATAAAATAAACATAAGCTCAGAGGAGGCATGATATACACCATGCTACCAACCAAATTAGACTGATGATGATGAGTCCATCATTAAGGCCTTGCCACTGTGTATTAAGTACACAAGGTTTGAAGGACAACAGAAAAGCTAGGAGGGAATGAAAATCTACAGCTTCCCCATCTTTTACTCTCATCTGGCATGTTACTCTCGTCTGGTCTATTCCTGACAGAAACAAAGCATGCCTGACCTCATCCACAATCAGAAATAATCCTTTAATGTGTTTTTTAGCCACTGTTCCAGTTCCTTCAGCTTCACTTAACTCACCCACTTCTTAACTTATATTTTAATTAGGGGATTTTTTTCTAACCTAGATAATTTTGCCTGAAACGAGCAGCAGCACAAGCAGACCAACAAGCTAATCTGAGGAAACAGTAACCTATTTCCCTGGCTCAGCTGAAGTCAAAAGAAAAGGTACACCCAAGGCCAGCTTTGAAAGCTTCTTTAATTTCTTCCTAGATTCCCAATACTCCAATTAGTAATTTATTTATTTTATTACAACTGCTACAACTTAGGTGCTTAATCTATCATATCCAAGCCTTACCAAACTTTTCAGATATATTTACCATTAGCTTATTCCTAGCCAAGATGCAGAAGCTACTTCATATTTATACCCTCTTTCACCTTTACACTGTTTGAAGCAAAACAAAACTATCAATGGACACAGGGGGGGTTGGGGGCAGGGAGGAAGGCATACGGTATACTCCCATACATTACAGAAATTGTAACTATTTTATTACAAAATAAATGCCTGTAACAATGTTTTTATGTTCTGATATTAGAACCAGAGCTTTCTTAACTAAGTCCTTGCAATGTGAAGTACTGGTTTGTGACAGGTCAGTCTTCGCTCAGAGCAGCACCTCCAGAGAACAATCCCATTAATTGTGTTAAATACACACAAAGACAATTCAGCTATTGCTATATAGATTTTACCAGAACAAGAGATGTGACAGAGAAGGGGAACAAGAAACAGTTCTTCTGAAACTGCACACACTATAATTGCTAAAACCTGTTTTTCTTACTTAACTGTAACTTCTAGGTCAGAGACTTAAGTAATTTATTTAAAAAAAAAAAAAAGAGAGAAAAAAAAGGAGTTAGCAGATGTGGAAACAGAATATGGGCAGCCTGTGGACCAAGCCACATACCTATTTTTCCTTCTTTCTATGCATCATAGCTATGAAGTTTCAAATGCAAGCTTTAGAAAAATCTCCTATTTACACCATCGTCCAGCAAGAAGGCTGTTAACAAGCAACATTCATTTAGAAAGTCAAGCAAAAAAGCAATTAATCAAAATGTTTTGAACATTTAAAAATATTCTGCTGAACATTTAAAACACATTGGTGAACTGAAAGCATACAGTCAGACAGGAATTCCCTTAACAGAAGAAAGCATTCATGAATGTATTAATTCCTGTGCTTCCTTGTTAGATGCCAGAACTCTGTGGTAATAGCCAAATTGAAGTTCTGAGTGTCAAATCTCATTCAGAGACTTAGAGGTTTGATTTTTGCCAAAATCAAGGAAAGTACTTGGTAAAATTGTCATTTGGTAAAATCTGTCTTCAGAAAATAATACATTTCCAGAGGTAACCCATGTCACTTGCATATGCAATGTGTAAGAAACTGGACACATAATAATGGACTAATTAACACAGTATTGCAGACTTGATGTCTAGACAAGATAAGACATTTCAAGAATCCCTGCTACTCCTGCTCATAAAGGAAGAACAAAGAGATAGCCTTTTGTGTAACACTGATGTTGAATAGCTCCAATTGTGAATTTAACACCAGGGATGTATTTTTCATCACTTCCAAAAAAAATACCACACTTCAGCAAATTACACACTAAAAGCATAAGCTGATCCTTAACTATGTAAAAACAGAAACTAAACAACTCCAAAACAATACTTTAATGCATATTGCATGTTATTAAATGCAAAAATATTTTAAAAGTGCATGAAATGGTTACATTAACAGACTATAGACATTCACTGATCTTGACATGACAACGCAAGCTTTTCTGCTACACTGTTTTCAAGTACACAGACCAATCTTTTAAGCATCTCCTGAGCATCTCCTCACTATGCTCAGACAAATACTCAGACAACATATAACATCTTATTTCAAAATTATAAATGTAGAACAAAGACGGAAAGGCACGTTCAAAGGTCTAAGGAAACACCCAACTTCAAAAAAACCCGAACAATCAAAAAACACCTCAACTGAGAAAGCTAATTACTTCCATATTTTATTTTTTAAAAAACTCTCCAAAGCTTCTAATTACAAACAGAACATTAAAAAACACATCATAGAGCTAGACCCTACTTAATGGAATATATTACAATATGAGACACAAATTAATGCTGTGGAATTTTCATTCAGTGCAAAGAGGCACAAAGATTGAAAAGACTATGCACTTGGATGGAAGGGAACAGTTTTCCCAGTACATGCTGTGCAAAAATGACAGGAAAATTTCTGTTCTTTCAACCACAAAGTGGCAGAGACAGAGGATTCTAGGAAATCAGCCCTTCCCTGAGAGCAGCTGAGCCCACTCCCAGTGGAGCAGATCCCAAAAGCAGGGGACCACAGCAAGGAGCTGGGATTCTGCAGTTCAAGAATGGGGACAGGAAGCCGTCAAGAGAAGCAGTGAGCAGAAACTGTGTCGTCGGTGGAAAGAACGCATGCTCTGGACTGTGATGGCAGCTGAGCTCAAGACAACATCGACAACATCTGTCCAGTAATTTTAAGGAATTCAGAGGCTCATCACCTGTCCCTGTAGTGTGGTCTGCTACTGCCCTATCTCAGAAAGGCAGCAAACAAATGGGTCACAAAAGCAAAGCCAAATAGCTGACCTGTAGGACATGTGCTGCTAACTCCTTTTAGCTCAGAAAGTAAGGGAAACATGCTTTCCAGAGAGACAGCAGAGTCTCCTTCATTGGAACTATGCAGGACTCAATTTGACAACACCCATAACAACCTGATCTAAGGCCCTGTTTCAAGAGGAGACTGGCTCAGGTGAGATCCCATCCGACCTGGATGTGTCCATGATACTGTCACTACACCTGTTCTTTCAAAGACGAGATCAGAAATGTCCAGGATCTGCAGTCCCAGTTCAGAAATGTTTTCAAGCACCTGTGCATCTTCAGCCATGCTCTTCCTTTCCAAGTAATACTGGCACACTTCAAATTAAATATAAACTTCAGAGTTTTTCTAGTTTGAGAGTGACATAGATAATTCCTGTCTCTGTTCAAACAGTGTCTGGATTTTTCCAAGCCTTTATCTATGAGTAGAACTTCTAGTCTCCTCTCTTTATGTCAGCTTCAGTTAATATTTGCAAAGCAACTGCAGATTCTTAAAAGATATCACTATATAGCAAACAGCAACCAGAACTTGGTCTGACACTTTTCCCCTTGTCATCATCAGCACAAAAAGCTTCATTTTTCTTCAAATGGCATGATTTTACATGAATGCTTGCAGTAAGTCCCCCCTCAAATAAATAATACACAAATATTTGCGTGATGAGTCAGAGTGATCATTTACAATCACATTTCCTTTAAAATTCTGAATCTGGGGATTGTGTTATTGTATCTTAGAGGAAAGGCAAAGAGAATTTTGCAAAAGAGTGATATGAGTGATACATAAGATGTGGAGAAGCACTTATTTAAACAGAACACCTGTATGAATATTTCATTCAATTGCTCAAGGGATTTTTTTTGTTTGTTTTTATTAAGAGAAATAACAGACTATATCACAAGCTGCTACCCCCCTCCCACCCAGGGCATCAGGCTGCCTGTTTCTCTGCTGTACAGCAATGAATTTGCTCATTGCAACACTGCATGTTCTGTCAACACAGGTTTTTTGCCTCTGCATTTGCCTGAAATAGTGCCATACTATGAAGTAAAAGTACATATTTGGAAAATTCTGATCTTTGTCCTGGTTGGAGCTTTGGAGACAGGTGGAGAGGACAAAGCAAAGAGGGCTTTATCAGGAGTTTGGAACAGCAAAAATACCTGGCAATCAGGTTGAGAATAAATATGAATGGAAAAGCAAACATGACTAGATCTGGGGCTCCATGAGAAAGCAGAAAAACTTCAGAGACAGAAGTAGAAGAGGCCCAAGGTGAAGCCTTCTAATGAAGCCTCACTTCCTCAAACACTAGCTGAACCCTCACCAATTCTATGACACATACCCAGTGGCACAAGCCGTGTCTGACTTCATTACTTATTTATTTTAAATACCTTAATAGCTGTCCAGTGTATACTGAAAATCAACCTTTTGGAAATCCTGCTTTGCAGAGGGATTTACAGCTTCACTACTTGTGCAGCATAAGTCTTTGCAATAAATAATTTATTTAAGTAATCCTTCCACAAAATTACATTCCAGAAATAATAACTAAAACTAGTTATTCAGAAACTATTTTAAACACCTGAATGAAATTTAACTGAAAAGAAGTCTATGGAACAAAAATTTTTTTCTGCTATTACTTGTGTCTTCAAGACAAAAAATCAGAAAAAAATAATGAAAAAGCTTTCTTATAAATATATTATATATTATCAGGTCACTCTTCCTAAAGTGTGTAGTTTACAGTTCACTTTAAAGATTTTAATGTTACATCTGTATAAACAATACAGCATGACTAGTATAGTATTAAATTTGTGTGATGAGGACTAATTTTACTGCGTGAAAAACAGAAATACACTTTCAGTTAAAATGTACTAAAATCAGTATCAATTATATTGAGAAATGCATCCAAAAACTTTTAGTAAGCAGTTCACAACAGCACTGCAAATTTAGTTTGCATTCCACTCTCTGCTCCCTCTCTCGTTACTTCTCAAAGGAAGAGAACTCAAGCCCCACAGAACTAAATTAAATTTACTTTTGGATGCTGAGAACTCAAAGCCAACAGAATGGCTTATAAGTTTGTACAGAGAGACTACTTCAATATACAGAAGGAAAATTCACTGTATTTCATTATGATTATTCATTATGCAATTAATGATGATTATGAAAATCATCAGGTCTATTACAACAATTAAAAAAACCAAAAAAATTTAATTGCTGAAGCAGAAGTTACTTTTAAATATTTATTTGAAGAAGATATAGGTAATTTTCCAGTCTTGAGATTCAATGATTCAATAAATATCTTGTCTAACTCTTAACAAATTCATAGTACCTGATTTCATAAGAAAATAAGCGTGTTCTTCAATTAAAATATATTGAAGCTACTTCTAGCATCATTCTAAAATCTTATTCAAATTCTGCGGAAGATGAGAGCTTCAATATTCAAATCAACAACAGGAGAAACTGGTTCTGCAAAGTCCAAATCTTTAATTATTCCTCAGGCTTTTCTAAGTTAAGTTCCTAAAAGTATTCCATTTCATAGATCATAATCTAGATTTCCTTAGAATAAAGTGCAAACTCTACCAAGCACAATAGCATTAGATCATATTGAAAACAACATTAGGGTTTCATGTCCAAATTTTCATCTGCTTTCATCACTATAACCCTGTCTTTAGGATGTAAGGGAATTAAACCAATCCATAGATTCACCAGTATCAGGCTAAATAATCACAATTGCAATTTTTAAAAAATCTGCTCCTAGTCTTTATATTTTTTCCAGTTTGTCATTTTTAAATAGTCATAAGTCTATGCATTTGGTAGCAGCTGATTTTTAGGTCATGTACTGACGAATGTTGAAGATGGATGCGGAAAGGGAACCCCAGGCAAAGGGCCTTTCCTTTTACCCCATGCTCCGGGGGGGAGGAGCGTGCCCTCCCCCTGGCCCCCCACCTCGTGGCGCCTCATGGCCCCCAGGGAGACCAGGACACCAGCAGCAAGTAGGGAGAGCAGGCAGAGAGAGTTTATTGTTTTGGGTAACTCCTTAAACAGCTCTTGGGGGAATTACAAAGTGACCAGTGGGAGTCCAGGAGGTCTTACAACCAACCAATGACAATAAGGGGTTAACAACCAATAGATGAGTTCCTAGTTATCTCTTAGACATTCCAAAGGTACAGGTAAGGGATCTTGGGAAGGAGAAAGGTTTACACAAAGAGTTACACCACCATTTTGGAAGCGTTCACTTTAACAACATTACAATTTCTACATCCTTTTATATACTGCAACAATGTACAAGCCTGTGATCTGACACACAGGGATAAACCAACTGCATCGACAGCACACTCTGGTTAACTCCATTGCAGCCAGGCCCAGCACACATGGAAAGCCATGCTCACCACGAACATGATTATGCAAAGTCACTATTAAAAGTAGAAAAAAAAACCCAAACCCAATTGAGTAGAAAGCTATTTTTCAAGGGTCAATAAAATGGAACAGTGTTACAGCGCAGGAAACGGGCTCACAGACAACAGAACAAAGGCCACTAGAATGAAGATGAAAAAATGGAGACCTAGAATAAGCTTATCCCAAACAAGACATGAAACCTATTTTCTTGAAGATGTTATTATGAGATAAACATGAAGGGGAAAACTGATTTGTATTTCTGTTTCACCCGTCCCAGGCATACACTGAAAACACCGTACATTACAGCAAGTTTGAAGAAATTCATCTCTTTCTCTCACCTAAATTATAAACTTTAAATGCAATTTACAGAGTTGGACACAGTTGCATTTACATGCGAAAGATCAAGTCAGAAAAATCTCCAAACTCTGCATTTAAAATAACAAAAATTAGAAACAAACCACTTTCAATTGTTTATGATAAATGAAATTGAAGATCATTGTAGATAATTTCCTTACTGTGAGGTGACGTAAAAGAGACTAACACATGAATAAACTTTCATTGAACTACCTCAAAACCTCAGTGTTACAAGAATAATAGAAGTCTTGTTTTGTATTAAATCAATCACCAGTACTCAACACAAAAGAGAAAAAAATACAACTTTTGAATACAGTAACCCTCTCTCATCTGTTTATATCTAGATATAAAACACTGTAGTCAAAGTAAAATTTAAGAATGACAAAGGTCCTGAGATTCAAAGCAGATTTAAAAAAAAACCAAATAAATACAAAACTCCAACAATGCCCCCCAATCACAACAACAAAAATAAACCCAACCAAGCAAACACAAACACAAAACAATAACATGCAGCTTCTGATGTTCAATCCCAAACTGCATACATTTAAGTGAAGGAAACTACACTGCAAAATTGATTTTTAATTATTTAATCTCACATAAAGCCTTACTTTTTAATTACATTTGAAATTATTTGTATTATATTTGATTTTAAAACAATTATTCAAAGAAGCAGTCATTATTTTAGCTTGAAAAACATAAGTTGCTCTATGTAAGTTACAGAAAACTACCACTACTTTCCATGTGCAGATAAATGTCATGGTTCTTCAGAATTAAATAGTCAAAGATGTTATCATCACATCATCTCCAGAAATCAAATTACATTCATATTATACTCCAAGGAGGAAAAAATAAATCAAGGTAATTCTAGCAGAGCAAACCATTATTGTATTAGTGACAAAATGCCAAGAGGACTCACCTGTTCAATCTCCTTTGTCTTAGTTGCAATTGCTTTTGAGCGACCAAGAAGCTGGCCATCCTCATAGAGTTCTGTGGTATCTGTTATGTTGGCTTCTGTTTCCCCTGCTTGTTCGACATATAATGGAGCTGCAGATCCAGCCTTAAAAAAAACCACAAACAATAAATTCAGTTTTGAGAGCAAAATAAAAGCCTCAGTGTGAGGGAAAAAAAAATCCCAAATGCAGTCATCAGGTGGATATGGAGTTTGCTCATCAAGACTGTTAGTGAAGTATTATCGCTACAATCTTAACAAATACAGAAATAGGGATTTTAAACATGTAGAAAATATGACATCATAAAAACCTGTGACAGTCTTAACTGTGTAAAGGCAACGATGTCAGATAACCTTTACCTGCCCATCCAATGAGAAGAGATTTGTATATGTAATATTTGTAACACCAACTAGCAAGAAAAATTCACAATGAAAGTCTTATTAGTTTTCTGGGAAAGGATAAAAGTAACAAAATCAAAGGTAAATAGGCACCAACAAAATAAAAATGCTGTCAGAAAGAACTCTTGCAGCATTCAGGACCAGAAGTCTAATATTAAATGAAAAATGATACCTACCACATAGCAAAAGCAAACATGTGATTTCAGGATTTCTAACAACATGAAAAATTACACTAAAGTACTGAAATTGTATAAACTTCCCTCTAAAATAGAAATTAAGACAGTATCCCTATAGCAAAGAAAATAGACTCCAACTGCAAGGAGTTTGTAGAGAAGATGTAGTAATTTGCTTTTACAGCATGACTTTAAATCTGATATTATGGAACAAATTTGTAGAGTAGTAATACATTTTTTAAAAAATAGGGTTTGAAAATTGAAGAAGATGAATAAAACTACTTTCTATTATTCGAAAATAGAGGTGAAGAATCTTAAGACTTAACCAACATGAAAGAGAAAAGCATTAGACAGACAAAGATAGACAAAAGCTTAAGTGGTCCTGTTAGCACCTGCTCAAATCTTAGCAGCAAATACAGTAAATACTGAAATGCCTAAGAGTGAGTAAAGGCTACTAAAAAGTTCAGTGCAACACAAAGCTCAACTGTTAAGCACTATGTAAGATAAACTGCAAGAAGTTAAAAACTCTTGCAATTCATACATGACAGCCTACTAATCAAGGTGAGAGGTATCGTTTCTTCTACAACTCAGAATGAGATGCCTCACCTCCTTCATTAGCATTCCTATAGCCCACTTTATTAGTCAATAAATCATCTTAGACTCTGCCATAATCAACTGCAATTGCTTAATTTTGATTTTTTATTTTTAATCGTTTTGGCAGTGCAATTTTCTCTGAGGCACAGAGGAAGCTTTAAACAACTCTTCTCCATATGGCTCACTCTTCTTTCCTCCCTTGCATTACCTTTCCCTTGTGAAAAACAGAACTGATACTTCACTTTTACTCTCCTGAACCTCTCAGAAATGCCCATCCGTATGTTCTCCTCCATATGGCATTAATCTCTGGATCAGTTCTTGCTTTTTCCTTACTCCAACACTTCCTCCCCTTTTTTTTTTTCCCCACTTACTTTTTTCAGTTTATTTATCCAACTAGATCTTCCTGGACAGTACTGAGGAACTGTTCATGCATTCACCCATTGCATCAACAGAAAAGACTTAAAAGTTCACATAAATATGGATCCAGTGAGTTTATTTCTCTAACACGGCCCTTACATTCCACAAGCATGAAATACAGGAGGAAATGTGATGCTTCCTAAGATGCTTTAATTTTCCCTCAAATTATTTACAAAAAAATAATTAAAAAAATCAAGCCCGTTAATTGTAAAGTTTAAGACACATGACTTTGTAAAGTAGGTCCTATTTTGTTTTTTTAAAGAATGTCTCTAAAGTTTTAGAGACACTAAAACTGTCTCTGTTGAAGCCAAGTTGAAAGTCAAAGAGCAAATTACCACAGAATTAAAACAGATGATTTTACATTAAATGACTTCTAGGTTGGTTTAAATAATACATCTTCCACTAACATAACAGAATCCAAAAAAGACATCCTACCCAAGAGTTAGCATAATAAAACAATGACTGAGAAGGGCTCTAATCAAACTCCAATATAGCCAGCAGTAGAAGACAAGGAGGGGCAAGAACAGATGGGAATAAACTAGTGAATAATTAATATTATTAGTGAAATAAGGGTTTTCTTCTAATTCTTATGTTTTACACGTACACTCATGTTTTGACTCAGAAGTCCCTTGGCAATTTTAATGAGTTCAGTAGGCATACAGACCTACACTGCTACAAGAGTTCCTTGGAGAATCCCTGGGACAGCTGGAGCCTTATTGTGTCAGTTGTAGCTCAACATGAATTCAAATTATACTAACAAAATGTACTCTGGTTTTGTCTATCTTTTCGAAATAAATAAATAAATTGTCAAGACTTTAATCTCACTCCCTTTCAACAAATATTTAATAGCATAAGCAGAAAAATTCAGAGGTAAGTTACAAAATGTGCTCTTTCAGAAGAGTACAGAAAAACAACTCTATCACTGTAACATTTTAAAGTAAGTGAATTAATAATCATATCTTACATCATACTCTGTTATTTCAGGTAAATTGCTTTCCTCAGCCTTCTCTGACTTTTCAGCTGCCCACTTGCTCGCAGCTTCTGCAAGTTCCTTTTCTGATAGTCTGTTGCTCTTCTCCAAGGCCTGTACAAAAACATTAAAGTTAAGATTTAACATGAAATACACTTACACACAGCAAACCATCTTCAAAATTAAAATAAGGAGCTATTCAGATCCCTAAAACATTTTAAAATAGGAAGTAAGAAAGTTGAAATTATTCCATTTGCTGATTTCTTTAAAGAAAAGTAGATGGGGAGAGAGCATATAATAAAGCAATAAAGGGAGAGAAGAAAAAAAAATCAATGAAGCTCACTAGACTGCTAAAAAAACACCACCACACTTTCAGAATCAGTTTTAGTAAATTCAAAGGTCAGAGATAAAAGAAAACTTATTTGAGACCAGTTGGGCACTAAAGGAAGTCAGACACAAGTGTGGGGTGATGTAATAATTCAATGTGATTTTCAGGTATAAAAGGTTGTAACAAATTTAAATTAAACTATTAAATAGTAGGTAGGGTATACAACCTAAGCTAATTAGGGACAAAAAGTATTTTATACATACTTTAAGTGATCAGTGCTGCTTCCATTAAAAGCAATTATTTTTTACTGGGGGTAAAGCTGATCATTTATAATAGAGTCAGTCACGGCTTTATGGCCTTTAATTCTACCTTTTCATATGGAAATTCTTGTATAAATAATATTTAAAAATTAATTCCTCTCTAAGAATACTATTTTACTATCAGAGCAGCAAACAGACAATGACAAATACCAGTTTAGGAATAGCTAGCTTTATAGATCTTGTTACCACTATTGTGGGTACTTAATTTGAATTAACTGTATGTACAGAAGCATCCACCCAAGAATCTATACCACTCTAGTTTTAAAAATTGCAACACTAAGATGGATATCTAAAGAAAAAAAATACTCCTACTGCCTGAAAAGGTTGTAACACTTTCTACTCAATGCCTGTTTCATCTTGGCAAACAGGACGACAAAAACCAACTAAACAAACAAATATCCAAATGAAAAAAACAACACCCCCTCTTATCATTAGTTCATTCTAAGTTACATAAATGGGTTGTGGAAGCAAATACTGTGACCTGTATCAAGATTGTTTTGTCTTCAGATATTTTGTGTTTACCTCAGGTAAACTTATTATCCAAACATGTCTTTGTGCTACACTATGGCATAAGCACACAATTCATAGAACCCTTCCAGAATTCTGTGTCATAAAGACACCACCTTTATCTGCATCCAGAAGAAAAGTGCAACACAAATGTTCCACTAGGAATCCCTGTTTTCTATAACTGCAAATTACAGAATTACAACCAGCAAAGTCAGGAAGTATGAACAGGGCTCTTAAAAGTAAGGAATAATATAATTCATAGAATAGCTAGTCCAGCTCACCTTTCCAAACTATACAATTATTCTTACACTAGTTTAACTAAAAACTATCTGCTGCCAAGTTTTTTTCCCCTAATGTTCCTATTTCCCATAGTATGTTTGACTTTTATCTTTATCCTGACTTTTCCCTAATCCAAAAATCGTGTACTGAGGTTCTATTATGCATCTTTCCCTTTTCTTAAATGTTGTTCTGTCCATTTCTAACAAAAAGACCAGTATCTTCATAACCAACAGTCAGCTTTGCATGAAATGAAGATAAATAAAATCTCACATGACCTAGTGTAATGACTCTAATATCTAGTGGAATACAGAAAAAAACCTGTTTGATTTAATCTCACTAAATTTAATTCTATAGTTGGAATGTCGATACATACGTATTAAACCCTGAGTGAATTTTATGTAATAAAGTAATGATATTTCCCCAGTTGCACTACAACTGAAGGGAAAGAACTGGACATACTTCCCAGTTGAAAATGTTTGCAGCTACGCAGGCTGCAAACATACAAGAAATGAACAACCTCGTACATCTTGTAAAAAACCCAAACTGCTCCCCCTCCCCACATTCCCTGCCTCAAAACAGAAGTCTCATTTTTTTGGGGTGGGTTTGTTGGTTGGTTGTTTTTTTTTTTACCTCATGGATAACCGAGAACCGTAAAAACCTGTCACTTTGCTGGGAAGATTTCCCTGTCTCACATATGTGCCTTTAACTATGCTGGATACAGCCTCCAAAGCTCATGGTCCACACAGTTATTAAAGAAAAACACAAAAGATTTGTGCTGTAGTCAATTAAACAGGTGGCTAAGATCTGATAACATCACCATGTATTAATTCACAAGCATGATTATGCAAAAAATTAATTATAAGATAAATAAGAATACCTTTTCAGATTTGCAAATAGATACTACAGCTAAAAGAGGCATTGGTGGAGAAACGTACAGCTTTCTAAGTATTTCAAAACTAAATTATAACTTAGAGCATTGAAAATCATCTCCTTTAATCTCTGATATAAAGTATGTAAGTAATTTCTCAAGCCTTAGTAGATTGTAAGACTCTGGCTCTAAAGATGTTCACGTTTTTGCCAACACTTCTTCTGTCACTACTTCTGTGTCAGTGGAGCACTTATGTAACTTAACTGGTCAGTGTAATCCAGCCAAGAGGCTGACCCCAACAAACCCCACTGACACAGGCTGATCCCAACAAACCTCACAAGCCCATTTGGAGACTTCAAGACAAAAGAAATAAACAGTCATGGAAGTACTTCCATTTCTGCAGCTAATGCATATCCAATAAATATTTGTGTTGTCTGGGGAAATGACTTTCATAGAAGTTTTATTTTGTGTAGCCTATACCAGATATGCATATACATGCAAACTGCTAGCAAAGAAAACAATACAGCATAGATCCCACCTGACTGAAGATGAAAGCAGAACATTTACAGAATACTTTATACATTACATATTAACACAAGAGCATGAGATTTTGCAATTCCTCCTTGTTCTCAAAGTTTTGTATTGAGCAAGGATTTGATATTAAGCTGCAGTATGCTGAGTCTGTAGGCAAAGCAGGTGAACTAATTATAAAGTTTATTTTATGATCTAAATCAGTGTAACTTATGCATAATAGTTTTTATCTTACTTTCCTTATTTACATCACTGAAAATACATCACTTGCCTCCGCCCTTAAGGACATTGGCAATTAGCTAGCACAGCAGTTCTAAAAGAGCTGCATAAGGGATAAGTACTTAGAATAACACAGCTCAACCAAAGCCTGTTTTTTTCCCCACCTAATTATTTTCTTCACTGTCCCCTTCTCCCAACAAAAAGTACTTTTGTTTTTTTTTGTTTAAGCATTCCACTTGTATTAAAAAGACCTCATTTTTATTAAAAAGACCTCAAGAACTGAGGTAGTACACCACAACATTACTAAGGGCAAGTGCTACTTTTTAGTAGGACCTTATTAATTTCAAACAATATCACGCATTGTTTCTTTACTTCTCATTAAAGTATTCCTCAACAATTTACAGAAAATACTCCTGTGGAAGTGTTAATTTTAACCTCAAATATAATTTGCAGGGAAGCAGTCTGTGCTGTGAAAATGATTTTGCTGCCACAGGAAAGCCAGAACAATATTGAATGCTGATTGTTCATTACTGTTTATTAGCCTGTCCCTTTAACTAATTAGCAAGATTACGTAGTTGGTGCTCAGCCCACAAGATTTGATGGGAAATAAAATGGCATCAGTAAAAACATAAAGGGACATTTACCAAACTATCTTGCAATGCAGTTCCCTTCCCAATAAACGTCATCATTCTTGCCACATCCTCGAGCACCCTGTTTCTCTGCTATTTACATTATCTGCTCAGCCAGTCAGACACTTTACACACTATTTTCAAATCCAGTCACAGCCTAGGAATCCCTAAAGGATGAAGTTTAGTGCAAATACAGGCTTGTCCAACTGATCTGTTGCTCCTAAAAAACACCTGATCATTTTTTTTCTCCTTGACATTCCTTTTCTGGCACAACCTCCACTTTGAAAAATGGCAATTTTAAATACATACAAAACTCCCTTTTTCCTAAAACAAGACAGTGAATACGGAATAAAAAGGTCTGTCGGTGTCATCATTAGATACCAAGCATTATCAGCACCTTCCTACCAGAAAAGGGAAGTCTATCCTCTAGTGGATTGCTGAGCCATTCAAGATGCTCCCTTCCATAACAACTGCACACAACATCTTCTTCTAACTGAGGAAAAAATCCTGCAAAGAGTAATCTAAAAACATGGCGAGAAATACTCAAAAATTCACCTTTGATGAGGGTACTGCTGTGGACCCCGAAGGTGATGCATCTCTTGATGTTCTCAGTGTTCTCTCTTTACCTACAATTAAGGAAAAAGTTAATGACTGTGAAATTAAAGATATATGTTTCGAATATGCTTACTGGTTTACAAAAATTGCAGTGAAATTTGCTCCAGTCAGACATGAACCTTCTCACTCTGTAAAACTACCTGATGACAGGAGGCTGTGGCAAGATAGGAATTGGCCTCTTCCCCAGGCAAGTAAGCAACAGGACAAGAGGAAATGGCCCCAAGCTGCACCAGGAGAGATTCAAGTTGGAGATAAGGAATGAATTTTTTCACTGTAGGGGTGGTCAAGCATTTGAACGGAATGTCCAGGTGGTGGACTCAGTATCCCTGGAAGTGTTCAAGAAACAACTGGACATAGCACTTAGCGCTAAGCTTTAGTTGACAAGGTGATGTTTGGTCAAAGGTTGGACTCGATCTTGTAGGTCTTTTCCAACCTTAGTGATTCAGTGATTCTGTGAAATCTACATGTTCCACCATCTGATAAATATTGATAACACTGTCTTCTCTTCACAAGGAGAAAAGAGATACAGCTGTGTCATTTCACGTTTAGAAAAATCCACTATCTTTTTGTCCATCATTAACTGAAAGGGCATATCAATATGATTCCGCAAGATGATGTAGTTTCACTTTTTAATATTCATGTAATAATATAAAGGGGTGAAATATTAAACACCAGTCAATCATTCCAAGCAACCAGGCAGTGTAGGAACTGGTTTAGCAGGCCACAGTATGCTGAAAAGCCCTGCCATGGGAAACACTCCTGTATTGTATCAGCCACAGGCTAGATGCTCTTTGTATGATCAGTGTTTTTCTTATAAGAGTTACAATTGGCAAAATGTCAAATCAAATTCACTGTGTTAATCGCAGTCTGTGCATGGTCTTGCCACAGACCAGTTTCAGGCAGCCCACAGCAGCAGAAATGGTTGCAGTATAAACAACTAGTTTTCAAGCTGTGGTCCACAGATTACATCTAAGGGATCTGCAAAAGGTAAATACAAAAAGCAAACATGTTTTCAGTAGGCCTAAATTAACTACACTATTCACACTCACTGGGAAACAGTTGACTGTTCGCAAATAAAATATAAACTTACCTTGGTTTCCATTAAATTTTTATCAATACAATATTAATAAAGAGATTAATTAAAATGCCTATCAAATACTTACAAAATTATTTTAGTAGAGCTATAAACATGATTGTTCATTATGGCTTTAAATATGGCTTTAATTTAATGAATCAAAGCAATGAAGAGCAGACATGACATCTCACTCCTATAAGCTGAGCTATTTTCCTTTTTTTTTACTCAATGCCATAAAATAATACTGCATACTTATTTTAAAATACCTACACAAAAATGTAAAGAAAAGTCTATGCAAAATGCATATCTTTAACAATAGAAAATGTTTAAGAGTCTGGTCTTCAGTCTTTGCCCCATTTTCATACCATATGTATATAAAGCAAAGATCAAAACCATGCACACTGTTGGAGGCAAGCAAGTTACTGCTGTAATGTAATGCTGTAAAGGCCTACTAATCCGTGCAAAAGTCTTCACAGTTACTGATGGGTCTTTCAAAAATGCTAATGAAAATATGTGGGAAAGTTACTTTGATAAAAGCAAATGTTCTAAATTGCACTTTAAACCTCAGTTTGAAGAGGATGCTAAATGGAGACCATTACTTTAAAAACATAGCAATCAACCTTATTCAAGTAAATTGACCTTTGACAGAAAAAAGTTTTTTTAAAATAAATAGTAAATAGAAAAACTATAAAATATAAAAAGCTTCTATAAATACAAAGTATATGTCAAAACCCAAACCAAGAAAATAGAAATAGTCATGTCTTTAATCTGTCATACTCTTCAAAGCACAGAACATCTCCCTTGTCACCACCAAGTAACCCTGAAGTTTTGCTCCTGTGATACTTGCTTTTCAGCCCCATGGCTGGGCCACCTCCTTTTAAATTTACAGACTACTCTAACTCTGCCTCCCACATGCCTTCTTTATCAGACTGGATTCTTTAAAGATTATCTCAGTTGAATGGATTATATGTTTGCACCTAAACAGATGAAAATGAGCTCATACAAGGGGCAGTAAATTATTCAAAGTTAAGCAGAGAGAAAAACCACCATTTAATCTGGAGACATTATTAGGTCATTTCTTCTGAATGTGTGTGGCTATTTTGAATGCAAAAGCCCTACCTGTAACATTATACGTGACACTTTCCAAGCCCATATTTGCCTTCTTGCATTTCCTCTGCATAGCACCCTACAGACCCCTTACTTTCAGGCCCAGTGAAGGAATACCAACATGCTTTTCTCCATGCTCTCCCATCACAGAGGAATGCCTGTCCTTTCCATTAGCCCCTTCTCTCCCTTTAACAAGCTTATTCATGTCCCCTCGGTTTTCTTCGTTTAAGTCCTGTATTTATCCTAAAGTACGAAGAGCTGCAGAGCGTGGGGCATTCCTTCTTCAGTGGAAGTCATGAGGCCAAACCAATTCAGACAGCATGATTTTAAACAGTATTATGACATTCTAAAAAGATGCCATATTGCAAGTTCCACATGAAATAGTATATACTTTGCATGTTGTAAATCCATTTAAGTACCAGTTAAAATGTACTGTTGATATATATATGTCCCACTTTATGTTCCTTTTAAATATGTAATACATGTGCTTACCTAAGGCAAATCACATTCAAAAATTATTCTAAAAGTATTATTTAGGCCATTTATACTTTTGTGAATAGGCCATTTTAGTTCAGTCATCCAGAGGAACAATTTACTAGTACCGTTTTCCAGGGACAGGTAGTTATAAAGAAACAGTCCTCTGTACAAGCCATCTGGTCTCTTAAAACTGATTTAAAGGTCATTGGAAGAGATGTTTAACCATGCAATTGGGAAAAAACAGCAAAAACCACAGACCTAGATGTAAGCTCCTCACTTGACCAGCATCTTTTCTGGTTTGTGAAGATGTCTGCTTCTACTTCACTACTCCCACTACTGTCTAAGTAATTCTAAAAATATTCTATATATCTGTACTTACATGATCAAAGTCAGCTCAAAATTTTAGGAATATCCTGAAACATTCCAAAATTTTATATGGTTTTGTCGCAACATTGTTTTCCTAGTAATTATGAGTTGCACACCTACAACACTTCTAAAATGTAGTAAAATATATTTTCCTTCTCCTCTCCTACACTTAAAAGAAATTCATGTTCACTGAGTATTGCGACAAAATGTTAAAAGAATTGCAATGACCAAATAGAAAGATACCTGTATTCTACAAGGAGTGAAATAATTCCTCAATATTTAAACAATCCTAACTAAACTATGAAGATCTTTTCTGGCAAGAAATGCTACATAATGGTTCACTGTGTCACTCTGGAAACACAACATGTCTATCAGTGCATAAAAAGAATCTAATTATATTATAAAAGCTGCCAAAATGAACAGTAGGTTTGCATCGTTCACTAGAAAGCACTTGCAGAAAGGGAAATCAAATCGGATTAATTTACATAATCAGTACAAACAGCAGTGACTAAGACCGTAGTATACTAAAAAAAGCAATTTTATCTTTTTTTTTTCCCCAAATCATTTAAATAGGAAAACCTTGAATATTTTCAGAACAGATGATTCATTAGACTTCTGGAAAACATTAACAGCCAAGTTTTTAAAAGGCAGAACACACACAGTATAGACTAAACTGAGATATGTTTCACATTTCTTTGAGGAAAGCAAGATTTGAGAGAATCTCACAATAAGATAAAATTGTTAAAAAACAATCAGCTTCAAAAGCCTAATAATAGAATTCTAAGAACATCTGGAGAAAATGCAACAAGTATGTAATTTATTTTCTCCAATTTTTTAATCCCTCTTTGTCCCTGGCTGCAGGAAGAAATGTCTGATCTGCTATAGATGACACCAAAGTTTCTTGTAAGGGAATCCAATGAAGCACACAAAGAAGTAACAGAAGGAGTTGATGGCAAAAGGAACATAAAATACTAGAAAAAGCTGTGCAGCTGAAACTCCTACAGTCAGTCTAGAGCTGCTACCAAAATAACATCTACAATCTCCCACATGAAATACATAAGGGAGCAGAAAGTACAATGAAACAACCAGAGCAGACAACGCAGAGATGGTACAAAATGTCTAGCTTTCTCCTTGTAAAAGAGAGCATGTAAAGGATTATACAGTGAATTGCTGTTTCACCTCACTAACCAGTTCTCATCAATAATCCAGTATTACCTGGCTGAGAAGAAATATTTCTTTTATGTAAAGATGACATACTTCTGCTATGCTGGTGGAAAGGATAAGCTTTGCTTCTGTCAGGAGAGTAGCTCCTGCTGCTGACACTAGAGCCAGATCTGCTGTGCGGAGAATCCCTTCGGCTCCCTGGTGATTCCCTGAAGAAAGGAGAGTCCCTCTTATGAGGGGATCGCTCTCTCACATAATGAGAAGGGTAGAAGCTTTTTCTCCTGAAGCCATCTCTGACGTCCCTTGGAAGACAATACAAAAATAAAAGTTACTTGGTTATCCTTCCAATGTTTCTGGAACAGCACTAGACAATACAAGGGTAACATTTTATGCCTGGTAAATACAAATAGGTTAGCTGTCCAAAATCTTAAGCACTGTTAAGAGTACTAGGCAATAACTGAAAAACAAGTGGAAAAATAAAAGGTTGTAATTTTTTCAGATTTCATTGAACTACTTCATTGCTAGAAGCTAATTCCTTTCTATTTCTTGATAATACAGCTAAAATATAAGAAATTCAAGAAATGGGAGGTCTTGCAATTTTTTTTTTCAGATTCAGTCTACTTCCCCATGAAATTAAGCCTTCATTTACACTTGCTAAAAACGCATATGCAAATATTGCTCACACTATTTGGTATTTTTCAGCTCTGTTTTTCTCTTATTTTCAAGGGACTATATCCCTCATTTGATTTCACAAGTATTGCTATGGGAAATATCACTGAGGGATTTCAGCTTATACTGAGCAAAGACAAAAAGAAATCTGCAAAATATCTATTCTCATGCCCATGTATCCACCCGAGATCAAATCTTAAATGAAAATATGAAGACTTACACATCCTAAAAATGTTTTTTTTTTTACAGAACACAGTATTAATTTTGAACTTTACTGTAAAATGTCCCAGACTCAACTGATTTTAAACCATAATCTAGTAACCACCACATCTTTCTATTAAATTTAGATACTGTTACTCCAGACCATACCGCAAAAATGTGTTGGTTACTTGTAAATTATATTAATATATATCTACATGTGCAGGTAAAAAAAAACAAACAAAAAACCAAACAATAAACCCAGTATCCTTTTGAACTTGCCCTAAAGAATCTCAGAGCTAACAAACACACAAGCCAACTAATACAAAACTTGTCACATTTGCCTTGGTCAGAAGATTCATTGCTGAGAGAAGGAAGTACTTCTCAGCTTCTTCACAGCACTGCTAGAAGTGAAAATAAAGACTTCATAGCATTTCTAGTAAATCAGAATGTATCATATTTCACTGTTCTTCTCTCCTATTTCCCATCATAGTCCAATATTTTAAACAAGGGAACGTCTTACAAAGATGACCAACAATCTGGTGGTGTCATTTAGCACAATGTAGCTAGAGCTAATTTTATGTTGGTGGAGAACAGGAAAAAAGCCCACTAGTGTACAATTCCTACACCATGTTACAGGTCTACATCTGTGACAGATAACAAAGGATTTCAGCATGCCAAATGTGTTTTGGACTACTGAAACTACATAGGTAGCAACTCAAAACAGATTCTATGACACTGGTGTGTTTTATACAGTGTTGATTTACCTTTTGCTTTGAAACGAACATTTGCACAAATGGTTCTGCTTCAGAACAAGCAACATTAGGGTGTTCTACAGCAGAAAAGTCATTGGAATGGGGCAGAGCCAAAGACACCAACAATTCTTCAGCTTATTTCTCCAATTCCAGATGGAATAAAGTATCAGGAAAATAAAGTCTCTACTTCGAAAATTTTCTTATGAAGCTAAAGTATGAATCAATAGCCTCAGATTCTGGTTTTTAGTAAAAAGCCAGTGAAGCAGAGCCAGGTTTTCCAGTTAAGTAATTACCTCACTGTCAACAGACCACAGGTTTTTTATAGGTATTGCATAATACAGAAAAGCATATTTCACAGGTCTGCATAACAAAACTGATACAAGAAAATGTTACATGGATTTATATCTAACAGGTGTTTTAAAACAAAATCAATATTCATTTCCTTTCTAAATATCTTTTTCTTCTATTTGCTGCGACACTTTCTTCTTCCTAAGCAAGCCAGCAAAACAAAACAACTATGGAATTGCTAAGTAGTACTCATTAAATATCCTCTAATCAGTAGCCATTGTAAAGATATTTTCATCAAAGAATGAATCACCCCAGAACATACAGAAGGACAATCCTCCTGCTTTCTTTAAAGACCTAAGAGCAATGTGCCCACCTTTGGACACCACTCTTTAAAAAAATACAGATAACCAGGAGACTTCCTTCTGAACCTCTCTTTAAAAAATGTTACTTATTTTTAGAGTACAAGCTTTCTGGCAGACCACTACACCACCTTTATGTGCAAAACACATTTTTATGATCATGCATTAAGCCCTCATATACAGAGAAGTTTATTACAGAAATGTTTACAGAGCCTCAGCTATCACACACATAAAAGGAATACACCAATATCCACATAAGAATTAAAAAAATATCACTGAAACATACTTTTAAATAGGAAAACATCTGAAAGCCTCCTTCTACAGTAGTATTATGCACCATAAAATAGAATCTCACTTTCAATTTTTTCAATTTCCATTTCATCACTCCATGTTAATTCTTAACTGGACCATATCTCACACATAACATTCAAACCATTAACTATATTAAATCTGTTTTGGACAACATAGAAACAGCGCAGCATTTCTGATGTTTTCCATTAATGTAACAAACTACACTGAATAGAACAAAGTAAGTATTGTTTTGCTTTTATTTTTTTCCTTAAATACTTAAGCTAACATACACCTGCAATTCGGTAATGAAGGCCCCAATTCAGCAAAGTAGTTAAGCACATGCTTTAGATTCCAACACATACTCAGAAGGTTTATTGAGCAGGGGCAATATTTAAGAGAGATGCAAGATTTTGTGCTCAGCTGTAACTTTAAAATAGAGCTACTGCCCTTAATAACAAATACAGGATTAATGCCTTTTATATAGCATCCCTCAAATCTTTTTATTTTGTATTATTTCAAACTTAGTCCTGAAAGCACAATTCTGTTCCCTCAGCGGTGTTGTGACAGGAAGTAGTATCATTGTTAACCTCGATGACACCTGACCATTAAATTCTCACTAAAGTTGACAGTCCTGTATGAGCTCCTAAAATTTTACAAGTAAACAGCCATACTCTGATACACCATTCACCAATGGCTGAGGGAGGAGCCCGAGAGCTATTCCAGTTAACCGTCAGTTCCAGTTTCCCCAAGGATAAAACACAATTACAGAATAGACGAAGCAGAAGACCAAGAGATTACAATACGGGAGATTTTCAGATGCCAAAGGATCAGAAACACCACCTTCTCTAAGCTATCACTACCACAGAGAGTACTTCTGGTCTCATTCCTCCCTGCAAACCGTTCAGCAGCAGTGTTGTGGAAAACTAAGGGCTACAGGAAGTCACGTGGTTTACAACAGGGAGTGGTTCAGCTTAAGCTACTTGAAACAAAGACAAACTGGTGTGTCAGTTTTGTATTTTAAGAGTACATAAAGGTAAAATTAAATCACTTGCTCAAGGTGAAATGGTCAGGAATGGAGGTGTACTTGGGTACACGACAGCTCATCATTTGCAATACAGGAAAAAGCTTTGTTGTAAGAAGAATCTTAGCGCACGCTCACTGAATTCATGCTACTGGGCAAATGTGTACAATACATTGTCTCTGGGACTTCTGTGTCCCAATACAGACATTCACAGGACACTGTAATGGCTAACAGAACTCATGAGAACATGATTCAGAAGATGTAGGAAACATTAAATAAAAAATACTACACCCCCAACTGCTAAAAGAAGAGTCAAGAACACCTCCACTTTCAACATCTTCAACGTAAATGTAGGTGGTAGAAGATTACAGTCACCATCCTCTCTCCCAGAAGTCATTCTATTTCTTTCCCAAGTACGTGGTTGTGCAACAAACCAACAACCTACTCGGGTTCTGCTTTGGAGACTTATTATAATCTCATGTTGTTATCCAAAGATCCTTGTGCAGATTTATCATAAGCTAAAATAATACAGTGAATTACACCATCATAGATATAAGTAATTGCACCTGTTTCCAGTGGTTTTCATTTGAACATATGAAATGATGACAAGATTTCTTATGACAACTGGTTTTCAACGTTTTATGACTAAGTAAGTAACCGCAGCACTTGTAAGTGATATTTGCATTTTCTTTAAATGAAATTAAGGTAATTAGGACTAGTCAATGGAATCTTATTAACAGCTTTTTGCATGAAGGCAAAAGGAAATAGGCATTGTGAAACACTGCTAAGTCTCATGCAGGGAAGGGTAACTAGACATATAAAATGTGTCCAAAAAAATCAAAAATATATAAATGTTTCACAATTTTTTTGATGCATGCAATAGTACTGAAGTTATCATATAATAAATAATGGTCAGTCTTTGCGAGCGAAGATCCGGGGAAGGTCTTTACACCTTCCAGCCTGTGCATTGGATTTTTTAGGTGAGACACAGTGTGCGCAGAACTGAGCCAACCCTTTAATCCTAAGGTTCATCTGCCGGGGCCAAGCGAGCAGACTGGGACAGACCTTTCTAAGTAGATCTTTGTACATTTACTGTCATCCTGCCTCAAGCACATGGAAAAGAACTTTACAATATTTCCCTGAGGTACCCAAGACATTGGTACCACTCAAAAGCATGTTTTCTTTGGGGTTTTAGAGTTTGTTTTTTTACTTCACACTCAGTATCAGTACTTGCAAGTGATTCAGTGTAGGCAAACATTTGTCTTATCCACACACGAAGCACCAGAAACAAAGAGATATTTTTGCACTTTATTTTAGGGACATAAGTGCAGGTTATGTTCAGTAGGCTATTACCCTCTGCCCCAAAAGCTATCCTTAAAATCCTTAAGAAGAATCCAGAAACCTTGAAATATCTGCTGGAGGAGCTCTTAAGCTTTTCATCGGTGTGCCGCAGAATGCCATTAGTTTATTGACAATTAAAAGAAAGCACAAGTAGTGCACTGTAGTAGTATATACTGATTTGATCAACCCTTGGGGTTGACTTTCTAAGACTATCAATAAAAAGCTGCAAAAGGAAAGAACAAGTTGTGGAACAGGTTTGAAAGCAAGTAATACCTTTTGTCAGTAATACTGACACACAATACCCTTATTATATTTACATCTCTTCTATTTTTAAATCCCTTAATGAGATCTATAAATCAGAAAAACACTCCATTTTTCTCTATAACAGAAAAATGCTTCACAGAACTCTATGTTTTTATTCTTAAATTGAAGTGAGATTTGAAGCAATTAGGTCAAATAGGTTTCACCTGCTTATGCCCCAAAGTGTTGTAACAGTGGTATGGACTTCTGCACTGCAAATTTTAAAAAAAGTTAGCAAACTACCTCTGCTTTTGGATTTCTCAATATAAAAGACAATATTTTCTCAATATATAAGACATATTTGACAAAAAAATTCATTGTACATAATGGTGTTTTCCTTTATGTGATCTCATTCCTTCCTGTCAAGTATAAAGTTTGTTTAAAATCACAAATTTTTAAGTTAAGACAGACATTTCCTCTTATAAATTATTCATCCATGTAGCTTTATCTTCTTTGTTTTCCAGTTCGCTTTTTCCCTTCACTTTGATTACAGTTTACAGTCTCTGTAACAAACACTAACATCTCTTGCCTCTTTTTGTAGGCCATTTCCTATATATTACAAATGGCACGCACTTGAACATATTTAATGCAGAGGCAAGCTATGCTGCTTGGGTAAATTCCTTATTAAAAATCCTTTTGCAACTCTTGTGTGCCTCCAGTTATTTCAGTGATTTAGTAACAGTTAACTTCAGAGCATAGCTCCATGACAAACCATACTGATTGAAACCGGCGCTGCTACAATCCTGAACTTTGCCACCTTCCTTGGATCCATATCGCCACTCCATGCCTAACATGGATTGATATTTTCTTTCAGAAAACCAAACTGGTAGATAATTATTTAATTCACTGTGATGGTTTAGCACTCAGGACCAACTCATTGAATATTCAAGGCCAGGCTGGATGGGGCTCTGAGCCACCAGATCTAGTTGAAGACACCTCCCTTATTGCAGGGGGGTTGGACTAAATGACGTTTAAAGGTACCTTCTAACTCAAAACATTCTATGAAATAAAAAATCTTCTCTTTGCAGCAAAATGCTTAGCAAAAGGATGCCTATACTGTCAGTAACACTAAACGTTTTCCTATGCTCTCCTGTATCCTTTTCTCAACAGGAATTAAATTCCCTGAAATTTTTAGTATACTCATTATAACACAAACAAGTCCTTGGAACCCAATAAATGGAAAATTTACCTCCTAAAGGAAATTATTTCAGTCCTTTGAGGCAATACTCCTCAACCTGAGAAAGCCACAACCACATTCACCAACCCAATTCATTGGCTATCACTGAGATGATTTAGTTAGGTGCCATCTGAACAGAAGCTGTCTGGACTCGAAGGCAGACTCCCTTCTCTTTCCCTCCCCACTGTCTCTCAGTACCTAGCTGTTTTTCCACAAAGTTGTTAGGAAAACTTTCCCAGATTAATCAAGTGCTACCCATGGGAGTCTGCCTCATTATTTCCCAATACATCATTAAGTTGCTAGTTTGATACCATCTATAGTGCAAGCTGTAGGACTGGACCAGACGAGCTTGCTTTTTAAAGACTTCCCTTACGTGAGGTGTTAGCCAAGATCTTACAGTGTAAATGTACATAATCTTATCTTTAGGCACATTACCCTATCATACATTGTAAACAGAATTTACAGTTTATTAGCATTATGTAAACAACATTGATAAGAAGAAATTATTAATTTTCCCAAGATGGACTTAGTTTTAAACAACAAATCAATGTTGTTACAAAATAAAACTGAGTTTGCACAGACTACTGAATGTTTCCTTACATGCATATCATAACATATTAACACCTATAGTAAAAGTTCTCATGCAATAACCACTGTTAAAAAACATGATGGTAGCAATTCCATATGACAATTTAAAACCTTACAAAACTGCAGTGGGAAACAGTTGTACACACAGAGAGCAACAGATCCTTAAAACATAACACAGCCCTGGATCAAAAGCAAGTCAAATAAACCAGACAGCAGTTGAGAAGTGACAAGAAGAGAACTTCTGTTTTACAGAGGGTTTTTATCAAGTTTGGTATGTTTGCTGTAATTGTTGTCAAATACAAGTCAATTTACTACCTAGCCATTTCTTATTCAACAACAATTTTTTAGAATATAAAAATATTTTTTGAGAAGTTTATAACTATTTGTCTCTATCCTTTCTCAACACTTTGGAGTCACAACATAGAGACCATATTTACATATAACTAAAACACCTGAAAGGACCAAATACCATAAACACAGAATCAGAATGGAAATTATAAAAATTTATAAAAATTATAAAAAATACAAAACTATTATAATTACACTTTTCAAAAATAAGCTTACCCAAATTTCTCTTACAGTTTTTAGAGTTAAACCCAAGATTTTGAACCATTCCACATTTCATATAACAGGTAAGCTCTACTGCATGAGGCTGTATATTTACAAGCTCAGCAGGTTAAAAAAAAATCAGATAGTGGGAAGTTCTGCTACTTGATAACTTCCATACATGAGAAATTCAGACATATTTTGAGCAGAATAATAAAGTTTCCCTGAAATCATTCAGAAATGAAATAGAACAGCCAGAATTCTCTGTAACCAATAACAGCCAAAGGAGTCTCCCACCAGCTAGGAGGGGGAAAAAAAAAAAATCACAACTCAGACTTGTGTGGGAAGTTATCAATACACCTTATATTACGACTTCAAACTCCTTTCTCTCAACCTGAGATGGAAATTGCACAACCAATTAGAAGACGTCTGCAAAGCCCTCTGAAAGGAACAAAATTATCAGTAAGTAATTTTTGAAAGCAAACCTTTTTTTAGAATTGGATGGATAAATTTCGCAAAAATAAAACGGCCTTCAATAAACATCCCAGCCAATTGTTAGACAAAGAAAAATATTTAAAAATTAAAAGCATTCACTCTGCAACTAAAACTAGCTGCCAGTGAAAGCTTGCCAAAGCAAGCACACAATCAGCTAAAACATGCAAAACAAAAAAACGTTGAAAATAAGAGCAGTTTTTACCTCCTCTCCATTTTATATTATAGAGCAGGAGCAAAAAAATTCCATAGTTGAAACCCTCTCTACCAGCTCTCCTTTTCTCTCCATTATCTCAAACGACAAACATTTCAGAAGTGATAGCAGTCTTGCTTTGAATGAGGTTTCTAGAATAATTCTATATATATGGAAAGCAGGTTCCAACAACACAAATAAGAACAGAAACTCAGTTTGACATAAAGGTCTTAGTAAGAAATCAGGCAGCATTCACACAGATAGTCTCTGGTTTCTAAGTTAAATAGAGGAAAGAGATTCATCACAGCAGCGAAAACAGACTTGTCCAAAAAGAAACTTTTACTTTCAATTGACATGCAAGAGTGGACGATTCTGAACTTATACACAGTCTTCAGTATAGGGTAGTTTTAAAATGCCAACTGGTATCTGCATGAGAAGATTTGAGTTCTTAAAATCCATTCAAAATAAAAATACGTGGTCCTATGGAACCCAAAGCACTGGCATACAATTAGACATATATAATTTTACCAAGTAACATAAGTCAAATTATGAAACATAAATCTCAGTTTGCAAACAAATTAGTTGTCCCAAAGCACAAAAGAGCTAAAGAGGGAGTGTAACAGACAACAGCTCTTAAGGAAAACATAGCAACTACTGAATCAATAAACCACTGCATAAGACATGAACTGTATGTAATATGAAGTCATTATTTAGTGTAAACCAGAATCAACTTTTAAGTTACGTATTACCTATTATCTTGTTCCAAAAAGTTCTAACTTCCCCTCTCCACCCTCAAAAATATCATAAGCCAAGGTAAACTAATTTAGCTAGCAGCCTAACACAATAGGTTTTCTGAACTAAAGATTTCAACAGACAAGTCCTTGCCTGGAGTTGCAGACAGGTATAACGAATCTACCACAATGATCTATTATAAGGAAACTGTAATTTTGTATATGAATAAACAAGCTACTCTCAGTCGGTCGTGTGAATACCTGAGAGGTTCAATGTTCTGGCAGGGATTTTATTTATTTATTAAAAGAAAAAGGCATGTGCTAGTGAATATTATTACAACTCTGCTTATCAATCTCTGTCAAAAGCAAGACCATTTTCTTTGGGTGACTGCCATATTTATTTCCCTCCACACATGGTTTTTAATAAAGAATGAAGTTCTTGTATGGTGTCCCTTGAGACCTGTCAAATATTGCAACAGAATTGCAGACTTATGTACATTTATAGCACCAACACATAAATCCCCTTGGCTAAGTTTATCTTTTATAAGCAAGACAAAGATCAGTTTACATTATAACAAAGTTTAAATCCAAAGCCTAAAGACCTCCCACAATATAATACACTGCTTTAAACCAGTATAATATTTAAACAGGTTCACAATTTCATTAATTAAAGAACACATACAAGGGAGGAGAACAAAAAACAAAAAGAAACAACCTACCCCCTGTAATTCAAAGGTGATTGTACAGCGATAATGTAAAGATAACTGCCTTGGCCTATGACACATCTGAACTCTCAATATTAAATGTTGGTTTATTGAGTCAGTGACCTTTTAGAGTGACCTTTGTAAGAGTCAGTGACCCTTCACCTCCACGTGCAGACTCCCTCATCAATGGTTTTTGTTTAAAATAACTATTCTTGCTGAATAAGAATTTTCTTCTCAATGTACAATTTTCAGACCACTCCTCTACAACATTCTGTCACCACATAATCCACCTGTAAGGAATTAATCACTAAACAGAAGGGTAGTTCAGGTAGAGATCAAAAAGCCAGGACTGCTGGGCTTCTATCCCCCACTTTGTAACCAATTTTTAATATGCTCTTCAGTAAACACAATCTCACTGTGAAGGTGTATGCATCTATAAAAATCAAGATATATTATGCTGTACCAACCTACAGAGGTAATTGCAAGTTTAAATGTTCAGAAAAATTGTGAAATTGTCAGAGGAAAGACAATGTGCCATTGACTTAAAAGATTTTTAAAACAAAATATTGAACTGTCTGATGAGTCTTAGTTGTTCACAGATCATTGTTTAAAATTAAGTTTCAATATTTTGCCCATTTTCTCTCATTTCTAGCACCAAAATCACTTTAGTATTTCCATTTCTTACACAATATTTCCTATGCACTGCACAGATAAGCAGACCAGGTTTATATAGACAAATGGATTAGTATTAAAGACTA
The DNA here is from genome assembly GCF_022539395.1 of Myiozetetes cayanensis. Taxonomy (NCBI): domain Eukaryota; kingdom Metazoa; phylum Chordata; class Aves; order Passeriformes; family Tyrannidae; genus Myiozetetes; species Myiozetetes cayanensis. The sequence continues at coordinate 29,235,160 of NW_026087521.1, read as the reverse complement.
GACTAAGACTACTTCCTAATTTCACAGCAAACAAAGGAGAAAAAACCAACTAAGAACCAATAAACAAAACAACACACACAGTAACAGCAAGTTTCCTTCATTAACAGAGAAAAAATTATTCATAACAACTGAAGAGGAGATACTAAAAATGTCCTAAGTAAGCCACTTTTCAGAAGTCCATTTCATATAAGCAGTATTACTACTGATGCAGAGTACTTAGTCTGCAAATACGGCAATCCTTATTTAACAAAAATCTGGGCCTCGGATAATTCTAAGGATCAAATTTAATGCATGTGTAGCTGGGATTTACAAGTGCGTCATTTTGTAATTTCTCTTTGAAGATGAGTCTTACACATCTTAAGTTGCCAAGTTTCGCATATTTCACATCTTATGAACTTAGTTTGGTTGGGAAAAAAAAAAATGAAGTAATGCTCTGTGCACTCAAAAGGATTATATTTTGGCATAACTAAAGTGAACAGCAGCTAGCAATCTTCTAAAGCATTTCACACTGAAAAGTTCATCTGACCTCACAAAAATGAACTTATATGCAAAATTCATTGCTAGGAGGCCCAGAGAGAAGTACTGAAAAATTAGAGTCCTTCAACATATAACAGCATAATTCCCTGTAACTTTTAAAAAAATCTGATATACATGAGTGCTTTAAATAAATGAGCTTAATGTATTGCTAAGGAGTAGTAACACAGCTCCAGAAGTGATCAACATCAGTAAAAGATAAATATACAAATAAGTCATGTCTCAATTGATCTCTATTTCTCTCAACTGCTAAATTTCACCATTCTCACAGCATCAGTGACCAAGAGAGTAAAACTGTCACAATGTGCAGAAACTTTTATCCAAACTAAGAGATTGTGCTTTGATGTAGAATTCTTTATATATGCCAACTACACTTGAATCAAGAACCACTCCAAACAAACTAAAAGTGTAAGGTTACAAAATTCACATCAGTTCCTAGAGTTCAGAAAGTCAGCAAGAATTCCTTAGGTGACAACAGGAGAAAAAGAGTTGGAACTCATTTTGAAATCTATGCTCCATATACCTTCTGAATTACTTTATTTTTTACATATAAAATACGATATTGCCATAAAAAAATCATGATCAGGACAACAGCTGTTCACTAAGCATAGTATAAAACAGGGCTAACAACTCCCAAGAACCATGAGATCCAGAAAATAGGAGAAGGGATAGTAATGCTCCACTCCGTGGTAGACATGATAATGTCTTCTATGTAAGCGACAGCTGTTTGGAAAGCGGAGCATAACTCCATAAGAAAGATGAAGGCAAGAAAAAAAGACAGCTAAGCCAAGTGGTAGAACCTCAGCAATCCTCTTGTTGCTCACGGAGAAATGTTGCTGGTCAGTAGACATATCACAGCTGAAGCCTCAGCTCTGAAACTGCTAAGTAAGCAAGCACTTCCTATTTTTAGCAAAAAGGCAAGAAGTTAAAAAAAAAAAAAAAAAGCCACCACAAAAGAAACAACAGCAGCCAAAACAGCAACCAAAAATAACACTATAAAAAACCTGACAGCTTGGTTTCTTCAACACAGCAAAGTTTCAGAGAATCACACTCATGGAATATCATGACTGCAAGGGACTCACAGGGATCATTGAAGTTCAACTTGTGGCCCTGCACAGGACAGTTGCAAGAATAACACCACAGGCCTGAAAGGATTATCCAAATGTTTCTTGAACTCTGTCAGGCTCGGTGCTGTGACCACTTTCCTGGGGAGCCTGTTCCAGTACCCTCCTGGCTGCCAGGGCACTGCTCACTCATCTTCAACTTGCCATCCACCAGGACCCTCAGGTCCCTTTCCATGGCACTGCTCTCCAGCATCTTATTCTCCAGTCTATATGTACATCTGGGGTTGCCCCATCCCAGGGTGAATTTTTCACTCCCCAAAATTCTGCATCATTTAAAGATTTTTGATATCGCAGATAAGCAGCATTTTACTAAAGGAGAATCTCATGAAATGTTTTTAACCACTCTGAATCAAGACAGGGGGAACAAAAATGGAAATAGAGATTAGAAAGTACTTTTTGACAGTTATATCAAAAACTAAAGCAGGAAAATGTGAATGATGAATGCTTAAAAGGAAATGCTAACATGATATTGGCAACAACTTCTTACGGCACATTTTTAGCTATGGAATGAGTTTTTTAAAATACTCAAGAAAACTGATTATTTCTGTCAATAAAAGTGCTATTATTCTTAGAATTTATAGTCACCGCACTGCCTATGAAAACCCATTAATTATACAAGTCTCCTGAGTGTCTTTAGCTTCTAACTTTGTACTATGTTTTAGCCATGTTCCATGCAATTTAAGAAAAAAAATCCTTCTTAAAATAATTTTATATCTCCTTCTCCTACCTCAAAGAAAAAAAAAATAGTTATATGTACTTCAAAAGAACTTACCAAAAATAACTGTCAGCATATTTCTCCAAAGAGAGAGCACTTTTGCATATAATAACTTTTTAATATCATGTTTTATAGAGTAAATGGAAAGTAATTAGTGTTTTCACCACAGGAGACAACATATACTAAGTACCGTACTTTGATTTCCTCTGTTGAGATCCACTACATAGCTCAATAGTGAACCATATGCAAAAAATCATAATTAAGTTTATTACAAACATGTAACACTGCAAAGTCTTCAGCAGTCTGATCACAGGATTTTACTTTCAAGGTTATTTACTATATTTATATATAATCAGGAGGGTTTCGTAAAATTGCAAATATATTCTCACCCGCTCAACTGAACCATGGATCTTTATGAAGTTCTTCCATAGCATTATTGCAGTTATGTAAGTTACATAGTCTAAAGTATAAAATAAAGACTCAGATGGGACCATCACCTACCACACAATATGCTTTTAAAGACTTCGACAAAATGAGCTGACATTTTATCCACACATTTTAAAAGGAAGAAATCAGGACGCATTTAAGACAATCTTTTTGACCACTGGGTGCCACTCTTGTTCTGTGTACAATAAACTGCCTGACAGTAAGTCACTCTTCTCAGTCTTTTAACTTCCTCAGCTTTAAACAACTCTAATTCTCCTAAACTGAGAGGAAAAATGGAAGAATTTTTACAAAAATTTCTATTAAACATTACTTTTCAAAAGCCTTTACTATTGCTTTTAGCCCCAGGAACGCAATTTTGAAAGAAGTATAGTACACACAGACCCTTATGGTATATGAATTTCTTTCATGGTGGGATTATAGAATAACTCAGTTATGTTACATCTAAATAACAATCACGTTCAAAGGAATAGATGTATCTACTGCAACTGTGTAGCCCTGTATTGATATTGTTACTAACAGCTTCATATTCATAGTTTGCAACATCACAACACTAAGGCCTTGAACAAGCTTGTCAGGCTTGCTCTGTCTGAGTTTTTCCTGACCTGCCTGGAGTTGTTTTTTTAACTTGCTGCAGGTTTAATAGTAATATTTCTAACTGACCGGGTGTCTATAGCTAACCTGGTTTATTTTAGTTGAATTTTGTATGGTACAACCATAGTTTTTAATACACAGCAGTAAAACAGAGTTATTCTATGATATTTATGACTAACACCATAATGCAATATATACAAATACAGGTCTAGTATAATACACATCTTGAGAAGTGGAAACGCAGGATGTGGCATATAAAAGCACAGCTATGAGATAACATTCTTAGATTAGACTGTTAATATTTCAGGTATACTAGGAATTTTAAGGTGGGTTTCATCCTTTTCCATAAATTTTGTGTAACATTATCCTGTGCACTTTATTTGCTAACTCAAATAATCCCATATCAAACATCATTCCACTGTATTGTGGCCCCAAGATACTGCAATCACAGAATCAAATAACAGACCTAAGAATTCCCTGAAGTCATCCGAAGACTCTGACTGACCAGAGAGATGTATTAAGTTACTTACAGGCCCCAGGTTACCATCCTAAACATGTTATCATTATGCCTCCTATCCTTACTAAACACATACTAGAGACTTTCATGCCATACCATTTATTTTATTCTATTTCAAACAATACAACTAAAAACCACTGTCCACTATTGTCTTTTACGTCGGCAGATGTCCTTTCCCTGTCACTGCACTGCTCTGCTCTACCAACTGTTTGGATAACGAAGTAAAATACCCTAAATATTTCCAGCTTATGCATGGCACTACCATAGTTTTATAAAGTACCTGTATTCAGGCTGCCGACTTGTCGGATGATCATCCCTTGCCCATCTGTATCCTGATTCATCCTGCAAAACATACATGCAAAACAACTGTGTGACATGTATCTCAACATCAGATGTCAGGTACAGTTAGTTGCCACCTAGCTACTTATTGCAAAACCAAAACATTTAATGAGTTAAAAAAAACAGCATTAATCTCTCACACCAAGTATTCTCTCAATTTATTCACTGTACCCCATTTTTTTCCTCTATCAATACTGAAGAGAACAACTTTGCAGTGCTGTAGAAAACACAAAAACTACAAAAGTTTCTGAAATAAATACAGATGCTTTGACTTGAAAAAAATTTCCTCTTTGAAATACAAATTACCATCAATAGCTTGAAGTTACAGAATTTCAAACAGCTAGATGGCAGGAGGCAGCAATAATAACTTTTACAAGAGACCATAGATTTTGTACTTATGTGCAGCTACTGGAAAAAAAATACATTCATCATCACAACAGAGTTGAACTAAGTGAACAACTGGGTAAACTAGAAGGGTATGTAGATAACATTCATCAACTTGCATGTGCAAGGACTTAAACAGAAAGATTCTGCAATCATTCTTCCATTCATCCAGGTAACTTTGCACTGCATTACAGAGAGTGCTTCTGGCCATTTTTGTTTTCCCAGTTCACACTCTGGGCTTTCACATCCAAAACCTGGATTTTTTTTCTATTAATTCTATTTCAGTTTGTGATAATAGCAGTAGCACCAGCACTCTGTCTGAAACAGTATTCTAATTGTTTAGTATTCAAGCATTAATGAAAAAATAATTATCATAAACGGGTGAGAAGAATCACCTTACGTACACCTCGGTGTGGAGGGCCACTTCTTCGGTCATGGGCAAAACTACGACCCTCTTCATAGTCTCTGTACTCAGCATGACTGTAATCATCATACCGACTGTAATTCCCATCCCCAGGTCTCTCAAGCAGTGGTGGCTTCTTGGGTAAAACATTTACTATTCTATGGTAATCTCCCTAAACCACAAAACAAACAAAATCACATTGCTTTTAACAGCCGAAAATCTGTAGTGAATAAACAAAACTAAAAATAAATTATTTCTAAATATGGGACTTAAATAATCCTAAAAAAAGAAATTGCACAGGAAACCAATAAACATTAAAAATCATGCCACTCTGATGGTGTAATAACTTAATAAATCTAATTGGACGACCTCTCAGATTGAATCCTTAGACATTACAAGTTTAATTACAGTGAGAAAATTTTCAACAGCATTAGCTACTTTCTAACCATCAGCTACATGTATTTCTCAGAGACTTATATATTAATTTTGGAAACCAACAAGAAAGTTACATCTGTAATGCCTGTAAAACAAAGACCACATTTAAAAATATAAACAATTTACTTAATGTCCACAACATCCCCCCCACACACAGCAGAGATTATAATTAAGATAATCCTTGCTTCATAATCTGAATAGATAAGCACCCACTCAATACAATGCAGTAGGTGATGTGAGTGTTCAAGTGACAGAGTTTTAACACTCTCATTTTTAATTTTAATGCAAGTTTCAGACAGCTTTTTGCGTGAACACAAAATTAATTTACTGTATTTCCTTCAAATAAATAACAAGTCATACACCATATGCCAATTAAAGAAACCCTTTGTTTATTAAGCAAAAATTGCCCAGCTGTAAAAGATGCAAATTCAATTTTCTGGAACCACGTTTTACGTAAGTCAATTGCAAATAAAAAGCAAATGAAAACATGAATGAAAGATTTTGTATTTTAAGTCTTCTTCCTTTAGCAAAATACATTTTCTTTGGGCCTTAAACCAAAAGCTAGAAATGCAGAGACTTGAGTTAGCATGTCCAATTTGGAGGGGGAAAAACATATCCAAACTATTTTTTGAATAGTAAGCACAAGTCACAACCTGATGAACCAAGAGTTTCTGTAGAAAAACACACAAAAATTACACTCACAAACTGCTAAATATTGTCAAGCAAAACTTTAGTTCTGACTTCAGAGACCACTCAACAAATGGACTACAGGGCAATCCAAAGCCAGCCTACAGCCATACTGATGCAAAGCGGAGACTTCACACGCAGTCATACAAAGGCACAATGCTTGATCTACTCTCACCTCATTGAACGTACTACATATGTAATTCTTTTTTTTAATCTGGTGTCTTATAAAGATGTGCTCTGCAGCTAAAATAAAACTGCTTCATGCTTTAGCCTCACCCAGAAGACCCCACTACATAACTATATTGACACACAGAAGGACAGTTACATGAAAGCTCAAGGTGTAGCTGGTTACAGATACAAGTTACTGTGACAAGTACATGCAACTTTATGTTTTTTACCAGGATCTGAAAACATATGTTTCTGCTACAATCTATACTTGATATACAATTAGCACCCAGTTTAGATTAGGACAGGTCTCTTGCTCTCTCAAACAAAACATACTTCATTCTGTATCATTGGCACATAGCAGTTCCAACGTACTAACCTACCAGCAAGTGCTAAGCGCATTCACAGATAGAATAAATTAATTCCATTTCACTTGCCTAGTCAAAATTAAGTCAGACGTCTACACACAGACACAGATACAATTGCACAGGTTTGCAAGGACAGAAACTGCCTTCCAACAGTCTTGAATCTGCAGAGTTCTGTGAGAAGGAACTTCATCTTTCAGTATGGTAGAGAGACACCACATCTTGGTTTGCCCAGCTACTGGGGTGTCATTTTGGTAGAGATGGACAGTATTAATTGTGGTGAGTGTATTCTGCTAGTCCCTTCATTCCCAGTTCCAAACACATGTAATATAAAGCTAGCTTTGAACTACCTAGTTCTTGCACCAAACTGAATGCATCACATCTTTTAAACTGTAAAGTAAATTTTCATAATGCATATGTCATGATTTGTTCTCAGAACAGCCTGAAAGACTACCAGGATTTAGAAATGTTATTGATGCAATGGTAAAATTAAATCAGCAACATGTTAGTCAAGTCAAAGTATTAAAAAAGAAAAATCTGTGAAAATACTTTCTGCCTTTCCTCCTGTCCTACTGTTGATAAGTATTTTGGAGGAGGTAGCTAAATACCCTGTCCAAATGAATCTGATTTCCAGGTTGCTGAAAACACCAAAATTTTGTTGTTCCCTGTAAAGAGTTAAAAATGTCACAGAGCAGCCAAAGACTAATATACTACTCAATAGAGAAGCCTATGTAACTGGTTACCAAGTTACTGACATTGGTATGCTTCCAAAATCATGAGCTGAAAGTGTAACAAAGGGAACCCAGAAGGTATGCTAAATCAGCTATGCTGTTACTTCACCACTGAAGATAATTAAAAGGAATGTCAGATAACAGGCACTGTTATATGAAATTTTTTTTCTGCTTAAAGCACATTGCACAGCATGTAAATATAAATATAAAACAGTATTCTTAAAGTTCTATTTAAGGTATAATGCCTCAAAAGACAAAGCTGCAACTTGTTTAATTTCTTTGTTAGAGAATTCAGACAAAGGAGAAGAAAAATTACCCAACTCTTTGGCACAGAAATTTTCTAAAAGCATTCTGAAGTTATTCTACAGCAGAGCAAGCATAGCTTCTGTGTTTGCTTTTACAAGCACAACATACATACATAACATACCATGGAAGACTCCATGACTACAAAGTAGATTTCCATTGACACTTCTTGAAAAGCATTTCCCTTATAAGGTTTCAAAGCACAGTTTCTTTAGCAAAGACGTATTTTCAACATTTGTTATAAACACTTCCTCCTATACTTTAAGCATCAACATAAAAAACTGTATTGTGACAAGAACTATTTTGAAAGTAGTTACTTTACCACCTCAAATTACTTAAAAGAATCACAGATCACAGAATATGCTGAGTTGGAAGGGATCCACAAGGATCATCAAGTCCAACTCTTAGCCCTGCACAGGATCATCCCCAAGAGTCACACCATGTGCCTGAGAGTATCGTCCATACTATTAACATAGAAAGAAAAGACTGTGGAAAAATACAACACAGTATGGCCTTTTGTTCTTTAGTAGTTATTAAAAATCCTGTGTTTAATAACACAAATAATTACATTAAAAAAAAATTATCAAAATACAAATATTCTGAAACAGTTCCAATAGATTTGAAATGAAGAAAAAAGTACCCAAGACTTAATTTTGTAGGCATCTCATGATTTCTGTGCAGATGCATTTGCTAGATTCAAAGAATGAGAAAAGAAAAGAACTTGGGGTATATTAGGAACTTATATAGGTAAATAAATCCAGCCCTTACAGTACAAGTCATTGTATAAAGGTAAAGTACAACACTATAATGCTACAGAAACTTACTATACACTTACATCACCATGAATCCTTGGAGGGAGACGATCTCTTGGAACTCTCTCATAGTCATATCGCCCTTCAGACCACATTTCATCTCTTCGATACGCCACTAAAGACAATAAAAATACAATTAGTGAAAGCCAATTTGTTATGAATAGACAAAAGGATAGTGAGCATAGAAATAAAGGTTCACGGACTTCTCTCAATATTATGTATTATGCACAAGACCTATACATACACTTCCTATTGTTAGCCCTTTAAAATAAGTATTTCTAGTTATACTAGAAATTGCTATAGAAAGTAATTAATGTACTTCAAGTAAAAATAACTCACAATATGTGCAAGAACAACTGAACAACTGGAAATTAGTGTAGCATAATCAGCAAAATTACAGGACTTATAGATACTATAAACAGCTGTATTGAAATATATGTATACTGCAAATACTAGCTGTACATATAAGTGCATACATGTACAGCAATTTTGATACTGCTCTGCTAAAAAATATTGGACTTTAAAAAATGTTTCAACTATTTATTAAATAACTTCTGATTTTTAATAGAACTTTTAATTATTTCATTAACTCAACTATCGAGCAGTCAAAACACAGCACATCATTCCCTTTGATTACATGAATAAAACACATTCTTCATATCCAGATACTTCCTGTTTTAAATTGGAAGCCAGCAGAACACAAAAATTCCTCTTTCCAAAGAAGGGCAGCTTTCGAAGTCAAAATTAGTCTTTAATGACAGATAGAATAAACCATGACCCTAAGAGATTCTAGTCATGCTATGTTGGGCAATACACACTTGAGGAATTCAAACAACTGCTAGAATTATATTTTTCTAAGCTTCCCTTCACAATGGTAGCTCTGCTATTAAAAACAGTCAATAAGGAAAAGTAACAGCAAGTCATATTCAGAAGAAGAAATACATAACATTACCTACTTGCACCAAATAAAAACATTTTATTGGAAAAATAGACTTATGAGGCTATATAGAAATATTAATACAGATGTTAAGAATCAACATGACAAAGGGATTAATAACTGTAAACAGAGGTAGCACTAAGTCAGACGTAAACCACTGCAAAAAATAACAAACACTGACATACTCACTTTTCTGCCAGTTTTAGCAACTCTGCTCCTGAAGACCCATTCACCTTCCTACAAAAAAAGAGACTGAAGTTAGCAAAAAAGTGCATATATATTCATCCTAAATAGATTTTTTTTTTAAGTAAAAGACAGGTAAAACCTAAATGTTTTACCCCAGTGATCTGTCTGAACTAGTACAGTTCCTTACTACACTCAATTAAGAAAGAATATTAATTACTCAGCTAAATTCACAGTATCAAAAAACTTTATGTGACAAATAATTACAGATAAAACATCTTCCTAATAAATTCCAGAATTTTCTTTCCCTTTTGTCATCTTTTACTCGCTATCTCAAATCTCAGTTTTTCTTCCATTCATTAGCAGAAGCTTTTGGAAACTGCTTTCTTAAAAGCACTTAAAAATTATTTAACATATTCATTTAATGTGTATTTATTTAACTGTCTTTAAATATCATTAAGTAAAGAAAAATAAAACTTCATTTGCACATAATGAGAGGTTACAATTTAAGAAAGGCTTTTTCTCTGACAATACACAGTAAATCCTGACAAAACAGCTCTTTTCCTCAACTGTAAGAAGCATTTATATTCAGAGATTTTTACCCTACCATTGGTTCAAATGAACCAGAGTACCTTATTAAAATATTGTTCCATTTTATAAAAGACTTGACCTTAAGTTTGTTTGATAACCAAGACACAAGACTAGTCTGATGTAGTCACAGATTATAAATCAAAAGCTGACTGAGCCAACCAGCTGATCCTGGTTTTAGTAAGGGCAAAAGCTAGAGGATCTGCTGTCCCTGCCCTCTAAGAGACAGAAGAGTTACTAATTCTGAAGCTACTTTTCATCTTGCTGTATTGGATGGTCAGATGTATCATCAGAAGCACCTTCCTGGCACTTTCACAGTAACTGTCTCAACTTTTCTTTATTCTCTACTCAGGGACTTTTGCTAAAGCCTTAAAAATTCACAGCAGGGGTTACATGTACATTAACAGTTCCTTGGCCAACTCCCTGCCCTCCTTCCCACGTTACAGAGAGGGTGCTCCATCTGCTCTCACACTGCCCCCAGAGTCCTCTTTTCTTTGTGCCTAGAACAGAACCTGAATACCCCTCTGTTTTTACATACTGTAAGAGAGAGAAGTAGATTAAGCAAGACATGAAGCATTACACAGTCTTCCTCAATTCACTTCACTGCTGGCCCCTCATGACCAACCCTTGCCCCAGGTTGGATCATTCCTTCTGCCAGACCTGCCCACAACTGGGGAGCATCTGAGCCACCCACAGCGCCCACTCCCACACCTGCTTGTCCACAGCTCACCCACCCACCTCTCACATGTGCAGAGATTTAGGTACTTGACAGCAAGCCTCAGTTTTTTAGACCTACAGCAAATACCAGAAAAGCTGGATTCAAATAATGTTTTCATGTGGGCTTTTTTTTTTTCCATTTTGACAAATACAGTAGTGTCCCTGCCCTGGTGTCTGCAGCTGTTATGAAACTGTTAACTGAACACAACATTCAAAAAGCAACACATTTCAGATAAGTGCCACTGAAGATGAGTGCAAACTTATACATTGTGCTGCTCTGTCAGTCAAACCACCTCCAGCATCCCAACATACATCACTGGCAGCAGGCACCACCACCCATATACAAGCTCCATTATATTATCAGGCAGCCAGGCTGATAAAAACCCTCCCTTTTTTATCACTGTTGCACCTCACTGAAACCAGCAAGCATTATCACCAGTATTCTGACAAAGCAAAACTCAAGCTGGAAAGAAGGCAGAGATACACTATCACAAAAGTCAATAGATGGACATAAAAAAAATATACACCAGAAAAAAAGCAACTATGGAGGTGGGGAAAAAAATCTCATTCATATTTAGAGGAATTAAATGAAGGAAGGTAATCAGACAGAATCAACCACCAGGTACGTTGCTCAAAATATTGGTAAGGTGAACAAGTAGAAGACTAATTTTATAAAGAAGACTAAACAGACAAATTTTAGCTGAGACTAATGAGATAAAGCTAGGATGTATTTGAAAATAGCAGAAGAAAAAAGGATGTTTAAAGGGAGAAAAATGCATTTCCCAGCATTTTGAGCACATTTTATCTGTTTCCATAGAAAAAGAAAAAAATCCATTGCTTAACACGGCTTTAATAAGAACCATGAAGAATATAAATTCTTAAAGTCAATATGAGAATATTCCATTAACAAAGATTCAAGAGATCAAATCTCAAGTTTATTATGCTGTATATAGATTCATCGGTTCTCTCAATAAGTACAAAGGTGTTGTAAAACAAATAAAAAAAAATCTGTTTCTGTTTCACAGCTATCAACATTGCCACTCACTATTTTCTATTAGCGTGTCCAGTAAAAGTAATTGATATGTCTTTAACACAATGACACATAGCCACTTGCTATATTATTTTAAACAATCTCTTCCTAATTTTGATCAGAGGTGACTGTTTTACCTAAAGCAAGGTCTTTATTTTCTCAGATAAGTACATTCTGTGAACACAGAAGCCATTCTATTAATGCAACACAAGCTGCTCTACTGCGATTATCACAGCCCTTTGTCTGTATGGATATATGTATCATTCATGATGCAGTGAGGGCTACTTCATCAAGTAGATTACATAGGTCACTTCAGATTTTTTTGCACATCTGGGTTTTCTTTATCAATTACTATTTTTTATTCTTTTTTACTTTTTAAATAATATGTGCTAAAAATCCTTGATGTATTTGCAAAAGCACTCTAGTATTCTGAAATATTTTGTACACAATTCTTGTCTGTTTACACTTACTTGAGACATCACTCGTCAGCAAGGCTAGAAATACCTACTTCTCCAGGATTCACAATTTTCTAGTGTGTGTTATCATCCTTCTACAGAATCTACACTTTTGTTTCCAAAACATACAGCTCCCTAATCCAGGTGGCTACATCTTGCCTTATGTGAACAAAGCATAAAACCAATGCTGTGCCATAAACCCCGAGACAGGCAGCTGCAATGTCTCCCATGCCACAGGGATATACCTGGGTTCATAATATTACTCTGACAAACAGCAGATTGAGAAATGTGGACCAGTTCTGTCTCTCCTCTGCTTTGGAAAGCTCTCAAAAACTTCCTCAACCTCTTGTCATATCTGGGACAGGCAGAAAACACTGAATAGACACAGTTGTACTTGTAAGATGAAAAGCAGAAGTGTAAGAGTAGAGGAGAAAAATCCAACACCTCAGGAAACAAAATAATATGAAGAGGGCATGAAGAAAAAACAGAGATTCAAAGACAGTCCACCTCTCTCTAATGGCAAATATTAGGCTGTAAGACTTTCAAAAGCAAACAGAAGTATGACTGCAACAAGTCTAGGCATATTCATGTAGATACCAAATCACCTGAGAGAAGCAGCTTTCTTCCAATCTTTCCCAAAGTGTTCACAATCACTTCGACTTAAAACAAGAAAAAAACCCAAAATTTATTTTAAAAAGTCACTGACCACAAAAGTCAAATTAACTCACATCTCAAAAGGAAAAATAGCCAGACATGCGTAAACTGAATAAAATTGTTAAGAGCAGCAGCATTCCAATGAGGATTTACAATCCCATCAATTCTATTTTCTTACCACATCATTCCAATACGTCACTGGGAGTAAGAGAAATGGAGACAACGCATTGGGGGTCATATTAATACAGCGACTGATGTATTAGCACTTTTCTTTGCCTGACCACCTGCAGTTACCAACCTGTCCTTCACCAGTGCCAGTGCCACAAAAAGGATATTCTACCAGGCTGCGATGAGGCTGCTGCGCCCGCACCATCAATGCAAACAAGTGCACGGACCTCCGCCTCCTCCGTGGCTTTGTCTTGCGGCACACTTGGACAACAAAATATGTCAGCTCTCCATACTGCTGTCGTAACAGGACAAAACGGCAACGCTCTTAACAATTACTGCTGAAAGTACCAACCAGTCCTGTGTATTTCACACGGGGCAAAATCACTGCACCAAACCGTCCTCACTGCTTGCACAGGTTGCGCGAGTTGCCACGTCTTTTCGTGTATTTCTTGGTTCCCCTGAAGTCCCAGATATCCCAGACAAAGAATTTACAGGCTACCCTTGAAAAGGGCCGGCGCAAGGCGCCGCGCAAGGACCGATCGCATGGCCGGGGCCGCGCCATCGGCTGGGGCAGCGCGCAGTGCCCCGCTCGCCCAGCGGAGGGGACGGGCGGCCGGGCAGCCGGCCCCGCTCCGCGCCCCGCTGCTCACCCGCGTCCAGCTCCCGGACGGCCCCGCACCTCCTGGACGGTCCCGCACCTCCCGGACGGCGGCCTCGGGGCACCTCCCGGACGGCCCTGCACCTCCCGGACGGACCCGCACCTCCCGGACGGCCCCGCACCTCCCGGACGGTCCCGCACCTCCCGGACGGCCCCGCACCTCCCGGACGGCCCCGCACCTCCCGGACGGCCCCGCACCTCCCGGACAGGCTGCACCTCCCGGACAGGCTGCACCTCCCGGACAGGCTGCACCTCCCGGACGGCCCCGCACCTCTCGGACAGGCTGCACCTCCGCCACCGCTTCCGGCGCTGCCGCCGCGTCAGCGGAACCCCCGCCCTGCCGGGGCCGCCTCCCGTTGGCCGCAGCCTAGCCGGGCGCTGCGCGTCGGCGGAAGCGCGCCGGGATCGGGCAGGGGGGAGCGGGAAGCGGCGAGGAGGGAGCGGGCCGTGATCCCCGAGCAGTCCCGTCGGACCTGCCTGCGCATCCCCCGGTGCCGCGCCGCGGGATGGGCTCCCTCGCGGGCTGAGCCCGCCGAGGCGGGGGCACCGTGCCTGTGGCAGCGCTCGTTTACAGCTCTCTCGCTTCGCGCTTTTGCGGCGTAGGAAGGGACGAAATAAGCGGCTGGTCGTGACAGTGCTGTGGTAAGGGAACCGCAGGGTGATGTTACGACCGAAAGCTTTAGTGCAGCGTGTGGAGGTTCCTGAGCAGTCTGTGGCTCTGCCGCACGTACCGAGCCCTGAAATGGAGTCAAGTCCCTCAGCTGGGGTTTGAGGAGGAAGGGCCGTCACCAACTGAGCTACCCTGCTCTGTCCCTCCTGGGTGAGGTTCTGGGCGAGACCACATGCGATCTAACCAAGCAGCTCTTCTCCCATCTTGGCTATGCTGGAAATCGCTTTAAAAAGACTCTGCTAAGAAAGCGCTTAAGGTGGTCCCTGCTGGTGGTCTGGTGCCCGCTTACTTAATGTCCCTAAGTTTTTGTAGTTAGATTAGTGCACAAGAGTGGTTCAATTCAAACGGATCCTTTTTATGTTCCTCTTTGGCTTGGGCAGACTGTATTCTTTCTTTGCTGCTAGCATTAACTTTATTTACCAGACTCTGATCCTGTTTGATGTTTGCTCTGTGGTATTTAAGTGACTGTGAGATAAAACAGATTATGCTCTGACAGCTTATTCCATGCCCCCTCTGTAGGACAGAATTGTAGCAAGGGGTTAATACCCTTGTCAGGAACCAAGGAGAACATGAGTTTGGTTTCCTCCTTTACCACAGACATTTGATTATAAGCCTGAGCCAAGCTCCTCTGAAACTAATGGTTTGTTGATTTGGGTCTAAACTCTGTTGATGCTTTTAAATCAGGAATAAAATACTGTGCTTTAAGGATCAAGATAGAAGACCTCATATTAGTTGGCCTGAGTGAGCAAGCCTTGAGAAATTTATTCACAAATCATTTATGCTACTTTAATTGATGGAATTATAAATCTGACCTTGCTGCTGTGCACTTAAAGACACAAATTTGTGCTTAAGTTGAAACAATTATGTTAAGTCATGGAAGTATGAGTAAATTTACACTCCACTTGATGCTTCAGAGGCATCTGAACAATTTTGCTGGTGTCCTTATCTGTTCTGGGACAGAGTAGAAAAGCCAGTTACTGAAATTAATCACTACCTTTTCTTGTGATGTCCCCAGCGCTCGTGACAGATGCTGCATTAAGCATATTGGATTCAAGCAAAACATATTCACATGAATATGATCTATTTTTCAGGAGACTTAATCATTGCTGACAGATGGCTCTTGTCAAAGAATGGCTTCTTTTAGTTCAAGTTGTTAGAAAAGACAAAAAAGATTGAATTCAAGAAGTCATTGTAATGAGAGACAACTCTATCCTCAAAGTCAATATGTAAAAATTATGAAGAAGGCATTAATATTACAGAGAGGCTATTACATTAATGAGAATTTTGCTCAGTCCCATGGGGACAATGTACTGGCTTTCAGCTGATGCTTTAAAATTGAGTAACCAGATAATACCTTAAAGATCAGGCAGTAATCCAGGATAAAACAGAAATGTTTTGATTTGTTGGAGAGCTCTAGCAGGATATAGAAGTCAGGCTGTACATGACTCTAAGGTGAGTCTCCTGCAGCAATTAGAAAGCTCAGACGTTGTTTTTTGGTTGGTTTGTTTGGGGTTTTTTTCTTGAGGTAAGGGAATATTTACTGTCTTTTCTTGTCAGCTGAGCAGAGAGACTGGTGATCAAGGAGAAAGAATGTGATGAAAATGTTAAATTTTTATTGGACAGTTCTATGAAGTCAGAAAATTTCTGAAATAGAAGGCCTCTCAGCCTTGTAATGGTGAGTCTCCGGATGACGCATCTCATCTAGAGATTTGACTTAGAGCTTGAACTGGCATTTTTTACTCCTCCCACTAAAAAACATCAGATAGTAAATGGCGATAGCCCTACAGTTACAGTACTCTGTCTTCTATTAAAGTTGTGCCTGTCCAGTGAGCCAGACGTTAAAAAAAAGAAATCTTTGCACAACAGTCCTAAACATTACAAATTGCTAAAAATATTTGGGCAGTTGGAACAGGAAAACTGTTACACTTAAATTTGTTCAGGGGACTAGAAACAAAGTTCAACCTCAACTGTCTGGCAGCCAGCACTCTAGGGTGCAACTCTTACAGCTTGCTTCTGGAAAAAGTAGTGTGTAGCTGTAAATGGTCATTCTGTAGGCTGCCTTCATTAATAATGTCCTAACAACTGAGCTATTAGGCCTGTAGTAATCTCTGTATGATGTATCACCTCCTTTTTGGAGGTTTGCACTGTGGTGCTGTGGAATATTCAAGCTGACTTCTCTCCAGCCATGCTGTTCTCCCCGGCGCCTGCCCATTACAAGGAGAGCTGCTTGATCTCCTGTTACAGGGTGCTCCAGCCCCTCTTGTCATTTAGGCAGAGTGAAATTGCTGTCTTCAGACACTTGAGGGTCACCTCTTCTGTTTTCTCCTCCATTGCTGAATATATTAGCACTGGCAATTTACTATAGCGCAGCATTAAGGTCAATCTTACCAAGTCCTTCTATCTGCTACACATCTGGAAAACTCCACTTCAGACCATCTATTCACATGGAATGTTGCCAAGTCAGTTTGATTAGGCTTGGCAAGGATACTGATGCCAAGCAGAAAGGAATTTGGGATAATGAATCCAGCCTGCAGAACACCAGATGCAATGTGTGGCCTTTATTGAAAATTTATTCTGTTTTCATTTGCTTAACCTTTATGTTTCCATTTTTCCTCATGCCAAAAAAACAGTCTCTGAACACAGAGAACCTCAAAATTCAATCACTTGGAAACTGCCACTCAAATGAATTGTGATATAATAAGCATGTCAGGAGAAAGAAGCAAAACACTTGGATAATCAATACCTATTGGGAATATCAGGTCTTCAGATGGCTGAATCATGAAATGCCTGAAAACATCAGCTGGATTAGAGTATAATATTAGTTATTTTGTTGGCACTTGGTCAAGCAATCTGTTCAGACTAGCTACCCAAGAAGTCCCATAAGAAACTCTGTGCTATAGCAGATGTTGCTTTTAATACTTCAGGCTTTTATCCCATGATCAGCTTTTGTCTACATTTTAAAAATTAGTTGGTCTTGCTGAAGAAATGGCTTGGTCCTCAGTTAGAAATACACTAGAAGTGCCAAGAAGCAGTAATAAGGCTGTAGGAAACTGGACAAGGCGGTAGCAATTGTGTGTAGGTAGTGGATCTGCTGTACTATTTGGTGTGCTCTTTCAAAAGGGCCGTGTTTTGATCTTAAATTTTACTCACTTAGCTCTTGGCCTGAACCATGGCTACAGAATGGATCAAAGAGAATGTTTTACACAGACCTTACATCACTTAAAATTTTGGGAAATGTCCAGATGGGAAGAAAAACATTGGCTGTTCTTTCTCTGGTTAGTTCAGTTACTCTTCACCTAGTATTAGAAGATATGTATGTGGTTATAGCAGTATTTTTTAATTGATTCATTGTTTCCAGACATTCTCAGTTTCAAGACTGTAGAAAAGATTGGAAATTAAAATGGCTTTGAAATTTCCTCGTTTCCTGTGGGGATCAAACTTCTTAATTAGGAGGAGGAAGGGAAGTGCTTCTGTGGGAGAATGCTGTCTTTTGGTCAGCTGTGGAATACGCTTGCGGTTCTAGAGGAGTGTAGAAACCTGAGCAATAGCTACAAGAGGAAATGCATGCTGCTCTAGTGTCTTACTACATTGACTTTAAAATGTATCTCTCTCCCTCCCTGCAATAATTAGGGCTCTGCTTTAGGGAAGCTTTTTTTCCCCTTAACCTGTTTTATGTCAAATGCAACTGAATTGATAATTGTATAAAGAATCAGGTCATGCAGGTACTTGAACAAAGGTCAGTAATTTCACATACATATGGCTCACATACAACAAAAATGTGTTTGGATCAGAAGAGGAGGAAGGAACGTATGTCTTCTGTAGCACATGAAGGGAAACACTAATTTCCATGTAAAACGATGTAAGGAAGATAAAGGGAAATGAGAGCTTTGCTTTTCTGCAACTTTGTCATGGCTGTCTGGGCTAGGTTTGAAATACAACTGAAAGTCTTGGAGCTGTTTTTTAATTGATTTCTCCATTGAATACAGTTTAACTCCTCTCTTTCTTCTGTTATCAGAAAAATGAGTGGTGGGTTGGCACCAAGCAAAAGCACAGTGTATGTGTCCAATTTACCCTTTGCTTTGACAAACAACGATCTGTACAGGGTAAGTTTTAAGAGCTGCATTGTTTAGATTTAATTTGCTGTCAACAATTTTGAGTGTAAAATCAATACTGATATAATATCAGTTTACCGTGATACATTTATTACTAATGAAATGCAATTGTCTGTTGCTAAATCTTTTCATTTTGTTTTATATTTCAGATATTTTCAAAGTATGGGAAAGTTGTCAAGTAAGTGACCTGATATGGCCTTCTATTTTTGTACCTCTCATTTTAAATATTTCATGTCTTTCCTTCACTTGAAAGTCTTGAGCTTTGTATAATTTAAGCATGAATGTAGAACTTTATTGAAGTTCTGTTCATTTTAATAAAGTATAGATTTAATTTAACAACTGGAAGTTCTTGCAGTTATGTTCATAATACAAGAATATTTGTACTGGGGACAGGTTTTGCTAACTATTTCCTAAGAGGAAGTAGAATGTCGTTACATACCATCAGTCTTTTCTCTGAAATAGTTGAAATAGTATTATTCTACTAAGTATTGTTCTCTTTCCCTTGAACACATGTGGGGCACAATGGATAAGTGTAAAAGTGAGAGCTTCTACTTATGTTAATCAGATATCACAGTTCCCACAATTGCAATGTACAGTTCTCTACTTGTGATTCTAGAGGGACTTGTTATTGTGACTGCTTAGAATTTTACCTAAAATTAGATGTAAGGCTGCATTTGAAATCAGTAAGAATTGAAGTTGTGTGGGTTCCCACTCCCTGCCCTGTCTTGTAATTTTTTTTTTTTTTTTTTTTACTGCATCTAGATCCTTTTTGAATTTCTCAATGTGCTATTGAAGCTGTTTATTTCAATGTTAGACTGAAGAATTAACTTCTTATGTCATGTGAAATAACACATGTATCCATAATCCTTGGATTTCAGATGGAGATATTAGCATTTCCTACTGTGAACCTGTTTAGCTGATTAGTCCTACACAAACATAGATTTCTCAGTTTGGATGGAGTTCAATACACTGGTTTTCAGCAATAATAGCAGTGATAAGATTACACCTGAATTTTCCTTTCACTTCCAGTATGTGTAGTTCCTTCCTTCAAGTCATCCAAGGGAATTAGGAATGACACTGTCCCCAGAAATACCCCACATCCTTTTTTAAAATCATCTCCACTCTACCTATAAGCACATGGCTAGGTTAGCGGTTCCTTTGAATTTCTGTTTATTGAGCATTTTTATTGTTAGATATACTTTAACCTTTTTGCTATATAACAAAGCTACAATTCACTGAGATCTTTAAGGAAAAATGTCTCTGAAGTCATTTTAGTGTATCAATAATGCAGTTATTTGTTTCCAGAGTTACTATTATGAAAGACAAAGACACCAGGAAGAGCAAAGGAGTTGCCTTTATTTTATTTTTGGATAAAGAATCTGCACAAAACTGTTCTCGGGCACTTAATAACAAACAGGTAAATTGTGGAAAGTCGTTACGGCAGGAGGGTTGGGTTTACAGTCCCAAAACATTTACCTTTTCTTTCCAATTTTCTGCAGTTGTTTGGAAGAGTAATAAAAGCAAGTATTGCCATTGATAATGGAAGAGCAGCAGAATTCATTCGCAGGCGTAACTACTTTGATAAGTCTAAGTGTTACGAATGTGGGGTGAGTAAAACAAAAAATGTAGAGAAATGGAGAAAAGTTGTGGGTTGAGATAAGAACAGCTTAATAATTGAAATACCATAAAATAGTAGTAATAATAGTAAATGGTAATGAAAATGAAAATAACAGAGAGAAATAAAACCCAAGAAAGGCAAGTGATGCAAATGAAAACAATTGGTCACCACCAACCAATCAATGCCTAGGCAATCCCCAAGCAACAGCCCCGCTGCCAAACTTGCCACTAGTTTTATTGCTGAGCATAACATCATCTGGTCTGGAATATGCCTTGAGTGATTTTGGGTGAGCCATCCTGGCTCTGTGTAACCCCAACCCACTCAGTGCTGAGGGGGGTGAGCAGCAGAAAAGGCCTTGACTCTGTGTAAACTCTGCTCAGCAATAGCTAAAACATCCCCATGTAATCAACACTGTTTCCAGGACAAATCCAAAACTATAGCTAGCCCCATACCAGCTGCTGTGAAGAAGATCAACTATCCCAGACAAAATGAGCCCAGAATCTTAGCTGTTGTCTTCAGTTTGGCCATTGCTCATCCTGCCTGTGCTGTTAAATTTATTTTTTTTTTGTTGATATTATTAACTTACATAGCACATTATGTCATTTTCAGGAATGATGGTACCCCTTCTGTCTTTTATTAGAGATTCTGGGGGTGGGGGGAAAATATGTGCATATTATGGATGCTTAACATGCTGACGAGCAGATAAATCTAAGTGTCAATATAATGCTGCTTGAGAAAGAAAATCTCCTAATCTTTGCTTCAAAATGCCTGCTTTTGCTATATCTTTAGAAGTTCACAATACAGTTGGCAGTAAAATAAGCATTGGAAACAACTGTTTTATGTAGAAGTGAGTTTTAGATTTTAGGCAGTTTCTGACTTTTCCTGAATTTAATAATGTAGGACATTGAGATTTGGAAAGTATTTAATGTCTAATACAAACTTGATTTATATTCATAACAGCAAAAATGTTGTCTCACTCCTGTGTCTTAACTTGTTAATTCTGAGGTTTCTATCTTGCATATAAACCGTGTGCAGTATATTCAGGTATTGCAGCAGGCAAAGAAATCTTTTGTGTTCATGGCTTGTTCTTAGTTTGCAGTTAAACGTGCATATCACCAACAATCTCCTAATTTCCATGGCAAGCTTATAGGGAGGAGTTTGTCTTCTGTGTGCTATTTCAGCATTCCATTTATCCTACTAATTGCTTCCATTTTTTATTCCGTGAACTGTCTTATATTAACTTCCCTCATGATATGTTTTAACATATAGTTGTTTGTAATGGTTTCTCTTAAGCAATATTTCATTTTCTCCAAGGAAGCAGGACACTTAAGTTATGCTTGTCCTAAGAATATGCTAGGAGAGCGGGAGCCACCGAAGAAAAAAGAAAAGAAGAAGAGAAAGAAAATAGTTGAGCCAGAAGAAATGTACGTATATTTAGTTACATGTTACTACTTCTTTTAGGAAGCTTTCTCATGCTAAACACTTAAACTAAAGAACTTTTATTCTTTTTCTCTCTGCACAATGAAGTGAGGAGGAAGGAGAAAGTGAAGAGGAAGGAGAAGACCCTGCTCTGGATAGCCTCAGCCAAGCCATAGCTTTTCAGGTACAAAATTGAAGCATTGCATATTTATTATTATTTTTTAAATGCAACTGTATTTCCTTCTTCAGTTGCTTTTCAAAAGCCCTGAGATACATACATAGGTATGTCTGCTCTATAGCACTCAGGGGCCTCTTGTTTGGCAGCAATAGTTGGTAACTGTAGTTGCATCTTCACATTGCAGGCATGTTCAGTGGGATCTTGTTTGGGTTTTCTGCACTTTCATTATTGCTGGTTTATGTGTATTTATTTTGTCTTATTGTTGCAGCTTTTTATTTCCTTCAAGCTCCTTTGCTACTTAGTTTTCTCTCATCTCTGTTGCAGTTCCCTGCTAGATTTCTGTTCACAAATCCCTCTTTACTTTGTTAACTGAGCAGATGGGAAAACACAGTTATGTACGAATGACTGTACACATCCTCTAACCTCACTGGATTATCCTTGAACAACATCTCTTTCTGGGGCACTTCCTTTGCCTAGTACAGTCCATTGCAGTCTCTAATAGACTCATCTCTCAAAACATATTGAATGCATATTTTATTATATAGATAGATTGTCTGACATCTGTATTACTGCCTTTATTACTTGTTTACACACTTTTGCTTCACTATGCTGAGCAAGCCTGACCTGGTATCAAATTTCTTGGCTCCCTAGTCAACAGCTGTTCCCTGTGTGCTGTCCCCAAAAAAACCCTCAGGAGTTATTAGCACAACTTTGTTCTGAATCAGACCGTAATGAGTGCAGAATTTTTACATGATATAGTCCAAAAAATTAATTCAAATATGCGCAATTATCCCCCCTTTCCCCCAAAACTCCACAATTGAAAATAAAACCTATAAAGCCAAGAAATACTCCCATATCTCTCACCATCCAAAAATTTTATCTGGTAAAAATAGGAAGCTTCTGTTTAAACCTTTAGCTGAATAACCTTCAGTAATAATCCCTAAAGGCGTTCATTATGTGAATGAATGACTGCAAAGGACAACTGTTAGAAGACTTGTTAGTGGAACAAAGCTGATTCAATAATGTCAGTTTAAAACATGAGGCATTCTTTGCTTCAGATCTCAGCTGCTCTATAGTTTTTTTGCCCATGGCAAAATTCCTCTTTTTGAAAATACGGGATACTCCATGTGGCCTGCATTGGTGTAGAAGACTGCGTGTAAAAAGTACTTTCAGAAATGTTTCCTAGTGCATTGATCAAACAGTTTACCTGGAAATGTAGATAAACCCTTGTCATTTTCTAACTTATTTAATGATTCAATGTGTATGAATAATTAGCATTATTATTTGTAATACATCTTAATTTTATTTAGTCCTAGCTAATACTTTTCCTTCTTTCATTGTAGCAAGCCAAAATTGAGGAAGAACAGCAACGATGGACACAGACTGCAGGGGAATCTTCAATTTCAGATGATTCAAAACGTCCTCGGATTAAGAAAAGTGCTTATTTCAGTGATGAGGAAGAACTTAGTGATTGAAATAATACTATTCTATATGTATATATAATATATGTAGTGTACCTTTTGTAAAGTGATACAAAGTGATCTGTAATATAGGTTTGTTTTGGTGTTAAAGACACTGAAAATCCTTTTGTATTTTTATTCTGTCCTCTCACCTTCCTGTCTTTTTATACCTTTGTCTCAAAACTTCACCTTTCAAGGCGGCTTCTTAAGAAAATGGTGTGTTCCTACACTTAAATCCAGAAGAGTATCTTTGAGAATTCTTCTTACAGTTACTGTCTAGACCCAAACCCTGGAAGTGAAATCTTTCCTAAGAGAATTTCCCACAACTTTTTTCCCAAGAGGATTCCTCTTAGGATGACTGTTACCACCACTGATTCTTTATGTATTGGTCTGTTTATTACCTGTTTGGAAGCAGGAGGCTTTAGCAGTACTTTAGTGGATTATGAATCTTGCACTGTTCCTCTTCATAGTGTTAAATTTCAGCTTTAAGCATTGTACTAGTCTTTTAACTCCTCAGGCAATAGATGATAAATTACTGTCACATCAGCACTGTTTCTCCTGACTGCAGTTTGGGTGCCTAACATGGTAATTATGGTTATCCATGGGGTTTTAAATATACTTGTATCTAACCTGGGTCAGAGTTCTGTGTTCACAACCATCTAAACGTGTTGGTAAAATGCAAAAGGCACAAAGTTTCCTACATACTTTAATTAGCTTTGATGTATACTTGGAACCATCATGGTCTCTAAGCAAAGTGCATCGGTACCTAGTTTGCACATAAAGCTGTGAAGACCTTTTAAATAGTGTCTCCATTCTTACCTCCCTAGGGTTCTAGTCATGTTCTCCTGTATCAGTGATTATTCCCAAAACCACAGACACATGGTGGTAACTGTTTAAAAAGTCTAAACTTTTCACTTTTAGAAAGCACAACGTTAAATATATTCACACTTGGAAGAAGAGATGAGCTGTCCTCTTTTTCTATTTTCAGTTCTTCCTGTTTAACCATCAGGACTTGATTTTCTTCCAAATATTCAATTATCTGTTCTTAATATTAATTTACATTCAAATACATAAGGTGCAAAGCAAAGAAACGCACACACACACACTCTCTAAGATAGCGTAGTCTCATTCAGAAGGTCATTCTTGTCCTTGTTTTGCTCCATAAACACAAGAATTCAGAAACAAGAATAAGGCAATAAAAGATTTTTCTCTACAAGCTACTCAAGCCATCGTAATAAGGAGGAATATTGGGTTCTAGACATAGGAAGGTCTTGGACTCAGTAATCAAAGAAATGTTTTTAAGACTGACTTTTTGCTGAAAGTACTATATATTAAATCTGAGGCTTCCTTTACTGAATTTTGGAAGATCTTTTGATACTGAATAGCAGAGTGCTCAAGTGCCAGGCGTAACTTCATAATAATAAATGCAAATCACTCTACATTGTGTATGTAAGAATGAAGCCTGAGGAGTTCTAAACTGAGCTAAGGAAGAAAGTCTTGCTGCCAGCGTACTTCTCTGCAAGTGCTAGGTTAGGGCCCAGTGACAATCAAAAAAAAAAAGAAGAAAGCGAAACAAGCAAAAATATTGGGCCACTACCTAAAATTGGAGTTTGTCTTCAAGTACCATATTCAATGCTGTTTTTAAAAAAAGATAGAAAACTAAAATGTGACAGAGGACCAGTTTGACATTGTCCATGACTTTGGTTTGGGAATATTTGGTAGCTTGTAAGAGTTAAGATTTCAGTGAAGTGATTAGGCAGCAAGTTTCAAGCTTGTATTTCATTACACTATATAATGTAATAGTGGAACTTACTGCTAGGAGACTTAACGGTCATGCAGTCAAAAGGATTAGACTTGTATGTGAAACAGATTTTCAGATGTTGGTTTTAATAAAGTCTCCACTCAGAAATATCCTCACTTGCTGGCTACCTCTAATAGTTAAAATATATAGAGGTATTAACGTAGTCTAGAAATGTATTGTTCTTGCACACGTTACTGTTTCATATTTGCTACTGGTGTCTTGTCAGAAAGCATAAAACCCAAACCGGAGCCTTATTCTGACCTAATAAAGTACTTTTTCAAGAGTTGCAATAGCTGAAGCGAGTTGATATATCTTTCTATTCTGCTGCTCCTGCCTCACTGCTTTCCCAGTAGGATTTGCTCTTGTCAGCATGAAGCAGTAGCTCAGTCCAGACTATTACAACTGACCCAGTGTTGTTCCTCCATGCTCTTTTGTTGCAAGCATAAAATCACTTGAGGTAGGTGACATTGGAAGAGAAAAATAAAAACGAGCCTGCTTCTGTGCATAATGGGCATCTAGAATTCCTTACCTTAAATCATCTTGCTGTAACAATTTTCTTAACTCTGAACTTTTATAAGCAGTGCTTATAGTTTTTTCCTTAGAGTCAGGGTAAAGAAGAATACACGTAATGCCTAAATCATGATCTAGAGGGACTTGGGACGAATCAGATTTATGCACTTCACCTTCTGAATAATTTTAAATGTCTTTTCTTTATTAGTAAGATAAAAAAGCATTTCTAGGTGAACACTAACCTAGAGCACTAACATTGGATAACCATTAAGTTAGATAGTGTGAGTACCTGTTCTGCTTGCTTAAATCCAAAATTGTTTTTGGCAGGAGCCCTGATGCAGCTGCCTCATTCTGAAAAAAAGGCCAGAATTTGTCAATGAAGTCTTCTTCTGATCTTTGAACGTGGAGAGGTTTGCTCCTGTTCATGTCCACCATCACCTACTGTAAGCAGCGTGGCTTCAGGTGGCCATCTGAGTCCCATCAGCACTGAGGAGCAAGGGGGACTGTTAACTAGGCTCCTGATTTAGATCAGGCCAATAGGGTGCAATTATTTTGCAAAGCTTCAGCAAGAGTGGTGCTTTTGCCAGTTTGGTATCATAAAACACCAACTCCAGAAACAGAAAACTGTTGGTGGGTGTATGGCTCTGGGCCACACAAGGTGAGATTGTGTAGCCTTGTTATCAAAAGAAGAATAAAAATCACCTTGCAGAACACCTTCCTGTTAGAAAAACCACACGATTGTCTTCTGAGGGGGTTGTGTGTAGGAGGTGTGATGGTTTGGGGTTATTTTTAGTAATTTGAGGAGTTAGCTTAGGCTAGCAAGCTGACGGCTAGTTTTAGAGTAGAGATAATATGGCTTTCATTAGTAGCAGACTTTTTTTTCTAATAATATCAAAAACATGTATCTTTCTGCAAACATCCACTTATTAGATTTCGTCTTTCATAGTTTCCAAACAGCTTGAAAATTGTCAAAATGTGTTCTGGGTCATAGGATCTCTTGTCTGTTGAATGGCTAACAGAGTAGTGTCTCAAAAGCCGCTAGGAGATGCCTTTTATCTGTCCTTGTGGAAGAAGGGGCTATGGAAGTGAGATAAGGATGATTACCTTAACTGAATATAAATGGTATTACTCACACTGTGCCTTTGCAGCACTTGTTAAAACCATTGCAGCTATGAGGCACAGGAGTAAATTTAGTCCGTGTTTAGCAGGCTCCCCCTATGTTCTTGGCATATTCAGATTACTACTCTCAACAGAGCAATAGAAGGGACTGCAAATACCAAGAACTGGTTGTAGCTAAATAGATGATGTCTGGAACAAACTGTAAACACTTTGGCTTCTGGGTCATTGTGTTCTCTGGGATAGCCCTTTAATCTGCAGAGATGACTTACTGTAGCATGGGAAGGTGAGCTGCACCTAGCAGACTGTCTAGCTGTAGTCTTCTGAGGCAAAAATTGTTAAATTGCTTAGAAAAGCTAGATGTAAAATGGGATATTTTAAAATGCCATTTATGAAGTGCTACTATATGCACTTCTATTTTGCATCTGCAGTATGTTTATATATTCTGTCACTATCCCACCATTGCTATTCTATAAAAATATTTCAAATAATATTCTTCCAAATGTGCTATCTTAACTGGTATTGGATCTTGCTTCTTTTTAGTATAAATTACAAACCCATTTTTAGATATCCTTTACTCAGCAGCTTTGTTTATCTTAACAGAGTGAGGGGTTTTTTTTCTGTTGCTGTTGAAGGCAATATTAAAAATTACTACACTGTTCCTTCTTTAGAGAAAAAGATGTAAAATGGAGAGTTTAGTCACTTTTAACACACATGACCTTGTTTTTTGTATCTATTCTGGTATCTGTAAAACATACCCTAGTAAAGGAATAAGCTGAGACTCTCCATGTAAAAAAAAGCAATACTTCTTAAGCTGAAGAATTGTACAGGTTTGAGAAACAAACCTCCATCATTGTCAGGCTAACCTTGACCCTGCTGTGCGTTCACACAGACAAGGTGTGTGTTTATGCATGTATTTTATGGATGTGATGGGTAATACAGCAAGCAGAGGGTTACAGAACTTGTGGCAGTAGAATGTGATAAAAGGGTGTGAAACATTTAACCAACTCAGTAAGGCAATGTAGGTCACAGTGGCTTGAAGAAATACCACAGTTACTAATCTGAGAAGTTTCCTGTCTGATGAATAGAATGCTCCAGAGAATCAAAAGCAACTCTGAGGTTTTAAGTTCATCAAACGCAACAGCCACAAACCTCCATCAAGATGAGCTAATCCATGGAAATTCAGTTTTATCAATGTGCAGTTACAGGGAATTAGAAGGCATCCAAATTTAGATACTGCAACAAGCTCAGTGCAGTACAGCAAAAAATGTCACTTGGTTGCAGGAGTAAAGATGCATTATTTTAACCGTGTATGTGGAGGCAGAGCATGTAGATGTGTTCTGCTCAAAAAATAGATGTGGATATGGAAGAAGGAGAGACCCAAAATAGAACCAAAAGGGATATTAAGGACTCTGTGGCTATGCTGTGAAGTTCTAAGGCGCTGAACTGTATTTTTAGAGTGGGATAGAACTGGTTGTACTGTGTTTGCTTAACTGAAGAATGAGTGTCTTATGTCTGAAAATTATAAACCTTTTGATAGTACAAGTTTGTACTGATGTTCAAATGCTCAAGAAAATGAGATGAACTAAAGGAAGATACAGTTCTACAAAGACCCTCACTTGGGATGTCTTTGATGTATGAATTTGATTAGGTGGCAAACAGCCATCTGCCCATGAAGCCTGGAGCCATGAGGGTGCATATAAAATTAAATGCCTGAGCAGCCTGTGGCAGTTAGGAAAGATGAGAACATGCAGTACTTAGATGTGATGGTTTTGAGTTCATGAACCTTGTATCTGGAATGAGTGATTGTAGTGCTCGATATTACGTTCTTTCAAAGAAAGTTTTTGAAGATTCATCAGCTAGATTTATTTTTATTTGCTGCAGCATAACATTTTTAAGGAGTGTTTTTACTGTGGGAGGC
Source organism: Myiozetetes cayanensis (assembly GCF_022539395.1). Lineage (NCBI taxonomy): Eukaryota > Metazoa > Chordata > Aves > Passeriformes > Tyrannidae > Myiozetetes > Myiozetetes cayanensis. The sequence goes on along the minus strand of NW_026087521.1, from coordinate 29,206,413 downwards.
TTTCAGAGGAAAAGCTTAACAGAGGAAACTCAATTAATTAAAATCTGTAACACAGTTCTGCAGCAAGGGTGGATTCTCTGTGAGTCCCATGCTTGTGGTATCCTGGAGAATGCAGGGCCCCAGGGCCTTATTCATGTTCATATTTAATTTAGCTGAAACTGCTGGAGAATGTCCAGAATCCTCTCTTCATTTGCTGCACAATTTAGGTCAAGCCCATAACAAAGTACTTGAGTTCAGGACAAAGTAGCCCTTGCAAAACTTTCACTTTTTTTCACTCTTATGTTATTTGTTCTAGGGTGGTGGGTTTTTTTCTGTATTGCACACCTTTGAAATGGCAAACTGGTTGACAGGAAGTTACTTAGTTCCCTTCATTTTAATGTGGTAGGAGCAGTGCACACAGATTGCTCTGCTGCTTTAAAGAAGGGGCAAGGAGTAATTATTGTAACAGCATTCTCTGGATGCTATTTCACTGCTTCCAGTGGCTGGGAGCCAGAGAAGGAGGGAAGGAGGCAGACAGGACAAAGAATGAGTAAGCCAAATTTCCATCCAGAATAAGTGTACATGAGTTACACTAAACATTTTCAAGTTTCTCTCTACAAATTCTCCTCCTAACTGTAATTTAGATCAGAGTTTCTGTGGATAAAATTTATGTGTCTGTCTGGATTACATAGGTGTAATAGGTCTAACTGCAAAGACTTTATTTCAGTCACATAGAAGTATAACTTGGATTATATTAATTCAAATGAAAGTTACTACATTTTCATGTTAAGTTATCTTCATGCTTTAACTGGCTTCTCCTGGGGTGCAATGACACCTGTCTGATAGAAGAACTACTTTTATAAACTATTTTTATGTAGGTGTTATATTTAAATAGATTCTGAGATGAGAGGCTTGAATGCAGACAACACAGTAGCTCTGTGGAAATTAACAAGATATATTCTTGGTAGGAGAGGAAGGAGAACTTCAGAAGTGAGAAAAAAAACAAGGCAAATAGCAGGTGAGACTGAGAATATTGGTAATGCACAGTTCAGAATAAGGGACAAAAGGGAGCAAAATAGTTTACTAAAAATCAACACACACAATCACCTGTAGCATTAATCCCCCTCTATTTAAAGAAGGCTCTTACAGGAAATGAGTGATTTTGCATGTTGCAGTGAAGGCTTGTTTTTCACACTGAACTCAGTTATCTGATTTTCTCAGGTGCTAGACTTCACAGCAATATGGCAAACGTGGATACAGCTCAGCTTTTTTTGACAACAAAAGCCACAAATGACTTCCCAGTCCATCTTTTGTGTCAGCAGTTATTGTTCAAGAGCACTTTAGCCAATAACCAATAATAAACTTGTAAGAGCTAATGATGTTTCTGAAAGCTAGTGTCTCTTAAACTCACTTCCCATCTCTCCTGTCCCTCCTTCCCCCATGGGATTGTCATTGTTCAGAATTTTCTCCAATTTTTCCAACTGTCTGGATGACAAAGTTGTCCTGTCTCTATTCATTTCTCCATTGATATGATTTATGCTGAGGGTTTTTTCCTTATTCATAACATGCTGTTTGTTTTTCTGCTTATGATAGTTTCCTCCCTAGATTCTTTACTCTCAGATGGAGGGATTTCTGTTTTATGGCTTCTTATCTGTTGATATCCAGTCTACAGACCAGCTTCATGATATCTCATTGTAACTGTACTTTACCTGCACGATGTTTTCAAAAAAACCAATGTTGCTTTCCAGCTATGCCATTCATTTAGTTATTTTGTCCAATTACTTTTCCACTTTTATTATCATTGACTAAATGTAATATTTAAATAAAGGCCTAGGTTTCCAACCAAGGGAGACTTTACTCATTCCGTTTTTTTTTTCTTCACTAAACTGCTAATAATGTGAGTGGTTCAGTTATCTTCTTTCTTAGCCCATCTATTTTTAATTAACCAAAATAAAAGTAAAATGTTTAAAAACAACCCTAGCGAGCTGAAGTGAACAACTAATAATAAGTTTGTCTAATGTTCTGTTCTAAAATTACTTGTATTAATAATGAATAAGGCACAAGAAATTAATTTCAGAATTTACTGACTGGAAAAGTTCCTCTGCCATCTCTGTTTCTTCTCGTATTATCACAGTTCCTTCACATAATATGAATTAGTTAAATTTAATTCACTGAAATTATTTAAATATATATGATCATCATTAAATGAATTATATCAAAACCAGCAATGAATTACGCAGGCTAATGTTTGCTGCCCTGTTTGTTGACAGATATATCACTCTCAGGCTTCAGCTGGTGAGAGAGGCCAACAAACTATATTTCAAATGTCTAGACATATCCCTCTGGAGAATATTCAAGAATGGGTTTCATACATGCCTCCAGTCTGAGTGACAAGAGCATTATTCATTGATAACTGGTTTAAAAAGATGTATTTTATGCCATAGTATTGTGATAGGCAGCATTTTTTGTTGCTGTGTTAAAAGGCTTATTAGCTTTTCCATTATATTTTTTTCTTTCTTTTTTTCTGCCCCTTTTTAAGGGTTTCAGAGTTCACTGTGGAAATATGCTGATGTCTGGCAGAAACTTTAGAACCTACTCACTTTAGAATCATATCTTCCTTTCTAAAATAGAAAACAATGTGCTGGGGAATCTCTGTAATATTTGTACATTATTTCAAAGATACTGTCTTAAGGTTATGCAGTTCATTTATTGTACTGCTATTCACTTAGAAATAAAAATAAGCTGTTTGTCGCTTTTAATAAGAATAAGCCAACCAGTAGATGCTTTTTTACATTTTGATTTATATTTCTATAAATCCATAGTCAGGCTGTTTCCAAATGTTCATGTTTCATACTAGCACCACTACAACTGAGTCCTGCTTTAGGGAAACTGCATTTCAACTCAAATTTCAATCACAAGAGGGAACTGAGAGAGTGGAAGGAGCCTTAGTAGACTCCTATCATTCACATGGCATGAATAGTTTGTTAAGTAACAGGAAAGTCATACGAAGTGAAGAAGCCGCTTGCTAAGAAGAATTGCCACACAACTGGTCATTCACTCTTACTGATTTCCTAACCCATTCAGAGAAAGTGGCTCAAGTTTCACTTCGTAAAAGTATCATTAATCCCATTAATTTTCAAACAGAGTCACAACAGAATTGAAGCAGTGAGAGGTGAGAACTTGGAGCTCACTGGAGGCAAAATCAAAAAAAGGCAATTCCTTAAAAAGCTGTGATAAAGGCACTATTGCAAACTACTTGAAAGTGAAATAAAATATGAGTGAGATAAGAGCCCAACTTAAGTAAACCACAAGATCTTCAACAGTGGTTATTAAAAAAAAAAAAAAAAGGAACCTAGACCAGTTTGCGAAGTGTAACTAGCACAAGGATACAGAGTCAAAATCAAAAGATCAGCCAATCAAATGAGAAATAGTGGTGTGTGCCATACAAATATCATAAAACAAGGAGTATGTTCAAAGGAAGGGTAAGACCAGGGAGGAAGTTGATCCACCCTTCACAGGGAGGAATCTTCAGCGTAGCAGCTGGAAAGGCAGAGGTGTTTCATCCTTGGTAGGATCAGCCCTCACTAAGGAAGTCAATTGTAATGCTAGCAACAATCTATCAGAGTGCAAGCTACAGCTGGGACAGAAAGGGGCAGCAAGTGATTTAGTTGGTTAGAGGTTGTTAAAAAGGTTGGGTCTTCCAGAGTATATAAAGACCCTAGGCAATTTTAGGAGCTGTCTGTGACAATTTGCATTTACAAGTGTACACTCAGATTCTGGTTTTAAAATGTGGGAGCTGAGGAATTTTTGGACCCATGGTTAAAAAAAAAAAATAAAATCTCTGAACAAAATTATCAAGATAGGAGATGAGATATAAAAAAATCAGTACAGACTCTAATCATTCTAATGTCTTTCTGTACAAGGGTATAGATTTTACATGTATGAGAGAGGTGGTAGATGTCATTCATCCTGACTTCATAAAGGTTTGTGCTGTTGTGACATAGTAACTACATGGTAAAAATGCTACTACTGTGACCCGAGTGAAAATTTTGTGGGAACACTGCTCAGCATTTCACAGACAAAGCAATGAGATCTGAAGGGGGTTCTGCAGAGATCTGTCACGAATACACTGTTTTATACTCTCTTTAAACCTTGGATGGCGAAGTGGAAAAAATGCTTGTGAAAACTTGAGAATAATGAGCATCACATAGGACACCAGCTGTCTTGGCTTTTCATCTGATACTACTGAATATTGAATGGACATAAGAATTGCTCTTCCTTTCCTGGTTGCTTCTGAGCTAATCAGTTACCTCCGATGACCTCTACGAGCACCTTCTGCTCAGCCCTTGCTTCTCCCCATGGTTTTTCCATGCTGGCATGCACTGCTGCCCTCTGTTTATCGCACCAGCTGAACTGATCTGTGCTCCAGGCTTATATTTTTGTGTCTTTTTCCTATAGAGACAATGGCAAGATGATTGCTAACTTTGGTAGAATATTTTATTAAAGGTTTTCTGCATAAAAATGAGACTGAAACCCCTAAATCTGGTTTTATACACCTGGCCATTTTTTTCCTGTCTGATCTAAGTTTTCAGTAGATTTTGTATCTCTTTTCCAGAGAATGGTAGGTCTGCTAATGTTTGGTTCATGAGCACATTAACATTTCAGAAAGAGAGCCTTTAAAACTTGGTGGGGTGTGTTGCTTTGGTTTGGAGAGGGGTCTGTTTGCTTTGAGGGTTGTGTTTTCTGGGGGGTTGTTCGTTTTTTTCCAAATCTTCAAAGCTCCTGTCTAGCAAAACAAGACTCTCTTTTCCTTGGAGGGAAGTTATAAAATCTTCAAAGCTAATAACTGTTCTCTGTCTTTCAAGGCTATGTGGAAGCCTGGGGCGATAGACTGTATTTCCCACAACCCCCAACAAGTTCCATTATGCCTCTAGCTGTGATGCCCCTCTAAGTATCAATAACAAGGTCAAATATCACATTTATAAAATACTTCAGTATTTTAGATTGAGGGCAATCTTATCTTTACCTGGGTTTATACACCTTTACAACAGGATGCTGTTGCTCTGGTGAAGTGGTTAGAGGAGACATCCATTGCCAATGTAGTAAATGTCAAAGCTGAAATCCATACTTTCAGGACTTGTTTGTGTTTAACCCCTTCAGTTTGTCAGCATGGAGTTTATCAATGTGTGAGAGAAAGGAAGAATGAGAAACAGACTTTGGAGCACAAATAAGTGACAAAACTGAAAAAAAAGGGCTCTTTAAGTATCTTCCTACATTTCAAGACTTTCCATTAATAGCAAAGAGAGCCTTGTGTGGTATCATCATTTAAAGTGGAGGCAACTGCAAGCAATTGTCCATTAAACACCAAGAGACAGTAAACTCAGTTGAGGTGTTGTTCATTACATTTCTTATCTAATTGTGTGATACTGTCAAACCCTACTCACTGGAAACCCTGGCACTCTCATTATGTACAGAATCATGGTCCTAAAGAACAATGTGGTTAGATGAGAAGAGTCAACACTCAACAGTTTTGTGGTCTTTCACATATGTTTGCAGAGCAATAAGATGAAAATTTCCAGGTCCTGCTTTGATAGATCACAGCTTATAATTATAGTCACATTGCATGGGAACTTGGGTACACTGCTGGCTAGATTAGAGAGACAGACAAGCTCGAAGCCTCCCTATTACTTTTTTTCTCTCTCTGAGTATGCCAACTTATGCCTATTTTAGAAATTTTGGTGAGAATGTTTCCATACTTTTTCTCATTTCCTCATTTTTATAGGTCTGAAAGTTCCAGTGGTTCTGCTTTGTTTCAGTTTTAATAAATTCTTCTTTCGCTTGTCCTTTATTTATTCCACCACGTTGATTTTACTGTTCCTCCTCTGGATCCCATGAGTGGTACCAGAAGTGCCAGGACCCCAAGATTATATACACTCATATCCTCAGGTTTGGGCAGGAGTGCCCAGTACCTTCCCCAGGGCAGAGAGTTCCACAGTGGGTGATTATGAGGTGTGGGTGTGAGGACAGGAACACTCTCCTATCTCACAGGCCTCTTAACACCCAGCTTATAGCCTGAGGGGTCAGGTGTGCTCTGGGCAGCTGCTGCAAATGCTCTGTTGTTAACAGTTTCTGGGAAATGATGTAGAGTAGAATACACAGTTTGGGTTACACCCACACACTGATGAACTGGTCCCAGCTGTTCTAACTAGGACACTTGTGCATAGTTTAAGGACAGGCATCAAAAGGACTTGGAGTAGTAGAGCACCTAATCAAGGGTTTGAAAAGGGCCTATAAAGAGTTTAAGAAAACTAATGTATAGTCCAGTACCAGAGGATGTCTTGTTTGTACCAGAATGAATTTGGCTGTGGTTAGTTTGGGAGTAGGGATGTAGTTCCCAAGTACAGCATGAATCTGGTAGTACAGCTCCAAGCCCCCCTTCTGCAGGAGCCACTTCCTCTCCTCTGGACGTGGTCATCCCTCTCCACTGATCAGAGTATTGTGAGTGCAGTTTTAGGGGGGACAGTGAGCAAACGAGTGGGTACTCTTGAGAAGGTTCCAGGCTAAGAGGAACAAAACGAGAGGGACAAACCCCTTTGCAGGTGTGTTGCCTCTTTTTCTCTTCTCTTCTGGGCACGCTGCCAAGCAGCAAGGTTTTCCAGCAAGGTTGTCAAGTCTTCTCAGTTATCCCTCACACTGACCTTTCTGCAGCAGAGGTACTCCCTTTGCTGACCCATCCCACCTCAAGTTTTTATCAAGACCATGATCCATCCCAAGTAGTTTTGCTTGCTCCCTCCTCAAGACCTTTCCCACTGAACATAGATAAAATTTTTAAAGTAATGGCAGACATATTCACACATTTCACACAAATCCAGAGCTGGTGTTTATGATCAGAAAGTGTTTTGACAATGGGTGGATATAGAACCAGCCTAGCTGCCTGTTCTTTTCCAGTTTTCAGTGGTCATTTATATCTGACTTAAGTGATACCAGAAATTTGGTGACTCCTTTAGTTATGTGTTTAATTCCACACAGAACCCAGTTCAGTTACCTAATAGGTTTATTTATTTAGGTCTTAAAAGTAAGAACTGCACAGTTTACTTCTTACAGAGCAACAGTTCCTTTTAATTTCACAGTAGAATACATTCTCTTTTCCAAATGTTGAACTCAGTTTTAAATCTCTCAGGCCTTTTCCAGATGCTAAGCAAATGCATCTAACAATGAAGATACAATAATTGTCCCCAAAAAGATCAACTGAAATGCTGCCTCTCAAGTAATGTTGCTTTTATCCCTAACCTCCTAGGAGACAGTTTAAAAGATACTGCAATTTCACCCGTATGTTCTACTCCATACCTGATATTACCCAAGACAACAAGAAATATGGGGGGAAATGCTGAATGTGCAGTTCTGAGAGATTAATGCCCTGGAACAGTAGAAACATAAGACAGCTCCCTCAGGAGAAGAGTAGGATTAATAATCTTTATTGTTTTATAATGATCACCAGTATGTTTTTCCTGTTGGGAAGATGGGGGAAAGAAACTATTTGCTACACAGAGCCTACCTAGTGCTAAAAGGCAAGGATGTGAAATATAAATAACTTAGTGAGAGAATGAGTACAGAAAGAGTCCTCCGTGGTTTCATCAAAAATGTATTTGTGATAGTTTAAGGGGAAAACCAAACCAACCAAACAAACAAGCAAAAAACAAAAACAAAACAAAGAAAACAAACCATTTAATGTGAAGGAGTTTTCACATGTAACTCATTTCTGAACTGCTTAAAATGTGTATCCAGCTGAGTGATTAAAGGAAAAGTAAAGAACTCAAAAAGAGTGGGAAGTAGCTTATGTTACTTTATAATATTGTATTTTCCTTGAATAGAAAAATTGTGGTCAACACATTCCTCTCCAAGAGTGGTTCACGCTTCACTGGTACAACTGTGGGCTGCCCTTTCTGTCTTCAGGTCCCCACTCCCACGTGTGTCCCTATTCTCTTATTTGTATCACATAAAAGAATTATACAAATTCAGGTTAATGAGCTCCCCTGATCCAACAGAAAATAGACAAGTGTTTTTGGTGGGGTAGTTTGCTTTGGGGTGACCCAAGAAAACTGAGCTGGAGGTAGATGGGAAGGATGAGGAAGAAACTGGAGCGTGTATGGGGCAGTGACCTTATTACTTACATCAGTTTTAGCCAGAGCAGCATTTCTGACTGCAGTCTTAGGCAGCTTCAAAACTGGAAAAGCACGCTGTTCTCTATCTCTGCTGGACTAACAGCAAAGATTTGGGGGAGGAGGAGGTGACAATAAATGTGATAGGAAAGGCAGAATTCTGAGAGGTTTGGATGCTAAAGCATATGGGATATTTGGAAGATGGGAAACCACCATCTCAGCTCTTTTTGAAGAACAGAAGGAAGCAGACTCATGCATCTTCCATTACCTAGTGACTGAGAAGAGTTTTTACTGAGGAAATTAAAATCTCACTTAGCTTCAACCAAGAAATATTGTTTTCTCATTTGCTCCTGTTCAGATATTTGCCACTGATCACAATCTAGCAGATGATGTGCTATGAAAGGTGGAGGCAGCATAAAACATCTTGTTGAATAATTGATCACCACCCCTCCAGGCTATATCCATGGATGAATGCATATGCCAGTTAGGATGACTGTGTCCCCAGTTAATGCTCTTAATTGACAAACACTTGGTCTGAATTAAAATAGTGTCTTTAAAGACAGAAGGTTTCTCATATTTTACAATGTTTCTTTTTTTTTGGTGTGTTTTCCTGATTAAATGCAGGAATGTTTTGGCCCTTTAATTGTATGGACATTTAGAAATGAGTTATGTATTTTTAAGAAACAGTAGTGTTAATCTTGATCACACCAAATCAATGGGAAACCTCTTGTTTACCTTTCTGTTGTACTTCTTCATCCAATATCTGTTGCTACCAAGTGGTTATAATTTCCTCATCTCTTTAATAGGAATTAGGAGACCAAATAAAAGTCAATATATCATGTCCCTGTATCTCATTCACAAAGGCAATATGAAACAGTAAAGAGACAGAAGACTAGACAACAGCGTTGTTGAACTCAGTATGTGGCAGAGATTTCCCACTTTAAGTCCATTCTACACATTTCTTGTCCATTCAAAAGAATCACAGGAGGATAAGAAATTTTACCTAAAAATAGCTCTGATTCCTAAAAACTAAAATTTTTAATGCAGCTGATGTTATGCATATGTTACCTTCTGGAATTTACTTCAGACTCTGGAAGAAGGAAAAATATACAAAGGAAAATTAAAAAAAAAAAAAAAAAAAAGCTGAAGGATTTAAAAGAGTTGGAAAAAAGGCAGGATTAGTACCAAAAGGTGTGCCTGTATGTGAGCTCTACTCTCGGCTTTCTGCCTCATCTCAGCGTTCTCAGTGTTGTGTCTTCTGCAATGCAGAGAGTCTGGCTCTTAGTGGCCTTAGGCCATTCTCATCTGTTCACCTTTGAGACAAATAATGGTTATTTGGAGGCAGCTGCCAAGATTTTCTGCTCATGTGATGGTTCATGCAGTCACATTCAAGCTTGATCATATTTGTTTTACATTTGCTGTGATAAATTGATTTGCTATTTCCTATATAAATTGTTTAACATGACCTTGTAAGTCCAAAGTGAACATGAATTATAGAGGGAGATAAAATCAAATCTCATCATTAATAATTTTTTTCTATCTTTTTCAAGACATTTTTATTTCAGGTAAGAACTTCCTTCAAAGTATGTGCAAGTGTGTCCACACATCATGCATACTGCATGTAACCCTCTGCATTGCAGGAATATTAATTAGAATATAAGGTCTAAGGTGAAGCTTTTGAGTGTTAAAAATTAGCAAGTTTAAAATCCCCTTATTAGTCTTCTTCATCTGTATTCTGCATTGAACCAGATAGAGATCCCATGGAGGAACAATACGTGCTGATACTGCATAATGCACGTTGCACAAGGTTCTGCATCAAGGTTGTGCAGACACCTGGCATCTGATAACTTTTGGGTAGCTGACTTGTTACCCACATAACTGTCCTTAGGGGAATTTTTCCAAGAAAAAGTAATTTTAAAGAAGAAGATACAATCGCGCATGTGCATCCCAGGTTATGGACAGATGCCCTTTTCCAGATCCAGCTGTGCTGCAATGAAGGGTTGTTCTCCCTGCAGTTCATAGTCACCCATCCCTTCCCCTGTTCCCTGGTACTCACTGGCTGAGCCCGTCCACCTCCAAGGTCAGAATGAAATCACTCCAGGTTAGACAGGGTGAGCAGAAGGCTTCACTCACCTGCCTCATTCAGATTGATTAGAGGAAAGCAAAGATTCCCAGGATGAGGGTTCATAAGTCTCTCAGCAGACCCTAAGAAATGATACCCAAGAACTGATGCCTCCTGACAGGGAAGGTACAAGTGTGCCAGTGCACTGTTTTCACAGGGACATTCGCAGATGCTTTTCTGCCTACTCCTCAGCAGCCCTAAGAGAAGGAAAGTCGTTATTTTGTTCTCTGCTAAAGTTATGTTAGGTGTTCTTGTGACAGAGGAAAGCCATTTCACTGGAAAATATAGGAGCCCCTGGTGGTCTAGTGGTAAGGGCGCCGCGCTATCACCGCGGAGACCCAGGTTCGATTCCCGGTCAGGGCCACTCCCGGGCAGGTGGGGCTCGTTAGCCCTTAAAGGCAACCCACCTACGTCCTGAGGACCTCACTGCCACTGTCCAAGCTCGCTTGGCCCCGGCAGATGAACCTTAGGATTAAAGGGTGGGCTCAGTTCCACGCACACTGTGTCTCACCTAAAAAATCCAATGCGCAGGCTGGAAGGTGGAAAGACCTTCCCCGGATCTTCGCTCGCGAAGACTGGCCATTATTATATATAGCAAACTTTATATAAATTGCACAACTTCTCAGATAAAGAGAATACTTTTTGAAGGCAAGAAAGGGCAAAAACCTGAGCAAACCAGTCTGACTTCAAAGCTGACCCTGCTTTGAGCAGGGGACTGGACCAGAGACCTCCTGAGATCCTTCCAACCTGAACTATCCTGTAATTTTTTTTTTAAAGTGGAAAATAACAAGCTGTAGCTGATTATAGCTGTTACTAGTGCTATAAACTGAATGTAAATCATTAGTACTTTGGAGAGCTTCTGGGAGGATTCCCGTTACAGCTGAGACAGTTGGATGCCTGGCTGCCCACATAAGGATGGTTTCCACTCTGCCAGACTTTTTGGGTTCTTCAAACTGCTCGTATGGTCCCACAGTTTTTTGGATCTGCTGTCTGAGCTGGTGGAAAACTACTTAGTGAGCTGACCCATGACTTAGTGGGCTCACCCATGATAGAGGCAAAAAAATTGAAAAGGTGGTGGCACAAGGCCAGGATAAACTGTGGGAAAGCAGGGCCTTAGCTTCTAGCATCAGCAGACTGTGAGATACTACAGTTTTATTCCTGTAAGTTAATGTAGATGTGTCTAGTCAACGTCTGGGTCAGTTCTCCCACTATCATGTTTAATTATTCAATATATTATCTAATCCCTCAGGTCTGCAACCCCATGTAGGCTGGTCTCTGTGTCTCTGTCTTGCAATGTACAGAGCAAGGGCTTACATTGTGAATGCCAGGAATCAAGTCCTGTCTCTGTGAAGTATCACTGCTATTAAATAAGTGATAAACTACAAAGAGCTTTTTGCTTCCCAGTAAGTTGCCTTTTTGTCTCTTGATCATAGGTCAGATTGATATCTTTTTTCATGTTAGAACAATTTGGGATTTTTGGTAGATTTTTCAGTGCGATCTCCAATGCTGTCCTATTGCTGAGGTTACCTATTTTTGTGTTGCTGACTTGTGATGCGTGCAATGAAGGCTGATTCACTGCAACCTAGAAAGAGCAGTCCAGCTCTCTCCTCCTTGACTCTGGTTGCAAGCTCCCACTGCTTCCAATCAAACAGCTGTGGGCTGAGCTGGAATAGCTCACAGATCAGAGCAGAGAAAATGAACTCTGGAAAACACAGCTGAGTGGTTACAGTCTTCCTGGCAAGGTGATCCTGCTCACATGCCCTACCCTTTCCCTAAGGCAGCCAATGCAGGGAGGAGGCAGGAACAGACCAATGGTCAGGGAAGGGGAATGCTTCCCTGGGGGACAGCCTACAATTAGTTTGTATAAAGTGATTGTGAAACTGCAAGATCAGTCACCTTTTGCTCTTCAGAATTACTTGAATTAAAATTTTTGTCCACATGATTTTACACGTAAAAAGATTCCGTGAGAAATTCCCTGTGAAGCTACAGAGCCGGTAAAAGACACCCTATTATAACTTTTTCCTCAACCAAACGTAACAGGAAAGAATGATTATTTTAAAAATATTATTTTATCTGGCATGGAACAAGACCAAAACCAGAAAATATTTTATACTTCATTAATTATTTACAATAATAAAGTGAAGTGCTGGTTTTCTTTTTAGCTTTTGAAAACAAATGCAAAACTGTGCAGTGATTAGCTATACGTGAAGTCAGTGTAAATGAATAACAGTATTTTTAAGAAGCTGCCAGGGCCTTATCTCACAGCTGGCACCTAGTAACACAAAACATAATTTCTGCAAACCCAGATAGACTCCAAAATTAGCACAATCCATTAAGAAAGACCATGGAGTGTTACGTCAGAATACTTTGGCTGCCAATAAACAAATCATTCTTAATACATGTATTCATATCCATTAACACAGGTTTCTTAACAGAAAAGCTGTAAATTTATTTATTTTTGATACAACTTAATCCATACTTAGTTTAACATAATCCAGAAAAATAACAATTTTTCTATTATTTCCACATCAGCAATTTTTATGGGAACTGACTGGTTTGACATTGCCCTGTTTTTCAGTAACACGTCCATGTTAATGTGTGCTTTCCCCCAGCCTCCTCAGGCTCCTCAGAAGTCATACAATTACTTCAGACTCAGCAAAAAATCACAAATTGTCCTCTAGCTTGTTTTTGCACACCGTTGGAAAACTTCATTCCTGCGATTATTCTCAAAAGACTTGGGATTCCATCTTCTTACTTTATTTCAGGTGGAAAAGGAAGGGGAAGACAGAAACAAATAAGCCTCAAGATAAAACTGTCTGCATCCATTTAAACTTTAAAATCCAGAGTGAATGCTTGGATTTAAGCAGAGTCACAGAAGATTTACAGTCGCAGGCAGACAAGAACTCAAAATCTTAGTCCAGGGCTGAGTTAGGAACACATGTAAACTACCTCAAAGCAAGTTTAAACAGGAATGAGTTTGTGTCTACTGTTTATTTCAGTGTAAACACATAAATGCTATCTTGAATCAATTCAGGCAGTAAATTTGTCAACTATCAAAAGAAGGGTTCTCATCTGTCTCACTGAAGGAGTATAGCAGACTAAGCTTCAGTGATCAGCTCCAAGTTGAGCGGCAAGCCAGACTCAAGTAAAGGAGAATATTGCCACGATTCTTGGAATTTATGTGTTGCGAGGACAGCCTACAGAAAAACCCCAAACAACCTAGTGTATTACTAGTTTTTACAACTGCTCTGACTCTTTCCACCTCTATTGGATTTCAAATACAAAGAATGACTGTGAAGTCACATTTGCCTGTATAAAATATTTCATATGCAACAGGAAAAAAGATACAGTTGTTACCTTCTGCATAATATTCATTTGTTTGTTTGATTTTTTATGAATCTACTAAAAGAATTTAGAAGCTCATCATTTTTCCAAGCAATAAAAACCTAAACTGATGTCCTTTGTACCTAAAATACCTTGAATTAGGGAAGAGTCATGTAATCCATAAATGGCAGAGGAAGTCTGAAACTGAGGTCTCCAGTACTACAAGTGGCCAAGATTACAAAGATGTGGAATGAGCAATGTTGGTGCAGTGCTGTGCTCTCCTTGGCATGCCTTTCTCATTCCCACTGTCCCTGGATGTTTGTGGTTCTCTAAACCTAACCATAAACCTAAACCTAATGGAGACTTGGGGCTGAGACTGAGGTCCCCAGCACCATGTGTGGCCCAGATAAGAGAAACAGTGTTGGTGCAATCCTTTGTTCTCCTTGTCATGCCTTTTCCAGCCCCAGTATCCATAGAGCTGAACACTTGTGTTCTCTGTGAACAGTTGTGATTCTCTGAACTCAAACCCTACCCCCTGACCTTAGTGGCAGCCTGGGGTTGAGGCTGATGTACCAGGTACTATGGGTGGCCCAAATTAGAAAAATGTGGAAGGAGCAGCATAGGTGCAGTGTTGTGCTCACTGTGCCTTTTCAAGCCTCAGTGTCTGTCGAGCTGTATGCTTGCTGGTTCTCTGAACCCCAAACCTAAATCTAATTGTCACCTTGGAGTTTAGGCTCAAGGTTCCAAGTTCCATGGCATCCCATAAAAGAGTGATGTGGAGGAAGGAATATTGGTGTACTGTCATGCTGTCCTTAGCATGCCTTTTCCAGGCTCAGTGTCCCTGGAGCTGTAGGCTTTATGGCTCTCTGAAACCTCTTCCTTGCCAATTAAAAATGAAACATAACAGCACACAGTAAAGGAAAAGTTTTACCCAGACTATCTTCTGGAACTTCTTGTCTCTTGCTTTTAGTTCCCTGACTTTGCCACTGTCCAGGTACAGCTGTGACATCCTCGTATAATCACTGATGTTCCTGCTGTTATCTTTATGTGGGTAACATTAGTTTTACAATACTTCCTGTCTTTGATAGCACCGCAAACAGACATTTTAAGGTTGCTTCTGAACTCAGAGGTTTTGTGTTGCAACACCATTCATCAGCACATCTAAGACACTATGATTCAACTGGCCAGAAATAATTCTTCCAAGCCCTTTACTGAGGACTTTACACTGAAGTGGCAGCATGCTGTTAGAGATCATCCTGACTATGCTTACTTTGACAACCTCTTTTACACCTTCTGAACATCAGAGAAAGCTTATATAGTCTCTAAAATCATCACCACAGGTGATTTTTTCCACCCCCAGTTCCAGGCCTTAAATGTACTGTAAGGAACATAGAGTACTGGTGTGTTCCTGGCATGTGTCTTCATATAGAAATCTGAGAGAATGATTCAATACTCAAAACTTCTTTGCTTTGTACACATCAAAGTTGAAGATCCTTTTGTGTGGACTGTAGGATGCATCACCAATGATACGTCATAGGATGCATCACCTATGCTTTAGGTATAGCAGTTTTTGTGACAATTTACAGATATAACGTTTTAACTAATTTTTAACTATAAACATAAAACCATAAACCAGTCATTTTAGACATTTGCCATTTGACAGTCTTTTATCCCACATCTCTGTTTGAATCATAGAATCATTAAGGTTGGGAAAGACCACTAAGATCATCAAGTCCAACTGTCACCCTAGCACCACAACAAGTTCACCACTAAACCATGTGCTCAAGAGCCACATCCACATGTGTTTTTTGAACTCTTTCAGGGACATTGATTCTACCACTTCCCTAGGCAACCTCTTCCAATGCTTGGCAACCACCTCCATGAAGAAATTTTTCCTAATATGTAATCTAAACCTTCTCTGCTGCAGCTTGAGGTAATTTCCTCTTGTCCTATTGCCTCTTACCTGGAAGAAGAGACTGACCCCCACCTCCCACAACCTACTTTCAGGTGGTTATAGAGAGTGATAAGGTCTCCCCTGGGCCTCCTTTTCTCCAGGCTAAATAACCACAGCTCTCTCAGCTGTTCCTCAGAATACTTGAGCTCCAGGCCCTTCACCAACTTCATTACCCTTCTTCGGACACGCTCCAATGTCCTTCTTGTAGTGAGGGGCCCAAAACCGAACAAGGATTCAAGGTGTGGCCTCACCAGTGCAGAGTACAGGGGGACAATCACTGCCCTAGTCCTGCTGGCCACACTATTTGGGATAAAAACCAGGAGCCATTGGCCTTCTTGGCCACCTGGGCACACTGCTGTTTCATGTTCAGGTGGCTGTTGACCAACACCCACCTGTCCTTTTCCACTGAGCGGCTTTCCAGCCACTCTTTCCCCAGCCTGTAGTTCTGCATGGGATTGGTGTGACCCAAGTGCTGGACCCAGCACTTTGCTGTGTTGAACCTCATACAATTGTCCTCAGCCCATCAATGCAACCTGTCCAGATCCCCCTGCAGAGCCTTCCTACCCTTCAGCAGATCAACACTCCCACCCAGCTTGATGTCGCCTGCAAACTGACTGAGAGCGCACTCCATGCCCTCATACAGATCATCAGTGAGGATATTAAGCAGGACAGGCCCTAACACTAAGCCCTTGGGAACACCACTGGTGACTGGATCCAGCTGCCGATGGGATGTAATTCCATTTACCATCATTCCCTAGGTGTGGCCATTCATCTGGTCTTTTATTTATCACCTGTCCACACCATGGAAAGCTAGTTTCTCCAGGAAAAGGCTGTGGGAAATGGTGTCAAAGGCTTTACTACAAGTTTAGGTAGAAAACATCTGCAGCCTGAGACCTGCATGGCTGCATGTTTTTGTGGGAGCTCTGTCTGGGTTGCCACATCCTTTCTGGTGCACGCAGAGGATGCAAATTTTGGCTGTTGTTTTGTTCAAATGTAAAAACATAGGAGCATTCAAACTTTCCTTAGTGATAAATCTCCTAAAACCTCACTTGAAGACTTCGTATGGAGGACATACGTTGATAGTATGTTTTTAACAACTGCCATAGAAACTGCTGTAGTTGATAAGCAGGGGCAGATTTTTATCTTGATATGTAGATACATCTATATATAGCTGGAGATAACAAAGTGAAGCATCATCCTTCCTCACTCCCTGATTTGCATGATTTAGCTCAGTTGGCAAAAGCAGTTGGGGATAGCCTCATTTGTTAATAGCTCTCCCTGACAGTGCACACAATTATCCCCTGGTCCTCAATGCCAGTCTTGTAAAGTATGTCTGTGCCTGACTGCTGGTCAATTAATGATCGGTCTCTTTGGCTGGTATTAACCCGCAATGCAAAGTGGCTGATCAGTAAATCTGGCCTAATTTATGACTATATTTCACTTGCTTTACATTGTTGTGTAGCAGCACAAAGCAACCAGTGCCTACTAATGAATCTGGCTCAAAACTTCAGATGGTTTTCATCTGAGCCAAGGTTCCTCATATATATCTTCAGATTTGGGGAGCTATTATGCTACCTTTCTTGTGTCTTCTCACTGGATTTCTTCACAGGCTTTCTGGTTAAATATTCATATGTAAAAACTTTTTGAAGAAATTCTCACCCAAAAATCAGTATTAAATTGGAGTCGATATTAAGAATATATATTACTAATTTAAGTAATTAATTAACATTAAATTTAAGTAATCCCAGAAAAGATACCAGCTGCATCTAGTGATGGCTACTCTCATAGAAATCAGACTTCCCCTTTTCACAGATTTGGTCACATCTGCAACCGATGAACTGAACGTTAGGTCCTTAATGCACACTACTGAAGAGACAAAAAGTAAATACATATTCTTGCACTGAAATCTGTTAGATGTTTTATTTTTGTGAATTGATATCTCAAATGTAAGAATGCTTTGAATTATAAACTGATGTCAATTTTGTTTCTATACTATCCCTTGACCTATGGATTACAAAACTCATTAAGAGATACAAATCTAGGTACAGAGACAAAAACTCTTGAATTACATTAGTCTTTTTTACTAGTCTTAATAAAGCAGGCAGTTTGTTGACAATTACAAAGTGTTTAGTTTAACTAAACCTATATTCAGTCATGCATATCAAGGCAATCGGATGATTGAAGATTTCTGGATGTCCATTCCTCTTCCCAGTCAAACCAACTGAAAAATCCCAGTGCTTGGCCCATTACCAGCATGCTAAGTTGAACTTAAAACTATGTCATATTACCCTTTGAAGTTATAACACCCTTTGATTGCTACAGTGTCTAAAATGAAAATTGTAAGGATGATACTTGCTGTGGTACTCAACCAATTCTATAGCTTCAAAGATTATAGATTAAGTTGATTTGGTTTGGAAGATCAATAATGCTAGCATTAATGATAACAATATCCTTCTGCCCTATAAAGGGCCTTCTTCCATGTCTAGTCTGCCTGCCTCCTTCCTCATATCCAAGAAAAAGCTTTCAAACATCAAGAATTCCATATTCCAAATTCCATTTAAATAATTTATTATCAATGCAATTTTGAATGCTTGCTTTTGCAGCATTTCACATTTTCTCTGCCTTGAGTGTTATAGTGCCCTTTATTCTTTTAGACTAGTCCAAAGAGCTCACTCAATATACTTGAGTGTTCTGCTCTGTCAGAATGACATCTTATCCTGGCAAATGTCCAGCTGGTACTTCATTTAAATTTACACAAACCATTAGGATTTTGAACTCTCTCCATTCAATTCTCATCACACATATCCATGTTTGTACCCCAGCGCCAATACACAATCTGCCTACAACACTTTGAAATTAAGGATAGTTAGCTTCAGGACATGCCATCAAATTATAAACTGTAATCTATCTTAAAGGTGTAACTTGAATAAAGCTCAGTTTGGCAGACCAGAGACATTATGATTCATGCTTTAATTTTATCTGTCAGGTGCTGTTACAGTGCTGTTCTGGCTAGTGTCCCAGGCAGACTCCCAAGAAGACAGAACACAACACTTAGACTGTGTACACCTTTTAGACTTTGAAGCTCCCCAACCTTCTCTTGTATTAGATGTCCTGAGGTTACCAAATGAAGACAAAGTCAATGCGTCTTTTCATGGCACTTCCTTGTTGAGCTGCTTCTTTCCTATGTCTGCAGTACAGTTTGTTATCTTCCAGTTACACAGGGACAGAGTCTTATCTGGAGTTAAGTGTACAGCTCAGACAGCTTGCATAAAGCTATGATGGTTAACCCAAGCAGAGTATCTAGTGTGTTTTACTACACATTAATGAGAGACATGACTAAAGAGTTTCAGATACATCTCTCTTCTTAACAGTGAAATAGCTTTTTTCCAACAAATAAATCCAATCATAGGATTTTTTTTCTTTCAAAGAATTGAACTACAGCTAGAACTACTCAATTTGTTTGAAGCCTTCCTACATGAGCAGCTAACAAATATTTTGTTGTTAATAGATAAGGTAGTAACTCACTTTATTATTTACTTTATCTACTTAAATACTTCCTCAAGGATAAGGGAAATGCCTTTACTGTATATTCTACTGCTATCATAAAAAATACATTCAACTCTTAATTCTTAGCAATATTTATGAATATTTATATGAAATGATAGTAGTAAAATGGACTTAGTGAGAAAAAATCTGGACATTAAAATTGTCTAGAATGCTACAGAATTTTCAAATAATTAAAAATAGAAGCTTCTAAATAGTCTTTCCATAACCCTAGTCTTCAGGAAAGTGCAATTATTTTCTTAACTATCTAATTTAATAGAATATGTATAGAGACTTTATTCTGGGAGAGGTACGTTAAGGCACTGGATGTCCTTATGTATTTTGCAAGTGGTAATGAACAAACTGAGACAGAGATCTGGTTGGTATGTTTGAAAGCATAAATCAGAAGCTGTCACACAAAGCTGACTTAAAGCTTGTGCTTACATTGCCTTGATCCTGGGGTTTCTTTGAAGATTTCTTTGCAGAGCTGTAAAAGAGCATTCTGAGGGTTAGTCAAATGTATGTAGTGGCTACAGATGATGATAACTCCAATGCAGAATTAATCACAGAGCCATAGAATATGTTGAATTGGAATGAACCCATCAGAATCATCGAGTCCAACTCCTGGCCCTGCACAGGGCACTGCAAGAATTACACCCTGTGTCTAAGACTGTTGTCCAAACACTTCTTGAACTCAGAGAGGTTTGATGCTGTGACCACTTCCCTGGGGAGCCTGTTTCAATGCTCAACCACCCATTGGGTTAAAAACCTTTTCTTGATGCCTAACCTAAACCTCCAGTGACTCAGCTTCATGCCATTTACTCAAGTCCTGTCACTGGTCACAAGAGAGAAAAGATTGGTACTTGCCGCTCCTCTTCCCTTGTGAGGAAGTTGTAACTGCACTGAGGTCTCCCTCAGTCTCCTCTTCTCCAGGTTGAACAGAACAAGTGACCTCAGCCATTCTTCATACCACCTCCCCTCAGGGCCCTTCAGCTTCTTGGTTGCCCTCCTTTGGATGCTCTCTAACACTTAAATATCTTTCTTACACCGTGGTGCCCAAAACTGCACACAGTATTCAAGGTGAGGCTGCCCCAGTGCAGAGCAGAGCGGGACAATCCCCTCCCTCAGTGGGCTGGTGATGCTTTGCCTGATGGCTCCCAGGACACGGTTGGTCCTCCCAGCTGTGCAAAATTTGAGATTTTTCAAATTCCGTTTTGTATAACCACATTGCCTTTTTTTTTTTCCCCTCGTTTTCAGCAGCCAGAGAGCAGCAGTTTAGCTTGGAGTGGAGCTTTTGCATCACTGACGTGCCTTTGCACTGTTACCCATTCAGCCTCATGGTCATTTGCAGGCTAGGCAGTCCCAGACAAACTCTGAGGAGAAGCTGCTTTGTAGCAAAATTATCTGACCTCAGTGTTCAGCTTCCAGAGATGGTGATCTGTGATAATCATCACAGTATTTTTTTCCAGAGCACTTTTTTTACTTTTAAATCATCTTAAAAATAGCAGCACTGCAAGATTCAATAGTCTTTTATTTGAACAGTTTTTCTTGAATCCTGTCTTCTACTTCAGTAATTACCTAATAGGAGGAATCAACAACAATCCATGTCGACTGATAGGTTCCTCTGGGAGATTTCTACTTCTCCCAGCCCTAGACCACCTGTCAGTGCATGGGTTCGCTACAGACAGTGCTCTGAACCTACAGACAAAGCCCTGAGGGTACACTCCACATTAATTAAAGAAATTCATTATTCTTTCTCTCTCTCATTTATGTATTAATTTTGAAATTATTCTTTGAGATTTATTTTGAAAAAGAAGCTCTGTAAAACACTTTTACCCAATATTGAGTCTACACAGACCAGTCCTGTACTTGGCAGCAGTATAAGACCAAGCAGAAGGGTGGGGAGAGAGACAAATGGGTGGTAAGCTGCAGTGGATGGTTATTTGGGGGTGCTGGCATTGCAATAACCTTAGCACAGTGGAAAGGAAATTGTCTTCTCCTCAAAGAAGAGGCTTCCTCGTCCAGCCCTGATTCTCAGCCCACACAGAAATGAGTTCTAGTAGCTGGATCTGATCCCCGTGCCTTGTTTTTTTTCCTTTTTATTGTTTGGATACTATATTTTGTATTACATTTAATGAAAATGAGCAAGGGAAAAAAAAAAACAACAAAGGAAAACCAGAAAATGTAACACTGGAGCTGAAGGCAGAGGATACTGACATGGATTATGTCATGAAGGGTATAATCTTTTGCCAAACTGAGACAATGCCAATAGTTCCAAGCCAAAAAAAAAGGTGAGATCTCTTACCAGCACTCCTGCATGCTGCATCTTCATTAAATTCATCATTCTCTTCCTTACCTAGAATAATGTGGAAATTGGGAAAAAAGGGACTCATGAGGTTTCTCATGGAGATCTCTTACATCAGAATATTACATAATGAAAATATAGTGAGTTGATATGGAATGCCTTTTAAGAAAAATTTGAAATTGTTTTGAATATTTAGGTACCCATGTCTCTGTATATATCATTAAAAGCACGGAAATATGTTTTTTTAATGCAGACAGAAAAGGCATTCTTCTCAAGGACTTAATCATCTTTGTCTGTGTTCTTTTCTGATAGAAGGTTTGTTTGCTCATTAACTACTATTGCATCTGAAAAAATCAGTACATCTGCAATATCTTTTTTTCCTACTGATCCCACAATGCAGGCACATTCACCCTTTCCCCATCGTTAGTCAAAGATAATGCCTGTAAGTCAAATTCTGATCTCAGAGTAAATCTGAAGGAATTCATAAAAGAGATTTACAGTGAGAAAAGTTGAACAGCACTTTTGATCCAAAGGCAGCTTATGGAATCCAGCCATTGCAGTAGGTGTTTGTGTGCTGACTTGACATGAGTGCTCAGTTGGAGCACTGAACTAAGCATGGAACTTGCTTAGGGGCTTTGATTCCAGTATTTCAATTTTTGCTCTGACAGCCTTAAAAAAATGCTATGTAAGACCAGGAAGTTGTGACTTTCAGCCATATTCCCTAATCAGATTCAGAACGCTTTAAATATTGCTGTAAAGTGTGAAATCTCCTCTGGGCTGCTGTTCTTCCTTTGGCACTAATTCCACTGGAAGCCCGCCACGTGCATGACACAAAAACAGGAAGTGCAACCTCTTGTTGCAACCTCTTGTCAGATTTTAACACACGAAAACAACTAAAAGAGAGAACATCAGTAAAAGTGAAAATCAAGCAAGAAAAGAGTGAGACATGACAGAAGAGGAAATTGGATGGAGCAGGCAGAATTAGCAGTACAGAAGAGCAGGCAGAAAGACAAATCTCAGACATAAAGACAAGGATGAAAAGAAAACAGGACAGAGAATGAAGGAACACATAGGTGAAGGAAAAAAAACAACCAGGAAGATAACAAAGAGCAGAGAAGGAATGAGGGAGCAAATTAGGAGGGATAAAGGCATGCAGTGAAATCAGGGAGCAGACATGAACAAATAGCATTGAAAGTGGGATATTTTTCTTCTCTCCTATAGCCCCAAGGGAGCTTGGCTTGCTAAACGAGGTATGTATGTGTTCAACCCTGTAACCAGCCAGATCTTATGCTGATGTCAGCAAGAACTGGCAGCTGAAGACAGAGATTGTTTCTGTTTAAAGGAGCCTCAGCAATACATACCTGTTCCCCCTCAGAGGGTTCTGGTTTTGCCCAAACAAGTCCCTCCTTGGCAGAGGATGTGCTGGACATCTACCTCAATTCACCTTGATGGGAGCAGACAGGGAAAGATTTAGCCTCAAAATTACATAGTTGACAAGGGCAGCTTCTCTCCAGTTCCTTTGACCCTGGAGATCCAAATTCACAGATGCTAGTGAGCCTTGTTTCCCTCTGCTTCCTTTTTAGATGGTTCAAAGAAAAACTCCGGCTTTACTACTTTGAACCATTTGCCCTGGAGGAGCCAATCTTGCACCATTTGTTAGGCTGGAAACTTCCACTGGTTCCTCAAGTCCAGACACAGGGTGTGAACACTCTTCCAGTGTCTGAAGCTATTACCTGGCATACCTTTAATTTAGCACTCACAGGCAGTTTTTAGCAGACCACCCCTCAGAGATGTATAAGAGAATTAAGTATTGGTATTGTTTACTAACGATCTGATCTATCAGAAATTAATTATTCTCTTCAGTCTTAAAGATTGTCACTTGTGCCAACATGCCTGGAAATCTCAGCAAAAGGAACATAAATATTTAATGAGTGTTGAGAATGTTTCTTTTATTCCTACCAATGAATCTTCACACCTTGGATTACCTCAGAGTCTGAATAGAAAAAGCAGGGAAGTTTATACTTCAAGAATTTTCTTTGATAAAGCAGAAGACTTGAAGGATATGGTGATGAACCAATTCTCATAAGTGCCGTAGTTCCCTAAAAATGATACAATATGTTTAGATCAGCCTTGTACATGCAAGGAAATGCAAACTCTTCAAAATGGTTTTTAGGCTCTCTGACATTAGAAAATAATACAAAACTCTGCATGTGGTCCCTCTCTGTCCCAGCCCCTTCTAAAGCAGAATTTCACTCTCCTACCTCCGCACACTAGTAAGAGAGGCATGGATTGTCAGGAGCCACTGATACTTTTTTGATAGATTGGGCTGCCCCTGAGGCTGAGCAAACAGAGGCTGGAGGGGCAGTTCTCACTATCACCAGTCTTACTTTAGGATTTATTATAGGATCTGAAAGCAGCCTTCACTTTTCATTAGCTCAGGTTTTTTTTGTTCTTGTTGTTGTGGGGTTTTTTGGGGGCTTGGGTGGGGCTTTTTGTTTTTGGTTTTTTTTGCAGTGCAGCATCACATAGAAGCCCAGGCAGGATTTGGGCCTCATTATACCAAGCATGTCAAAAAACTTCACCAGTCAAATTCCCATGGATTGATTTAATTGTGTTAATTTTATTATATCAGTGCAATCCAAACAAAACAGATACACCATGCTGGAATAACATGCATTTGTTCTAGTGCAATTTTATACTTACGTAGTTTTCTTTGTCATGAATAAGAATTAAAAGGTGACTTATTTACAACATAATGACAATCATCTTTATGGAGAGTTTTTTGAGCTCAAGCAGTGACAAAGTGATTACTTAATTGCTCAAGATGCTGATAATGCAGCAACTGGCTTAGGTTTGATGTGCACAACAATGGTTCAAGTATCAACTAAATGGCAAGTCTTCGTAGGGATTTACACAGCAACAGCCTATTGCTAAATAACCTTATATGTGAATACCTTTTTTCAGGAACAACGATAATTTTCTCTGCAGCAAGAATTTTCACACAAAAAGATATTTAAGAATTGCTACCATCCCCTTTCACGTCCTCTTTATTATGAATAAACTTTTACTTGAGAAGTCATGAATGCTAGAACATTTGTACTGTATATTGAAATATATAACTTCCACAAAGCTATCAACATAATATCATCTTCAATATTGTAATCATATTGTGAGCATTTCTCTCATACAATGCTACAAAAAAAGTCAATTTTAAGATAATAAGAGAACAAACACTAGCTAGAGAGTGAATACCTGATATATAAAGATACAATTATATTGCCCATCCCTTCTATCTCAAAAATGTGTTTACATTAGCTCAGCTGAATTAAAACAGGGTGCAAATAACTATTCTGGAACAACTGTACTTCTAAGTAAAATCAAACCTAAAACTAGGGGAATTCAAAATGATGGTTCATTCATTTCCTTTCTTTCCCTGAAACACTTTTTAAAGGACTGCTAATACTGGTGCCATTAAAATGATGTCATTCAAAGCTTCTAGGTCATGTGCCATGCAGTGAGTCTAAGTCATGTGCCATAGCAAAGAGAAATGAGTTTCCTGAGTTCACATGAGTACCACTGGATGAAAAAATATCTGGCTATGGAATTCTCAACTTTGTCAGTTTGTATCAAAATATTCCTAAATCTCTTCAGCATTTGACTAATGCACACACCTCTTCCATGTGCTTTCCTGTATTGCCACTAAATAATGCTTTCCATCATTGTGTCATTTGCAAAGATGACATGGGATGGCTTGATGCTTTCAGTGGTGTTCTCCTGTGCTCCTACTTAAGGACAGAACAAGATGCAAGGAAAATAGCCTTTCTTTGCTCTTCAGTGTTATTCAAGAATGAGACCCACCCTTGCACAAACCCATGGGCCCTGGGAGTAACACCATGACCCATCCACCTGAACTTTTGAATGCACCATCTGAGTCACATTTCAGCTCCCAAAATAAGGATGGGTTGTGAGCTTCGTGGCAAACAGGTCCAATGCTGCTGGGAAAACATGATGATTTTTGAGTACAGTGGTTTGGGTGACGTCCTTGAAGCAAGAGGTCTGGAACACAACAAGCAGAAAGACTACTTGTCTGTTAGAGATAGCATTTGTGGCTGGCAGTTGCAATTCCTCCTACTGATTAGAAATGGTTCTAGCCAAGAATGGTTCCTGAGGGATTACAACGTATCCCAGCCTTTGTAACCATCACTGAAAGTTCTGTTTCTCACAATCTGTATGGAAACAGTAGGCTGTGACAGAGGAAATGTCAAGAGAAAGCAGTTGTTTCAAAATAGTTGCTTTCCAAAAGTGGGGAAATATGTTTATTTATACAGTAGAAAGAATGCACTGTGGAAAAGGGCACAAGGAGACAGGTTTCTCCACTACTTCCTGTCAAGAGATTACATGTGGTGTGTGGTTCAAGCACAGGTGAGACACCTCATATAATACTGTAATTTTAAAGGGTAGATGTCCAGTTCTGGACTACCTGTGCAAAGTGCTCTTTAAAGTCAATGGAAAGAAATGGTTCCTCTAAAATTATGGAGAAAATTCTGAATGCCTGTCTTAACATCAGACCAATCACCTTCAGCATGAGCTTGTTTTACCGTGATGGGGCTGTCTGGGCACCTAGTTCAAGTAGGTGTCTAACTAAATGCAAACAAACCCAGGCCAGCTGTCTGTGCATGGCATAGCCCACCCTTAGATGTGCAATGCATACATTTTATTAATAATTTACAGATGACTCTATGAGAAATTTAACGAGAGAAGAAAGAAATTGCAATAGAGGAAGAAAGGAAAAGCTAAGGCAAATACAGAAAAAAACCCCATAAGGTGAGGAAAATTGCAACGCTGGAAGCTGGATGCGAATGCAGAAGGAAATTAGGATGAATTTCCAACTAAAAGTAGGAAATCCTACAAAGGTTTCCACTTGCTGATGAACAGGATTTTAAGAAAGACACAGAAAACTACTAATCTTGTAGAAGTGTTGGTGCTTATACATAAATGTAATGTCCCAACGAATGGGTCTTTAATTGCTTTCCTAGGATGTCAAGCACTTTACCTATGTTTTTCCTCTCTTCATCATGTATCAGTATTTCTAGCTGAAATTTGTTTTGACAACTTTACCTTCAGAATTAAAAAGTTTCTCCACTGTCCACTTGCTTAATTTACAAAAACGTCTGTCTTCACACACTTGGGTAAAGCTACCCTTGGGCATATTTTATACTTGAAATCCTATCATTTCCTGACAAAGACAATGCAGCAACAATAGCTTTGACCACTGACATGCTGACCAGTATCATCTCGTTGTCTGCTTGCACTCTGCTGTCTACCTGTGTCTAATGCTATCTTTGTTACGTACTTAGGACATATGCTCTTTGTTCAGTTTGCACAGCATCCTGCAAAATGGCATCCTAGTCTGTGACTGGACTCCGGTGCTCTAAGATAACAGAGGTGATAAACGCCCGTGTCCTGTCTGATATGGCTATGATGCCTGTGAACCACGTTGTACTTGCAAGCTTTCAAGTGCAAAAGCACCGCGCCGCAGACGGGTGCCAGGTAACATGGCTATCACCTGGTCCTGTATTGGTACCCACGCCTCAGGCCAACGGGGTGCTTCAGACCAAGACTGCTGAGCAGAACTTCGTGTTCAGTTTATTCCCGTTTCTTTCTTACTGTAAAGCACGCCCTGGAGCAATTTCTGTGGGAAGGAGCACAAGGTGCTGGTGCGATCAGCCCTGCGCGATAACACAGCAGCGGCTTCCAGGGCAGAGCCGCGTAGGCCGGCTGAAGTCCCCCGCGCTCCCGCTCTGCCCGTCCAGCCCAGCGCCTCCTCCCGTCCTCCCGTCCCCCGCCGGGGCCGCCCCCCGGCGCCGGCACCGCCCCCGCTCCGCCCGCCGCCCCCAGCAGCCCCCGCGTTGCCCGGGCCCCGCCGCCGCTGCCGCTCGCAGCGCCCGAGCCGCCGGCGGAGCGCAGCGAAGCCGCCGCCGAGCGCGGCCCGCGGGGCGCCGCGGCCTGCGGGCGCTGCTGGTTGGCGGCGGGCGGACACGTGAGCGGGGAGGTGGCGGCGGCAGCGGGAGTTTCCCCGACAGCTGGAGGTTGCGGCGGCGGCTCCTCCTCCCCGGGTCCCCGCTAGAGCTCCAGGAGACCCCCCGCGCTCCTCCTTATTGACAAACGCACAAAGGGCCGCGCCGGGGCCGGGCCGGGGACGCATCTGGAGCCGGCATGGGAGACAAGAAGAGCCCGACCAGGTAGGGGCAGCGGCGGCGCCTGCTGGCTCCCCCGGGCCCTCCGGGAGCGCGGGGCCGGCGGCGATGGCGGCGGGGTTGCCCCGGGGGCGGCGGGGGCGGCGCGGCCGGCGCTCCCCCTGGCGCGCGTGTGTCTCCGCAGGCCGAAGCGGCAGCCGAAACCCTCCTCGGACGAGGGGTACTGGGACTGCAGCGTCTGCACCTTCCGCAACAGCGCCGAGGCCTTCAAGTGCTTGATGTGCGACGTGAGGAAAGGCACCTCCACACGGTGGGTCGCCGGCGGAGGGGGGAGCGGGGGCGGCAGGGGAGCGGCTGTGCGGCCGTGACAGGAATGGGGGCCGGGGGAGCCGCGGAGCATCCCCAGGGTGTGAGGGAGGGCGGCCGTAACAGGAATCAGGTCACGTTTACCGGGGGGTGTGCGGGGGGGGAGCGCCCATCCTCCCGGGGCTCCTCGGTAAACCTGACCCGGTGGTGCGCCGGCGTGTGTGGAAACAGAAATTATACATACCAGGAAAGGCATAATTGCTTGCATAGCCTAACCCTGGAGAGGCTGCGCCCCTTGCACGAAGAAGAACCATCACCTGGCGTGCGCCTGCTAAGACACTCACCCTTTAATATTTTTTTTCTTTTAAATTCATGTTTTCTATGAGTTTAACTTTGCCACGTACGTAACTCCTTTGTATTATTAGTAGTAGTGGTAGTAGTAGTAGTATTAATTTTAATTCACTTTTTATCACACAGTGTCACCATCCACGTTTCTGGGGGCTGTAGGGGGTGGATTATAACCCTTCAGTGCTTAGGAAGGAATTGTTAGCTGAATTGCGCTGTGTGGAATTGCCTTCCCGTGAAACCGTGACTTCTCAGGAGGACCTTTTCTCTGTACACCAGTCAGAAAGCTTGCAGTGGATTACCCGGTTCCTGTGCCTGCCGGTGTTTTTCAGTATTGTGGCCTAAGCATGTGTGTTTGGGGAATGGAGGCTTTTTATAAATGAACAGGAACGCACTTGTAGCCATGCATGCTATGGGAAAAGAGTGTTGCTCAAGAATCCTTTCCAACAGTTACCCTACCTAGAGGTTAATCCTGTCTACAGGAGTTTAAATGGCAATCAAAGTTGCAATGCTATCAAAAGCCACAATTACATTGTAGATATTGGTCAAAGCAGTGATGAATATGACTTGCAACAAATGTTACATGTTTCAAATTGTAACTGCAAGGTTAGATCCAATTACCTGAGAAAAAAGATTACTCTTTTATTTCTGGAGTTGGTTTCTTAGACATCTGAAAACCAGAATGAACTCTAAAAGGATTTCTCATAACTTGAGATTTGAATACTAGATGATTTTTTTCTTTTTTAACAAAGGAAATCATTGAGGTAAATGCACTAAGAGGGAATTGCATCTGTCACAAATAGTGTGGTTTCCAGTTATAACAATGGCATTGTGTTTATATCACAAAGAAATGTGTACAGATTGTAATATTCAGCAAAATAAGACTACTGAATTAATGCGAAGTCTTTAAAAAAGGCTCTTTAACATCCAGTCAGTTTGATAGGCAAAGTGAGTGTAAAATTATGTTTTGTTGCATTGGAAACTCAGCTGGATAAAAGCATTGAAACTTAAAAACCAACCAAACAAAAAAACCCATGCCAAATCAAAGAGCGTGGAGTTCCTGAGAAACAAATATTTTCATTGCATTCTAATTTCTCCAGTTGAATATGACATATTTTGTATAATTTAGCCACAAAACATTTGGGCTGGGTTTTTTTATTTATTTGTTTCCAATTTCTCCTCGACAGTGACCTGCTATGGAAGAACTGTAGTTGATAGGTAGATTTTTGTTTCTCTACTTAAACACTGTAACAATGCGTACCTGAGTAGGGTTATGGATTTCTTTTTCACTTAAAGTTTAAATGGATTGAATTTTCATGTGTTTCCAAAGTCCAGGTTTTACACATGGAATGAGATAAATACAGGTTGAGGTTTTAGGCCAGGCAGGTTTTGTCTCCAGTTCTGATATTTGATTTGAACTAGTAAGTAGACCTTTGTGTCCGTGGAGAGAATCATTAGGGTGCCAAAGAGACACAAAAGACCATTTGGATGGTTTTATTATTTATTTTTTTTTAAGCATCTGTAATCCAAGTGATCAAATTAGTGCCTTGTTAAAGCATTTGTTGGTATTGCCCGTAGGACAACATGGTTTTCATCAGCATTGGCCAGAATAACAATACTACCATGTTTTGATGACAGTGAGAATGCATTATTTATTTATTTCAGTCTTCCATTTTGAAGCTTGATGTTAGATCAAATTGATGCCTCAGCATGGTTCTTAGTGTGCAGTGGTTCTTACTTAAAATTTTTGACTTTTTTTTACTGAGGAGAGCTTTGTCTAGAAGACAATGTAAACCACTACTTTTTTTTTTTAATTCAGAGAAATCTGTTTCTTTGTGGTGGAATGTTTAATATCTGCTTCTGCATGTTAAAATTCACTAAATATGACC
This sequence comes from Myiozetetes cayanensis, assembly GCF_022539395.1. NCBI lineage: Eukaryota > Metazoa > Chordata > Aves > Passeriformes > Tyrannidae > Myiozetetes > Myiozetetes cayanensis. Next base: position 29,176,290 of record NW_026087521.1, on the reverse strand, counting down.
AGATTTTCAGGTGGAAAAACAGGCAATCATATTCAAGTTTAGTGGGTTTGAAGGCCACTGGAAATCAGGTGCAAAGTTGATTAATTTTTTTTTTTTAATACTGATTACGTACATTTAACTTTACAGAAGTATTCTCAGGTGGGGGTAGGGTTTATGGGTGTTTTCATTATTGAATAATTTCTTCTTTTTGAAAGAGTTATCTTTTGTACCAGGGGCTAGACACGGATTGTTTTCTTTAACAACTGGTAGAATTGTTAACATCAGTGCAAATAACTCCTATGACTTCTTGATTATATCTTATTTCTAGACTGAATTTTGAAAGCAGGTGAGATCATGGAGTTCAATTAACTTTGTCTATGGCAGTATTACATTGAATGATTAAACTGGACTGTGCTTGGAGGGCGGATGTCCAAGAGAAATCCTGGATGCTGCAGGAAGTGGTTTAACTGATTCCCAAGGTGGCACTCTTTTCCTTGGGTTAGTACTAAAGGAATGCCCCAACATGGTGCCAGTTACATGTGCCATGAGTCAGACGTAGAACTAAGCTCCCATCTGCCAGACAAAAATCCCTGTACCTTTTACTCTAGAATCACTGCCAGATGTTAATTTGATAATGTCACTGAGGATCTAAACTCTCCCTGTAGGCATGGCTTTCGTATTTACTTTCTAACCTAAATTGTTCTGCACTGAATATAGTAATTTTCTGTGTGTGACCTTTAAAACATTTTGAAGTCGTCTGGATGAAAGACGTTATACAAACATAAGGAACATAGGACTGCAATAATCTTTTCTTACTTGGATAAATCTCCTGCTGAAGTTCATTAGAAGCATGAGTAAGGAATACTGAAGAGAACCCTAGCATACTATGTTATAGAGGGAATTGGTAGCAAACTCTCTATTTAGGTTGCCTAAGAGTTTCCATAATAAAGAAATTCTGTGACCTCTTTGAGAAGTTTTATTGTTTGCAGAAGCCATTGAAGTTTGGCAAGAGGAAAAGTCCTTAGGCTAAATAAGTGTTTTGATTTCCTTGCCCCATGAAATTGTTTGAGTTTTGCTGAGACTTAATCACTTGAAAAATCATCATTCCCTGTCTGTCGCCCATGTTGTACAGAAAAGTTATTGCTAGAACACTGAAAAAACCCAGACTGGAATCGTGTAAAAGTAACAGTGGCAACGATGCTGTGCTGAAAACATATAAGGGAGTTATTTTGCTCCTGGGGAGGTTATAATGGGGTTGCTGAATTTGGTCTGACTCTCACAATTACCACTTTGTCAAAAGAAAATTGCTTCCATTAGCAAGCTACCATTTCTTTCTTTCTTTCCTTCTGCTCTTAATGGCACTATCTGAATCAGGAGTATATTAATACTGGTTGACCTTCAGGAACTGGGCTGGATCCTTGGACAGACCTTATTGCAGCATCTATTTGCTCCTAGTTTGCATGTCCTTCAGTAAATGTTTTGATTTTGCTATTCTTGCCAGCTAACACCATTAGTCACTGTAATTTAAATGTGTTGTGAAGCTGAAGATTAAGAGTTTCAGTGTTGCTGGGAAGAAGTACACAAGAGGACTGGCATTCCCTCTACAGGAATGTATGCTTCCTAGTCTCCTCTGCCTTCTGGGAGGCTGCATTACTGCCCCGTTGTCAGCTCTCTGCTTGGACTTCCTAAGAAGCATTATTAATGCTCTTGTTATTCAGTGAGCTATAGCATCCAGATTTAAAATTACTGTCCCTTTGCTTTCCTTCATGTGGTTTTTGTGCATGTGGTCTGGTCTCTAGTTGCAGGATCCTATTCTTTTCTCAGTGCTATGATAAACCACTTCTCCTTTCAGTGTGAATGATGAGCATCCAGGGAAGTGTACTGAGAGCTGCAGGAGGAACTGCAAACACTGGCTTTTTAAACTTTGAAATGCTTGGAATGATACTCTGTATAAATAAAGGAAAGAAGAGGGGTAGGGACACATGATTGATTTCCCTTTTTCAGAGCTGATAGCATTCTGTGATTTTTAAATTAGGGAAAAGGGATGTTTTCACTAAAAGTTTTGTCTTAGCTGGTAACGGGAAGATTTGTTGTACAGAGTGTATTTTATGCTTGTTATGGTTTTAATTTTTAGGACCTCTTTCATTACTTTCTTTGAATTCGCTAAAAACTTAATCTTGCCTATAAATTTGGGTCTTAGTGCACACTATTTGAATCCATATTAATTTTCTTTTGGCAGGATGAAAGGAGGCATAATAAAGAGATGAGACAGGTGCAAGTGACTTCTGTGAAGTTTTGCTTGGGTTTAGGTTTTTTTTTTTTTTTTTAGAAATTCCTATTTGATACACATATCGAGTGAGCTGCTATATGCAACATCATTTATAAAATAACCCCTGAAATTTGTAGCCAGAATGAGAAAGTCATCTTAAGTCAGAATGAATTTTTGTGGATTTGGGATCTATGCCTCTTAACATCCTGTACTGCCAAAGTAGAGACATGTATAACTAGCTGAATGGGGGCATGGCTTCCTTGTCCTGTGATCTATTGATCTTCATTACTGAATTGCTCCTTTTCTCCCAGCCTAAGGTATGAAAAGCCAACTTTAAATCATACCAGTCTGAGGTATAAGGAACTGGGATGCAATCTTTGTACGTTTCCTTGGTGTTTGGTCTGTGCTCCTTGACTGTGCCTGAGAGGCTGGCGAGCTAATATGTGCATGATTTTATAAGCATGTCTGATAACCTCCTAAATATGAGATGTAGGTCTCTATTTGGAACTGTCATGAGTTTGTTTTATGCTTTGAGAAGCATAAATAAAGTGTTTAATTTTTTAACTTGGATATCAAGGTCATTTTTCTTCAGAAAACATGTGCAATTTGTTTAGTCATGTACCATCTGGATGTTTATAAGCACAAATCAGTTACATTTAATCAAATCTGGTATTTGTGTTTCTGTTGAAATGCAGTACTGCTGAGGACAGAGTTGGTACTTCTGTATAGCTGGTTTAACGTGTCTGTTTCACAACAGCTTGTTAAGGACTCTCTTCTGCCTTCCACTATGCAGCCTCTGTATGGGCACGTGTGTGTGTGTCGGGGGGAAGGTTGTAAAGGAGAAAAAGAGGAAGAATTGCTTGTCATGCTGATTTCACAAATACATAACTGAATGAAGCTTAACAGACTGAAGAGCTGTTCGCTACTTGTGGTAGTTTGGAGAAGGAAATATTTGCAGGAATTAAGTGAGTGGGAAAGTCATATATAGTCCATATTTTACCAAGCTCTATATTAGAAGTTTTATGTTTTAGTGTCAATATTAAATTATAAAAAAGAGTAAGAATAAATAGTTCTCTTTTGCTCTGTAGGTAACCACAGGGTAATCAGTCATTCTGGACTTCCAGTCTTATTTTTAAGAGGAGTTTTTAGAATTGTTAGGAAACTTATTTAAGAGTTCTTTTCCCTGAAAAAATATAGTGAAACTTAAGATTTTGCACACATCGACTTGACCAGCGCACCCAGGTCCTTTTCCACTGAGCAGCTTTCCAGCCACTCTTTCCCCAGCCTGTAGCCTCTGCATGGGATTGGTGTGACCCAAGTGCTTTACCCAGCACTTTACTGTGTTGAACCTCATACAATTGTCCTCAGCCCATCAATGCAACCTGTCCAGATCCCCCTGCAGAGCCTTCCTACCCTTCAACAGATCAACACTCCCACCCAGCTTGGTGTCACCTGCAAACTGATTGAGGGTGCACTTGATCCTCTGGTCCAGGTAATCAATGAATATATTAAACAGGACAGGCTCCAGTACTGAGTCCTTGGAAACATCATTAGTGATCACTCACCACCTGGATGTAACTCCTTTCACCACCACTCTCAGGGCCTGGGCATCTGGCCAGTTTTTTTACTTATTACCTGTTGATACCCTGGGAAGCCAGTTTCTCCTGGAGAATGCTGTGAGAGACAGCGTCAAAAGCTTTACTAAAGTCTGGGCAGACAACATCTGCAACCTTTCCCTCTTCCACTAAGCAGGTCACTTTGTTGTAGAATGAAATCAGTAGATCAGTCAGGACCAGCCTTTCCTAAAGCCTTGCTGGCTGGGCCTGATCCCCTGGTTTTCCTGTAACCTGGTATGTGATGGCACTTGGGATGATCTGCTCCATGGCCTTCCCTGGCACTGAAGTCAGGCTGACAGGCCTCTAGTTCCCTGGTGTTATATCAGTAGCTATATTGGCCAGAAGTTTAGTTGCTTGGCCCTCTCTGTGTATATGCACCTTATGTAATTAAAAGAAACCAACATGGAGCAGAAAGAAATCTATTACTTTCTATAAACATTCTCTTTCCCCCTCCTATGATAACTAATGATATCAGAGCTGCTGAACAGGAAGAACTGCTTAGCCCTGTTTCCAAGATCTCAGATCTGATCATGGATTTAGGAGATATGCTCTCTAGAAGGCCAATTTTATTAATAGTACTGCAGGATCAGAGAAAGGTTCTGTCAGCAAAATAGATTAACATTTGTTTTCCACTGTTAGAAAGCAGTAAAAGCTCTGAATTCTTTCGTGTTCATTATAGGGTTGGATGTAAAGGCTGATAGTGTCTCATTTGTCTTATTGTCCTAGGAGCTCAGGATGGAAAAGGTCTTCCAGTGATTTAGACCCTCTCCTACTTTGAAAGAGGATCAGTAAAGTTGGGCAACTTCTAACATTATCTTTATTCTAACAGATCTCCAGCAAAGGGAACTATAACCTCTTTAGACTGGTTATTTATAGTGCTTTTACCCTTACTGTTTTCCAAGATATCTAACCTTTGTGTTCAGTGAGATAGGTTGATTTGTATTCCCCCTTCTCCCTTTAGTGCATTACCCACTACATTTGTAGTTCTTTGGTTATTGGCTTTTGGTTTCCATATTCAGCCATTTTCCCTCTGTAAGTCTTCATATAAAGAAGAAAATTTCAACCATCTTTTCTTAAAGGTAGCAGTTTTCTTAAATCATAATTCTTTATATCATGATTCTTTATTCCTGAGTATTCAGTTGACACATTTGTTCCTTACAGTAGTAGCCCAGAATGAGGACATACCTTCAGCTGAGTAATTCCTAGTGTATGGTTTAGTGGGACTGTGGCTTTCTAGAATTTTGCTAAACTATGATGTCTGATGTTCATACTTCCCTGAATTAGGATTTTCCTTTGTGCAGTAGTATCATGATGTTGACTTATCCATGCCTTGTAATCTACTTGATCCAGTACAGTCTGGTGTCCTTCTGTATGCTATTGTTACTTAAGCAGGGCTTTCTTTCCGTGCTGTCATGAGGCCTGCACTGCTTTGTGCTTTCTTTCTTGGAATTCATAATTTTGATTTTTGAGTCATCTTCACTCAGGGTGGTCTTGTCAAATAGTTTCAGCTTGATGCTTGTTCTATTCCTTGTATTATTCCTTTGTCCAAAGCATGTTTAAGAATATTAAATAGTATGCCTGTAGAACCTGACTATAAAAACTATGCTGTATGTGTAAATGTCTCTGCAGCTTGTTGTTGAGAATTGTTAAACAAGCAACCCCAAATTTGAGCTTCATTCTGGAACTTTGTGTTCATCATAGTTTAGCTTGAGTGAGAGGATGTATTTTTGACTGCGCTGCAAGTAAGACTTGGAATGTGTATTCCTTTTCTCCTAGTTGGTAGGACTATCAGTCCATTAAAGAAAGGAACTAGACTGTGACAAGCCAATTGTCTTTATCCTTTAATGCTCCCAGTTCTTAAATACTTTCATTCTAGTATCTTTCTGAAATTTGAGTTAGGCTGAGTCATCTACTCTTACCTGTGTTTTTATTTGCCTATCTTGGGATTTCTTTTTTTTTTTCCCTTCTGCAGTACGTGATGACTTCTTCCATTTTCATGTAGTTCTCTAAACACTTGATTCTGAGGATAAATTTCATTATAGGCTGTTAACTGCCATCATTAACATTCAGTAACCCAGTCTATTTCTTTTTCTCACTGGTATTCACACTCCCTTGTTTAATTTGGTTACATGGAATTAAACTTTTGTGTGGGTACTGAAGCAAGGAAGCCTTTATACCATCTGGTACTTGCTTCCTTTCCATATTTGATAGTGGATATACTTCTTTCTATTTTCATGGTGAAGTACTTTCCTTTGGGGCATAAGTAGTGTGTGTTTTGATGTGTTTAGCTTTGGGAGTTTCTTGGGAGGTTTTTGTGTTTGTTTGTTTGGTTAGGTTGCTTTGGTTTTTTTAATTGTTGTTTTTGTTTGGGTGTTTTTGTGGAAAAGTCATCTTTGTTTTTAGTGCCACCAATGGTATTCTTGCTCCATGTGTCTTCTCTAGGGAAAATTATCTGTTCTAGACTAAAAGCTACTGGGATTTAAATAAACACCTACAATAAGATGAACTATATTAAAAGAGAAGTCTAGCTGGTGAGAAGAAAGCTCTTGTATCACCTGTAGAGTGATGAGAAGTTGCATTTTCTGTCCCATGACTTTTTATAGCAATTTTTCCTTGATAGTTGTGACAGCCCACTATGACTGTTCCTATTTAAAACTTGATTAAGTGTCTGTACTTTTCATCTTGAAAGTTGGGTTAGGACAGTATGCTTTGCAGAAAATTTTCTTAGAGTATCAAATCATGTCTTGTTGGCTTATACAGTGAGCTACAAAATACTTTTAAGTAGGTTAGAACAAAATATTAAGTGTTCAATTTTTACACTTTCATGCAGTGAAGTAGCATATCCTGGTTTAAGCAAGACAGAGAGATCTTGAGAATTGTCTCTTCCCTCTGAAGTGCATTCCACTGATATGTGGTACACTGACGTGAAGCAGGCTTGAACTTGGAGAGTTCAGCTGCAGAATGTTGTTACTAGGCTTTTGGCTGGCAAATTTTTCATCAGAAGTCTGGAAGAAGACAAGACCCTGATGTCTGCTACAAGCTTTTTCTTGTTTTCTTTGGAGTTGAGGGGTGGGGAGGAAATGAGCAATTGAAAGTTTTCCTGTTCTGATTTACTGGAGATTTGGGACTTACCTTTAAACTTTTCCATAAAGCTTGCATGTACTTTCCCTGAACTGTACAGTTTAAATGACAGTGCCTAGCAGAAAAAAATGTGTGAATGAGTGGGGGGTTGAAAATTCACTATGAAAACAAAGTTCCTAACTTTCATAGCTGAAAAAAATTGGTTGGCACATGCAGTGAAAGGAAAGTTGTTTCTTACAGATGTCACTGAAATCTGTGTTTAGGGTCATGCACTAGAGGTTCTATAACTGAATAAGAAGGGTAAAAGAGAAGGTCAGGACTGATTCTGTGGCATATTTTAAGCTTAGTATGCATTTTACTGAAGAATGTTATGGAGACTTGACTTTTTAGGCAAAAGTCTTTTCCCCTACTTAAGGTGAGCATCTTTGTGGGGCTGGCTTTGAATGCAAGAAGTTTCTAGATTGCTGCAACCTTCTGGGAAGATGACACTTGCAGTGCAGAACAAATAAGATACGTGAGAAGCAAGTTCTTTCCTATTTGTTCACAAAACCAGCTGTGCCGAGTATTGACCCTGTTCAGTGCAACAGTGAACACTGATGTGCTGCATCAGTGTGAACCTTGTGTTCTGCATCTGTTTTTCTGCATAGGTGCAAGAGGCATCACAGTTTCTGCAGGAAGGGGACAGAGGAGCAGCCTGGAGGATCCAATCCTTTGTGGGATTGGCAGTCAGAAGAGGTCACTTCCCCATGAATCCCAAGGATCTAGGGATCTAAAAGAATGTAACCAGTGCTTTCTCTGTAGAGTCCCAAATACTGCCTCCTCAGGTGAAGCTGTTAAGGAAACTGAACTTCCTAACCACTGCTCATATGGAGCACAGTGTCTTCTAGGAAACATAAAGTGGTTGATAGCCATATATTTCTCAAACAGGGTATTTTCAGTACATCTACCATGCTGAGCATTGATGAGCCATAGTCTGTGGCACATGGGAAAGAATTCTAACAACAATGTTCAGAAGGTTGGAGACTTAACTGGTTGTTGGAGAAGTAACATTTGATGGCTGTTTTGAAAAGTATCCATGAAGATGAACTTTCTAAAGGTCCTGGTACATATATTTCTTCTTAGGGCAGGCTGCTGTGCACTGTACCAGTTGTCTTCAGGAGACTTGCTGGCCTCATCTGTTAAATGTCATCTGGAAAATAGGGCATTCCCTTTAAGGGAATGATTAAATAGGGACACTGCCTCAAGGGGTAGTTTTCTGCACATTTTTACCATGACTGATAAAACCGTATGGGTCTTGTGAGTCTATTCTAATTGAATCAGCTTTTATTGAAAGACAAAATTACTAGAAATGCACTGAATGGATGAATTCCAAGTAAATGATTCATGCTGTAAAACAGTTAGGAATATGAAAGCACAAATCAGAGCTGGCTGAAAGTTAGAATTCAAATATGCATAGAATGTGTAGAGATTGCATTGTTACTCTGCAATATGCAGATGGAATTATATTATGTTTTCCCATACAGACTACTAGCTCCATTGTTTGCACTGTCATAATTACACGGTTGTATAATTTGTGGAGGCAGTGTAATGTACTGTTAACACTCTAGGATATGACAGAAGTAATGGTAATGAGAAAAAATAATTTTGGATAGCAGTGTAAATTGTTGAAGATGCATTTCATCATGAACTGCTTCAATGTAGAAATAAAGACTAGTTTCTCACAAGATGGCTTTGTGTGGTGATTAGTGTGAGCATATTCATGTGACATGGCAAGCTAAATGTAGTTTAATCTGATAGTTTTTATTCTATGAATAGCTTAATACAGTACTGATGACTGGGGGAGGGTGATCTGATCTGTGTCAGAACCCAAAGACTGTTTCTCCTGGTAGTGATTTAATTTAATTGCTAGCAACTTATACTTGCATTATGAGAACCGCTAATAGGAAATCTCTTTTACTTTTCATAATGGGACTTCAACTGCTAAAAATCAAGAGTGACATCGTTACATGAGCTGCTCGCTTCTGTGTAGAACACAGTTTGGAAGATCTAACTGACCACAGCGTTTGCAATACTACTTAGTATATACACTGTGTTCCTGAGGGTTTCCCATTTGCTTTAAATAATATTAATGTGCTTTTGCAGAAATAAATCTTTTTTTTCTTACTAGGAGGTAAGTTGTGGCCTACTTGCACTTGATCACAAAACTCAGCAATAGTAATGGAACAAATGTTTGTGTTGGGTTTATAGCAAAGTTAAAAAAGCACCTTCTTTGTTCTGGAATATTGTTTGGCAGAACCTAGAAGCTCTTGTTGTGCAAGATGCTGCAGAAAGACATTGTGGAGTAAATATGATAGTAAAAAGATAAATGTAATTTTAGAAAGCAAATTTTGCTTATATATCAGATCTAGAAAGATATGTTGTTAGTTGAAAAATTGCCTGATAGAAGAAAATAAAGTCTGAAAACATTGTAGCTATTATGCAAATATGTGGAAGGATATATTAAGAGCTGTGCGTTTTGTGTGTAGAAATGCTCAATAAATCTGTCAAATTATTTGGGAATGAGTATTTTACATTTGACAAAAGTAGTCCTCTGCTATTGAAGTTTGAAAAATATTTCATGGTTTTAAATTTTCACTGTCAAACTAACACTTGAAAACTTCATTATCTTAAAGCACAAAGATCAGTAAAAAAGATACTGATGGGGTAAAGATAGGGAATTTTTTTTGTTTGTTTCTGTGTAGCCAGATTGTACATACTTACACCTTAACAGTATAGATTTGTGCATAAACTGGAATGAATGGCCTAAAATGTAACAGCTAAAGTTTTACCTACCTCCTTGAAGTTTAGTAAGACTCTGTCACACCTTATGTGTCAAACTGGCTTTTGACTGTCAGCATTATTACATGAGGACAGTCACTGCAATGGCATAATGCATGGATGTTTGTCTTGGTTCTAGTCATTTCATTCTGTATTATGAGGAATTCACGTGTCAGTTTCTTGACTCTTAAGAAATTCTTTTGCATTTGTAAGCCATGATAATAAGATTATGATATGAAATTAAATTTGGTTCCATTTCTTTTATTTAAAGCTGTGAATACCACTGCAATGTCTATATAAATATAGGTCTCAGCCTTCCAACGTTTTTCATGAATTCCTAGTCTTGGAAAAAAGAGCAGTCTCTTTGAAGTTAAGCTCTTAGGAACAGAGGTTGGCTCAAAGCAAGGAAGACTCCGATAGCTGTGTCTATGTTTAATTTTTAGGTGAATGTTTAGGTGAAGTTGCTTATGTTTGTTTTCATTAAAACCAATTATAGTGAGAGGGAAAAGATGCTTTGGAAGGAGCATAGATGCAAAAATTATTAGGGTTATTGTTACCTTTTTTGCAGGAAGACCTCTGAAAAGGGAGAAAATATGCCTGAAGAAGGGGGAAAGTTAATTACTGGATATTCATATACTAACTCTTTATCAGTATATGAGGGTGGGGGGAGATAACTATATAAAAAGACCTGGCTAGTGGGTGGGAGGAAAGTTTATGGACTTCTTAGTCACTTCTACTTCAACGTACTGTGTTACTTGTTACAGAAACTGAATTTGAAGATCTTGTTTTTTTTCCTGGAGCCATTTAGACCTTCAGGTGTCTAAATCTACATCATCGATCCATCATGGAAAAGTCACATTCCAAAGCTGCTGGTTGTAACCTGTCCTGGGATCTGCTGAGTGAAAAGTTATCTAAGCTCTATTACAAAGTTACAGTTAGAACTTTGCATAATTAATGTCTTTTTGCAAATGCTCAGGAAGCATATCACACTATAATATTGCTACAATATTTAACTATAGCTGTGCCCTGTAAAAGTTACTGAGATAGATGCCATAAGAATTGCTCAAAACATTCACACCTAAGTGATGGTGTTCTCCTAACAATATGTGTTACAGGAGTAGTCATTCCTTAGAAAATCTACCTAAAACCACTTTTTCATATCCTTCACATGTTTACTGTAATATCAGTTTGACTCCCTGTAAATGTCTACTTGCTTTGAAGATTAGGAACTACCTTTTATTTTTAAATTAATTGCTCTAGTTACTGTGTTAAGATATATTTGAGAATGTGGACTGTAGTAGTTAGAGAAATGAGGACATGGTGAAGGAGATTTGAGTAGAGACTAGCTAGAATATGATGATAAAGTAGAAAGTATGCAAAGATAAGCTTTTCTTGAGATTTCACTAATGACTGTGAACTAGAAAAATGAAGATTAGAGTATTACTGTGGATATCAGATTTCTATTAGCTTCTTGAGACATTAATATTTAGGATAGATGTGAGTGGAAAATGATCTTCAAATAAATGATAAGATATTTAAAGCCTGTACGTTTGTACTGCAAAATGATTCAGTCTAGTAATGAGAGAACAGAGTAGGATTTGAGTGATTCAGCTTTGTTCTCAACAAGGTTTTAATGCACTTAACCGTATTCTGTTTAGACTTTTAAAAGACACGTATGAAACAAACATCAGCAAGACAGGATTTATATTAGGGTTTGGAATGTTAACAAGGCATTTCTGAAATCATCAGTGGATGAGGGAATAGCAAAGGGTGGTGGAGGAGGAATACTAGTATATGATTGAAATTAGAATTCCATTTGAAAAAAATATTGAGTACCTTAACTGAGTCATCTCAGTCAGAAACACTCAGAAGCCACACAGTAGCAGATGGAAAGGAGATAGGCAAGTCTACAGGGCATGAGAGAGAGAGGGATACTCTCTCTTCTATTTACAGAATAGAAGATATTTCAGGGATCTCATTTACAGAAGGTTGCTTTTTAAGCAGTTGTCCCTCATAAGTAGTAAATGAAGAGAGAGGTGGGATTCAGGAAAACTTGAGTGGTTATTTAAAGGAGCTGAGTGACTTTCTCTGAAGCCTAGTGAATAGTTCTGGGTATTTTTTCCTACAAGCTGACTGACCTTGTTCTGTTATGCTTTGCACAAAGATATTTGGGAATGCCTGAATTTGATTTTAGAGTTTCTACTATGTTATTCAGAACTGTGACAAGTGTTCTGGGTTTAATCCATAATGCATCAGCATACCCTGTGTTTATAATGAAGCTTTTGGAATAAACACCAAGACTTTCCAAGGAGATGCTGTAAAAAAACCTCTATGTGAAATCTGTAAAGGCAGTTGCACTTCTTTTTTGTACTGATTCTATTCTTTAGCAGTCAGCTTCACAAGTTTGACCAAAGATGACATACATAAATAGATTATTTACTGCTTGTAAGACCTTTTGGCAATAGCAATTTTGATAATTCTTGTAAAACCCTGCACAGTAAAATTCAGGGGGCTAATTGACTAGACTACTGCTTTCCAAAGAATGAGTTCTGCCATGCCATGCTGGTAGGACAGAACTTATTGCAGAAGTGTTGAAGAATGATGTTCAAAAACATGATGAACTCATTACCTAAGTTGTGTGCAGTGAGGACCTTAAAGCAACAAGGAGTAGAAGATTCGGAAACTTGGAAGCTTTTTTTCTGTTCACTTGAATGGCCTGGAAGGGAAGAATACTTTGTATTTAAAGAATAATGTGGATTTTTCATTTTTGAGGAAAGGATTCTGTGACCAAGGATGAGACAAAATCAGTGAGGTTTCTGTCCCAGGTATTTCTAACCTCTCATTCTTGAGGAATAAATCAGCTGTCTTGAGAAAAAGGTCAGTATCTCCCTGCAGTGAAGAGAAATTTAGATAATTGGTACTGCTTAAGGAATAGGGCTGCCTTTGAATAAAACCTCTTTAAGTCTCTGAAATTTGGTTTTTGTTTTTTTTTTTAAAGAAGTGGAGGAACTGACAAACAATGTATGAGATACCATGTAGAGATTCTATATAAAAACAGGTGAAGAATTGTGAGGAAATACCACAGGCTTTGTTTTTCTCAGGAGCTGGTCTTTTCTGGGAATGAAAACATGGTAGGAGATAAGATATTGCTGATCAGTCTGAAAGCTTGAACTGTTTTGATAAATAATCAGTTCAAGATATATAATAGTTTCCTGTTCTGTTTGATATTATGAACATCGTGATCTTAGAGATCTTTTCCAACCTAAATGATTCTTTTATTCTATGATATTGCCTGTTTCATTAAATCCTGCTGTCATTCTAAAGGTAACTTCTTAGTACTTGGAAGAGGAACTTGAATCCATGAACCACATCAATACCATGTTGGGCAGCTAGGACATAACATCCTTCTGTAGGAATAGTGTTTCACAGGCAATTTCATCCTGATGTTTAGTTTGGGACAAGATGAGTATAATTTCACAGGAAACCAGGGATAAGAAGAATTTGAAAATAAAATTGTATCAGCTAGAATTGATAGCTAAGTAGAACTGGACTAAATTATTGCTCTAGTTCTTGGAAGAAATGTTTGGCAAGTAAAGTGACCAGAGCTCAATAGCTGACATAAATATCTGGCTTAACATGTGGCATTCTGAAAGTTTTTAGATAAGCTGCATGTGTCACTTGCTTTAGAAAATAGGTAATTTACCGCTTCAGACAGGATAAGCTTTCAGCAAGGGCTTTTTGCCTGAATTGAGGCTAGGAGGTGGATGGACATGAGAAGAGGAAAGTGAAGGAAATGGAAGCTCTGCATGGCATGTCATATTCTGGATCCAGGTTATCGATTGAAGAACATCTTTCAGCTTGATTGAATGCTAAGGTGACAGCATTTCCTTAATCTAGACCCATTGTTAAGATTGGGAAATTGTAATTTTAATATTTCTGCAGTAGTAAAATATACAAAGCAAAGGACATAAAGCTTCAGGAAAGAGTGTGCGTTTGAGTAAGTTTCCTTTTCTTCAGAATGTCTGAACCCTGTAAACTGTGCATTATAGATGACTACACTTTTCCCACAGTAAGTTGAAAAACTATGTATTCAGCACTGGGATTTAATTATAGCATCTAGTTTTCTGCATAGAAAAGCACAGATTATGTTCTGAGATCTGTGGATACTGGGAGGATGTGGGTACTGGTTCTGTGTAAATCAATCCAAGTCCAAGATGGCTCACACCAAATCAAAGCTAAGGTGTTGGTTGCTCTGTTGATGCCTCTGTGCAGTGCTTCTCAGCACTCTTACTTGCTTGGCTGCACTGTTTGCTGCTTGGCAGTCTTATTTGGCTAGCTCTGAGTGTTCAGGAACACTCTGAGTGTTCAGGATATGCAGCACCTAAGGGACGAATCTGCTCTGAACCTTGTGTGCAGGGTTGCATCATGCTGACCCAGGGCTTTCTTGAGATGTAGGTAGATTTGGGGTTGATTTATGGAAAAACTGTCACAGTTGTCCACATCGTGCTCTTTGTTTCCAGACGGTAGCAGATGAACTCTAGAGCTGGTTTGACAGATAAGTAGCTGAGGTCTGTCAGAATTGGAGCTCAGAGTCTGAGTAGTGCAGGAGGCGTTAGTCTGCTTTATAGACTAGTGATGTCTGCAGAAGCAGCATTGTGCAAATGTAGTTATGCTCTGTATAAATTAAATAAATTCCACCAGACCCCAAGATGCTTCAGCATTAAGCCAGTTTGTTGTCTGAATGTTCGATGCTCAGCTTGGGCAACTGAAAGTTTTCTGTACTTCTACTGCATGTGTTGATCATTAATATTGTACATAGGTATTTTTTTATTTCTGTTCTCAAAATGGACTTGCATTCTTGTAATGAAACCAAGTTATTCACTGTATCAAATTAGTCAAAATTCTATCAACATAGATTATTGGTGAGTACCATGTGAGGGAAATTAAGGAAGCGTATGCTGCTGTGAGATGCCCAGAATTACTTATGAGAAGGTATTGTGTTGAGCTACACAACATAGAATGACTTGGGGCAAAAGTTCCAACTATCGTTTGTTATAGTGCATGAGTATTTTTCATCTTTAGGCATGTAAGTTGCTGTGTTACAAAGATTTTTTTTTATTTTATTTTAAGAAAGCCAGCAATGAAAACTAGTTCATGCTTTGCAGTATTAAATATTTGTTTCATTTGAGAGCATCACCACTGAATGAGTTTCTGCATGCAAAACCTAAAGACAAGTTTCTGCAATCTCTGTAAATGTACCTTCTAAACCAGCAGCTAGATCAGATCCTGCAACAAAACTCGAATTAAAATGGTGACATCCTTATCATTTACCATTTATGGGAATTGTAGAGAAGACAAAAACTTTATCTTTGTATGTTTGTGTTAATGCCTCTTAGCTTTCCTGTTAGTTTTCCTAATTTTTTTAAGGAGACTATGGAGCATATGGATATTTGTGTGCAACACCTTGAAAACAACATTGGAATTAGAGAATTAATAAAACTGTAATGGATGAGGTTGGAATAGAAGTGTAGGTAGAGTATGGCTGATGTTAACTTAGACGAAAGATAACACTGTTTGAAAAGGAAAACTAGGTGGTAGAGAAGGAGAGGTGTGATATTTGGAGCTGGAATGTTCTACAGTTGGAAAGAACTGATAGCTCTTATCTTCTGTAATAGTGTATGTCTTTCTTTATTAGGCTTCCCCTTCAAATGACTGAAAGTGGCATTACTAGATAAAAATGCAAAGCTTTTAGGGGCTTGCTAATTATATGTATTGTTTTTATGAACATTTCTGCTTGTAGTTCTGAATTGTTTGGTTGGGGTTGTCAGATAGTGGCTCAGTGATAGAGGCAATAGTGCTTGTAATCTTAATGCAAAAGATTATAGAACTTCTTTCTAAACACCAGAAAACTCAGGTGCTCTTAAATATGCTTAAAAAGCAAATTACTCCAAGTGTATTGATGAAATAAAAGGTAGTATTAACACTGTCTGTATATACTTAATCTATAACAGCCTATTGCAAGTAGTCTGTTACTGGTTTTGAAAACCAATAATTTAAAATGTATTTTGACAAATCATCAAAATCAATTTCCTATTGCAGGATAGTTTATATTACTTTTATCTTCTCTGAGAAAACCTTTTCTATATGAATTCCTTCATGCTTGAATGACATGATTCAGCTACTGCTAAGTCAGGAACAATTCTATCTATCATGTTAAAGCTTCTGGAGTAGTAAAGATATTTCCTAACTCTGCAGTGCTTGGCTGCAATTTAGTAGCCCCTTTTGAGTACCTAAAGAAAAAAAAATTGAATGCTTGAAAGACATTCCTAATGTTGAGAGATATGGATTACTTTTTTCTATTTTTTTTTTTTTAATATAAGACATTGAATGCACCATTTAATAAATCTGGAAGTGACAAATCACATAATAAAATTTAGAACATCGATATAACTGATAGACAGCTATAGAAATAATTGACAACCAAAAGCTGGCTGTTTCAATGGAAGGAATAAAATAACTGAGTAGAATCCCTTGTTACAGCAAAACACATAGAACCTCTTGATTAATTTTTAGTGCATTTTCCAAAGCATGCTTTCTCTGTGCGTTCTTTGTCTTAACTGACTTCTGTACCTTGTTGCAAAGACTTTTTTCAGTCTCATTTGTTTTATAGCATTAAGAGAAGAAGTTCTAAACCTAGGACTTAGAACTAAGCTTAGTTTCCCAACTGTATCCTAATACAAATTATCTAGTTTGCCCTCAAGAACTGAAATTGTTCCAAATTGAGAACTTCTAAAATTATTTGGCTAAGATTTTTTGTCCCTCTACTCTGTTTAACAAGTTTTTATAATCATGGTGTTGTCCACAGTTCTGGGAAACCACTCTATGTCAAGAAGTTCACTACTGTCTTAATTCATCAGTAACATGTCAGATTATTCCCTCAGGTCACTGTGTAGTAATAATGGGATTGTCACTTGACTGTTTTGAGAAATTGTATCCCTATCTCCTGGAATAATCTTCAGTTCAAGACAGATTATCAGTTTTGTTTATATATGACAAATATTTTCCACGAAATTATAGCTCATGCATCATTACACCTTGGTGGTTCTTGCTGTGTTGTGAACTGCTATGACAAAAGGTCAAAACAATTCTGAGACAAGTTTTCTTAAAGATATCCTGTGTACCCTGTTAATCTACGCATTTGTAGTCCATGAAGTTGTTTCAGGGGTTATGAACTCAGTGCAATGTGTGCTTTGCAAGGTCCTAGTGCTCTCCTGAAGAGCCTGTAGTAATTTAGTTGCCAACTGATATACCTAGTTGTCAGCTGTGATTTGTTCCTGTTCTTTGTCTCTCCATGAGTCAGCGTTGGCTTAGTTCAAAGTTCTACTGTGTTGACAATTTTAATAGTCTTTGCTTTAATTTATTTTAATTCATTAAGAACTTACTGTGAAGGCTCATGAAATCTCAGCTAATGTATATGTCGTGGTTTTGCTCTGGGTCAATTTGCTTTCACACCCCCACACAGTTACTATTAGTTGAGAGAAGGTTTATGCAGACAAGAGAGACTAGATTTGGGAAAATAATATTAACATTTATTACTAACAAGCTAAAACTAAAGAACTGTATCTACAACAATTTACTTAAGTAAAAGTACTGTGTATTTACAGAAATACTTCTCCCCCCTTGATACCAGTCCAAGGAGGAAAAGCAGTTTCTTTCTCCATTTCTCAGAACTCCAGGTCTCTTCAGTAACTCTGCAGCACTCTCATTGCAACTGGAACTCTTTCTCTTTTTCTCTTGCTCTGTGTTGGCCTCCAGGGCTGGGCCTACCCCCCTCCTGGGCTAAGACCGGAGGCTGGGGTAGTTATCCAGGCCCTGAAGGTCTTTTCTTCCATGGGCTTGCAAGGGGACACTTGCCTACCATGGATCTTCTTCCATGGGGTTACAGGGGATAATGGCTTATGAGTCTGCCCCTGTTTTCCTGTGGAGGTCCCATCCCACGGGAGAACAGTCCTTGATAGACCTCTCCGGCATGGGTCTAGCATGGATCCCACACATGGATCCCAACATTCCTACCCAAGCCGTTTTCTGCTCCAGCATAGCAGGGTTACAAACCTTCAGCACCAGCAGCATGGATCTCTCACTGAGATCCCAAGCTTACCCAAGCTGTCTTTGCTCCGGTGTAAGCTCTCAGGGTCATAAATCTTCAACAGGACTCTGCCTCATTTCAGTCCCTCTCATGAAGTCTTGGCTCCCCAATACATTCACAAGCTCCTCTATGAGCCATATGAAGGTCTCCTCACTCTAACAAACTTCTACAGGTGGCAGGGATTATTTTTCAGTCTTTTCCCTGCTGAAGGGAGAGAGCGAAAGGGGGGAGAAACAGCCCCCCTCCTTCAAACTTTTCTTCTCTCTCCTGCAGCTGCCAGCTTTGACCTTGGAGGTCCCTTATCTCTTTGCCAGAATTCTTCTGCAGCGGTTTCTGTCCAAGTAGTCAGTCTTCTAAAGTTTTTTTTTTATTTCACTCTCCTACATGAGAGAAGGGGGGCTTCAGTGCTACACCTGTCCCCGGCCCTGGGCCAGGGGAGGAGGGGGGCCTGAACCCCTCTCAGGGCCCACCACCTCCTACATGGCTGCTGCTTCTAATTTTAACTGCGCTAATTTCAACTGCACAACCAGCCTTCTCTTCTGTTTTCTTAAAAATGTACTTAACAAAGGCATCACTAAGGGTTTTGACTGGCCTTTTTGTCCGGAAATCCACCTGGACAAAACCATCCTCAGCCCCAGGGCCTGGCCGGTGGGCAAAACCACAACATTATATTAACTAACTTTCCCACACTTCATAGATTCTTGTAATTTGACTTTCACTCTCTAATATGAACTGTTGCAATCATTACTGAAAATATAACTTGTTAATGGGAGTAGCATTGATTTCCTCTTTTTGCAAAAAGTGCCAGTAGCGAGATCCTGTGTGTTGGGATAAATAAATGTGCGTATGAGCTGATAGCTTCTCTTGCTTTAATAACTGTTTTATATTCTCAGAGTGTCACAGTGCATATCATTTGTGCTTTTTCTAGTTTAAAAAACCCAACATCACAACCCAACTAACAAAACTCAAGAGCTTGTCGTGGTAAACGTTCTTTTGGAGAAGAAATTTACATATTCAGAGTATTAATAGGACTTCCTTTTTTATACGTCATGACTTGAAATTTCTTAATGAGAGATTAAATAAATACATTTGAATTGGAAAGAGGAAAACATTTCATTTCAAACTAGAATAATTACATTACAATACAAAACAATAAAAATCAAGCCATTTGAAAACAATATTTTGGAAAATGTAAAAATAATAAACTGCTGAAAATCTTTTTCCTGTTTTACTCTTCCCACACTGGTTTTTAATTTGGATGAAAACTTGGAAATGAATCGTGCACTGTGTATATTGATGGAATGTGGCTGTATGTTTCTATTGCCATCTCTCAAACTGCGTCTTTCAACAGTTATATTCTACTAATATTAGTGCAGTATATTTTTCTCCAGGGAACGTGATAAAAATGATACACAACAGGATTTATTATTGCCTTCAATTAATTTGTTTGAGCTGAAAACACTTAACTTTTATTCTATAGGGCCAACAAGCTCTGACACCTTAAAGGTCAGCTTTTTCCTTTTTGTGATACAGATTGTCTGGGTCTGTGTTGGAGTACACTCAAAACAGACCCCTTCAGCATTTGAGGGGGCTGGGTGTGGATGGTAAAGTATTGTCTCTGGGAGCTTTATCTTTTGGAATTCACTCTGAGGTCTCTGTCTGGATGTGACAACTGGGAGAAGAGGGCACATTGCAAAGTATTGTCTCTAAATCCTGTAGAGAAATAAAAAAAAAATCTGCTGATAATGCAATAAGTGAAACAAAGGGCTGTAATGCATTTAAATTTTATATGCTATCTTAATGAAGTATTAGCAGCAAGATATGTTTTAACAATATTTCTTTTTATAGTAGTTGTTAATGTTAATTACTGAACAGTAGACAATTTGAGACTTGTTAAGTCTAAGCATTATGCGTGTCTATATATATGTGCACACAGGAAACCTCGACCTGTCTCTCAGCTGGTTGCACAGCAGGTTCCTCAGCAATTCGTGCCCCCTACACAATCAAAGAAAGAGAAAAAAGACAAAGTAGAAAAGGAAAAAAGTGAAAAGGAAACAAGCAAAAAGAACAGTCATAAGAAAACCAGGTAAAAAATCTAGAAACTTTTGCAGTATTGGTGAAATGTAATTTACAAATGAAAATAAGAAATGTTCTTTGATTGTACTGCTTTTTAAGTGCTGTGGCAAACAATAAGGCTAAATGTTGGTGTGTGAAGTTTCATTGGTTTAGGATGTCTATAAAATGCGAAGAAGACCTGCAGTATGTAATTGTGACCAGAAGATGGAGATCAGCTGAAAAGTGAAACCAAAAACTTTTTGAGGGTTATTAAAGGTATTCTTTTAAGGTTTACAAAGTATTTCTCACACCATACAAAACTGTTGATAGGCAAATTGATGATATTAATCTCTGGTAAAGAGAGGAGATGGGAGTGACTAGTTTTC
Organism: Myiozetetes cayanensis; assembly: GCF_022539395.1. Lineage (NCBI taxonomy): Eukaryota > Metazoa > Chordata > Aves > Passeriformes > Tyrannidae > Myiozetetes > Myiozetetes cayanensis. The sequence goes on along the minus strand of NW_026087521.1, from coordinate 29,155,941 downwards.
ATACAAAATAGTAGTTGGGGGAGAGAGAGAACCAGTACCAGACTGTAGATGAGTGGGAAAGTAACTTGGTTATTGATAGCCTTGCAGAACCCTTTAGCTTTGAAGGGCTGAACTAGGTTATAAATTAATGGGACAGAATAAGGCATGTATATTACCTAGTGATAAAAATTTCTGTGCTACATCTGGAATACTGAAGGAAACCTTGGACTCTAGAACTGAAAACATGAATTATTACAGTACAGATAAGCTGTTGTAAAAGCCTTGATCTTGCTGCAAGACCAGGTAGAAGAAAGGTTCAAACTACTCAACAAAAGCAGCAGGTTTAACCCCTAATTCATCACAAATTAAGCATAAAGTTATTGTGGCAATAATGGTGTGCCAAAAATCTGAGAAGTATATAAGACCGGTGGTCTAAGCAAATGTGGCAGGAACTATTGTTTTTTGGGTTGGTTGGGGTTTTTTTGTTTGGTTTGGTTTTGTTTTTTCTTGTGTGTGGGTTTTTTTTTGGGTTATGGGGTTTTTTGTTGTTGTTGTTGTTTGTTGTGGTTTGGTTGTGGGGTTTTTTTGGTTTTTTTTTTTTTTTTTTTGGTGTTGGGGGAGGAAGAACTCCGAAGTAGCCCAGCCAGGAAATATCCATTGGGATTAGTTATGCAGAGAAGTAGCAGATGCTTTTCTTGTGCCTGAAATAAGATCATTAAGGTCAGAACCAGGTAGAGACTGAGAGTCAAGAGAGAACAGTCATTTAGAAAGTCATGGTTTTAGGATTAAGGACACTGAGATGTTCTTCCATTTTCCTCTTTTTTTTAAATAGTCAAATTTACAAAATTTATGAGCTTACCTCATGCAGCTGAAATACTTAATTTATGAAGCATTTGATGTTAGTGTAGTGAGTTTTAGTTAAGCTAATTGAAAGTTATAAATTGAAATATTGATGGCTAAATTGCAATAATACAGAAAAAAAGCAAAAGTGAAATAGGAAAAGAGTAAGGACATTTGAAAAATAACTAAAATAAAATCTTGAACTGAAATACCAATACTGTCTTGCATTAAGAATTGCTAATTTATTAATGCTTAATTTTTCCAAGAATGGTTTCACTAGGTAGGATAGTAAGTTAAGAATGTTTGATTGGTTTAAACAGATTTCTTCAGTATCCTTTGGGAAAAGGATCTCTTTTTCTTTTTGCCTTACAATGCATATATTATTGCTATAAACAATCATAAGAATCTGCATGCACACTCAATATGATTAATAAGCTCCAGGCCTGGCACTTATGCAGGTTGATAATGCTGAATGTCTCTCCATTCCCACATTGCAGAGCAGCAGATTTTCAGTTTTCTCTGAAATTCTTCAGTCATGCTGCTTCAGCCTCAGGGGAACAAGATGTCAAAGCCTGTTTCAATTCTAGTGGAGGAAAGACATGAGTTGTTGCAGCTGAAGTTGAATGGGATCCAATTCTACTTCAGACTAAGTCAGATGAGAGGGCAAGGTTCAGGGCTTTGCTGTGAACACACCTGCAAACGTGATGTCATTTTATTGCAGCTTGAGCTAGTGATAGCTGTGGAGTCAGTTAAACGCATAAAGTGAGATGTTTATAACCATTTTATGAACTCAGCTTTCTGGTCACAGTTTTTCATAGTGATCAAGGGAAAGTACTAAGTTGAAAGTACTTTTCAGTTGTCACTAGCAAAAAGATGATGGCAAAATTTAAGTCAAAGTGGTTTTTGGTCCTTTTTGTTGGGAAATATCAAACAGTTGAAAGATTATATGAAGAAATTTACCATATCAACACTGTGTGTAATACTCATCGCTGTGCATAATTTAAATCACAGCGTATGCCAGAAATACCAGAGTTATATTGTGAACACAAAATCCAGTTTAAATAGTATAGTGGTGGTCCTAGTGAGTTTTTGAAATGAGGTGACACCTGCTGCAAGTTAACACTATCTGTGCTGTCGAATTTAAAAGACAGATACCAACATCTTTGTTATTGAACATAATTTTCGACTTAGAATTGTTGCGTAAGGCTGCTGCAGAGATAGGGGTTTCACTGGATCAAATTTGTAACTTCCTATAGTCACAATAAAGACTTGATCTTTAAAAGTAAAAACCTTCACATGTGCAATATATCCATATTGCTGCACAGTGACATTATTCATAATGTCAAATTTAAATAATTTTAGGTAGTAATGTGTTCTATTCAACTATTTTGATGTAAGACATACTAGTAAACACCGTTAACACTTGTGGTACATTGTTTTCCTATATATTAGATGTTGCACAAAGCAGTCTTATATACGTTTGTTCTCCAGAACTCCTAAAAAGTAGGAGGGAGACAAGATAATAAGGTGGTGTGTGTGCTTTTAATATGATTATTTGCTTTATTTAGGCCAAGGTTGAAAAATGTGGATCGAAGTAGCGCTCAGCATTTGGAAGTTACCGTTGGAGATCTGACAGTCATAATTACAGACTTTAAGGAGAAAACTAAGTCCCCACCTGCTTCCAGTGCTGCTTCTGCAGATCAACACAGTCAGAGTGGTTCTAGCTCTGACAACACAGAGAGGGGAATGTCCAGATCATCTTCACCCCGAGGAGAAGCATCATCACTGAATGGAGAATCTCATTAAAGTTTATTTCCTCCAGTTTTAGTCTCTTCTCTTCAGAACATACAAATACATAACATCTGTCACCTGTTACCACATTTTCATGACAGATTATTCATGCATAATTGGTATATTGACTGGAACATAATTTATGCAGCTAAAAAAAAGAAAAGGAAGAAGTGCAGTGGTAGAAACAATAACGGCATGAAGCTGAGTGAGGGGAGGTTTAGGTTAGATATCAGGAAAAGGTTTTTCACCCAAAGGGTGCACTGGAACAGGCTCCCCAGGGAAGTGGTCACTGTGCCAAGCCTGACAGAGTTCAAGAAGCATTTGGACAATGCTCTCAGGCACATGGTGTGATTCTTGGGGTGTCCTGTGCAGGGCCGGAGTTGGACTCAATGATCCATGTGTGGGTCCCTTCCAACTCAGCACATTCTATGATTCTATAATAATTTAAATGCAATCTACAAATGCTTACAGAGCATTTTCAGACCAACTTTTTAATCTTCATGTGTAAGAGTGCCATGAAAATGTGGTTTGAATGTTCATTATGCAGTGTTATTGGTATGTCCGTTTTCACTTTTAGTTTAGTGAATTCTAACACAACTCTTGGGAGTCTCCTCTATTGGCATGTACTGAATTTAAATTTTTATAACATAGTTCAAGCTGCCTAAATATGTATTATTTGAGAATTGTGAAACATAGTTATATGTATGCAAGTCAAAGATCAACTTAATCAACTATTGCTGCAACAGAATTTTCATGTAATTATCTTCTTAAAAACACCTGCTGGTACTTGGTGTGGTTCAATAGGAAAAATGTTATTAAAGAAAACATTTGTATGGATTTTTGCCAATGTTTGACACATTTTACTAGATTACTGTTACTGAATTATGTTGATGGTTTTACCAATATTTTTTGACACTTAAAACACTTATTGTAATGTTTACAAGCAAAATAGAAAACACATTCTAAGCATTGATTAGTCAACCTTGCAATTCAGGTAAAGTACTGCACTGTCGCTGTACACTGGTATTCTGTGTTGTGTAACAAATACTGAACCTCAGATGATGACACATTTGGCAAAAACTAACATTTGGAAATATGAAAGTTTGAAAAGCTTTAAAAATAACAGAACTGCAGTTCTTGTTTCTGTTTAGTGCTGTTTCCTTGCCCCAAATTTTTCTAGTGTCATATAGTGACTTATTTCATTACAGGAATATCAGATGTTGCACAAGAATGAGAAAATAACAATATTATTTTTTTGTTCCTGAATCAACTTCTTTAATATTGATTTGGCCTATTAGAATATATTATGTCATAAATCATATGGAAAAAAGCTCAGTATCCATCCTGCATTATGGCATAAACTGTCAACATTTACGCACTTAGCAATATGCTGATACAGAGCAGAATTATTTACAATCCCACTTGGTATTATGTAAAGTTACCAATAAAATATTTTTGTGAATACAGATTTTGCATTTTTGTTTACAACCAATAAGTGTTTTGATACATACATACAATTCATATATAGATTTTAATTATAGATTCTGGTTCACTACAAAAGTCCATTTAGCTCCTTTTAGGGAGATAGTGCACTTACATTCCTGTGAGCATCTTCTTTTTCATTCAAAGTAAATATATTTTAAAGCCCATGTAAAAGTTGGATGGACCTTCTTGATAGTGAATCCAGTCCCAGATTATTACCAACATATGATATGTCTTCTTAATGGCTTAAAACAATGAATTTTTGTAGCCCCTGACAATTGTGATGTTTGGTGGTTTCTTGTAGTAATGTATTTTTCTGTTTTTAATGCAGTACTTCTTCAGGCACAATGGTACTGTTCTATTTTGTAAGATGCTAGTTGTGAAATACAGTTAGTTGCATAAAATGAGAGTCTGATGTGATATCTGAGAACATACATACCTCATTCCTTGGTGTTGCTGTTTAAACTTTTTAGACATCAAATGTTAATTATAGGCTATTTCAGATGGATAAACTACTGACCTGTTTATTATGTATTCTGCTTTATCTTACTAAATAGGATGTCTGTTCATTGCTGTTACCTGGCCAACTCTTAGTATCTGTAAAACAATGCTTTTTAAGGTTCTTAAATGTTTTGGGGGCTGGGCTGGTGTTCAGAATAACATACACTAGTTTTTAAAAGAGAAATACATGCTTCTCAACTTTATTTTTTTATTTTTAGGTGGGACTATACTGACGTAATGGATTACAAAAGAGCTGAAACTCTTTAAAGTAAGCAGTGTAAGGACAGCAGATCTCATTGGAAGAAGTTTTATGAAATGTGTTTCTAATTTAAAATGTAATGAATGCTAACACATTTCAGAATTCCTTGCAAACAAATAATAATCTATTATCATGAATTCTCTAAATGGGAAATGTATTTTCAATTAAGTTTATGTGAACACACCACCCAGCACTCCCCTACAAGAGGACTCTATCTTCAGAAATAAGTAGCCATTTGGTTTGGAAGGAAGGAAGGAATGATGGAGTGGATTTTACTATGATTCAACTGTCTCTAAAGAATAATCTCAAAAATGTGGTACAAGTATGGTTATAATCAAAAAGAATAAAGAAAAGCCTCACTGTTCTTTATGGAACGAGACATTGAAAAGCAATTTCTAACTACAGATACAACACAAGTCAGCTAGGATCTAAAAAGCTGTGGTGGTTTTAACTGAACTATTAGGTTGCCAGCATTTCATTGCAATGATGCTTGTTTTAGCATTAAGGAAAGTTAAGATAATTTTTGCCTGTTGGTGATTAAAGGGATATGACAATACTGACAGCAGAGTAGACAAATTCTAAGTAAAATATGGCATATGATTCTGTTCATAGTGTTATAATTTAAATGAACTTCACTTTCATAATTTTTAAATAATTTTGATGTGTAGTAATATTAAGTCCTTTTCTAACTGTAAATATATTTAAAATCATCTTTACTCCATTTATAAAAAGTGAAAATTTAATGTTGTAATGTGTTTTGATTATCTATTTTTCTCTGTGATTGCGCTCTGCATAAGAACTGTTATTTGTTAAATCTATATATGCACCAGTCTTCAACAGCCATACATCCTGGATTGTTCATGAAATGGTGGCCCAACAAAGACAAGTGTGATAGTGTTCCATGTAAATGAGTTCTTTATGTGTTGATTGTCTGGTTTCAGAAAGGAAAAGGGAGGGGAAATGGGAGAAAATGGAATATAAATAGTTCACTGATAAAGTGTACAGTAATTCAGTCTCTTATCTTCCTAACTTTGCCATTAATATAATTATATTAATTATAAGGAAAAGAATGAATACAGTTGAGACTGATTTTTTTTTTCCATGAATTTAAGTTCTACTCAGTAGCAGGCTAAATTATACCGTATAAAATCTTGATTCCAACAGAGGCGATAGTAATAAATAAATGACATTTAAAAATTTAAAGTTCTCAATATTAATAGTCTTGATATTAATACCATGACTGATGTTTTAACCTATTATATGTTTATCTAGATATTTGATGTTTTGGAGCATAGATTGTAAAATCTCAAAAAAAGTTTGATTTTATAATTTGTGCACTTTACTTTTTTTAAATAATATGAATAGCACATTTTCAAGTAGCCATGTGAGAGAGAGTACTTTCTAGAATTTGTTTCTACTGGTTCACTATAGTGTTTAGGCAGGTCTTCTAAACTTCACATCTTGCATCTTAGATTCTTTACTTTTTCTCTTTCCTGTCTCAAAAGCCTGACAGTTTCCCAAATTATGCTGATTAATTTTACCTTGTTATACAGGATGTATTTGTTATGGAACTGTCTATTGTGTACTTTTTATGTACATCTGGGTTCTTTAACTGTATCTGTTTTCTTTCTGTCACAGGCCTTTATTTGATTCTTCTCCCTACTAGGGTATCTGTTCAAACATCCGAAACTGTATGGAAATAGAAAGGCATCTAAATTTAATTTCTCTGAAGGCAACAGCAAGTGCTATACTGGTAGTAAATATGGCCTGTGTTTACTCAGGAATAAGTTAGGTAACATAATGCTGGTTTTGGCTAGTGGCCCAGTCAGTCAAATATGGCATTTTGCAAATGCATACTTCTATCTTAATGTTAAGATTTGGGTGTGCTGGAAATACAGTTTGAGATTTTAAAGGTTTTGCTAACCTGAAATTGTGCCCCAACTTATGCCAAAGCCGTCTCAGTTTGAAAGGTTGTAACTTCCCAAGCTAGCAGAAACTGTATGGTAAAATCAAACTGAGGAAGCTCAGGTGTTTTTCTTTTGTGCTGTCCAAGTTTTATCAAGATGAGAAACTGTTAAAAAACACTTAAAAGATTTGTCTAAGACAATAATCTTGGACTGAGATTATTGAGTTTGACATCTTTTAAGTTTAAAACCCACTTTTTAACAGGAATTAACAGGATTTAACCACTAAATTAAAATTGAGAAAATACTTCAAAAGTTAATTAAAAGTCAGTGCTTTATAGAAATCATTGTAACTTCCTGTCTAGGTTGGAGTAAATGGTGCAACAGCAATGGATAGCTGCACACTTGCTAGAAAATGCTGTTATCCAACAGCAACTGATGTTTACATGACTTTCCCAAGAATTCTTCTGTGGATGAGGCCTAGGAGTCCAGGTGTGTCCCCCTGCCTAAACTATATCTTTGGATTCAAACAGTGAAAAGAAAATGCATCAAACAAATAGATTCAGATCCTATAGACTTAATAATGTAGAGGCTGTTTACACCCTCTATTTAACTGTATTGGTGAAAATTCATTAAAACAAACCACCACTGTCTATTATGTAATCACTCAGAGGTAATTGATCCTGATCTTACCCCTTTTATTGTGGGAGACAGATAAGAGTTATCAGAATGAACTTGCTCTGTCTACTGGCACAGGGGATTTTAAGAGCAGTTTAATGGGCACAGGAAGTTTTAGGTGTACTTTTAAGGAGTTAAACATGGAAGATGAAGAGCAAAGGCATATTCCATAGCTCCCAATGAATATTACTAAGAATGATTACAAAAGATTGCTGTCCCATTTTGGGTTTTGTAAAAGACAAAATGGTGATATTATCTAATGACTTTTTGTCTGATGTGTCTAAAAAGAAAATCACCACCAGAAAAATATTGTTCAATAACAATAGTTAAAAAAATAGTTCTGAAATGTTAATTATTTTGTAGAAATTATGGCATATCTTGGCAGAGGGAGGAATATTTGAGCAAGAAACCCTTCAGGATTACATTTTCAGGACCTCGGGCCCCTGGAAAAGTGTAGTATTTAATTACACTGTTCTCTGTTGTTTAACAGAGTTGTGCATTAACCCCAGCTGGCAAATAAGTACCACACAACCGTTTGCTTACTTGTCCCTGGTGCGAGGGGGGAGAGAATTGGAAGAGTAAAAGTGCGAAAACTCATGGGTTGAGATAAAAACAGTTTAACAGTAAAGTAGAAGCTGCACACACAAGGAAAACAAAAGTAATTAATTCACCACTTTCCATGGGCAGGCAGGTGTTCAGCTATCCCCAGGAAAGCAGGGCTCTGTCACACATGATGGTGACGGGGGAAGATAAATGCCATCACTCTGAATGTCACCTGCTTCCTCCTTTCCCCAGCTTTATATGCTGAGCATGACACCAGATAGTCAGGGATCCCAGTGGTCATTTGGTGTCACCTGTCCTATCTGTGTCCCTGTGCACCCCCAGCCTTCTCACTGGTGCATTGGTATGAGAAGCAGAAAAGGCCTTGACTCTGTGAGATCTGCTGAGCAATACCTAAAGCATCACTGTGTTATCAACACTGTTTCCAGCACAAATCCAAAACACAGCCCCGTACCAGCTACTGTGAGGAAAATTAACTGTATCCCAGTCAAAACCAGCACATCTGTGTATAAATATTGATCTTGGTCAAAGCAAAGTGAACATGTCCCCTTAAACTTTTAAGATTTTAAGAAATGTGGCTGTAGACCAATGAAGCAGTTTACAACAGAGTTACTGAGGAGACAGCTGAGGAAGAGACTATTAATGTAATTTTTGACAACCTGCTAACCATGCACACCTGATTTTCCTCTTCTGTATGAAGAAGCAAAAGTATACAGAAGAAGGAAATAAATGTAACCTGGGCTAATGAAATTACCTCCTTCCCAAGCTCACTAGATTCTACAAAGTACAAATTGAATTTGGTTCAAAGATACTCCCAGGTCTTTGTCGCTAAAAAAAAGATGAAGTTGTTCAACCACAATCTGTTGGTTAAGACAGGTGCGTGGTCAGGCCCATTCTACTTTCTGAATACCCACTTTTGGAACGCAGGTCTAATTTGCTGTTTATATGCATCTAATATATACTTACCATCCATGAATAATCTATTTCAAGCTGATCCTTCTTTGCACAGAATAAATAAAAATGCTTCAATGTCAAGCCCAGTTCCTGATGGCACAGATCTCAGAAAGAAAATCTGATATCTGACTGATCATCTCTTACTGTAACAGCCTCCAGCTATGAATTAATCTAGGCAAGGGAAATCTCCTCAGGTTATGTGTATTTATTGAGTATCACTATTTCCAGCTCTGAAGGAAACACGTTCTGATTCCTTCCTCTCCCCCTCTTTTTTTTTTTTTTTTTTTAAGTACATCTATAGCATAAGTGGATGCAGTGAGTTTGAAATAATTTATTATGCCTGCTTTTGTAAGTGGGGAATTTGATGGCTGTTCCCAGCTCTTCAGCTATATTCTGGTTTCTGTAAGACCAATAATGGTATGTGAAGCTTAGAGGTCATCATCAATTTTGCCACCATTATCTTTGTTTCTATATAACTGACTTAGTGAACAGATTCTTGCTGAGCAAACTTAGTTACACTGATCCTGTACTATCGAGCACTCTGGCTAAGGCAGCTGGCATTCTGGGATTCCATTTATTTGCATTTCTGTAAATAATCTGATTCTGTGCTGGGAGGCTTCCAGACATGGAAAAATAAGCAAAATGCTTTACAAGTGATGCAGGCATAATGTTGCCAAGTAACTTCCAGTACCTGGAGGCTTTTTGAAAAGTCTAAGAAAATGTGCTCAGTCCCTGCTAGAGAAGGTCTGAGGAGAATGCACAGATGCTGTGTGCTTTTTCAGCTTTCCTACAGAAATTCTAACCAACCAGCTTCTGTTTCTAAAATGTCAAAGACCTTCAGAAATGCTCAGTCCAACAAAAAAAAGGAGGATAAAGAGTGGGGGAGGAAGAATAAAGAATATGTATTTTCAGAATAATCCCTAGAAGAGCCATATATAATGGCTTCTTTGTCTATTTGGTATTCTTTTTTCTGTGTACTGTATTAGAAGTAGGCAGCATTACACACTTTTTAGAGGTGTGTCTTGCTTTATACCTGTTGGCTTGATACCTGTTGATTCAGTGACTTTTGGCCTAAAGATAGATGTAGGGGTTTGTGAATTGTATAGTAAATACCATGAACATTTCACTCTTGGATACAGGTCATTTATTGAAAGGGCAGAAATTTTGATTAAAGAGCTAGTCAGGAACAAAACAAATTCCTCTTGTACAATTAGCCAGTAAACAGTTTTAAAGGGTCTAATTCCTGGACTTCTAGAAAAAAAGGATAGCTTTTTGTTGCAAGGGTAATAGGAAGCCAAACTTGAAGAATGGATGTGGCTTCTGAAGAGTGACCAGTAGTTCATTTGGCTGTTTTCAGTGATTATTCCACACCTTACCCCGTTAATCTTGCAGTTTGTTAGAGCATCCTCACAAACAAATCAAGACTACCAACAGTACTGTCAGATGCTCTTAAAATTTGCTAAGTGCCTTACACAGAGCATCGCTGAGGCAATGTTTTGATTGCAAGGAAGTTTGAGAAAAGATTTACTCCTCTGTAAAGGTTATGAGTTTTAACCAAGGTGATGTTCCTGGTTATAATACACTAGAGTCTTACATTTTATTGGTAATACAAGCAGTTAATAAGAAACAGTCCAGAAATTTCTGAGGCTTTCAATTTGTAAAACGTTTTCTGGAGGAGATTTTTTTTTTTCTCTAGTCAGCTATGATGGTCTACTGAAACATCACAGAAGTGAATAAAACTTGTGAGTATTTTTGGATGCTTTCACATTTCTCAGTTTCTCCATCAAAGACAATATTGCCATTTGTGGGAAGGGGTACGTAAGTTGATTTTGTTCATAGGGTTTATGTTAATCCAACGGTAGTTTTTTAAGGATTTTGTTGTTAGAAAAAGGGCTTGTTATTTGGAAAATAAAAATCTTACCTGCCAGGTGTCTTCCCCAAAAGGAGTAAGTGCCTTTTCTGTTCTGACTCTTAGAAGTATTTACTTTGTCAGATTGAATCTGAATGTCCTGGATAAACCAACTATTAAGTACTGAGCGTTACCAATGGCTTGAAATCCTTTCACTGGAATGAGACAGAATGTAAGCCACTTGAATTACTTTGAGACCTGATGTTATCAGAATTTTTATAACTGCTATGAGTAGTATACTTCTAAGAACAATGTAACTTTACAGGAACTTGATAGGAAATAAATATTTATTAAAAGAAGTACATAAATAAATATTTATTTACCAATTTAAGTAAGAGAAAATGTTACACCATGGGGGCAACAGTCTTGCTGTTAGCAGTCCTGACTACTTAGTGGAAAGTAAAACTAAGGCCCTGGACTCTAACTATAAGAAAATGCATGGTTTTTGGTGTGAGATTGGGACTGACAATCTTATGTCCACCTTCTAATAAAGTAATTCTTCCTACCTATGTTTTTACCAATTCTCGAGCAGAAAAGAAAGCATGAGCAGATATCAGTAAGGGGCCCTCTGGTTTAATTGGTGCTGCTTCCTATCTCTAGAAGATTTTTTTAAATTTTTTTTTAAACTTTGCTCAGGACTGGTACAGCTGAAAGTATATTTTCCCTTCATTCTTAAGCCTAGACTTTGAATGGAGTTTCTCTGAGACACTTTTGTAGTGAAATCGTATTCCCTACAAACATTGAAGACAAAAATAAACATCTCCGTGAACAAAAGATTGTGTGTGTTTGTAATTTTTTTAATATATACAAATTTATTATAAAAAATCTAAAGGTACTCTAAGAAAAACGTAGTATATTGGTCTACACTGAAAAGGTCTCAGTGTAGCAGTCTGAAAGTACAGTTTGCATCATGAGATGCTCTAAATTTTCTGTCTGATAAACTGTTCAATTCCAGTTAAGCCTTCCTTTAAATAAAGACAACAATGCATTGCATTTAGTCAAGTGTGTAGTAACCCATTGGGACACTGCCTTCAACTGACTTCTTCCTACCTCAGTTCAAAGACATTATTAAACAATTTAAAATGCTGAAAGCTTGGCAGGAAAGCTGAGGGGAAATGCCTGGAAAGAAAGAAACAGCAGGAATCTCAGTACAAAGATAACTTTTTTCTGTATTAAATGTTAACAATTAATGGTAATGGACTTGTTTAAAAATTAACATTCCTAGACTTATTTCACATTGATGACATACAATTGATTTCAGATGAGCATCAAAAGATGTGTTTGATGCCTAGAATAGTGACACATATCGAAATGCCTTCCCCAGGAATAAATTAATACTTCTTGCCTGTGAACTTATCAAATCTGATAAGAAAGTGTTTTTGGTGAAAACTACTGTGGGTGCACTATATTGAAATCTTGACTGGTAGTGGTGATGCTTAGAGTGTGCTATGATAAATAAAATGGTCAATAAAGCTATTAAATTGTTCAGAACCCATCTCTGAATATATTATTTGTACTGCAAAAAATATAAGTGGGCAATTTGGGGATAAAGAGGAGACTTGGGAAATTTGATCTCAAAATGCCAAGAGGGCTCTACTAATTTATTGGCAGAGATAATTAATTTCCTCTTTTGGCTATGATGGAAGTTGAGATATTCCTGCGGCAAGAAATTATGGAAGTATCCAGGGTTCCAAATTAAAGTAACGACTGAGGTAAGAAACTTTGTATATACAGCTACTCTGTTACTAAAGCAGGTTATAAAACTGTGGTCTCTGTGGGTTTTCTCGGTTTATCCTCAAGCTACACACAGTTCCTGTGTTCAGTTCCCTGAATTGTCATTTGTGTCGCTTTGCAGCATGAGACAGAGGTTCTACAAGGCATTCTTAAAAGAAGCTGGTTCCCTTGTAAAGAGTGTCAGAGTTTTGCATTTGTGCAGCCGGTAACTCCAGTGTTGTCCATGAGTATGGGAATTCATCCCCACTCCAGGGATGCAGTGTGTGAGGCTGATACCTCCTCAGGTGCAGAATGCTTTTAATGTCACCCTGCTAGTGTTGGGCACAGATCCCCAGGTGCAAGCAGCAAGTCTTAGGAGACTGTTGACATAATTACCAAGTTTGGTACTAGCAGAAATACTGCCTAAATTGGCATCAGATACCAGAATGAGGCTATTGTCACTAGTTAAAGGGGTCTAATTTAGTCTTACTCATAAATTTTAAAAGAACAGAAGAGATTCAAAAGAGGAGAGCAAGTTGTAAAGCCCTTCTATCACCCTTTTACTAATTTCTTTCCACTGTTGATTGTTTTACAAGACTGCTACACAATTATAGGTCTGAAGATCAAAAAAAAGAAATTTCTTAAATTCTGCACAAATGTTTTGGCAGCCATGGGAGATCACAGCATTCCCATGCAGATATGGGTCTGGTGCTTGGAGCTAGCTTAGGACAGCATCCAATTTTATTTTACCCTTTCTTGTCCTGGAAAAAAAAAAATAGTAGAAAAGAAAATTTCTAAATTTACAGATAAAAAATGAGTAAAGGAAGGCTGAGTAATGCGTAAGTGCAATCATGAGTCAGCAGCACTTCAAGTTATTTTGTTTTTTTCAGGCTCAAAGTTCAGCACAACACCATATTCCAACTACTTGCTGGCTCTGCTGCCACTCATGCAGTGGTATGGGCTGAGAACATGACTCTGTTGACACCTTAGATAAATCAGTGCACAGCCCAGGGTGTTGCACAGGGCATTGCCAGGCAGGCTGACTGCTCCCCTAAGTACTCCCATGAACTTCAGGCATGACCAAGTATAATGGTGCTGGTACCTTAGGCAGTTGTCTGATGTGGCTGTTCAATTCAGTTTTTAAAGAAGTAGTCAATACAAAAGACAATATTAGTGTCTTATCTCTTCTTCCTTATAATTCAAGCACTAAATGCTTTAAACAACTACTGCATTTGGTTCCTCTAATATGTTGGTTGGTTTTGTGGGTTTTTTTTTGTTGTTGTGTTTTTTTTTTTTTTTTTAATTAGCAATTACAGAACTAAAACAACCCTTAGAGAAAATTATGTGGACAGACAAACATTAGGACTTTATTTCTCCATGCCTGATGTTGTCTCACATTCGTTTACAATGTTACACTAGGAGGTAACAGGACTTAAGAGGACTAGGGAGCAAAAAGGCGTACAGATGAACAAAATAAAAAGGTAAAATAATTGACAAAGTTGGTCAACTATTCACTTGGTTTGACTGACCCCTTTCCAAAACACCTTCTTACTGAATGACCAACAGCTGTCTTTTCCATTTGAAATGGAACTGGTTTCAGTGTATCATCTGGCTTGCACCGCTGAATGGTTCTCAAGAGTCCTGACAACTCCTTTATACCTGTTTCCTCTTACAAGAACAGCTGTCAGTTGTCATCTAAACTTTTTAGCTGTTTGCTAGATGCAGTTTCACTCTCCTAGACATGCGGGGTTTTGCACTTGGAAATAATAAATACATAAATAAAATAATAAATACATAAAATGCATAAACTTTTTACATCAACTGAAAAAAACCCACAAAACAGTCGTTTTCTGTCTGTGGTCTGAGGATTTCATGAGCTAATGCATTCCTTTTAAGGATCTTCAAAAAAGTGACTAGGATGAGCATACTTAGTACAAGTAGCGTTAGATTCACTGTGTAGAGTCTGCACTGTTGCTGTGAAATGGAAAAGGTAAAAAAATACCTTACAGGATTACTTTCAGATTATTGATATATTTCATCTTAAAAATTGAGCTTTCAAGACATAATGCAAAATTGCTGTTGTGCATGACTACTGCTAGTAAATATTGCATTAGAGGAAAAAAAAGTGATTATGTATTGTAGTAATTTAAAGACCCTGATCTGTGTGTCAGAGGACTCAAAAACACTTGATGCTGTAGCAAACAACAGCAGGACACCATAAGGACTTTTAGCTATAATTATATATATAAGCAAATAACAAACAAAAACCAGCCCTGCTTGCCTTATTTCTATAGTGCATATTTGAATATGTGAACACTTCCAGGGATGGGGCATCCACAGCTTCTTTGGTGTCTCACCACCTTCATTGTGAATTTTTTCTTCCTTATGTCTAACCTAAACCTACCCTCTTTCTGTTTAAGGCCATTTTCCCTTGCCTTATGACTACATGCCCTTGTAAAAAGTCTCTTCCCAGCTCTCTCGTCATTCCCTTTAGATACTAGAAGGCTGCAATTAGGTCTCCCCAAGACCTTTCTCTTCTCCAGGCTGAACAGCTCCAGCTCTCTCAGTCTGTCTTCATAGGAGAGGTGCTTCAGCCCTCTCATCACCTTCATGGCCTCCTCTGGACTTGCTCCAGCATGTTGATGTCCTTCCTGTTCTGGGACCCTAGAGCTGGATGCAGTACTCCAAGTGGGGTCTCACGAAAGCACAATAGATGGGCACAATCACCTCCCTCAACTTGCTGGCTACGCTGCTTTTGATGCAGCCCAGGACAATTGGCTTTCTGAGCTGCAAGTACATGCTACTCATGTTGAACTTCTCATCAACTACCAGTTAAGATACAAGGATTTTATGCACAAGTCCAGGTATATGACATCAATGCAATTCCCTCATCCACCAAGACTGTGAGCCCATTGCAGAGGGTCACCAAGTTTGTCAGGCGTGATTTGCCCTTAGTAAAGCCATGTTGGCTGTCACCAATCACCTCATTATAACCATGCTTGGAGAATTTTAGATGACTTAAAGAAACAAGAGCCCTACACTGAGAATCCTCTTTGGACTGATGTTCTGGAGCTCCATATTTAGAAATATTACAGAAGAAAAGAGCTTGACACACAAATGCAGAAAAAGAGATAAAAAGAAAATTCTCTTTGTGCTCCTAGAAAGTATTCATTCTGCTTGTTAATGTAGTAAACCACTAAATACTGTGTAAACCTACATATATAGATCTTTATTTGGTTATTTAGGGCATGGAAGTTGAACTTTTGTGAGAGGAATGATACAAAAATTTTGACTAATATGTAATAACTTATTCACAGAGGATCCATTAAATAAATTTTGAAGTGATCTTTTTCTATTGAAGAAATAATTGATTCATATTAGAAGAAACTAGGAAATTTGCAAAGTATCATACCCCTTCCCAAACTGCTTACAATGCAGCTTACTTAATTTTAATTGTGTACAAATGTCCTGAGGTGTTTTTCTTATTCCTGTCCTAAAACTGAAAAATTTTATCAATATTTTTATATACTGGGGTGTCCCAGTTTAAATGAGACAAGGGTCTTTTGCTGAGGATGAATTAGGAGGAAAAGACCCAAACTTCTTTTTCCAAGCAATTATAAATCCAAAATTAAGAGGCTTTGATTGAAGGAAAACAAATTATGGAAAAGGGAAAATAACAGCCCTTTATTAAAAGGTATGTGTGTATTAACAGGAACACAAAAAAAAAAAAAAAACAAGTAAAATAACTAAGTAATACTCCTATACCCACCAATAATCCCCTTCAAGAACAAAACCGATAAACTTGCAAAAGGAAAAATTAAATAGTTCAATTTCTTGCACCCTTTGGTGCAGTTCCAACCACAGTCAGCAGGGGGCGCCGTCGGGTCACTGGAGATGCAAAATTTGTAATGTCCTGTACCATTCACCAGGTGGCGCTGTTGGATCACTGGAGGAGTAGAACTTGTAATGTCCAGTGCCCGTCACCAGGCAGCGCTGTGGGATCCTTGGCTGCCGCCAGGTGGTGGTGGTGGGGGGGGGGAAGAAGGGGAAGGAAAAACAACAGCAATAAAACAGAAAGTTCTCCCAATGGAAGAAAACTCACAAACTTCAGCTGATTAGGGTCCATTGTAAGCAGGGCTGCAGCCAGCCAGAGTGGAGCCAAGAGCAGCAGCCAGAGTTCCCCTCCGACAGGAAAGAGACAAAGGAACCCAGCAGTGTCTGCAGCCCGCAGTAGCCTCTCACCTCGGCAGAGAGAGAGACTCTCCTCCCCCCCTAGCCTCCACCCCCTTCCAGTCACACACCAGCCAACTCCCCCCTTCGTTGTCAAGGAAACAAATCTCGACCATTAGGGGCTCAAGCCGATTCCTTTGTTCAACTAAATGGGCAATATACAGAGCGCACACACAGGGCAGGAGGAAAGGAAAGAAAAATTCCTTGCTAAAAATACGAACTATGACATGGGGGCATTTCTATATATTGGGAAATCTGAAGAGTAGATGCAATAAGAATGGAAGGCAGTTGTACCAAACTATGTCTTTCTCTTAAAAAGTATCAGGGAGGAAAAAAACAGTGATATCTGGCAGCAACAGAAAAGGGTCATTGTCTCAAGAAGTCCGATGATACCATATGTACAACACATGGCAACAAAGCAGTTTCTCCTTAATTACCCAACCTCACAATCTATCATAGCTGAGTGTTGACACTGCAGCTTGTGTGAAAGGGCACATGAACATCAAAGAAAGTGTCGCTGCCCTTGACAAACCCTTAACTGGTCTGCACATGAGGCAGCATTGACACAAAGCTGTCAGCACAAAATCTTACTGCTCTGCCAACTTAACTAATAGTTTAACTTCCTGAAAGAACAAAAACAGGGGGAATGATACAAATGCATCTGATTAGGACTGGGTTTTTTAATTAAGTTGATCTGATTTGTGTCTTGATCTAATGACTTGTTATAATGTTGTTTTCCTCTTCTGGCACAGAGTAACTGCTCTTCTGACCCTTGAACACACTAGCAGAAGTATAAGATGCTGATCCTCTTGAAAATTGATATTCTAACTACTTATTTAACACCAGTAGTTTAATAAGATTGCTGTTTTCTGAATTTCAGCTAATTTCTGAATGTAGTAAATAGAATTGAATTCTAAATATACAAAAGTTACCATGGCTAAGTAACTAAATTCCAGTAAAGAAAGAATTTAAAGATTTAAAATTGTTATTAAAAGGAGAGAATCTTGCACCTGATTATACCTCTTCATGTTTTAAGTTTACTAAAGACTAGCAAATGTTATAGCTTAATATATTACATATTGTTAATTAACTATTCATGGTGAGTAATAAATATACATAATTATTAATCTTTAAAGAATTTATAGGTGGAATTATGTAATTAGATACCATATGATGGTGTTTTTTCTCAGTGATACTGCCTAGGTATGGCATTTCAGTCACTTTTGCTTATCTTCCTTACTCAGATGGCTGAGTTTGTAGTGAGAAGCATTTTATCTTTATCACACCAATTGATTAAATGGACTGATTTTGCAGTGTAAAAAAAGACTTGCATGCATGCAAGTTTAACTGATTTTTGCTTCCCAATAGCATCACAGAGCTTAAAAAAAGATACTAACTTTCTCTCTGACCTTACCTTAGTTATATTTTTAGAGCACTACAGATACATTCCCACTGATTAATTATTAATGTATTATTGGACAGCATTGAATGAAGAGAATCCTGTAAATTCCTATTTCAGTAATGACATGATTGATAATAATAATTAAAAAATTCTCCCTGTGTTGCCTCTCCTTAGCACTCCTTATTTCTTCTTTTCTCATCCAAGAGTATACTTTCTTCTTCTGAAGCATGAGAGCATTATTGCTGCCCATCTGCCACATTCATTCTTGGTGCCTTTATAAGACCTTTCAAACCTCAATTTCTCTGGCTGGAACACTCTTCCATAAAAAGGACAAGTATCACACCTCAGTAGGGACTAACTGGTCTCTGCTTTTAAGCTTGCTGTCAGTAAATACTCAGTTGTATCTCTCCACTCTGACTCTCTCTGTAACTCATTCCCTGCCATAAGGACTTGGTAGTGTATGTAAGGGACTGTGAAGTGGGACAGTGCACAAATTCATGACACAGGTCAGCAGGTAGACATGCAATGAGAACAATGACCCAGATTTTGAGTGCAAAGACAAAATCAGGGAAGCTGAATGCTGTAGTAGAAGTAAATAGAAGTTGTAGTAGAAAGCAGTGAGGAACACAGAACAGAGGGGCAGAAAGCCCAGCTAAGACTTTGAGTGGGGCTTTTGGAACTGGTTCTTTCTGTAATGCAAGCCAGCACGTGGATCTTACAAACATTTATTTCCCTTACTTCATTAAACAAACTCTAGAAAGAGTTCATTTCATAAATACTTCCCCATTTCATCTCTGACTTCCATCTTTACCCTGCCATCTTTGGCCCTGCATTTTCATCATGCTCATGCCCCCTAGTTCCTTACCTCTCTTGGATTCTGCTTCTTCTTTTCTCAGTCCCAGCTTCCCTGCTTGTATCTCTAGTAATCATCCTGGTATCTACACTGCAAAGAGAGTTGAGTATCCAGTATTTTCTGAGGGCCACCTTTTCTCCTCATTTCTTCTTTTATTTTGAGGAAGAGGTGATGAATAATTTTGGCAGGACAATTTTGGTGTTACTTCTCTTCCAACTACCAGAGTTGCCAACTGGCCTTCTGCTTTCCCCCTTCTTTTAAGCACAGCCAAGAGCAGCAGTAAAACTATGGCTGAGGTTTTATGGGCATTCCCATATGAGATTCACCCTTAGGCCACAGAATCGATAACAGAACTATTTTTTTATGTTTTATATGTTGGCATTTTTCTTAAAATTCAGGGTCCTAAATTCATCATCACTTATTTTAAAAAAGGGTATTTCCAGTTCATAGAGAAAATATGAGCCAAATGCACTGTGAGGACAAAGAAGGAAGCAGAATTATTCCAAACTTTTATTTTTTTTTAAATCTGAAAGCTGAGGGAGCAGCACTGAGTGATGACTTTAAAATACTTACCTTTGTGATACTGTAGGCTAGTTAAGCTATTAGGTCTTTGCTCAGTGGTCTGGGCCAGTGAGGAGGGATGCACTACTGTGTTGGATTCTGCTGAAACCCAACCAATATTCCCCCAGTCTAGCAGGATATACAGCTATTATTTGTTCCACCACTTCCCAGAGCTAAATCTTGTTATCCATAAGCATGACTTGGTGAGCCAAAATAACCCTCTCTTTGCTAGTGACCACAAACAAATCCTGCAGGCTCAGTTCACCAACCTGCTCCAGCTCAGCATCCTCCTGGCCCAGCAGCACCCACCTGCTCCCTGGGCCAGAGTACTGTGCAGTCACCTGTGTGCCAAGGCCGGAGGAGGGAAGGGCACTGGAGTCCATGCATGCTCTGATTGTTTCTGTACAACGAGAAAGGATACAGCTGCCTAAGGAATGAGAAGGAATAACAGAATTACAGAGTGGGTCAGGTTGGAAGGCACCACAGTGTGTCCTGTGGTCCAACCTCCCTGCTCAAGCAGGGTCATCCTAAAGCACATGGCACAGGATTGTGTCCAGACGGTTCTTGAATATCTCCAATGAGGGAGACTCCACAACCTCTCTGGGCAATCTGTTTCAGTGTGCAGTCACCTGCATGGTAAAAAAGTTCTTCCTCATATTCAGATGGAACTTCCCACGCATCAGTTTCTGCCCGTAGTCTCTCGTCCTATTGCTTGGTACCACCAAGAAGAGCGTGGCTCCATCCTCTTGGCATGCTCCCTTTAGCTATTGTACTTATAGAGTATCCTTGTGGAGAGGCAGCTGTGAAGCTTTTACACAGGAAAATCGAAGTTATTGGAACAGAAACATTAAGCATAGGAGAAAAGAGTGTCATTTTGAGGGGACTTCAGTCCCACTTTTGCCCTTCACGAAGACGCTGCGAGACAGGAGCCTGTGCGCTCTCCCTGCGGGCTTTTGGTACGTCAGTGCTGCCGCTGTCTCTGCCTGGGACGTTTCTTCTCTCGCCCAGGGACGTGTTCCGGAGACCTGCACGGGGGCGAGCCCGGGCTGAGCGCGGGGCCGCGGGGGAAGAGGAGGATCTGGGCCATTGTTTTCCTCTCGGGACAATCGCCCTGCGGCCGCCCCGCCGGCCCCGCCCCTCGGCCCGCCCGGCCCTGCCCCCGCCCGCCCCCGCGCGCCGCCGCCGCGCCCGTCGCGCTCGCGCTGGCGGAGGAGTCGCGTCCCGCGCGGCGCTGGCGGGGCCGGGCGGGCGGAGGATGCGGCGATTGGCGCGGGTGGCGCTGCTGTGCCTGGGCTGCGGCGTCTGCTCGCTGCTCTACGGCCTCAGCCAGCTCGCCCTCTCGCTGGAGCAGGAGCCCGGCGGCGGCGGCCGGGAGCGGCAGGCCTGAGATCCCGCCGCGCCCGGCGCCCGGCGGCAGGCGGGGAGCGCGGTCTGGGGCGAGGCGGGGGCCGGAAGGTACCGGGCGCGGGGGCCGGGGCTGGGGCTGGGGCCGGGCGGGGGAGGCGCGGGCGGTGGTTCCCCCGCATTCCTGCGGGGCGGGCCGGGAGGCGGGAGCGCCGGTCGCCGTCCGTGCCGCGGGCGGAGCGGGGCCGCGGCGCCCCCGGCTGTCCGGGGCCGGGCCTGGGAGGCGCTCTGGCGGGGTGGGCGGCGGTGTCTCCGGGCGCTCCCTCCCCGCGGGCCAGACGCCGGAGAACAGCGGCTGGAGAAGCCTGGAACAGACCAGGGAAACTTTCCGAAGTGGCGTTGCCGGCGGCCAATGCCGCCCCCGTGCGCGTCCCCGCCGCTCAGAGCCCGTCCCTGGCCGCTACTGCTGGGACAGGGCGGGAGGGTGCGCTTCCTTTTTCCAAGCGAAGACAATCTCAGGGTGCTCCTTCAGCTCTGAAACTTGGTAACTATAGGGATAGCAAATATAACTTCATTGAAGAAGAACTTTTTATGGGATACTTTAATAGAGTCAGTCTTCTCACAGAGACTGGCGAGTTCAGTTTTGCAGTTAAAGGAGTGTAAATCTAAGCATTTCACACTCTGCGGAACCACGTTGTTCTGTTCCCTGCCTCTTATCACCAGAAATTTTTATGTGGTCAAGAGGTGAGTAAGATTATGGAATGAAAATTACTAGTTTTCCTTTAGGTTATATTTTCATAATGATCACCAGTGACAATGGGAATCCTAATGCCAGGAAAAGAGGAGTGACAAGGAATCTGTTACTGAAGCTGGAGGAGAAATTCAGGCAGGCCTTTCTGGGCCAACCTACCTTTAGCTCTGCTTAGATTCTAAGGCAGTTAAAAACAATGGGGATTTGATGGTTTGGATGGTCACTCCTTCCTAATGCTGCACAAGCTCTGGCGCCCCCCACTACTTATACTTCTTGTGCTTGACTGAGCACACAAATGAGTTGAGCTGGCATGTTGACCTGCCTGAAAACCACCTAATTTTTGGCTAGCTCAGTGCTTTGAATTGCCTCATCATGTAATTATGAAAGTGTCAGTGCTGGTGCAAAGGAATTACGAAGGACGATAGGATGACAAGCACTTAATAATCCTAAAACACTATGAAACAGCATTCTTAATTACCAGGGGTGGAGTCAGCTGAAATGCGAAACCCAGCTTTTGACTGGTGTAACTACTTCAGAGAATTTTTTTCCCTGTGCTTTTGCTTTAGTTCAAATTAATACAGATTATGACTTGAAAAAATTTTGAAGATGACTGTTCCTCATTTCTAGTTCATGATTAAAAACCCATTGTGAACAGTTGAAATCTACTGGTTCTAAGGAACACTAACTGAAATAAAAGTTACCTTTGACAGTTTTATATAAGATTTTATTGGTTTAATAAATCAGTTTTAATAGAAATACAAGGAAAAAACATATGTATGATATTTGTTTTACTAAGGAAAACATGCAGTTTACATGAAGAAAGCTTTTATTAAGTTGAGAAAAGATCATAGTCTAAATAATTTTACTAAACATTGAAATACCTTCGGGTGCATCATGCTCCTGGTTAACAAAAGAAGAACCAAGTTCATTTTAAAAGCTGTACTGTTTCAGTATTTGTACCGAAGTGTAGTTTTTAAATCAAAGATATGAATGGGGAAGAACCCCAACAGTGTGCAAGAAGCTTCTTGCTGCAGTGATGTCAGGTGAGATATAAATCTGCCCTGTGTTGCAAAGTAGACGAATTTTACAAACTGAGAAAGTTCTTTTCTTAAGCTGTCAAGCACCACAAATAATTCCTGTGTATAGTGTCATGGGGGTATATCACCCATGCAAAATCACTGTCTGTTGTCACCTCTGTGGGATTTCTTTACCTGTAGACTGCTGTCAAACTGAAGGCTCAGGAAGTACCCTGTTGTAAGTTACTGAAACATGCTGTTTGTGCAAACAGTGTGTGCAAAATCTGGCTGAGAGTCAGTCCCTTAGAACAGTCCCTAAAAGGCTTTTGTTTAAGGAAAAATTCTGTCCTATGGCAGTTAAGAAACACCCCACTGAATATTCCCATAGATGCATGTTTCATTTATTCTAAAGTATTAAGCTGCATTACATTCACTTGTGTAAGTGATACATGCACATCTTAGTGAATGTATTGGTGTCTTTCATGGAATAGAATCATAGAATCATAAAATCAGATGGGTTGGAAAGGACCTCTGAGATCATCAAGTCCAACCCTTGATCCACTTCTTTTTTTTATACTTCAGCTGTTTCTTCAGTGGAGAGAGTGCACAATGGCCATATGGCTGTTATATGCCCACTTCTGACCGTCTTGTGATTGTGTAATATTCTGAAGGGTCCATAACCTTATAGAAAAAATTGTGTTCAGATAACCTTCTAATCCTTCCTTAAGTTTAATGTTTTATATGCATTAATAGTAACTTTCATAAATGGGTTTCTTCAGCTGTTTTCTCGGACAGCTTTAAAACACACTTTAGCAAAGCAAGTCTTAACTATCATCTGAAGGCATTTATGCACTCAGCAGTATTTTTCTCTTTAGCCCAGGGTTTGTTTTTTTTTTCTGAGTAATCTGGTTTAGTATATCCCATAAGGGCAGAAAGAACTTGATCATGCTCTGGGATGGAGGATAGGGAAGTTGAATTTTCTGTCCATTTTCAGAACATGCAAACATGAAAACTGCAAGCTTTGAATCAGGCTTTGGAATACCACACCTGGAAGAGTTTAGCAATAGTGATGACATATTTAAGTAGAAAATAATTGAAAAGGAAGCACCACATTGAAACTAGAATTACAGGTTGAGGCACGATCCTCCAATAAACATAATAATTCAGGGGAACTTGTTTGGTAATCAGTTTAGTAAGGAGCTGTTTGTTTAAAATGCTAATCTAGCCTGAGGAACGAGAGGACAGAAAACTAAAGGCTTATATCTTGAAACTTGGTATAAACAGTTGAAAAACATTTTAAGAATTTAATAACAAATTAAGTTTGGGGTTTAGCTGTGCGATGAAGGTAAATTGTCCTATGGATTATTCATTCTATTGAGAAAAGTAGTAATGAATAGTCAGTACTGTCATAAATAATAGCTAATTGAGCAGTGGATCTGAACTTGAAAAAAATGAAAGCATATTGACATTTCTACTTACAGAAAGTACAAAATCAATCAAAAGGCAGTATATGTAGTCAACCTTTTTTTCATTGCTAATATGATTTATGGATGAAGAAGGTGGCTGAGAAAAAAAAAAAGAAAACCAACCAAAGTGCATAAATATATACTTGCTACAATATCTTATTAAATAGTGCTGCAGTCTGCTGTCTGTGGAGTATCCTTTCAAGTCAGTCTTTTTCCACATGCTTTCAGATGAGTTAATTAGCAGACTGAGAAGTGAACCTTCAGTTAATTTTATCAATATTGCCACTTCAGTTAGGCAGATAATGTTCATCTATTCAGGGCCAAAAAAGTGCTGTTCCAATGGCAAGTCTGAGAAATAGAGAATGGATCAATCTGTTGTCACTTCTGTGATGTTAACGAGGTCAATAAATTTGACTCTATTAAAATGAAACATTTTTCCACTGTGCTGTAATTTAGCATTTTTGTAGCTGGCTGTACTGTTTTGTGGTGTGTTACACAGATACCTGACTGTAGCAGTCTCTTGCTCTCTTAACTATCCAGGCAAGGGCAGAGTTAAGTGTATTATATGCATGGAAAAGTGTAGAAAGTATATCCATGAGCTTAGTAGAGGAGGGTGGCTGTGACAGGTAGTTGGTTCTTTCCTTGGCCTGTGCACAGCTGGTTTTGTCTGTATCAGAGCTTAACCAGCAGTTTCACCAGTCTGCTTCTCAGCTGTTCTCGTGTCTTGAGAAATCGGTCCAGAAGCTGTCTAAGAATTTCAAACTATGAGTTTAACTTCAAATCAGTCAGTGTTTCCTCCTTTTAAGTTGAAAATTCATTTAAAAAATCTGCTGAATTTGTCAAGCAGTTGACTAGCAAATGTTATTTTACATAGAAATATTATAAATTAATGAAACATTATTGAGATTTTTCCAGTTTAAAAGTTTGGCATGTGTCAGACATCTAACATTGCTTTTACTGTCTCCTGTGTAATAAAGCCATTGCCTCTATGACAAAATATGTCATGACAAATTTGTGATATTGCTGCAAATGTTCAGGAAAAGCTATTGAGAAGAATCAGAAATTCTCAGTGTATTTGGGAGTTGCATTGAGCATTTCATCATCCCAGATTTTTATTCCTTAGTAATTATGAACAGGAAGGAACTAAAAAATGCTGCTTTCCTGTTTTGCTGCATGTTCAAAGACAGCAGGAAAGACACCAGTCTGTCTCTCTTGATTGATTCATGCAGTTGATCAGATCTGGGCTGTTAATGCAATACTGACAAGGACACAGTCATGGCTGCAACCCTCACCATTGAGATGTTCTGCTAAATTTGCTGTGAAGTTACAGTGGTATAAAAGATGCCACATGGATTGAAAAGTATTCTTTAAACTGTGATCTCCATTTGGAGATTACCACTGATGGTTGTGTAACTCCTTATGGTTAAAACTTGACTCACCTGAGCACAGGGCCTCAGTTTTCATGACTGCTACTTGTGCATTGCTGTGTATTTTGCACAATAATTTTAAATTGCCCTTTAATTCTGAAAAGTTTTCAAGTCACAATACAGAAACCTATGTCTGCAGTAGTAAAATTTTTACTATCCAGTGATGTTGAAGCTGAAGTACTTGATAAAGGCAGTTATGAAATGCCTTGTTGCTTAAAGGAGAGATACGTCGCATTGGCAAACATCACTAAGAATGCTTGTCTGTCACACCAGTGATTTTTGAAACTTCATATTTTTTCATTTTTATATTTTTGACAATGGTAGGTGTTAGGAGTTGTCCACCTCGGTAGAGTGATGGAGGCAAGGCTGCTGCATTTCTGTGTTTCTGGCTCCAGCCTGCTGAGCATTTATTCCTAGTGGGAACATATGCTCTTAGTGCAAACACACATGGCTGGTCACAGAGATCAGTGCAGAGAAAACAGCACTTACACAAGACAAGTCCTGATCCTGTTCCCTTCTCTGGCTGATCAGGATGAAAGGCTTTGGTGAAAAATATATTAATGTGTATAATGTGGATCCCTCCAGTAACTGGTCTTAGACACTCGGTCTATCCAGGAACTGCCTCCTGATCCTCCCATTTCCTCTGTTGCTAGCTTGGGTGTGCAAACCCATGAGCCTTGCAGCCCCAATTCAGTTGCTGGTACTCACACCCTCTTGGATGTGCACACACATATACAGATGAATACACTGTGGATCTTTCCAGTTACTGGCCTTAGCCTTGTGGCAGCTGGCCACAGGATTGCCTCATGTAAAGGGGTCTCTCAGATAGCTGGCCCTGACCTATAGCCTTAAACTTAGCCAACCCTCAAACCCCAGGTGGCTGGCTTAGGCTTTCTGGTACTTCCAGTAGCCATCCCTCAGACCCTAATCTCTTGTGGCTGTGTAAGAGAGAGGTTCTTTCAGTAGCTCAGACCCTCTGTTCTCTGCAGAGCCTGGCCCAGTTTTATGGCCTGTCTGATAGCTGTTTCCCAAGCGTCTTGCTCCACTAGAAGGCTAGTCTGGTTACTAGTGGTTACATGCACCAGCATGCACACACCTACGTGCTATGTGCAGACATGTCTCTGCAGTTCTGGCACTGCAGGCTTGTGGGCCCCTATGATCTGTGGCCATCTCTTCATTTGGGGGCACTTTAACCTGTGTACGTGCACATGGAACAGAGCCACTTCTGTCATCCAGGAAAACAGAAACTGAGTTTAATAAGGAAACTGGTGATCAGGCACACAACATGGCCCATCGTATTGACTGGCAACCTGTTCACATGTGACTCGATCCTCTTATTTTCTCACTGTTTTTTGCTTCTCATTCCTCCCTAGTCCACCTCGGTCCCACAGTGAGACCCACACCCCTGCAGGCAGTAGTCCCATTAGGCAGTCGGTGAGGTGCTCTCAAAAGTCTTTCCAGTTGTCTCACGTGGTGGAACTTCTGCCCGGTTCATGGGCTCACTGCTCCCTGAATTGGGTCTGGCGCAGGGTGCTCCATGTGCCTGGGTTAGATTGCTGTGTTTCACCTGACATTATTTTCTGCATTATTTTCTGCTTTCTCGTGGAGACTGGCCTTTAATCACGTAACTATAATAGATGTGAGTAAAATATCCCTCCCTAGTGCTGAAGGTGACCATTCCTGTCTGACTAGTAACCTTGCTGAAGTAACAATGAATGTACCTGTTTGATGAACAGATACAGTGCATCTCCCTGGCTTTGTAAAGCAACTGTTTGTAGTCTAAGCTTTCCTCAGATTTTATTACAAATAAAAAAATATCTTCATGAGTGGCATTTGAAATGATCTTATTGTGAATAACAAGAAGAAAATGCTGTCCGGTGATTCCAGTCTCTTAATTCTTTGTATGCAAAAACCTATGGTCAATTGAGAGAGACTTCTCTCAAAGGAAAGGTAAATAGTCTTAGTCTAACATGAAGTAAATTACAAACATACATATCCTAGTAACGTTTTGGTTTTAAATGTGAAATTTATGACTCAAATCCCACTCTGATAATCTTGTTGTTGTGCTGAACAGAACATTGGAGAGGCCTAATGTGTCAGAGAAATGACTTAGGCATTACTTCAAACTTTTCTCTTGCCTTGGTAGTTTGGATAGGATAGTAGCTCAAGACAGCTAAGGAAACTGTTGTTGACACCTGGAAGAGGAATCCTCTGTAATAATAAGATGACAATAATCTTCCAAACCAGAAAACTGTTTTTGAGAGATTGTCTGTTAATTTATTCTACAAGTAATGAGAAACAGTACTTCAAAAAGGTGCACAGTAGAGATTGTAAAGATTGTTCTTCATGTAAGTGCAAGGTCCTAATGTGCCTTGAAGTTTTTAAAAAACTTCAAACCCCACAAAGATTGATACAAGAAAGAATGTAGCAGAGTGGTTGTATACCACTGTGGCTTTATACCATTCACTTTGATAAAGACAAGTGCAGATATCTTAGTCTATTTTCATTTCTTTTTACCTGGTTATTTGTTTGTGGTGAACATTCTTAAGCCATGACATAAAATTACTTGAAAAAACGTAACTACAGAATACAAGGATTTCCTGTTATCTCTACCGAAGAACTGCATCACCACCACCCACACTGGCACATAATGAGGCTTTGTGAAACTGTGTTTATCAAATTGTTTTTCTCAAGTGTTATAAAAAGAAGAAATTACACAGCTTGCCATTTGCTGATGCTACCTGTGATCTATTATTTGCAAAACATTGGCCTTTACAGATTCCAGATGACACTACCAAGATGGTGCTGGTTCATTTCAAACCTGCAAAGCTGACTTCTAGAAGAGGTCTGAGCTATAGTCCTTAAATATCTTTTCATCAGCAGCTTTTGTATTGGTTTTCTTCTTGCACAAAGGAGAATAAGCACTTTGTGTCACCAGAGCAGAGAACAGAGAAGGTCACACATCCTATCCCTTGCTTTACAATATTCTGCTTGCTCATTGCAGATATTCAGTCTTGATGTTGATTTTCTCACCAGAACCTTTGACAATATGCTGCTATTTCTATTTTTAAATATTTCCTATATTGCTGTTGCATAAATGTAGTGGTAAACTAGTAAACCCTGCTTTTTTAGTTGTCAGTGTAGCACAAGTCAATAAATTATTAATCTTGCTATTAGTATGGAGGAAAAAAACTTGCCAAATGTGGTGATTATTTCTGTATTGCATTGACCTTTTGTTATGAAACAGTGGAATTCCTTGGTGCTGCAAAGCCCTATTTTTTATTAAAAATCAGATTTGCAGGTTTGCACTGAATAGAGTAATGGATGGATAGGAATTGTGTTAAATGGACTTGTAACTTTGAAAATGAAAAGTTTAAGTTGCTCCTCTGCTTTGAGTAGACAAAGGTATTGAAAAGGTGAAGGATTTTTTTCTAGCAGAAAGTGTTGCAATTTGCTCTGTTACCTGTGGGACTTAATTTGAGAACCGAGAAGGACCCTCAAAAATCACAGCCCCTCTGTGAAAATATGTGAAGAGGAAAGGCTAAAGGAATGGACCATTCTTCCTTAAAAAATCCTCCTGATTGGCCTCTAGTACTTCCTCCTTTGTATTCAAGTTGCATTGCATAGACAGTTTTCTGCCAAGTAATTAACTATTCAAGTTGTGCATTAGATAGAAAATAATCCATTTAACTTTGCCATAAAATCAGTAACATTTATATAGGTTATTTTTGTCTTATTCTGTTAGGTGTAAGAATTTGTCTGTATCTTTCTGGAATTCCTATTGGATGCTGCCCTCTGATGTTTGTGGAATGAACTGCTTTTGGGAAGCTGCTTTTAGGTAGGATCTGTTATTAAATAGTACTTTATTATTTGATTGCAGAGAGGTGTAGCTACTATTTAGCAAGGTGACAAAGCAAAATATTTTGATTGCTTCACATGCATTTCACCTGCTTATATTGTGGTTTCCTTTAGCTGGGGTTTCCTCTTACATTATGTTTTTAAAATTGTAGACTCAACTGTTACTACAAAGAGTAGAGTTTTTCAATTGTGTTGCTTCACTGAATAGAAAATTGCTAACATCTGTTAAAAGCCTGCCCAAATATAGTCTGAAAAGTTAATGATAAACTATTTTCCCAAAAATAAAACTTGCACAGTAATACCCATGATGTAACTTGCAATAAAAACTGGCAGATATGCTTACTAGTTAAGTTTGGATTATTTTTAATTCAAGTTACATGTTTTATAGAATTTGAGGAGAGTACGTCATTCAAAAGCACTGAAACAATATTTTAGAATGTTCTTTAAGATACAGTATGTTAAAGCATAGACTGTGTCCTTGAAGTTGCATCTTTGAAAATAAGTTTAAATGTCTTGATGTGGTGGTTCATATGCTTTAGGCTGACAGATTACAAAAGTAGCTTGAAAAGAAATAAGCTTCCTGATTCCCTAACCTGCATAGTTCTCTTCATTGTATAACTAAAATTTAAGTCAATTTTTCGTATATTTAAAATTTTGCTGATCATCCTTTCAGATCAGCAGATTTACCTTTTCTTCTTAGTATGAACCTTGACTATTTCTGGGGAAGCAAAGGGGAAGAAAGTTTAGCTTCACAAGACTTAATGTGTTTTTGAAAATTTTGATTGTGGGAAAGACTTTAGTTCCCCTATTCCTGTATTCTTCTCTGCTTGTGTGTTGTCAGTGCTTTTTAAGATTGTCAGTTGCCAAGAAGTTCCTTAAAGAGATGGCTTATATTGATTTTTAGTCTGTTAATGAACTGTACCTGTAATTTGGGACTGCTGAGTTTACCTAGCTGCCATTGGTAGCCAGTGTGCCAATCCATAGTGATTCACCTGACTTTATTAGGCAGATTTAGCTGTCTGAATGGACTGAATTAACTTTTTTTTTTCTTAAAAGTTAGCTTTTGGGAGTTTAGCTTTATGAAGTTTATTATAGTGGGGTAAATCAAATGTCAGTGCTGTCGTGGTTGAGAGTGTAGGGGCTTAGCTTATGCTTAATGGAGGGATAGGATGTGATTGTAAGCTTCATTTAATTCTTGGGCATCTGAGCTAGTCTAACTCTTGTGTACTGCTGAAAGAGGAGAGGGCACTGCTGTCTTCTGACCCTATTGACCATGATAATGTCCATGAACTCTCCGCAATACATTCAACATAATGCACTAAAATAGCGGAAAACTTCCTTTCTGGATTTTCTGTCAGGCTTGAGGCAAGTGGGACCTTGGAACCAGAAGTGGAAAACCCCATGCAGTTTTTTTACACGTACCTTAAACTGTAGCTTGTATTATCCTTTTAAGAATGCCATATGTGGCTGGGAAGACAAGTCGAAGTATGCATTGATTATGACATTACTGGATGAGTCCACTTCCATGATGAAACAATTGCTATGGTGAACCCCTAATATTTGCAGAATTTTGTGTTCAATGTTTCATTTTGAAATTGAAAGGAAAAAAACTATTTAAATGAGTAAAGGGGGTGTGGTGTTCAGATTAATAATTTCAGATTGAGTTGGATTATTTTATCAATATATTACTATTAGATTAATCCGCTTATATTGTGCTGACTCTGGTACTTGTTGAATTTCTCAGTGAGATGCTCTAACTTCAGAGTGGGCCAACATGCTTCCCCCCAACTTATTTTTACTTATTTTTACTTCCCCCCAACTTATTTTTACTTTTTATTTTTACTTTGATTAATGAGTTCAGTTGATGTTGGAGAGGTGCAGTGAGTTTGTGTAAGAGAAGAAGTGGGGAAGATGGCAGAGAGAAGGAGAAAGTTCTGTTTAACTCTCAAACAAAGAATGTTCAATGTACTAGGTGCACTGAGAAGCTGAGGGGTACTTCAAATGTGATACTTAGTAGTTCTCAAGTTTGCAGTAGGATTTCTGGAGGAAAAGGGATGAACTTACTTGCACACAAGTTTATTAACCACAGCAAGTGAGGCATTCATTTTTCTGAGATTGTATGTGTAGGGGCACTTGAAGATTCTTCATGAAGATAAAGCCTCTTGAAAGCTTTCTCTGTAAAGAGTCAACATTGGGGTTCTGAATGGGGTATCTGTTGAAATGGAAAGGAATGATTGTCCTACCATAATAATGTCTTTATTCCGAATAATCTCATCTTGGGTTGACTAAACCTTTGTGTTCATCATAGGTGTAATTGTTGTAGTGAGGTAAAGAGTAAAGCTGGACTATGAAGAGTCTATGATAGAGGGATAGGAGAAAAACCTGGGAGTTACATATCTGATTGAAATCTAGGATAGCTAACTCCACTGCTTATAAACACGCCAACAAAATAATGAGAATCCCAATGAATTTGCTTGCACTAGAAATGGCAGAGCCTGGTCACTGAAATGCACTAGCACATATCTTTAATCTATTTGGCCTGATTTAATCCATAAGAAGAGAACAGCACTGTTTAACCAGATCATAAATCAGTTTGTGAATGGAGTTTCTGATGTTCTATTCTTGCTGTTTCAATAAATTAACCAAATGAATTTGTTTAGAAAAGTAGATCATACAGCTAGAGTATCTTTGCCAATAGTACAGTCATAAAATTTATCTCAGTGCTAGAATGTCTACTTTCCATTTCCAATGAAGCTCTTAAAATGTTGGGAGGTAGTCCTTCAGCTTTTTGATTTTTAAGCATTTTTGTCAAAAAAACTTAGCTCGTTATCTCTGTTTCTAACTTGAAATTCCAGTGAGCTGAGTTAATCAGTATAAGATCAATTGCTTATTCTGTATGTGGGAAGAATTTTGTAGCTATTCTGCCCACACATTTTTTGCAAGCATCCTGATTATCAACTTTATTGAGAGAGAATGTCTTATGTTGTGCTTCTGGCAGAGACTATGTGTTAGCTTTCACACTGACAGAGGAAGCATGAGATGCTTTTCCATACAATGGTATAAATTTTATCTAAATTTTAAAAATGCTGATAAAGGTAACAGGCTCAAGTTTTGCATGGTCTAGATGATGCATATCTTTTCTAGGACATCTTTCAAGGTGCTCAGTGTCATCTAGCTGGAATGGCTGCCTATTTCCTACTGGGACTGATTAAGAAGAAATTATTAGGATTATTATTATGGCTATCTGACCAGCCTGATTTCAGTTGTTACATGTTGACTAAGTAGGTTTTAAATTGCATTGCTTGCTAAAAAAGAAAGTTTCATTAATTTTTGAGTGTATTGAGGTTCTCATGGTGTGGATATAGTGAGATGAATTGTGATAGTCCTGAAAAAAGGGACTTCTAAACTAGCTAGCTCTTCAGAGGATAAGACTTCATATTTTAATAGTCAATTTGAAATTATTAATATGGAGCCCCTGGTGGTCTAATGGTTAAGGTTGCGGCACTGTCACTGCCGAGGCCCAGGTTCAATTCCGGGTCAGGGCCACTCCCGGGCAGGTGGAGCTCGTTGGCCCTTAAAGGCAACCCATCTACATCCTAAGGACCTCGCTGCCACCGTCCAAGCTCGCTTGGCCCCGGCAGATGAACCTTAGGATTAAAGGGTGGGCTCAGTTCCGCACACACTGTGTCTCACCTAAAAAATCCAATGCGCAGGCTGGAAGGTGTAAAGACCTTCCCCGGATCTTCGCTTGCGAAGACTGGCCATTATTATTTATTAATATATTGTAACTTCATACATAATCTACTGAGTTGATAATTGAAGAGATTGCATTTGGATGTCATATGCAGTGGTATCGTTAGCATACTTTTACAAAATAAGCTCTGATTATGACATGTTTTTAATTCAGAGCAATAGTAGAAAGTTGAGTAAAAACTAGAATTGTCGTCACTTTAAACTCCAAATAATGTCTATAGTTACCTTCATCCTACTTCTAATAAGTGTGGGAATGATTTAACAGCTACATTTTAATCAGTGTAGGCTTTGCTACTTTCTTACTTCCATGCTAATTGTGGAAAACACCTCTATGGGTAAAATATTTGCACTGATAATGTAGTTGGCTCTTTATACTGAAGAAGAAAACACATCTGCAGGAGGCTTCTGTTTGTTCTTTTAGTAAGCATAAACAACTTTAACGCAGCTGAGCCTGACAACCTAGTTCATTTGGTTACAATATCAAAGAAACATAGTTTAATGGTGTTAGGGAAAGACTGAGAGACTTTATTAAGCGACCTTGTTTAAGAAGCTGAATACTGGATACCTCACGTTATAGACTATACAGAGAAAAGATCAAAGAAAAGCAAGGCTGCTATAGCTTTTTCAGAACAAGTGTAGAAAAACTTGCTTTGATGTAATTTTAAAATATTTTGTATAACCTACAAAATAATTCTTACTTTTTTGTATTGCTGTTATGTAACAGAGTGGTGGTACATAAAAAACTAGAGGTGCAAGTTAGGATGATGGCAATTTTCTCAGAAAGTGATAAATATTTTTACATAGTTCAAAACTCATGCAATTAGATTCAAAACGGTAACTCCTCAATGAATGGACCAGAGTAAAATTTAAAAGGACAACTGAGGTCAATTTATTGCTTCAGTTCTTCATACAACTCTGCTCTGGATACTCATCTTTCCTTCCTTGGCTCACACAGACATGTTAAGGCAATAGGAGAGGACAGCTTGATTACCAGTGTATTTGTGCAGGGAGTTTCATGTTGACTCCTTAGGCATGTTCTTGCTAGTACATCAGCACATGAGGAAAACAGGAAGCCTAATGCATCAAGTTTGTAACAGAAGTGAGGTGGACTGTGGCTACTTTGTGCCTTTCCTTAATAACAGTGTGTCTATACTTGAATGTAGCTTAAGAAAAGGGGGAAAAATTGGTCTGTTTGCACTGACACTTCTTTGAAGGTACCCAGGTCATGCTGTAACGCCCTGGCTCCTCTGGGAGGTATAGAGCCTGGAAGGCAACAATGTATGTGTGCAGCAGAAGGAGCTGTTGTAGTGTGACCTCACTAAAGCAGAGTGGGATTGGGATAGGCTTAATGATCACAAATCAGATTCAGTTGTATACAAGGTGTTCCTGAGGGTTTGGTACCCTCTCACCTGTGTTCTTTATGTGCTATGTGAGAATAGGAGAACCCTACCTTAAACAAATGCAAGTGATCCCCACTCTGGTACCTTGTGTCAAGTTTGGAAGACAGAACTAAGATTTTTGTGGGGCTGGTGGGTATTTTAGTGACAATAAAATTTGGGTTGTTTATTTTTTTCCAAGAAGTCCAGCTGGGATGCAGTGAAGGTTCTAGAAGAGTAACCCCTGTCAAAACATACCTCTGTAGCTTACTACCAACTTATAGCTTCATAATTGTAATTGACCTAGAAAAACTAATTTAATATACAATGCATCATGGTAAACACCTTTAAATAGGAGGCAGTGTCTTCACAGACAGGCTGTGGAAAACCTTGTTGTAGCAGATTTATTGAGCATATCCAACTCTGTTCCTCTCAGAGGTTATTAACTCCAAAGCAGAATTAATCACTATAGAATGAAGGTCTTCACTTGACAGAGAAATACTTCAGGGCAAGGCTTGTACCTCGCCTTATGCTGCTGATGAGCAGCATGTTTTAAAGTATATGGTTTTGTTCTCACAGTGTCCAAGCAGATTGTTTTAAATGTTTTCTAAACTCATGGGAGTATGTGTGGACCTCTGTCTCAAGTGCTTTATTTCATTTATTTTTAATATCCCTACCCCTCACGTGTAATTAGCACCCCCAAACAAATGAAGTTCTCTTATTTGTCTTTAAAGACTGAAATCCTGTCATGGCATTCAGGTCAGTGTCTTCTATTGAGTTACAGCTCCATTCTTTCTTTTTCACTTAAATTACCAGAAGTTTCTCTTTCCCTACAGGAGCTAGGACTCCCACACTATTGGAGATCTTTTTTTTTTCTCTAGAATTTAGGGCTGTCAAGTTTTCTCTGTTAGTCTACCAAAATACTTACTAAAATACACTTTGTATTTCACTCTATTGTTGCTTTTTCTGGCTTCTCCACTAAGTTCTCCCACACCAAAAGAACAGGCTATTAGTAATTAGAAATGTGCATATAAAAAATCTACATTTGTATTTTTTGTGTTTTCCGCATTGCCTTTCAACAACTTTTTTGAAAGTATGTCAATTTTGAAAGTGCCTTAATCCTTTCAGGACCTGTATTTGAGATTCAATAAGGGTTCATATCAGAGCTGTGATACTCTGATACCAAACTGGCTCAGGTTCAGACGGGTTACTGTTCTTGTAAAATAAATTTTATTTTGTTTATTGTCAACTCAGCTACTGAACTGCTAAGAAAATTTTATTGCCAAAAGATCTTATGTCACTTTGTCGTACCAGATACCAGGATGTCTAAATGAACATGTTTCTCCTTTTCCTGGCTACTGGTGAGGTAGCTGCACGGAGAAAGATGGGGAGAAGGGTTACGAAGGCTGGAAAATTCAGAAAGGAGAAGTAGAGAAGGGAACAGTTGAAGGCAGATAATTTTGAAAGGAATTAGGGGAAAGACCAAAACCATGTGGACATAATATTGAAGAAGAGAGTGAGACAAGTCACGGAATAGATAATTGTCTCTGTGGGTGGGACATGCTCATATTAAAGGTGAGACTGCAGAGCTCAAGTTGATAAGCTCTGCAGGACAATTTACATTTTATGCTGCCTCTAGTGTCAGGAAGAAGAAAAAGTGATGAAAGATGCTCCCAGCTGAGGGTTAGCTGAGTTAGTAAGTGTCTCTGGATGAAGGATAGGCTTTCTCTCTGGGAGTGGAGGGAGGTGTATTTGCAGGGAGAGGAGCAGCACTGAGGCCTGGTTACTGAAAAGGCGGCTGTGGTTCTCAGTGGTCTGTATTCAGGGAAGTCAAATGCAACTTATAATCATTTGTCTCTTCTCACTAAAGGAGTCTACAGTAAGAACCACAACTCTGGAGTCTCATAACTTCTGCCTTAATATGTTTTTGAGATCTAATATGTCTCATCCCCTTTGTAGTCTGGACAGTCCCCAGAGGGAATGGTGGCCTGTTCTTTCCAACAGTTTCTTGCTCCATCTGCTTGAGGAATAAAACTTTGTTGTGAACTTACAGATCTGAGTCCGGCTGTTCCCCGTGTTGTACATGCTGAAATTCAGTTGTTGTTAGTTCTTTCTAAATTTTTTTTTTTGCCTTTAAAAATTATTTTTAAGCACACATTTAAAAAATTGAGTCAGAAATTCATATAGCAGAGATTGTGTGAATAAAGCAACTGTAAAAGCATTTTAATGCGATCAGTCATTTTTTTGTTGTGTGGCTTGAAATGTTCTTTTATTCACAGGTGCCACTAGATGTAGAAATAATAAAATACAGTCTTGGAATCTCAGTAGGTTTTAGAAATGCTTTGGCATAATCTTTGTGATACCTTATTCATGGAAAGCCATGTGTTGTTACACGTGGTTCAGGAGCTTGGCTTGCAGCTACACAGTTTGTGTTCATTTTGCCCTTATGTATAACATGACCTTGTAATATCACTTTAGGCTCTCATGACTTCAGGGCTTAATTATTGTAATTCCCCTTTCAGTGGATTAGTGATGAGGCTAATCTGCTGCTTGCAGCTTGTTCACACTGTAGCATTGTACTTACTTGTGGGTTTCAATTGCCCTCATCATATTCAGCTTGCATTGTGTCTTTTACATTATTAGTTGCTACATGGTGTAATGTTTAAATTAACTTTATGTATAAAAGTCTGAATGGGCATGCCTTGGTTACATTTCAAGATTTCTTTTGTGTGTGTTAATCTAAACTAATTTTTCAGATTTTGCTGCAAGACTTAGAAAAGCTTTCGGTCTGCAGATTAAACCATCTGAATATAGAGGTCTACATATTGGTGCCTATGTCAAGTAGGTCTTAAACAGTCATGGAAATTGAAAGAGCACAGAGGATGATCAAGGTGACTAGCCGTTTGGTGGCTGAGAAGTAAATAGTTGGTGTTAATTAAGAAGCACTTGCATATCCTAGAAATCTCATTAGGACTAGTAGATACAACATCATCTTCGAAACACCCCGTCCTTTTGGACTGACACTTGGAGATCAGGTGGGATATTCTAGAGCTTATTAAATGGCACTGTACCTATGTTAAAAATTGATTCAAGCCTTAGGTGTTTACTTTGAAATAAGATGAATGACTGTCTGTACTCTATAACCTGCTCACTAGATCTCTGTTGGCTTTGATGAGACTTTGGACACAGTCTCATGTTAGCATCTTCATTTATGTGCTCTGTTTTGGATCTGAATCTGACCTATGAGGTCTATTGTCCATGGGATTTTTAATAATACCCCAAGCCTTGAGTTAAGAGTGGCTGCATGTTTTAATTAAAATTTCGTTAATCTTAAATCCCTGGGATACTGTATGTTTTTTGGTTCCATAGCATTAAATTCTTTCAAAACTCAGAATGTTTTTTAAATGTAGCAATTATTTATGGCACTAAAATTCAGCACTTTTAGAGTGATAACTTTGC
Source organism: Myiozetetes cayanensis (assembly GCF_022539395.1). Classification (NCBI taxonomy): domain Eukaryota; kingdom Metazoa; phylum Chordata; class Aves; order Passeriformes; family Tyrannidae; genus Myiozetetes; species Myiozetetes cayanensis. Next base: position 29,117,874 of record NW_026087521.1, on the reverse strand, counting down.
CTATGTTTTGCCTCATGTAACTGAAAATAACGTATGCTGCTCTTCTGTGCCTTAAAGAAAGAAAGGCATATTTACATACTATCTATTGTCAATTTAAAGGAAAACTTGTATGTATATACATAGTTACATAAATTGGGTGGAGATTTTGCTAAGAGTCACATCTGTTAATTTCTGTTTTGAAGTGTCTCTTTGACAAGTTTCTAAGAATGCGTGGTTTGTCAAGCATTTCTCTATTGTTACTAGTTTAGGAAAGTATTTTCTAACTTGAGTATTAGTTTTGTCTCCATAATTTGGCATTAACTTGTAATTTAAACCTTCAGATACTCTTAGTTCTGTTAGCCCCCCTCTTCCCATAGTCTGTGCAAATAGCTCAACTGCATATTGTTTTGAAGATGGGCTTTGAGTTGAAGTGTGTTTAAAACCTTTGAAAGTTTTTCTGACTAATAAAATATATCAAATCCAGGAGAATATAGTTTTAGGTTTAGTATGCCCACTGTTTGCCACCAAGTTAATGATTTTACCTGATGATCATTTTAGCCTATTTTATTAAAGTAATGAAATAACTTTAAAATGTACACTATAAAAGACATTCCAAGCACTTCACACTCTAACTGTTGCACAGGTATCTTCAGGAGTAAAGGATTTCCCAGTCCCCACACCTTGCAGTGATTTAGCCTCAGGGCACATGGACAGTGTACGTGGTCAGTATACCTGAGGGATTTTCCAGAACCACTAAGCATTCCACAATACAAAGCCATCTGAGCTATTAGTTTCCTGCCTCTTCCAACCCATATTGTACTCCTGCAAGATGGAAGTATAGGAGAAAACTTTTTGTGTTTTATCAGCGCTTAGGTGAAGTGCTGAAGCAAGGGTTTGCCAAAAAGGACTTACTGGAGCAGAAAATGGACAAAATGCCTAGATCAGTCAGAAATGTTCTTAACAGAACATCTTGAAAGTAGGGGTTATCTCACTTCTGTTGTTGAGTTTAACTCTGCTGTATTTGTAATTTTTACCTATGTCTATACTTAGCTCAGGGAAAGGGGAAAAAAATTAACTCATGTATAGACTTAATGTGCTATCATCCTTCCACATTTCAATGTAACTTCATGTAGTCTTTCCTTTTAAATAGGTATTTTTGTGAAATTCCCTGCTATTAATAGATAGTAAGGTTACTAAGAAAGTAAATGTTTGTGTAGTTTCTATATAGCTCTTCTATGCCTGTTTTTTCCCTTTTAGGCTGGGGTAGTAGGAGTGAATATGAGAATGGTTGAGGTAAACGTAATATATATGAGGTATAAATGCACATTCTGTTTGAGTAATATATTGCTGGTTTAAGTATGATAAAGGGTATTTTGTTAAGTTACTTCCTGCAGTAAATGGTAGTGTTTTTCTTTAAGCCTGTGCTAGAAATAATGTCAAATGAAAAAATATTTTTATATCAGGTATGATTATATGAAAACACATCCTTCTGAGAAAATGCATCTAGCAGTGGTGGCCTGTGGTGAAAGACTGGAGGAGACTGTTACTATGTTGAGATCAGCCATTATTTTCAGCATCAGACCTCTCCACTTTCATATTTTTGCTGAGGACCAATTACATGAGAGTTTCAAAAACATAGTAAGTATTCAAAGAATGAATTCAATCATTTTGTAGCACAATTTGAGTAATATATTGCAATTTCTCTACTTGGGTGGTAGTTGTTTGATACAGTGGCAGAAATGCAGGGGTCTAGAAATAAGATAATAAGGCATTTGTAATGTTGGATGGGGATTTTTGAATTTTTTTTTTCCTGTGGAAGAGTACCAGTTGCTGATATCAAAGTTCCTCCTAGAGACAGACCAAATCTTCTTGATTTGTCACCATAAATCTGTTAAATACAAACCTATGTTCTGAATGCTAACCAGTTATCTTGTGTGAGCTTATATTAAAGTTGGCTTTAAAAAAAAAAAATTGAAAATCTGTCTTTTTTTGTCCCTCTGATTACAGTATGAATCAACCTTGAATTGTTGAGACAAACTGAAAGACCAGTTTTTGAAAATGGTAGATACGGTTATGTCTGATTTTAGTAAATTGCAGTTAATGAATGTAGCATTATGACTGTAATAACAGTTTTAGAAGCTGACTAGGATATAACTGTGGAGGGGTTTATTATTTTTGTGCTTAAAATGTCATATTAACTGTGACATTAGTATGTTATACATGCTTATGTGTATATGCTAATGTTATGCGAACAGTAACTGGCAAAAATGGAGTAAGTTATTTTAAATTTAGAAAGACTTCCTTGTTATTTCTCCTGTGGAAACTAGTTGAGGGGAAGAGTTTTATTTAATGTACTTACTTTTTGTAAATACTAATTTATTTTACTTCCTCTTCCTTGTGCATATGATCGAATATGATGATTTTCTTCATAGTGGCCTGCAGGTGCCCCTTTTTCTTCGATTATTTTGATTAACTGACAGATTGTTGTAGTTCAAAAAGCATATCTGTTATGGAAAAGAGATGTTGTAGTTGTGTTCAATTATCAGTTTGAATGGGGGATTGATTTATTTTTTGTAATAGAATTGAACTGAAGTAATTTCTGTGATTTCTTCTTTTCACATAGCTTGACGAATTCCCCTATGAAGGAAAAGTTAATTACACATTATATCCAATAACATTTCCAACTGAGAGTGCAGCAGAATGGAAGAAATTGTTTAAACCATGTGCTTCACAAAGGCTATTTTTGCCAGTAAGTTACTCTGTAATAGGACAATCCAGAAGTCTGTTTATGAAGGATCAAGCTGCCCTTGTTAATCTGATATCTACTTGGTTTAAAATGAAGGACTACTACTCCTCCTGAAAGTTATTTTTATGACATCCTAAAAAATCCTGTGAATTTAACCACTTTCTCTGGCACTAATATCCTATGGAATAAAAGTCCTTTTCTCACTTGCTGCATTATGGCACAGTATCCTCAGAGAGAGGTGTAGGTCATGTCATCCTCTCAGAGGTAAGAAGGATGTATCATGCCTCATCTGCTCATTTATTTGAAAAGTTTTCTGCGTGCATGAGTCTGAGAAGTGTTAGAGAAAATGAAACAAGAAATGAGCTATTGTTGCCAGTGTTTTGTGCAACCTTTTTTCCTTTACTCGTCTAAGACACTTCAGAAATCATCCATCAGGTTTGATGAATTAGAGCAGTGGCAGCTATCTTCCAAACAGTGTCTCTTCTGGGGCTTTTACATCTCTTCCTTGTTTGATTATCTGCATGGGAAAGCAAGGGAACAGAGTAAGATAGGAGCTCCTGTTAGAGTAATGTTTCACCTGGCCCACAAACCTACTCCTGAGGATCCCTGACATATAAAGTGTAGACTGAGTGCCTTTGTGTTACTATTCTATATAAAACCTCTGTATCCCTTCACAAAAATTATTTAAAATGAGAGGAGTGAAGACGAATTTATTGACTGCAAACTGTCAGCCTAAAATGAATTTATTTGCATATGACAAAAATGTGTTAAACTGTATTGTGTAATGGCAGCAATTTATGTTTTGTGAAGAGAAGTTTGATAAAACTTAAAAGTTTGGTTTTAAATTTCTTTCTCTCACAGTTAATCCTCAAAAATGTGGATTCACTACTGTATGTTGATACTGACATCCTGTTTTTGAGACCTGTTGATGATATTTGGTCTTTTTTGGGAAAGTTCAACTCCACACAAATTGCTGCAATGGCACCAGAACATGAAGAGCCTCGTATTGGGTGGTATAATCGCTTTGCTAGACATCCCTATTACGGAGTAACTGGAATTAATTCTGGAGTCATGTTAATGAATATGACACGTATCAGAAGAAAATATTTCAAGGTATGCGTGTTGCCTTTATTGCATTTTCTGTGGACTTAAGTATTTTAATTCTAATCCTGTTTCAAATTCATGTGTATTTTTCAAAATCTTTTTTCCTGTAATTGTAATAATCTTCTCAAACTATATTGTGTTTAAAGTAGTATCCAACTATTTTTTAAATGTCATTCACTGTAAGACTTGGAGTTCTCTAATATTAAGTGTGCTTGATTGTTTTAGTTTTTCTTAGTTCTGAGAGATCCTTGACTTGGTACAATTTACTGTAAATTACATTTACCAATAGATATGCCAGCATTTTTAATTCACTGTAGCGATCCCAGAAAAAAGTTAATGTCAACTTGTACCATGTGTAGTTGTGTGACCAGGAGGTGGTGCTAAAACATTTAGTAAGGTGTTTCAAAACGAAGGTTTCCAAATTTTGATCTTTTACAATGTAACCAGCTGATTGTCACCCTAACTATCTGTTTATTTATCATGAAGTCATAGTTTTTGTAGACAATTTAAGTTTGTCATGAAAGTAGGGAAGTTTTTTTCTTACGTACTTGAAACACAAGGACAAAAACAGTGCTATGTGATTATGCTTAGGGGAACAGTGTATCTCTGTTTAAGAGAAGTTTGATTAGGGAAAAATAATCATGCAATCAAAAAATTTTGGAAGTGCATCTGTAAGAGGGGCAGTATAAACTTCCAGCAGACATTACTTCTCCCCCATTTTCAATTTAATAAACAACTTTCATCTTCAAAATCTTGCTATGTATTGTTGTTAGGGAAATTCAGAGAATTCAAGAAAAATGGGGAATTATCTCAGTTGCAGATAAAGTAGAAAGTTACAGTAGCTATAGTATAGAGCTGTAGTTTCTCCAAGACAAAAACTACTCTGTATATGTCATCAGTGAAATCTTGCGTTGTCTACTTTATTTGTTTGTTTTACTGATTATAGCATAAAGAGAAATGAAAATACTGAAAAATATAATGAGAAAATCATAGGACTGAAAACTGCATGTATCTTAACCTCTGACAATGCAGTTCTGTGTTGTGAGTTATCCTGGTGTTTACCCCAGTAAAAATAAGGTTGGTCTTTTATTCTATTATGTGCTAGAATTCTGATTGGGCTTCTCAGTACAGCTTAGCTTATCAATTAATTGGAAACTTGATGTGCTTGTGCTAAAATTGGGGTTAAACTTTTGAAAAGAATGCATATTATGTAGGCTAATAAAATTGTCAATGAAATTAACTGTTTTCTAGAGGATAATATGAAGTCCTTTCTCCTTAACACCTAAAACTGGCGTGTTCTTCAAATTTAGGTTTATATATACAGATTAACACAGGTGAAATAATTAATGAGTATTTTGAAATTCAAAATGGAACATTACCACTTTCCCTTGGCTCTAGAAGGCTGGAATATTTTCCAAGTCCTAAAAATATCTGCTATGGATAAAATAACCAGGAATATCCTGGTTTTGCCATGTATATTTATTATGCAGTGAAACATGTCAGACTGTTCAATGAAAACCAGCCTTGGAGGAAGTGAATTTTTTATAATTGCTCTTTATTATGAGGGTGAGTATCTGATTTATAAGACCTCACTGTAAGGCAAGGCATACATCCATATGCTTTTCTCGTGATCTTGCTGGCAAACTTCAGTATACCTAACATGACGTACAGTTTCTGGCTAAGTGGGCCACTGAACTTCTTTCTGTAGTGAGGAAGATAGTGTGTCATAACTGTTATGGGGAATCAGAACAAAAACAGTTCTCAAATTGTTCTGGAAACATTCATCTTAATGCTCAGATTGTTCAGTATGTATTGTACTACACAAGTCTGCTTGATGAGTTGCAGGCTAAGCAATCATACAATTAAGGGAAAGGAACTAAGACTGGAATTAGCTACTCAGTGCTACTACACTAAATATTCAGAACTATGAAACGGTACTTGAGAAAGGGAAGCAGGAACAAAGCAAAGCTTCCTAATAGCAAAGCCCATGATTCAAAGCCCTTTTTGATGAATTTAGTTAACAAAAGTAACAAAAAAGACAATTAACTCATTCCCATGCTCAGTTGTTTTAATTGTTAGAAATACATCATTTTTCTGCCCAGAATAGTTAGTCATAATTCTTTGGCATCCTTCCTAGATCATTACTGTCACTTGAAACTTAGACTTCTACTTCCATGTGTGATGCATATGTGCTTTTGTCCCTTGCTTTCACATGTCTTCTGAACCTCATATTTGGCCAGGAGTGCTTTTGTGTGCAGTGGCTGTTCTTCAAACATTTAGGACTAGTGGTGCACCTAAAGAAATATTCTTTCACTCTTACTTGATTGTAAAAACTAAAATAGGCTCAGAATTGTCTCCGACAGGAGATTACCTCATGATTTCTAAACCGTGCTGCTGTCTTAGTCCTTCTACTTATTGGACACACTGGAAAAGTGTCCTGTAGCATCAGGCTTGTGGTAGCGTTCTCAGTCCAGCCAGAACAGTTTGGGGATGTCTAATCAGAGATCTTCTAGGTTACCTGAAATTTAGGAGTGATAGTACTTGATCATTCTCCTCCTCTTAGTGAGATAGTGCAGCCTGGGTAATGACTAAGGAGGAAATGATGTTGTTATACAACATTGATAATTGAGAGCTTTAGAGAGCACTCAGCAGGGGAGCCGTTTGGTTTATTCTCCCTTAGTACCTAGAACGTGCTCCCACAAGCTTGCGGAGTGTAACAGGGCCTCAAAGGTGCACGAGCTTTATTACAGATACTCTTCTGTTCATGGAGACTTGCAGAGACTGTTTTCTTCTTTGGGTTCCTTGAATGTCTTAATAAAAGGAGGATTGGTTGATAGGAAAAATGTCAGCCTCACAGCAAAACTTGGAAAAAGATTTAGTGTAGTTGAGTATACACACTATAGGCCTGAGAGTGTATGACTTCTCTTGTGACTGAAAGCAAAGAAGCTACTAATCTTAACCCTATGGAAGAGAGAGGATAGGTGTAGGGTCTGTCCTAAATTCGGGGGGTAGGGGCTATCCCTTGCCAACAGCACTGCAGATGTTTTTGGACCTTACAGGTAACTGTTCCATGTTGTGTCCCATTAACTATTTCAGTGAAACACAGTGGGACTAGAAAACGCTTCGCTGTTTTATAGGATGGTCTGAATCTGTTTATATTCATTCAGGACGCTCAATTAATTCTTCAAGAAGTATATAAGGTCTGGGAATTTTTGTGTCTTTAAAAAACTGTCTCTAGATCTTTTTATATGACATTGTAGTGGCTTAAGCATTTATCTAAACAGTGGAAGTCTTGAATCAGGATATTCCTCTAATGCTATGGATTTAAAACTGTGGGTTCTTTGTCTATTGTAGTTTTTTGCAGCCCAAAATTACAGACTGAGCTGCTTGAGGCCTCTAAGCATCTTTCTTCTGTTGTCATATTGATTTATAAGAGTCAGGAGAAGCCAGAAGATGGATAAATAAAAAGTAGAATCAGAGACTTTAGCTAAAGGTTGTAGTGTTTGTCTGGGTAGCAATAAACCTGTACTTCCATGTATTGCTTGAGGATTAAGTCGTCTTTTATCCACTTGCTTATTAAAACCTCAATCTTCTCAGGACTGTCATTTTAGACAAGTATCCTAGCTATTTGGCTATCTGTGGTGCCTAATGGAAGTTGTTACTCCTGGTCCTAACTATGTTATCTGTCTTGTTGTTTTAAGTCTCTATATATATACAGAACAAATATATGCACTGTATGCACACGTGTGTGTATGTGTGCGCATTTATTTGGACAGTACTCTCGGGCACACGATGCGACTCTTGGGGATGTTCCTGTGCAAGGCCAGGAGTGGGACTCGATGATCCTCATGGGTCCCTTCCAACTCAGCATATTCTGTGATCTACACAGATTCATATTCAGGCACATGTGTGTTACTGAGTATAGTGTGATCATTAAACAGTGCATAATTGGGCATGACACTGAATCCATAATGGAGCTTCTGATGGTTAGGGCCTGCATGTTGACTTTGCTAAGCAGCAGTTATAAAATGGGAATGTAAAACATGCAAGAGTATTTAGGGTAGGGGAGAGGTAGTAGCAGGTGACTTCTTTTGTATTTGTATACATATAGACGTAGGTATTTTTTTAAACTAGAAGAGATGTGGTAAATACCACATATATGGTGTTTTAACAAAAAGTCCTAGACCAGTGAGGCGATGTGAATAGAGAGCAATGACTTTTATCACATTTATTAAGAAACTTAGTTGTTGTGATTCCTGAGATGCAGGCAGTCATGGGAAGGAACAAGTTCTTAGAAAATCAAACAAGCTCCCAACAAATTAACTCCAGATAGAGTGTACAAAGTAGAGCTTCATGGGTATGCTTTAGAAAAAAAAATAATCAGCGTTTCTGTTACTTAAACCATTATAAACTCTTTTTTTACCATTCAGTGTTGCTTAGGGCTGTAGTTCCAAGAAAGAACTAATTGCTTCTAAAAGCAAGGTTCCTGTCTCTTACCAACTTTTCCCCCCTTTTCTCATTTACTTTGTCTTGGCCTCTGGTGTTTGCTGGTCCTTTCTATGATTTAATTTGGTAACAGTAGAAAAAAGATATTCTTCTGCTGGGTTATGGAAGTAAATCAGCTTGCAAAAACATTCAGTAAGTGTTAGCACTAACTACACTGCTACTGCAAAAGCAGGATAATCATGTAATCAGAAGGAAGAGGGCTGGCTCTCAGTTGGTCAGCTGTTTGTGAGACACAGATGCAACTGGTCTAGATAATTGCTGTATGATTTGAGAATTTTTCCTCAGTTTAATATTTTCTTACTAGAATTAAGAGAAAGGTAATACATACAAGGCTAAATGTGATATCTCTTTTAAATATGACTTTAACCTTAGCCAGGCAGAAGTTTTCTGGTACACAAATGGGTAATGACCGAACTACTTAAAGCACAGCATCTAAACAAAGAAACAAACAAAACCCACCAAAAATGTAGGAAAACATCTTGATGTCCCTATTTATATTTTGTTTTTACACATTTTCTTCTACTCAAATAAAACTAGAGTTTTGAGAGTTCATAAGAGCCTATCTGTATCACTTTGATGGCATCACAGAAATACCCACTAACGTTGTGGGTTTTTTCTTAAATCTCTTTAACATTCTTTACTTGTTGCTGAATATTGGAGAGAAGGCTTATATTCTGAAAATCCTAAAATTATCATAGAATTGTTTCTGAGATTTTCTTGACTAACTTTTGAAAAGCAATTCTATCAACATTTTACTTCTCAAGCTGTTTAACCTCACCACAAGTTACAGTGGAATATTTTAAAGAAGGAGAATGTATAACTATTCCAGTAGTTTCTCTTGCTCTGTGACTCCTATGCTGGTGTCATTATACATCACTGTTAATAAATTAATGTTTAACTCTTTTTATTCAAATGTTATTGAAATATTACAGTTTCCAGTTCTTAAATCTAACAGCATTATTTGTCAAGTAGTGTTGTTTCTAGACATGATATATGCTGTTACCTGCTTTGCATCTTCTTGGGTTATACTGCTATTAAAACTCTACAAGTTAAAGGAAAATTATATTAAATAATGACTTTAATAACTTAAACTTATATTTCGGTCAATAATCTATGGATGGAAATGTTCAAGTGAGGGAATAATCTTTATCCACTGTGATTCAGTCCAATTTATTTGCTTTTTGGAAGATTTTAGCTTGGTGTTAAGCCTGTGTTTTATTTCATTTAATCATATTGCACTGAGTCTAATGATAATTCTTACTAGAGAAGAATTCTCTTGTGCATTTCTTATGCCTGCTCTCATTAAATACTTGCAGACAATCATAGTCATAAATTTTTTAGGACAGAAGGAACTATATTATTCTGTTTGGCTTCTTACATAATATAAACTATAGATCTGTTTTTTGTATTAATTCATGTCTGAAATCTGATAGTATTTCTTGTCTTAGTCTTCAGTTCTAAAAGCCCTTCATATTCAGTGGCTGAAATGATTTGAGGAAAGGATAAAAACTGAACTGCTAACTTGTGCACTTTGTAGTTTGTCAGGGTAAAACTCAGAGAAGAAAGTCTTTGATACTGTAATTCAAAAACTGAGTATTTTGCTCCTAGTAATCTGTCTCTTAATATGATATTCCTGTATGCAAATCCCAAACTATACTAGAGTTCTAATTTAATATTTTTTTGGCAACCTGTTAAAAAGAAGCAAGGGTACAATTCTGTACTTGTTAAGAATTTTCTCTGAGACTTTTTGTTATCCCATCTCACTCTCTGTTCTAGTTGAGCTTAAACATGATGTAAAGAAAAGAAATTAGTTTTGGAATATGTAACCAGTAACTGCAGATTATAATTTCTTTGGTAATATAGCCAAAAGAGTAAACTGTAAACCAGTTTACTCCAAGTAGCACCACCACAATCAGAACCTTAGAGGAACTCCTCCTTCTTTCCATTTGAAACGATTCTGCTAAATCAAGAAGTTCAGAATTTAGTATCAGCTGTTGGTTTGGTGTCTTACTGACTTTTGCTAGTGAAAAGTTGTGCCTTTGCTGTGGAAGTTCAAGTTTAGTAACTAAAAAAAATTAGTTGAACTGGATGAAAATTCTTTTGAAAACCTTTGAAGAATCTTTGTATTTTTGTACACCATGTACAAAATACACGTATTTGTTGTCTGTATGTTTGGAACTATTTAAGAATTAATTTTATATTGAACTGGTTTGAATTTTTGAAGTTAACCTTAGAACCTGTGTATGTTATCACTCTGTGATAAAGAGAGTGAGTGCATGAAGTGTGGATATTTAAATACTCCTCGTCGACTTACTGCATCACTTAATGAAGTTTTGGTGTTAGATCCTACTACTGGGTAAAAACCCTTGCCATTTCTTAGAAGTCTTGGCTTAAGATGTTTGAGGAAAATCTTGAAGACAAAAATCTACTGTGGCAGTTAAATAGAAGTAGGAGACGCATCAGATTTTCCTTCTAAATTAATAATTGAGAAATAAAGCATATTGGAAGTGTCCATAACTATTTTCCTTAGATAGGCTTGTTGGTTTAAAAGGAAGAAATCATCTATACGTTTGAGATTTGTAACTTTGAAATACAAATTACTGTGATTGTGTAAGGCGCTTCCTTATAGGTATGATTTTCCTGAATTTGTGTTGTTTTGCCTTTTGCTTCATAGAATGATATGACACCAGTGCAGCTGCAGTGGGGAGAAATTCTTATGCCACTACTGAAGAAATATAAGTTGAATATAACATGGGGTGATCAGGATCTATTGAACATTATGTTTTTTCACAATCCAGGTAAATCCATATTGATTTTAAGTCTAACACAAGAAAACTGATCTTTTCCATGATGTTCAAAAATCCAGGAAAATACTCTTTTAGCAGACTTTTCTGTGAAAGCATTCAAGGGACTATGTGCTCCTTTTGTTCTCTGAAAGTATTTACTTCAAGGGTTTACGTTTAGACACGACACTGGAGCTTGTTAGAGTGCAATGAACTGTTAGATTTCAAAACAACTGTATGGCAATCTGTGAAGCAGCCTTAATAAAAATAGAGATTAGTATATTTCCTGAAACAATTTTGACACTTCATCCAGAACACTCATTTTTCCACACAGAAAGTCTTTTTGTCTTTCCTTGCCAATGGAATTATCGACCTGACCACTGCATCTATGGAAGCAATTGTAAGGCAGCTGAAGAAGAAGGTATATTTATTCTTCATGGAAACAGAGGTGTGTACCACGATGATAAACAACCAACTTTTAGGGCTGTCTATGAAGCAATAAAAAATGTAAGTGTTTTCATCATTGTACTTATTATTTTTTAAAGTATTTTTATCTGTAGTGCTGCATGTATTTTGTTTGATACTCACCTTGATTGCAACAAAGTAATTTTTTTTTTCTTTTAAGCAACCTTAAGTGTTTCACCAGTTTATTCTTTATTATTTGGATGGAGTTCCCGTATATTCCTGGAATATTGTGATGAGCATATTTGGAAACATAGTGTAGACTATGTCTAAGTTAGGATTCTATAGAATTGCCCGTAGTTGTCAATGCTTATTTAAAAGGCTGTATTCTCATTCATTTAATTAATCATCTGATAAACTTTTTACATGAGCATTTGGAGATCATAGAATATCTGAACTGGAAGGGACCCACGAGGATCATTGGAGTCCCAACTCCTGGCCCTGCATAGGACCATTCCTAAGAGTCCTTCCATGTGCCTGAGACCACTGTCCAAATGCTTCTTGGACTCATACAGGCTTGGTGCTGTGACCACTTCCCTGGGGAGCCTGTTCCAGTGCCCAACCACCCTTTGGGTGAAGAAACTTTTCCTAATATCCAACCTAAACCTTCCCTGACACAACTTCAGGCCATTCCTCGGGTCCTGTCCCTGGTCACCGCAGAGAACAGATCAGTGTCTGCCCCCCCCTTCCTCTTGTGAGGAAGATGTAGACTGCAATGAGGTCTCTCCTCAGCCTCCTTTTTTCCAGGCTCAACAAGCCATCACCAGAAGCTTTATTTTTCTGAATATTTTAAAACGCAGGAAAAACCTCGCATTCCCAAAGCTTGGAAGTATTTATTGCAACATTTTAATACTTGTATCTAGATTTGGATTGTAAAAAACTTTTTATATACTGTGTTTTGACCTTTTCTAGAGATTCAGTGTATTAATATGTTGTTGTTCCTTTAAATACTAAGCACAGTGATATCTTTTCATTCTGCAGATAAGTCGTCTAATAAACTATTTATGGCTGCATTGGTATACTCACTGAAGAACTGTAAAATTTAGCACTGATGCACGTTTTAATGTAGCAGGCTACTGTGTGTATAACCTACAAAAATCAAAAGTATATTTTAATGTTGCTTTATTGCATGTTGTCATATAGATATAAAAATGAAGAAAAGTACTTTTGGGGGTTTGAGAATATGTAGCAGGGAAAGTGATTGTGTTTCCATAAAAATATGTTTTCTTTGTTTCCTTTGAGTATTGTCAAAAACAGAAGAAAAAATTATTTCCTGTTATTTATGATCCCATTTGGTATATGAACATGTCAGAGAAAGTATGTAAAACATTGCTGATTCAATGGTAATAAGATGAACAAAATTATACTACTTCAAAGTGCAAAAACTTATAATTTGTTCATAAAAATATAGCACTGTTGAATTAATGACTACTTTATTTCATGCCTATGTTAAATATAGTGTGTGTTTGACCATCATTCAGTTTAATGAAACTTCACTAGTACCACTTTTCATACAGCTTTCATTATAATTTGATAAAAATTATGTTATTTAAAGGTTATATGCCATTTGAGAAAGTTACCATACAGCAAGAAAAATAACTGGAAATAATTTCAGATCTGTAAATTTTCAATTTAAAAGGTAATTTTAAATTTCCTCCTTGCCTGTCTGAATATGTTCATTTGCTTACATTTAAAAAAAGTAAAGTCTTCCATGTTATGCTTATTGAAAGCATTAGAGAATATTTCTAGACTTTGGAGGTGTTTTTCAATTATTGCATTTTTAGAAGCACTCTGAATGCTTGAAAACATTTAATAAACCTATAGGAAGCAAATAAGATGCCCAGAAACATTTTTATAAAAACTCTAATCCTCTGAATGATGACAATCTTCCGTATTGACCTTAAATTTTCTTTTCTTAACCTCTTTATAGTATTCATTTGGAGATGATCTGGTTCATTCACTGCTGCAGCCTCTAGAACTGGAATTACAGAAAACCATGCATACGTACTGTGGAAGAGTTTACAAAGTATTCATAAAGCAACTAACAAAAAGCATAAGAGACTTGTATGCCAGAAGATCAAAGGGAAGGTGACTTTTGACTCCTAGTTGTTACATCAAGAGACTGAAGTAATATACTGGTCAAAAGGTGCAAGAATTTTAATACAGCTTGAATGGGCTCTTAATGTGCCCAGACAAAAGTTTACTAGCATACATAAAAATGAAGAAAATATTCATGTAATGAAGAACAGGAACTTTTTTCTGCAAAGGTGACTTTTTGCTCTTTTGAAGTTTAATTACTGCTAATGTTTATCTTGGATCTGATGATTTGGGTGTTACTGGCTTCTATGGTCAGTAGTTTTAGTCTGCATAATTCAGTTATCTAATGATCAAACAAACAAGGAAGAAATGAAGATGTGCTCTGTTTGGGAGTGTACCTCATATACTGTCTAAAATTATGTTAAACTGTGAATGTAGCAATAACTGAGTCAGCAGCACTAACCTCACTTTAAAGGTGTGAGCCTTTATGTAAACAAAGTTGTTTACAAGTGCAGAAAATACTCTGTTTTCAAAAAATGGGTTGTAATTATCGACAATCTGTATGTGCCTTTATATGTTCATCTCTTACATGTTGAAGTACTGTTTTGACAATCTTGTTGATCTCAGATGTAAACTGCACGCTATAAATACGATTTTCTGAGAAGCTGAGAACTAGTATGTGATACTAGTTTTCTCCATTGGTGAATACGGAGACTTTATATTAAAAAGCATTTGTTTGAACACTGTAGAGCCATTAGCTCTAAAAGGTAGAGCAGAGTTGAGGGGCTTTTAAGTAAAAATTCAGTTTGAAGTTGCTTGTCTTATGATACTTTTTAAAAAATTTATGGTTTTGCAGCTTTAATAGGGCATTTGGGAAGCCGAGAAAAACCCAACAGTGGAAATCTGTTGCTGTTGTATTTCCATACTAGGAATTATTACCTCTGGTGATTGTTATAGAGTATGTAGGACCTAAAAGTGAAGAGCTGTAGTAAGAGTTCTGATGCTTCATCAGACTGTGTAGTAGATAGGTTTCTTAGAGAATATATCCTGTTACCGTAATTTTTTAAATAACATGGCTTTAAAATAGCTTTGGGGCAGACTCTCAGCTACATGAATGCATTACTGTCAAAAGGGTGATAGTGATCTGCAACAGGTAAGGATTAGGCTTTCTTCAACTGTCTTAGTGAAAAAAGAAGTACTGTTTATGCAATACAAACTTTTTTCCCAGAGAAAAAGATGAAGAAAAAGGCAGAATTCTAGAGTTACAGTAAAATATTTAAACTTACATGGTATAAAATGTATTTGTAAAGTGTATTTGAACTTGGATAACCTAAGTGAGATGAAGTCTTCATAAAGTGAGGTTTTGGATTCCAGAAAAGTTCCTGTGTGTTGAACGTGAAGGATCCACTCACTGACTTGCACCTTCATCCCAACCCCATTTTAGAAGCTTCATTTTTGTGGCTGTTTCCATGTCAGAGGTAGGCTGCCTCTGATTTCCAGATTCATGTGAGTTGAGCAAATGCTTTAGCAGTACAAAAACACACTCCAGTGTAAGCAGAGTTTATATTCTGTTTCTAATCTCCCTGCAGGCTCAGGGTGTAAATTTCTGGGATGAAAACTAGGAAGCAGTCTACCTTGCACGTAGGTCTCTTTTCCTTGCTGTGTAACCTTTTGAAGACTGAAAATGTAGAAATCTGTGTGAAGGTGAATACTGTGACTGACTGATTTTACAGTATACAGTGCATTATTTTTTTACATAAATACTGATTTTTATATCAATTTGTGTTCAGCTTTCTTTTTTACATAAACTGTGTGCTTGTATTTAAAAAAAAAAGTCTTTGTTTTGAGTTGTTGTTGTTTGTCTTTGCAGACATATATGCTTCATTATTTGACTCTTTTTTTTGAGTGAAAATTGCAATGAAACACTACTTATTTACTCACATTTATGGCTGTGATGGTATTTGTGACAGATTAAATGAGATTATCTGTAGGAAAACACTAGACTTCTAGTCTCCTCTACCTGGTTTATGAAGGTGTCTCCAAATGCATAGATATAGATATAGATATTTCCACTTCTTGGAAGTCTTGAGGTTTTTCTTCATTGTCTGTTTTCTGTTTCAAATTTAAAGGTTTTCAACTATCAGACAGGTTTAACAATATCAATTTACTGACAGTATGAGTTGTTTTTTCCTTGATTAAGTTGAATACTCATGTATAATTTAAATGAATTTGTAGACTCTTTGTCCCATTTTTTCTAATAAATTACCGATTTTGAATCGTTATTATTTTAACATTCCTGTGGTATCTAAGGTGTTTATGATAATTTTCATAGCTTCTCTGCTACTTTGTGAATGAATGATATTTGGAACTGCTCCAGTAATTTTGTGTTAAAATAAGTTGCAGAGAACTACAATGTGAACGTAAGACGTTTATTAGAGGAAGTGGATTCTTCTGTAAGAGACAGTAGAAGTATGAAGTAATGGGAAGATACTTCTCATCACTGTGGATCTTGGAACAGATCTCAGATCCGTCTTGTGTGGCTGTTGCTGTCAGTCTGAGCATTTTTCCATGCAGAAACACTCAGAAGTGATGTCATAACTTGCATTGTTCAAAAGGAAACTTAAGTATTTTTATGTTCTATATCTAATACCTTTGAATATTTTCTATTTCTTTTTTTTTTTTTTAAGTTAGGTTCTGTTCAGCTGCATTTTTTGTATATTTGAGAAAAATAACTGAAATTCCTACAGAGTTTTGCACAAATAACAGCAAAGTTATTTGTTCAAACATGAACCCAGCAAGTAAAAACTTAAAAAATTAACCACGAGTGCGTGTGCTTTAGATTCCCTTATAAAAAAGAAGAAAGTTTTTTGATCCAAGTTTAACTGTACAGAGAAACACAACTTACTTTCTGTATTTAACTACCAAATCTTAAATAATGCAGGATAATTTTCTATAGAAAGGCAGGTTGCCTCACAGTTGCTTCGTAGTCCTAGTAGTCAGTCTACTCGAAACTATTACTCAGGTTTGAAAAACAGAAGATGTTTGCAGAGGTAAATGAATCTTTAGGGCAAAGCAAAATTTGGGGAGTTCGCCTTAATAATGTCCACTTGAAACCAAAGAGAATTTTACAAGGAGAGGCAAGAGACTACGAAATTTGTTTGCTAGGTATCATTTCTGCTCTTCAGACTTCTCTAAGGCTATGGAGTCCAAATGTTTATCTTACCTGTGTCTTCATCACTGCTTGGAGAAGTGCTGCTAGACTGTGCTGTCCTTAATTTTCTCACTACTAGCATTGAATACTGATAGCTAAAAATGCTTTGTGTGCCTTCCTAAGTGGCCTTTCTATTTTATGCAGTTCGTATTAAATTATTAAACTGAGATGAGCAATTTATTAGCATTTTCTACTACCTTCATATTCTAGGAGGTCACTTTCTCTCCTTTTCTTCCTTTGGGTCATTTAATATCATGCCCTCATTTTCAGAATTATAATCTGGGTACAATAGGTCCACTTTTTCTTTTATGTCTATGTCTTATGAATGTTTATGTTCTGCCAGTCATTTCTGCACACATTTTACTAGAGCAATTCACATTAAATCAGTCTGTAATGTTCATAAGAACTGCTTTGAAATACAAAAATAGATGTAGAAGTTACCTTAAACTGCAAATCTTTGTGGTTGAATTAATAAGTATTTAGGGCATGGGTTTTTTAGGCTTCCAAGAAAACGAAAGCAATATAATCAGTTTTAACTCCTGGTTCAAGACTAGGAAATTAAATTTAATTAAAACTGATGTTTCAGCCTTGTAATGCTGACCTACTATGTCTCACTGAGCAGCTGGTGTCTAGGAAACTCTACTTACCTGTTGGATATCATGAAACTCCTGTCAAGTATTTCTTGCAGTTTTGACTAGTCACTGCTATTGCTATTTTTTTCTTTACATTTTAACATATCTGCTATGTTTTACTTTATTGTTTGGTTTTCCATTTTTATGCAATGGATAGTGTTATTCAAGGTGAATTTGGATTGCAGATCTAAGCCCAAGAAATAAAAAACCCCGATTTTGCTACCCAAAGTGTGTTATATACTTCTTTTTCAATTTGATATTTTTTGCTAGTCTTGTGGTTAAACTTGATGTGTCAGAGGTTTACTGCCTCTTGTGGGTGTTTATCTTTTCTACTTGTTATTCCTGGTTTGCCTCCTTTCTCTACTACCCTCCAGTCTCCTTGCTGCACGTCTGTTCCAGGAGCTGGTGTCACTCCTCATGATCTTTCTGAATCTCGGTGGCTGTTATGCCCATTAGTCAGTAAGGCTTCTGCCACCAGGTACGTGCTTCCCGAACTGTTGGCTGTAATAAGGTGACTGTATTCCCCGCTGAAAGGGTACCCTGGAGCAGGCGTGCTGCTTTCTCCACAGTGCTACTGAAGGAGCATGTCTGGGCACCTAAGCATGTTCTTTACCCAGCACAGTTCATAAGCAGTGCTGTGTGTTCCTTGACTGTAGCTTTGGGAATAAACTTAGTTTCCCTTTCAGCCTTGTGTAGACTATTACAAAATTTTAATAGTCTTTATTTTTCTGTAGAGATAAAGGGCTTTTTACTAGAGGCAGGCTTTTAGGAAGAAAGCTTGGCTGTTGAAGCCATTACAATTAAAAGGAGGTGATCTGAGCCATTCTGAGTGCCTGAGGCAGACAGGCTCAGCAGGACTTCAGAGAACAGTGTGAGCCAACAAAAGTGCCAGGGCACCTGGTGTGCAGCAAGGGGCTTGGTCTCTGCCCTGTTCCTGTAGGTGCTGGACAACCTCTGAGGAAAAAGCAGTCTTCAGTGAACTCTTCTTTCGGTTCAGGTACAAAGAGAGAAAATTGATTTATGACTTCAAAAGGCCCAAAGTTTTAGAATTGCAAAATGCCATAGAGTGTGCACAGTATGTAAAATGATTCTAGCTGAAAAATTAACAGCTGCAAATAGACAATTGAAACACACAGAGTTTTGAGAAGTACCTTCACTGGTCCATAAAAACAATTAATAAACTGAGCAAAAATTAGTGATGGTAAGATATTGCTTAAAAACTAGATCAATATCTTAATTTTGCAGTAATCCAGTTTACCTATTTTGATCTTTCTTTGACTAGAAGGATAGGGTGTAATTTATGAAAATTGATTTATATTCTTGAAGAGTAAGGCATCGACAGTTTGTTATTGTAAGAAAAATGAAACAGCTAGCAAATATGCTCTATTTTTGATGTTCTAGACATCAAACAGTCTTTAAATTAATTAGAAGTCACTTTATTACTGTATGTTTGTCAAAGAATACATTGGGAAGAAGTTTCATATTTTTGTGCAAAAATACTTCTGTATTTTTATAATTTTCAGAGTCTAAGTTTGAATTAATGCCTTTTTGAAAAATACACATATTTTAGGAACACCACATCCTGTACCATAACTTTATAATAACTGTTAGCTGTAAAAGTGCTTGTTCTCTTAGAGTAGTATCATGTCTCTGAAAATACGTAATTTTTAAGGAATGGATTATATGGTGCCTTGAGCCTATCACTGCTCTTCATCTAAATTATGACTTTCCGAGGATACAAACATTTTTTCCTGGTGTCAGCAAAGGAAGTGTCCATTACCCTAAAGAGCACTGGAGACTGAGGACAGTTCTGACATGATACCCCCTGGCACCTTGGCAGTTAGAGGAGACAAACCTAATTGTGATTCTTAAATAGAACCATTTAACAGTACTGGGTCTATCTGAAATCACTAGCTCACTGCTTCAAAATCCTATATAAGCACAAAGGAAATACAGCAATGCACAGTCTACAAGAAGAAGGATAAATACAGACCTTCTGACCTCAAAAATCCTCCCCTAATAAATTTTACTCCTGAAAGCAGAAGTTCCAGAAGCTACTTGAAGTCCATTAGGTATTTTGCTATTGATTTAATATGAAAGTGCTTAGATACCCTAGCAATAGATGGCAGCATAAAAAACTGATAAATCAATTAATAGAGTTTAGCCTTTGGAGGTGTGTCAGTTCATCTAGTCTCATCTGTCCTATATTACAAGCCATCAGATTTCACCAATTTGACAACTGTAACAAACCCATTAACTTGTTTGACCAAAGCATAACTTGTGTCCAGCTAACCCATGCCGTTCAGTGAAATGTCCAGTCCTGGTCTGAAGGCATGAAGAAGAGAAATGCTTCCCTGTTGCCTGTTTGTTGCAGTGGTTCATTGTTCTCATGGGGAGTGTGTGCCTCGTGTCTCATTTGAATTTTTTCTGGCACTGGGTTTCAACCGTGGATTCTTTTTATGCCTCTCCCTGGTAGGGTAAAGAGGTCCTTAATATTCTGCAGTTTCTTCTTGTGGTGATACTTAAATGAAGTAATCAAATCACTTCTCAGTTTCCTTTTGGATAAACCAAACAAACTGAGCTCATGAACTCTCTCTCACTCAAATACATCACTTAGGTTCTGTGGCTCTTTTTTATACCTTCATGAGTTTTCTGGGGGCCTTCTTAAACTATGGACATAGGATAAAATATGGATTTCAGTATAGTTAAGGATTTGGTAGTTTTAATACATAGGTAACATTTTCCTAGTAATTTCTGAAATTTGTACATTAAATGCTCATGTTAGCATACTTTCCATTCCTGGGCTTATATCTTCATTCCTTGCTGTGGGGGCATTTGTCTTTGTTAAAATGAGCTCAGCCTGATACTGTTCCACGACAGTAATGCAGATTCATCTGTGGAATTGGTGCTCTTATCACTGTTTATCATCTTACCAGGTATTGTCATCTGCAAACTTCACCAGCCATGATTTTATATTTACTTCCAAATTACCAGTGAAAGCTTTTAATAATGTTGTCCTTTATAACATCACTGAAAACAGCTCTTTGATAAAGATTTTCTATCAAAGCTTATTTGTTGAGAGTGGCCAGGTAATCTTGCAGGTTTTTGATGTTCCTGCTTTTTCTCTGCACAGCATAATTTCAGCTTCATGGAAAAAAATATATTCAGGAATAAATATCATATTTGTTTGACAAGTTTTATTTTTGTGGAAACCACATCCATTACTTCTGATTGTAGTATTTTCTTTTAATTATTTTCCAGTTACTTGTGTTGCAACTTTTATAATATTTTTTGTGTGACAATGCTCTTGTAGTAGTCTAACTACAAGTAACTCAGTATTTTAAATAATATTATTTAGGTTGTCTTCTGGAATTTTCTGGGAATGCTAAGATTTATTGAACCTATTAACAGGAGCATTCTTCAGAAATTATTTCATGGTTCCTGCTGTAAATTGTCTAGATCTGCTGATTTGGAAATGTTTATACCTGGTCAATATTTGTTTAACTTTCTTCTGGTTTGCTAATGGACAAGAAAGTGTTCCAACATCCTCATGTGATGCAAACATATTTCTGAATGGAGAAGAATTAGTTGAACACCTTCACATTATCAACAACATAATTAGTAGTGAAAACAGTTTTAATTTCTTTTTTTCTTAATATACTCCAGAAATTACAGCATTTTATCCTCCTGAAATGGGGAGAGGGTGGTAGAAAGAAGGGCTGCTTTTCAAGTCAGCTTGTTGGTAAGCACAAATACCATAATTTCATTTTAGAGTTAATGTCTTGAAGAGGTGGTAGAGTCTGATGTCTTGTCAAAAAGAGGAGATACCCTAGTCATTTTTCCCTTTGGGGTGATGCTACAAGGTTCAGAGAAGTATGATTACACTATTAGATCGAACAAAAAAATGAATGCCCTTACCTCTATCTATCTTTCTCTTTTGCTCTTTATGTTGTGCAGAAAGTTGCCTGTACGCAGGAAAGAAGAACACTCTGTTGCCCATCTTCTAATTTTTTAATATCCTGACTGACCGTAGACATGACAGAGAAAAAAGTAACTTCTGAGACTTGAATGATGGATGTTACACCCGCTTTTCATGGATGTGAAATAGCTGTTTACCTGAATAGGAAATACCTTTTAGAGCCTCAGCAGTAGAACCCAAATTCAGAGTAGCTCCTACAACTTCTAAAAACATCTCAGAATCACAAAAGGATTGAGGTTGGAAGGGATCTGTAGAGGTAATTTGATCCAACCCCATTGTGTAGGCAGGGCCACATAGAGCTGTTTGCCCATGACTATTTTCAGTTGGCCTTTGAATATCTCCACAACCTCCATGGGCAGCCTGTGCCAGAGCTTGGTCACCCTCACAGAAAGAGAGTGTACATAATGCCTGTTTCCTTCAGACTGCACCAAGGATAGATCTTGCTGGCTAGGCTAGTACCTGCTCCACAACAGAGTTTGTGTCTTGCAGTTTATTTTCTTCCTAAAGTTAACGGTCTAGTTATATCATCTCAGCAAATTACTAGGAAATAAACAGATGATGAACTTTAAAAGAATTTAGATTGTTATTTCCATGCAAACATTTCAGCTTCAATGGAGAAAAAATCCTAGTAATAGTACAGTCAGTGTTATTTCCATCAGAGTGTTCTAGCTTTTGTCTGTGGTGTCCTTGAACTGGCCTTTAGATTGCCTTTTATATGTCAATCCTTTGAGCTGCAAACTTGTATTGATACAGAAATATGTAGTTATTCCTAATGGTCTTATGTATGGTTATATTGGATAACCTTTTCTGAAATAGCCCATAGTTATTTCTGTTGTTTTCAGCTAAAATTTAGCTACAACTCAGTTCTTTTTTTTTCTGCAATAATATTGAACCTCATAACTTTGTAATGGAAGAGAAGGATTTTTGGCTGTTATTTATACAATATACCGGGTACTGATTTTCAAATATTCTTTGATGCTACCTGTAACGATCCTTCACTGAAGTTCTTGTTAGTAGATCCCTGGGGGCAGATTAGAGCAAAGCACCCGCTGCTTTGGCAAATGGCCGATTGTTTGAGCCATTAACCTTTAACATTTCAGGCTCTCACACTACCTAATGAAGGACTCTGTGCATCAGGAAATGTTATAGTTCCTTTACTGAAAGCATATGTTGGATTTGTAACATCAAACTTACCTGAATTAATGATTCTAGGCCACTTCTAAGTGAAAGGAGGTAAATATGGTGCAGAATTCTGCATCACGATTCAACTCATTGTAAGGTAGAAATTTTACTCTAAAAGTAGTTGGATTTTCCCTGATGATAGAGATTAGGAAGTAAGCTTAGAAGCAAGTGTGACAATGCAGAGTCCTAATGTGGACTAAGGAGAATGAATCCCAGACAAAGCTGGATCCATGTTAAGATTTATTCCTTATCATTCCAAGTATTTGCAAAAATCTCCAGGAAAGAACACTGTTTTTTTCCTAGCTAATATATCTGAAAAATGCACTCCATGTTAGTTACTTCTGTTAATAACCTCTAAGGTAATCTAATAATGATCAAAGAAATTCAGATTGGACATTAGAAACAGGTTCTTCACTGACAGAGTGGTCAGTCACTGGAGCAGGCTCACCAGGGAAGTGTTCACAGTGCTCATCCTGCCAGAGAACAAGGAGAATCTGAATGATGCTTTTAGCCATTTGGTTTAGTTAGTCCTGTGAGGAGCAGGAAGTTGAACACAATGATCCTTATGGGTCCCTTTCCACTTGAGATATTCTGTGATTCTAAAGCAAATTAGCTTCAGGTCAACTGACTGTTACATCATGTACATATTAAATCTGTAGAGTGTTGTTAATCTCAGAGTTTGGGCTGATATGTGAATTATGGTAATCTCTACATCTGCTCCTCAGTCAGTGTTTCTAATTCTGGTTGCCAGTTTCAGTTTGCCAAAATAATTTTATTCAGAAAAGAAGGCCTTTGTGTAGGTAATGCATGATAAAAATAAAAAAATCTTGAACTTCAGAGGCTGATAGAAGGCCCTTCTACCTTTCATTTCTGTAAAGTAATCTGTCTATGCCAACGAAGCTAAATAGGAAGTTTCCAAAAGTTACTGTCTTAATATGCTTATAAGACCTGGCTAACAGCAGCTTGAACAACTCTCTGCCAAATAGTCACATCCAAGATCTGCATTCATTTTTAGCATTTTGGAAACAGTATTTGCTACTTGCCAGCTACTGTGATCCAGAGTTGAATAGATGTAGAAGGCCAGGTAACTAAACTGCTGGCCAAAGATAACTGCTGATATTACTGCAGGGAACTACAGGCCTGCCAGCCTGACCTCAGTGCCAGGGAAGGGCATGGAGCAGATCATCTGCAGTGCCATCACATGTCACACACAGGACAACCATGGGATCAGGCCCAGCCACTACAAGTTTAGGAAAGGCAGGTCCTGCTTGACTTACCTGAGTTCCTTCTGCAACAAGCTGACCCACTTAGTGGATGAGGGAAGGGCTGTGAATGTCATTTACCTGGGCTTCAGTAAAGCCTTTGATACTGCTTGCCATGGCATTCTCCTGAAGAAACTGGCTTCCCATGGCTTGGATGGGTACCATCTTCACTGGGTAAAAAACTGGCTGACTGGCTGGCCCCTGAGAGTGGTGGTGCTACATCCAGTTGGCAACTGGTCACCAGTGGTGTTTCCCAGGGCTCTGTTTGGTGGCCAGTGCTGTTTAGTATCTTTGTTGATGATTTGGACAAGGGGATTCAGTGCACCATCAGTAAGTTTGCAGATGACACTAAGTTGGGAGGGAGTGTTGATCTGCAGGGGGATCTGGACAGGCTGGATTAGTGGGCCGAGGCCAATTGCATGAGACTCAACAAGGCAAAGTGCTGTATCCTGCACGTTGGTATCAACAACCCCATGCAGCACTACAGGCTGGGGAGAGAGTGGCTGGAAGGCTGCTCAGTGGAAAAGGACGTGGGGGTGCTGAACATGAGCCAGCGGTGTACCCAGTGGCCAAGAAGGCCGATGACATCCTGGCCTTTATCAGAAATAGTGTGGCCAGCAGGACTGGGGCAGTGTTTGTCCTCCTGTACTTGACACTGGTGAGGCCATACCTCAAGTACTGTGTCCAGTCCCCCCAGAGGAGGGAGGAGCAGCACAGACATGTGATGAACTGACTCCAGCCCCGATTCCCCATCTCCTTGCACCAGGGGAGAGGAGGGAGAGAATTTGGGAGTGACCTTGAGCTTGGGAAGGATGGAGGGGTGGGAGGAAGGTGTGTTTAAGATTTTATTTCTCATTACCCCAATTTGATTGGTCATAAATTAATTTTTCCCCAAATGGAGTCTGTTTTGCCCATGACGGAAACTGATGAGTCATCTCTCCCTGTCCTTATCCTGACCCACAAGCCCTTTGTACTATTTTCTCTCTCCTGTCCGACTGAAGAGGGAGTGATAGAGTTGCTTTTAGTGGGTAGCTGCTGTCCAGCCAGGGTCATGCCACCACACTATGTTAAAGAAAAACACATGGTCTAGTGTGTTTCTATTTCCAGTCCTGAGTTTTATAAGGAGATTGTGGAAGTAGCTTATGAGTGGATTAAATTTGGTACTGTCAGGCATTTTGTTTTCCACGGGGCCAGTTCCAGTGAATTCAGAGCTGTGTTGGCACCCAGTGCCTTCCCCAGCAGAGCTGGCAGTTCGCAGACACCAGCTGGCAGTTCCCTGTCCCATGGCCCTGCCTCCCCGTGCAGCTCTGCACATCCAACATACCTCATGCCCACTCCTCTCCCCATTACACGTGGGATCGAGCCTGCAGCATCACCCAGTCCATGCTGGTGTGAGGCAGGGTTTTTCCTCTGGAAGAAGTAGCACTTATGTTTTGTCACTGAAACAGTCGTTGTCAATGCCTATTTGGGTCTCTTTCTGCTGGTCAAACCAGCTTGCTTTATAACAGCCTCTGCATTGGTATCTTGCTGCTTGGAATAGCAGGGTTTATTTGCTTTGTGTTTTTCAATAATGAAGTAGCCGAAAGCCACCTTTAGTACATTCCTTACAAGTAACTAATCTTTTGATACCCTAGAGATTTGAATCAATGGTTTTAAATCAATACTTCCTCTATAAAATTATTGTTTATCTTCACCCTGCACTCTATGGACTGAAAATCAATGGGGTACGTTTGCGAATTGTAGAGAACATGGGATAGGTGAAGAATTTGATGATCTACTCTTTTGGGAAATGCACGAAATTAAGGAAATTGTAGCACTCTTCTCAATAAAACCTCTAGTAACTATTGTTGTTTTCATGCAGTTTTGTTCTTAAATAGCTCTTGGGCACTAATTGAAAAGGAAGCAGAACTTTATTTTTCAGGATGCAGTGATATCTCAAACAGCAATTAAAATACAGAATGTTTTGGCTGTCTTTAATAATGTAATTGATTCTGCGGACAGGAAGAGTTCATGAACTGCTTTGCATTTCTTTCACATTTGGTCTTAATTTTAAGAGACCATTACTGCTTACAGTCATCCATGAGCCCTAGATTCAGCAGAATCTCAGGGGAAAGAGAGCACAACAGTGCAACTTTAATAGCATCAGATGTGTGTTTAACTCAGGCTTTTTAGTTTGCTTTCTAAACTTGTTATATTAAGAGTACTACTACAAGCTGTGTTCTTTGAACTTCTTTTTCATATATATTTTTGATAGGGGTTACTTGGTGCAAAACAGTTTTATAAGAAAACACATATTAATTTAACATAACATTAGTTTTATTTTTTTGGTGAATTAAACACACTCCTGTGTCTGGAGTAAAATAGGAGCATGGCTATGTTTTTATTCCCAAAGCCTTCATTTTTTTTTCCTCTTTGTTTTTATGGTGGTTTTGTTTCGGAAAACAATTGGTATAATGGTATACAGTTTCAACTGGTCACTCACTCCAGTGAAATGATACAAACAAAAAGTGAAAAAACCTGCAATTCAATAGCTATGAGAAATAAGTAGTTACTAACTCTCTCATAGCTGCAGAATAAATGGAATGATAATATTTTGATTTTGTTACCTGAACAGAAGAAAAAAAAATGGTTTTCACACCAGACTGGTGTGAAAGATCACAGTACTGCATTTCTCTCTCCAGGCAAGGAGACTGGCTTTTCTGTATTCTGTCTTGGACTTAATGAACTCTATGAAAGTGTCGTATGAAGGAGGAGAGACAGAAGGGTGCTGAAATATTCTGCTTCCTTCATGTGTTGGAGTCTCAGTTTTAGGGTGAAATCTGCCTCCTTTTGGTGGTGTTCTTTTTGACTAGTTGTGTTCTCTACAGTCATTGACATCTTAACTCTTAAAGTAAAATCCAGTTGTTAGTCTCCTTTGACTATCATTCTTTTTAATCTCCTCTCTGTATTTAACTCTGTATTCCCTTGTCCCCCTGGCTGATGGGTACTGCTGACCAAGCCACTTCCATAGTGGGCTGCTCTTCCTGGGACTTGTGGACGTGTTCCCTTCCCTGCCACATCCTCAGTTTTCTCTATCTGCCTCACACCTTCACTGTACACCTGGGCCTCCCCCAGTGTGGTCTGTGCACGGCTGCACCCCAGCATGGGCCCTAGACCCACCATCCCATCCCTAGAGTCACCCTGATGGGAACATTTCCACTGCTGTCCAGTCTGCTTGCTCAGAGTCTGTGAGTCTGTGATGGAGGCTGCAAACCTGCCTGTCTGCTGTCCTCCCTTCTTCTCCTCATTTGTTTCAACCTCTTCTCACACGTGGCTGTCAGCCTAGCTCACTAGTTCTTCATGGCAAAAGACAGCTCTTTACTGATTTATAAAATTTCAGCTGCTGGGCATCAATTCTGAGAAAAAAATAACCCTCATATAAACAGCATCTTGACACAGGAACAGCCTACAAAGTCCAAATGAAATGGCAGTGACACAAAGGCAGCTCTCTTAGGATGGTGTTGGCAGCTCCATCCTTTTAAGGATTCCCTACAGACCAGACCATGACTACCTTTTCATTCTTGGGTCTTATCCAGATGCTTTTGTAAACTGGACCAAACTGTGGATTGAAGATCTCTGCAGACTATTATTAGAGCTGCTTGACTTGATAATGATTGATGGAAAGTAAGTTATGCAAGGAACTCTAATTTCTCATTCACAGAGGCCTATAGAAGGGCATGGACAGTGACAAAGTACAACTTTTTCATATAAGAGGAGTCAGAGACCCCTTGTGTTTCTTCTGGCTGGTCAACGCAATAAATCTGTTGTTTTTCTGAGCAGCAGATAAAGGCAGATAGTGTGTGTCGTAGGATGTCAGGCTTAGGGACAGTCCCTCATTCTCTTTGGGACTGAGAAGGAGCCACTACACACCTTATTTGCTCTTTCAGTTGGCTTTGAAGTCTATAGACCTTTTAAAGAAGTAGCTTTTCCTCATCTGTTAGGGATGATGGTCTTGATGTTGGTTTGGGCAGGTGAAAGTGTGACATGAAGTTTCTTTTCCATTCAGGGGACAGAAGTCGATCACTTTCCATCACTCTTGTACTGATCAATGGCTGTTTTGTGTGTGTGTGTGTTTTTGGTTTTGTTGGTTGGATTTTTTTGTTGTTTTGTTTTGTTTTGTTTTGTTTTTTGTTTTGTTGTTGTTGTTGTTGTTTTTTTGTGGGGTTTTTGTTTGTTTGTTTTTGGTTTTGTTGGATGTGTTTGATGTCAGGTTACCCTCAGGCTTGCTAGGTGCTTCAGGAGTCACTGGCATTGCTTCTACCTCTTACATTCTCTCCATCATGAGACAGGCATGCCCAAGCCTGATCTGATTTTTGAGATTCTGACAAAGAACTTTCCCAAATAAAGGCTCCTCAAAAGACTCATCTTCAAATGGCTACTGACCCGCAAATGAGGAGGATTTGCACAAAGATGATGTCAGTGGTACCTAACCCTATTAATTTTCCTTTTTCTTTAGATGTAGGCATATTAACACAACTTCTGGGTCTTTTTCCAAAACAGCATTTTAGCCTGAGCCAAATGACATGTCAATATAGTGGCATATAGATATACAGATATAGGCTGTCAAATTCTGTACTTTTAAAAATCACAGCCATGACTGTCCCTTCCAAGAAACAACACTTCACAATTTGTTTTCTTCCTGTAGCTTTTGATGACTTACTATGAACCCTGGGTCTTCATGTGTCTCTCTAATTTTAGATTGTGTCCATCTAAAGCTCATCGTCATCCGACTATTTAGAAAGCTGAAGATAGGGATGGTTTTCTTGCAGTTTTTGTCTGAAACATTTGCAGGGCTGTACAGCAGATGGTGCTCTGCTTCCCTTTCTTCTACAGACTATTGCCGTTAGCTAAACTTTTCAATCCAAGGCTGGGGATTATTAATAATGTTTTCTGTCCTGGCTGAGCAATCTGAGCTACGTATTTTCAGAGACGGTTTACTTAGCCGTGCACTGATTTTGTTTTAAGGAGCAAGAAAGCATAAAGTCTGCTTGTGGGTTTATTTACAGCACTAATCTATCTTCCCAGTGTAGTTAGAGCAGAACAGTGACTTATATTTATTAAGGGATTCTTTTCATGTGTGCAAAACCAGTATTTGTTTCAAACGGGTAATTCTTCACTAAAATGAATGAATCACAATGGAAAGTACACGTTGAGTTTAAGCAATGAATCAATGAAAATACCAGAATCTCTAAATCAGGAAAATAATTTCTCAGTGTAATTAACTGAAATGTTTATCCATCTACCTGAAGTTCAGCAAAATAAAGAAATGTTCTCTGTCTTTGTGCTGAATAGTTGAAATTCCTGCTCTAGCTCTTTCGGCAGCGTGAATGCTGTTTTCTGACACTTAACACACTTAGCCCAGGCTTTCAGGGGCTTGTTTCACAAGTGATAGCTCTTAGGCGACTAGAAGTAATGTTGAAGAAGTCAAATCCTTTTCAAGGATTTGGTGAGATACAGCACCATAAGCTTTGAAATATTGCAGACTGCAATAATACCATTGTAATCTTCAACAGCATTAACAGCTTAAACAGAAAGGTCTATATAAATTGGTTTAAAATCAATCAGGTAGGATTCACTAATTCAAATTAACAACTATAAGGCCTATATTATGAACTATCAGATGTTGCAAATTAGGAAGTAAAAGCATGATACAAGGCTTGTGGAAAAAGAAATCAAAGTAAAGACTTCCATTAGCATTACTGTGCTTATTTTATCCCCTTACATGGCTTTCCGAAACAAAGATACTCAGAATACTGAAACACGGTAAGTAACTTGCTCATTTGGACAATTTTGCTCTACTTACTGTCATTTATGATACTACCTATTGCACTCAGTGACATTGTACTTGATAAAAAATGTATAGCTCTTTACGTGGTAGCAGATCTAAGAACACCAGTCATTCACCTGAGCCAGTGGTAGATGCTGTATAAACACAAACAGAAAGGACAGTCCCTGACCTTAGTGCCCGACACTGTGCCACTGTGAGGCTTTCTTATGAACAGTCTGTCAGCAGTAATTTTTGTCTATGGAGTTCTGTGATTCTATGTATAGTATTTCAGATAGGGATTTCTAAGTTTTTAATTTGATCAGGAAAAAAATCCTGATAAATCTATTAGTGGTTTTCTTCATTCAGAATCTTGGAGTCACTCTACCTGTGAAAAGATAAAGCAAAACTTTATTTCTATGAGTTCAGATCTACTCTTTAGCAGAGTATATATCTCTTATATAGGTTCAAAGTGACTATTTCCCACAGAAGATTTTATTTTATAAAAATTAATGCATGTCCTTTTTCTTTTAAAGTGGGAGGAAGGGTGGTATGAGGATCATCAATGAGAAAGGGATAAAAATCTGTATTTGTCTTTTCAATACTATGAAAAAAAAACCTGCTAAATTTGTGTTTGTGGCTTGGAAAGCATTTTCCACAAGCTATTACCTAAGATTGATGTATGATGAGCTATTAAGAGAAAATGTCATGTGGTTTGTCCCTGAATTAGAGATACGAGAAGGAATCTATATGGAACAAAAATAAGGAGAGGAAATAAATTTCTTTATTTCAACACGGTTTCATGTAGACTTATAATTATGAAGTGATGTGTTACACCAGTGTATAATTTCTACGCTCTGGAGAGCCAGGGCAGGTGTCTTAGGCAACTCAGGTTAAGGTAAAGTCAATCTGGATTGGCAACACATGGAACATGGGGAAAGAAACATGGCATTTCAGAGTGAGGGAGGTGGCAGAAATTGATCAGGCATTGAGTTCATTATGTGGGGTTTAAAACCAGGAATGAAGGGGCCTGGACTTTCCCCACTGCTTGGCCTTCATTGAAACCAGATGAAATACAGTAAATGTTATGTATCTCATATCCAAGCTGTACCATCACCCTCAAAGAAAATACTAAATGGATGGATTGCCTCTGTCACCCACAGAAGAAATTTTGTGTACACAGAGAAGAGAAATCTGACTCCCTTTGAGGCCTTATTGAATTCAGTGCTAGTACATTTTAATCCAGCAGAAAGTGCTGATAACTCTATTCTTTCTTCCTCAGTTGATTTCATGAAAATTAATTTTCAACATTCACATCTGATCAAATCACAAGCTAACATTATGTGCAAGCATGAAAAAGATGACACCTTATTCCATAAGTACACATTTGCTACTAACTTTCAAATTATATTAACAAAGTTCACATGGTATTAGTCAAATCCCTGTCATTAAGAAATGGTACTTCATAAGAAAGCTGATAATAGGATACAAAGATCCTAAAATGATTAGATGATGACTTGTTAATGGGAATTCCTTTTTGTCAGAACCAGTGATTTTCAGTTTACTCTAACAGAGATAATATCTCTGAGGGGAGATAGTGATATAATAACCTGGGAATGGTATAAAACCTGGGAATGGTGTAAAAAAAAAAAAAAGAAACTCAAAATTGAAGAATAGAGCCAATGATTTTGTAGAACCAGGAGGATTCAACTTTAAAGACGTTGGGGAAAATAAGGCAATTCTAAGTCAGATCCTATGCCACTTCACACCACTGCTCTGTCAAAGCGCCCCTCTGCTCCTATGGGCATGAAATGTCTTCCAAAGCATGACTACAGTCAAATAAGGCTTCATACAGGAACCTTTCTGCCCACTCTGGAGCAAGAGCCGTTGCTGGCAGTTGACGATGGCAAAGTTCTGAGAGAAAGTTCTGTTAAAATTGATAAGACAAATATTGAACTATTAGGATTTTTTTTTTGAGGGATTGAAGGAACATTTTTCACCAAGTCCAATTATTTGAGCTGATCAATGTATCAGCATACCTCTCTCATCAACCTTTAACCTTACCTTTGTAAGGATATGCCAGAATTTCTGGGTCTTGCCTATCTTTGTTTTGGATATACTACATTAACTAAATATCAACAGGTCAGGTTTTATGAGCAATGTTTATGTGTATTCCTGCACTGGTAGCAAAACATGTTTGTGATGGCAGAAGAAATGTACCTTCAGATTGTCATAGGAATGTTTGACAGCCTCTCATGTCCCATCACAACACTTACTAGGGTTCAAGCTATGCTTTAGGAAAGGACTTTTCCTTTACAGCCTGCACACACAAGTAATGTTGGTACATGCATCTTTCTTAGTGGAAGTTAGCTGCACTCCTTTCATTAATTGTCTTTAATGTAGGAGAAGGAATGTCATCTAAATGATTTGGGCCTCTGGGTGAAAACTTATATGATTTCTAAAAGAAAAACACTGTAGTGACTGAATGTCAAAGCTGTGATTAAAAAGCAAAAAGCTGACATGGATACCACTGTAGTAGAGTATGTCTCAGTGGGAACCCACTGCCACCATCAGCTTTTTACAATTTTTGTACTGCTAATATGATAGGAAATGCACCGCTAGGAAAACAGTTGCATATCCAATTCTCTTATTTCATAAATTATTACTGCATTACCCTCTGAATATCCCAATGAGTATAGCAGCATCAAAATATGATGTAAAAACAATAAAATCAAGCAAATGGCTATTATTGAACTGTTAGATGTGTACAACATTTTCAAAAATTCCTTTCTCTTTATTTTGATCCTGAATAAATTAACAGTTTGCAACAGATAGGGTCATTCAACCACCTCTGTGGTACCCTTGCTTCTGAGTTGGAACAGGGTAGCTAATTACTACTGGGAATGTTATGTGACAGGTTTTAAGAGTGGGTAAACTGGAGAATGACTTTTGATATTCAAATTCGCTCTCGTTTCCATATTCTGCTGCTGGCACTTAAAAGGAAGATGTAAAATGTGTCTCATCATGCACTTGGAAGGGCTGAGAACTCACACAGCTTCTTCCTTCTCAGGTCTCCATCTATGAGCCAGTTGGAGCAAACTTTACCCAAGAAAGATGAAAAAACAATATATAAGGAGTGTCATATTCTCTCATTTTCAGGAAATCCTGGAGGATGGTACTGCCGAAGCCATCACCTCTGTGGGAGGGAGAAGGTTCTTCAGTCAGTGCTTGTGTCCTTAGCCTGACTGAGCCTGTGGCCTCACAGAACCTGCCTATTCTCTGTCATGGGAAACTCCACAATTTAAAACAAATTTCTATTTTGAGCAAATATATTAAAAGGTGTTTTCATCAGATTTCATTAACAGGAAATTAATTTAAAATAAAAGTTCTGCATAATGTATTTTTGAATCATTTATCCCATAATTTTCCTTTATGTTGTGTTAATAATTCCCTTTCAATATTTGAAAATAAGTTTGTTTTAAAAAGAAAAAATAAATATTCCCCTTCAAAAAATGGAAAATGTTCAGTTGTTCTTATCAGAAAGTATTTTTCAAGGGAAATTAGAGTGAGGTATTGTTGCAATAATCAATTGCACCACTTACCAATCAACGTTTTCCAATGGAGAAATACTTTATCATAAGATCTATGAGTGTATCATTCCTTCAGAATAATTTTAATAAAAACAGGAAGGTGAAGATTGATATGATTTGTCTGAAGGTGAGAAGTTCTATTTAAAACTGTGTCAAAGTTCATTTGCGAGATACTCATCTTTACTGATAGCCCAGAATATAAATCATGTCCTGGCAAGCAGTAATAACGAGGTCTTTCACAGAGATATCATTAATATTTGTAGTTTATATGGCTACAATTCAAAATAAAAAGGTTATCCTGGTGCAATAAACCAAAGAAGTAAGCTCAAATAGTTTATGACCTCATTAAAATGGTGAGCTATAATTGCAACCTTGCAATCAGCAAATGCGAATGTTCTATTTGTAGTACTGCTGTTTTATTTAATGTGTAGCTTTCTCTTCAGAGAAAGGGAGCTTATTCTATTTTTTGGGGATTTCAGTGCACCGAAAGTTGGTTCACTGGAGATACACTAAAAGCACAGAAAGGAATTGGGCTTATGAAGTATCTGATGCCCTTTTTGTACATTTATGATGTGCCTCAAGAAATAGCACTGGTTGTAAAATACAAAAGGGCTGACAAGAATGTAGTTATCATGACAGTATATGTGTCCAGATTGCAAGCCAGAAAAGTGTCACTGATAGTTGGGACATAATTGACTGCAGTGTATGATAAGCACGTTATTGATTGATTAATGTGACCTAGTTGTATTTGAAACGTCAAAGAGGAAAATTGAGTTGTCATTTTATATCATGTTCTTTTTTGAGTAACAGATAAATATTATAATTAATGACTTTTCACTAAGGTTATCTAAAAAATTTAGGGAATATTAAACATCACATTATTCACAGTCGTCATAGGTGAATATATTATTGATGAATATTGATAAATCTTTGCTTATATGAAACAGGCACCAGAAGAAGTTCATATACTTAAATAATGCTTTTTAGTAAGACATCTCTTCTGATTACATTTTTTAAAAAATCATTTACCTTAGTGAATTGACTCAATTCACCAAGTTCCTTTTACAATTTTGTAAGGTTTTATTTATACTTAGTCCAGGGCAAACTGGGATATTGATTTAGAAGGTTTAAGTTTGCTTCTGCTGAAGTCAATTGCAAAACTCCAGGTGTCTAGAAAAGGATTGAGAGTTCACTCATGCCTTGATATTGGTTTTCCCTATTTACACAAAAGAACGTTGCATTTTCTCAGGTAGTTGAAAAAAATGTGCTTTAGTCAATGAATTTCCAAAAGACATTCTCAGCCTTGAAGTAGATCTCAAAGAATCCTCCAAGCTATTACACATAAAAAAACAGCCAAAAAACATCTGCTACAAGATTCTGAAATGGTGTCACTCACTATTTGCCTGAAGTATACCTGTGAAGGGAACTCCTTATCACTAGAGGGCTTCTTTGCCAGAAAATGCAAAGTCTCTAGCATTTCAGAGGAAAAGGAAACAAATGTGAGAGTAAAAAGTTCAATTGCATTGTTTCAACTTTCATATTTAATTTTGGCAAATTTTGGATTTGTGTCATGTCTTTCAGATCAAAATTTGTTTGAACTTCATAGTAATATAGTAAATTAAATTGATGATGGCATCTTACAATGACCTATGAAGTCCCTAAGTGTCCAAAGTTCTTTCAGTGTTTTGACTTCTTGATATCAATTCAGCTGTGTAAATGCAGGATTCTTGTGTGACTTCAAGTGCCTCAGACTTGGACATGGGGACACAGTTGTGACACTTGAACCCTGGGAGATATGCTCCACCCAGGTTCAACACCCAAAAGGCAGCTGGGATCCCCCAGGGCTTCTCAGGTAGCTCTGAACCCCTGCATTCAGGTACAGGGCTGAGCCCTAAAGTGTCTGTATTAGAGTGGGCTGAATCCTCCTTTTCTCATTTGAGTGTATTGACCAAAACTGCAGAGATAAGATAGAAGCTTGGCCCTCTAGTTCACCTGTAAATTTTTGTAGACATCCAGATCCTCATGTTTTAGTCTGAGGCTGAATCTCAATCTTTGTTATGTGGGCAAATATTTTCCAGACTTATATGAATCACTGGAAGAGTATTCTGGTTTATCTGTGATAATTTCAAAAATATGGGGCTGGTCTCCCTTGGCACTAGGCTAGAAAGGAGTGGGCTTTATCAGAAGAGAGAGTGGGTCAGAGAATGATCCAAATTTACCACAATACATTTTTAATTTTCTTAGATTACCCTTTTTCCAAAGGAAAAAAATACCAGTTAGAGACTTGCTAACTTGTTTGATAAGTCAAATCAGTCTGCCTTCTCAAATCTTTTGAGTTTTGCCATGGTAGGTCACACTCATCCTCAAGTCCAGTATTAGACAATTAGCATAGTCTTGTGTTGTGGATGTGGGAGAAGATTAGTTTTTCACCTGAGACTAAATAGGGAAGAACTGAGCAAAACTTCAGCCTCTCTCAGCCAGTTAGTGCAGCAAACATGGTACGCGTGGGTGAGGCAGTAAGCAGGAATCAGTGGACAGTGGCTTAATTGCTGTCCTTATCCTCTATCCCCCACCAGGCTAGGACATAAGTGGGGAAGGCATCATTGTGGTCCAGGAGTTATGTTGTCTGGTAGGATAAAGCAACACGCCTTACCTTCATCAAAGTGATGCCTAAAAGACAGCCTAGCCTACAGTTTGTGGTTAAGATTGTGAGGATCCCAGATACTGCTGCACTGGAGTAGTGGTGCCACTGACACAAACCAGAGAAAAACACAAAGGCCAGGTCTGTTTCTCTTAACCCTGAATCACCTCATCATCACCCCTCAGCCATCTGCAGCGAAGTCAAAGAAATTGCCCCAGGATATTCTCAAAAATAGCTGACTGCGTTTTTACTTCTCTGTTTTTTCCAGTAGTGGGAGGTTAGCATGCAAGCACACGTGCAGAAGTGGTCTGCAAGTGAAGCATAGGACCCCTCAGGTGGGAAGGGACATCAGGAGGACACCTCACACAGCCTCTTCCCAAGTAGGCTGGCGAAAAGACCAGTGAGAGCAAACAGGTGCTGACCCTGCCTCTGAACTTGGTCATCAGGAGCCAACCTGCCATAAAGCTGCTTGATCTTCCAAGGAGCTGGAAAACAAAATTGTATCTTTCTAAAAGGCAAACAGTTGTCTGACATGGTTGTGCACTTTGGGTACTGTTTTGAGCAAATGTTTAATTACAAAAGGACGGTGCCTAAATTGTCATAATTAATCTGAACCTGTGCTAGAGTTCACAACAGCCAAGACTTTTTACACTGGTGAATCATTCTCATTGAAATACTCTGTGCTTAAATAGCAGGAAAAGCTGCTATTAGAAACGTCTGTAATAGCTTTTATGAAAGCTATGGCTAATTTAGAGCCCAATTAAACCTCAGAAATCCAATTATTTCTGAATAACATAATTGCAAAAAAGTAACTAGCATTGTAAGTATGCAGTAGCTATTATGGAAGATGCTTTAATAAAAGAAAATCAGTTCTGAACCGCTGAAAATATCTGTTCCTAAGGATGGTCTGCAAATTTCAAAATTCTTCTATTTTCACTGCTTTGCATTGGGGGCAAGTAAACCTTCTGTGTGCTCTATAACTGTGATTACATGCATTTCATGGGTCCAATTGGAGAGCAGATAAAAGATGCTAGGGCAGAGCCATTTATACAGGTTCTTGACTAACCTCTCTTGAATGAGACTAATTATTATCTTGCTGCAATTGTGAGTTTGGCCACGTACACACATAAAAAGATTAAAGAAAATATGGCAGACCAAGCTCCTACCACAGACTGACAGTTTTGCTGCTGATGGGAAAGGGAATCGCTTTTATGCTGCCCATGGCTTTGCTGCCGTCCTGGTGGGCCGTGGTAGAAACCCAGCAATGAAGTGCTGCCCCTGCAGCTCTTGGCTGCAGCTGGTGAACTCACAGGACCACTGACCTTGTGGCGTGTCTGCCTCAGCTCTGCAGTACTGTAACATCCTACTACTGAAAAGGGTCCTTGAAAGCTCTCATAGGTAGGCAGAATGGAGAATTTCTACTTTCTCAACATTGTAGGAGACATTATTTACAATTTCATGCATTCAAGGCTTTGCTTGGCATGTAGGTGCAGATGAGTGAAGAGGAATTATGATAGCATTGTAAAATCCTTCATAAATTCATGGGCACACTCTGGCTTCAGCATTTCCACAGAAACAGAGGTAGAAATTTCACCTAACCTAACTATTTGGAGTAACTGTACAATTTTTACCCACAAAGCCACAGTTCAACTTTCAATTCTTATTTAGCAGAAATCTCCCTCTTGAATCAACCAGAGTTTTGGTTGAGTGAATATTTTCTCTGTTCAAAGGTAGCTTACTGATTTCATTGCGATCTGTGTTGTGAAAGACAACATGAATAAAGCCCTGACCCTAAAGGAAGGTGGAAGGAGGAGAAAGAATGGCCTGCTGAAGGAGTAAGGATTTTCAATTTGCTGTATATATTAATCATCTGCTCATCCATATGCAAGGAAAAAATATTTAATGAAATTGTTGAGTTCCATTACATGAATACTTGCTAAACAAACAAATAACTTCAAATGAGTAGGGGGCTGGTGCAACAAGGTTATCAACTTAACACTCTACGTAAAGCATTGCGCACAGCATCTCCCAGTTTGATGAAGTTCAAGGTCATTCAAGCTAAAATACTTTCATTTTTTTAAAGGCATTTGAGTTATGATCACTTAAAAAGCTATCTGTATAGAGTTGACAGAAGGAATTTATTATTTCAATTCTGGAAACAAAAGAAAAGAAATGAAATAAACTCTAACTCCAAAGTGTAAATTATGAAAAGAAAAAGCTCATCTTCCACATAAGTTCCTGCCTATTTGGCATGCATAGGCACAGTAACTTTGTTTCATATGTATTGGAAAATAATTGTCCTGAAGGAAATCAGATAAATAAAATGTAAGGCTCTAGTTCTACATTTTGATTTTGGAAGGTGAGTAGATGTTTAAGATTGACAAAAATAACTTGCTAAGTACTGTTTAGGAACAGGGCTCACAGTCCCAAGTAGAGAACATTTCAGTGCTAGAAAAATGTTTTTGTTAATGATGCTTTCATCATGAGGAAATGTTTGAAAACTGCATTTGCAGATATCAAGGTCAGATGAAGGATTTCTCCAAAAATTACCAAAGCAGTGATCAGGAAAAGGTTGCAAAAATAGAGTGCATTAGCACTGTTGCCTTTGTGAAGCAACTAAAGAAATCATCTCAGAGAAACTGAATGATTTTGCTAGCGCA